>NC_088792.1:211327338-211934124 GCF_011386835.1 Chrysemys picta bellii
ATTTTAACACTGTTACTTGCTTTTGTGAAAACATCAGAATTACTGTTTGTGACCCTTATCTGTCTCTTCTTCTGAGATGAACTTAGCACAGCTATCTTTGCTGTTTTCAGGCAGACCGATTTAGGAAGCAGACACCAACCAAAGAGCTCTGTGTGCTGGCATCCATTGAAGTGTTGTATTTGTGGAAAGCCCTTCCAAACTGTTCCTTTTCTAACCTACAGCATATGAGCCAAGGTAGGATATGTTTCCTTGGCTATCTCTTTCAGTGAGATAATATGTTCTCTTTTTCTTCTGTTTTCTTTTTTCTCTCATGAAGACTAGCTGATTGCAGTAGTATGAAGGCTAAAATATGTGTGGACATTTTATGAGTGAGCTAAATTATTTGGATAGTTATGGGAAAGGGCATGCATTAGGACTCAAATTAACACTTATTTTGAAATAGAGAGTGACACTTGGAAGGAAGAGGCGTTCTCAAAAAAAAAAGTTGACATTCATGACCGCATTTTAATTTAAAATCAAGTGTACTGCAGATAATTGTATTAGTTCAACTTTGTTTAATGACACTTTTAAACATAGCCACAAAAGAAACCAAAAAACACAGCAATCCATTTGTGTTTTAATTGTCACCTAAGTGTACATAACTTCCATTAATATCTGGGGTTAGAGAAATAGATATGGAACTGGAACGATTGTAGGTAACTCTAAATAGCTCAGTGGTTCTGTTGGTATGTACATACACACACACAACTCACAATCCTCTCCCCTCATCCCCAAAAGTGTCTATGGAAGTGATATCCATGTGTAAAATTACAGAGCCATGTGTTAAATGAATTTATCATGCACGTTTGATCACCTCTCTCCCCATTGAACAATCTCCCTTAAGATTTCTGAGCAGCTTCAAATAATCCCCCCCCCCTTTTTTTTTTTTTAAATCCACCTGCAATTGAAATATGTCCTCCTCTTTCTACATGGTGAATTTCTGTGTATGCCACACATGCACTCAATGCATTGCAAATTACATCTGCTTGAGGCCCAGAGTCCTACCCCAGTAATAGCTTTTCTATCTATAAAAATAACTTTAAAATACATTATTCATGCCCCTGCAGGAGCTTTATACAATTGGAAGGGGGTCGATTTAGAGTCTCAATTTTCTAGTCCTGAAAGGTGCTAGAAAGACCTTTTTTAAATAAAGACATTTTTGTGTCTAAAAATAATAGTTTCTTGAGGGCTTTTTGTGGTGGTGGTTTTTTGTTTGTTTTGTTTTTTTAATAGCTCCATCTGAGCTCTGTACATTTGGACTTAAAGAAGGTAAGGCATCTGGTTCTAATATACAAGAAATACGAAAAATAGTTCCTATACAAGTTTTATAAACTCTCTCAAACATTTGTAAAATAGCTTTTCTGTAATTTAGGTGGCACGTACAGAATAAATTATAGTGTTTAGTATTAAAGTTCTTTTGGCATGAGCTTGTATTCTACTCATATTTCATGAATAACTCCAAAATCCTGCTGATAAAACCTTTAGATCACACCGTTACGTATTCCTGTGATATGTAAATATGTTAGTGTTTCCAATGTCTGTTAATTTTTGTAAAGCATCCATAAGATGGACACTCAAAATAAATTGAAATAATAAATACTAGATCTCGTTTCCCTCACATGTTTCCCACCCTTTTGAAAGCTGAACCCTATTTATTTCAGGGGGGAAAAGATCTATTGTGCTCCCTCTAAAAACTTACCATATACATGTTCTGTACATAGCCCTGGCCTACACTGGGAAACTATAGATCTTCATAATATGATACCTCCTCTCTTTTCTTATATGCTTAAGTGAACAGTGACATAGGTTTACAATGTTGGCGTTTAAAGCAGCTGAGTTAGCACCTGTTGAAATGTATGGTGCATATAGTTTAAGCATCTGTGCATACTCAGGTAGATATGTCTGCATCATTGCCTTCAAAACGTGAAGTGAGTATATTCTCCCCGTAATAACCAGTATTGCTACCTCCCAAACATTCAGATATCATGAGTCAAGCCCCCAGAATTCTGAGTTTCTAAAACAAAACAAAAATGGGTTATTTTAATTGGTCGTCTGGCTTTGAGCCTTTAAGGTTCACTTGGGTCACATTTTCAAGTTTTTTCTCCACAACCACGAGGGCTAGAAAATTACTTTTTTTTTTTTCTTTTAATTGGAGCTGAGAGAACATGAAAGATACAGATTACAATATTTGAGACTGGCCATTGCTAGTTAAAATTAAGCTACAGAAGTTAGACACTTTCTAATCTGATTATTAAAAAAAAATCATTTTTATTTTAAAGGGAGTATAATTTGATTAAAAGTTTAATTTGATTTTTTTTTAATTAAGCTTGTCATGAGGTTGATGATTCATCTTCTGTTGGTTTGAAGAATTTGCTTCTTGGTTCCATACATAAATGCTTAGGAAATTCTGAAGATGCGGTTCAGGTAAGTTGTTACAAGGACAATAATGATGTACCCAACTATCTTATAAATAACCCCATTTCTGATTAAGTACAAACTTCTGTTGGTGTTACTGACACACTAGGTGAATGATAGTAGAGGATATTAAGTCTTTTTAAAGTATTCTGAGATAGTATGTATTACTGGATTTCATATTGTATGTCAGGAAAAGGCTAAAACATGGGCTTCAGTGATCTCCCAATTCCTATTAAGGGCTAATGTTTAGCAGATGTATCAGGTGAGGTGGCCAGCCAGGGTGAGAGTTGAAGGGAAAAAGAGGAAGTGGAGAATTTCAAAAAAGAATTGTGCCTCTGGGCTATTAAACAGGGTTTAGCATGTTGACTTTTTTTTTTTTTTTTTTAAGACAGCTCAGCTTCTGTCAGGGATATACTTTGAAGCCATCTTAAGCTCTAAAATAGGGTGGCCAAAATTTGGTCCACAGGACAAAGGCAGCCTTCTGTGTTCTGCCATGTGGCCTATGATCAAACCTTATAATCTATAATTATGGAAGTGTGATGTGCAGTGATTACAGCCTTTATCAAGCAGGACCTTGAGTCAGAGGTGGGCACAGGACCGTCCTGCCCGGCCCCTGAGCTCCCGGCCAGGGAGGCTAGCCCCCTCCCCTGCAGAGCCGTGTGGGCAGCACTCTGGGCGGCGGAGCTGCGCGCTCCTGCCAAGCAGAGCAGCAGCGTGTCTGGCTCCCACTGGCGTGGCAGCCAAACATGTTGCTCTGCATGCTCTGCTCAGCATGGTAAGTGGTCCGGGGGGTTGTATAAGGGGCGGATGGCTCTGGGGGGCAGTCAGGGGACAGGGAATGGGGGGCGGTTGAATGGGGCAGAGGTTCTGGGGGTGGTGGTCAAGGGACAGGGGGGTCGGATAGGCGTGGGGTCCCAAGAGGCCTGTCAGGGGGTGGGGGTGTGGATGGTGTCAGGGCAGCCAGGGAACTGGGAGCAGGGGGGTTGGATAGGGGCTGGGGTCTCAGGGGCGGGGGGTTCTGGGAGGGGGCAGTTAGGGGACAAGGAGCGGGGGGGTTGGATGGATTGGGGGTTCTGAGGAAGGCGGGAAGTGGGAGGGGGTGGATAAGGGGTGGGGACCAGTCTGTTTGGGGAGGCACTGCCTTCCCTACCCGGCCCTCCATCCAGTTTTGCAACCCCAATGTGGCCCTCGGGCCAGAAAGTTTGCCCACCCTGTATTACATTATGGGTTCTGTGGATCACACTTCCAAATTGAGTGGCTGCAATCTGTACAAATTTAGGGCATCCCTCAGGCTTTTGCTATCTGCCAATGCAGCTCTCTCAGTTGGACTGAGTTTGAACACCCTTACACTAGAGCAGTGGTCTCCAAACTTTTTTGATCATGCACCCCATCAGTAAAAAAAATTTTGAGCACGCACCCCCTGCCGCGCCGGCTCTACCATTTTTGCCAAAGCAGCAAAAAAAAAAAAGCCACTCGGACTCCTGTTTGACGAAGCGCAAAAAAAAAAGTGCTCCTCCTGCCGCACACCCCCAAGGATCCTCTTGCGCACCTCCTGTGGTGCGCGCACCCCACTTAGGAGACCACTGCTCTAGATGGAAAATTGAAAAGAAAGATGGTTCTGTGTATTAGCAAATTTCAAAGATCCCTTTTTAATGTAGATGGAATTGGAATTTGTTCTGCAATCATCGAATTCTTTGAACTTGTTTTATTTTTGCAAATGGAACCCAATTCACACAAAGACAATGAAGGAGGTGATGGTTGGTGAACTCTTATTTCTAATTCTGTCCAATTTATTGTAAAGAATCTGTATCCATGACCGCCAATTGTTAAAGAACCATGTTAAACCTGTAATTTTTTTTCAGCTAAAGATATAAAATCTTTGGATCAATTCATAAATTTTTTGGACACAGACCTAACATTTTTCTCTAACAGCAGATGCTGACATGAATTCATATGATCACTGCTGTTAAGGATTCTTTAAGACATAGGAAATGTTGCTCCATTCAGATTATGATTTTGGAGTTGGCTTGTGGTGCTTGATGTTGAGGGTGCTGCTTATTTAGTTTTCCAAAACAAACGAGAGACTACTCTTTTTAATGTATAAACATTGATTTTTCTCTTACAGTTCTTTCAGCGAGCTGTTAAAGATGAACTGTGCCGTCAAAACAACTTATACATTCAGCCATATGCTTGCTATGAACTTGGCTGTCTTTTGTTAGACAATCCAGAGGTAACAGTAGAGTACATCTTACATCCGTGGGGGGAGGGATAGCTCAGTGGTTTGAGCGTTGTCCTGCTAAACCCAGGGTTGTGAGTTCAATCCTTGAGGGGTCATTTGGGGATTTAGTTGGGGATTGATCCTGCTTTGAGCAGGGGGTTGGACTAGATGATCTCCTGAGGTTCTTTCCAACCCTAATAATCTATGATTCTATGGTTTTTGGAAGTGGAAAGGGGGTCAACTGTGACCACTCTAAATAGACAGTGAAAATGTGTTATTTTACAAGTTATCAGGTATAGGAGTTAATTTTAATTACTTTTCCACCGGTGTATAGAGTCCCTTTAGTTTTGTGTCTTTAGTGTGATCGTGTATTATTGTCTACGTGGTGATATCCTACTGTAGAGAGTAGCCTACATCATACAAAGTTTACACTGTGACATTTCCAGGGGCTTTGTGTGTACCTGTGATGGTATAATAATGATTGGTTTTAGTACTGCTCATTTTTACCTATTTATATAATAAATATGGATCTGAGACTGTCCAAGGCAGCTGCACTGAAACATTTCATTCCTGGCCACCAGCTGGTGACACTCTCTAGCAATAAGCTCAGCAGAACCACTCCAAGTCCCTGTCTATTTTATAGCTAAAGTTTAAAAAGAAAAGAAAATCACATAAACAACAACAAAAATTATTGAAGCAAGAATATTGGCGAGCTTAATTAGTTCTGTGTCAAAATAAACATCTTTAAGGATTCCCTATATATATATCCCCCACTCTTGGGATAAGTACAGTGACGCTGGAATATTTTTTACAGTGGGGGGTGCTGAAAGCCAGTGCTCCCTAAACTTTTTACTTCACACACCCCTTACCCTTGTCTGTGCCCCCTTGCCCCAGAGCTGGGGCCAGGATTGGCTGTGGCTCCGGAAGGGTGGGGGCACATGGACAAGAATAAGGGGGCTGAGGCTGTGACCACAGCTGGGGCTGGGAGCAGAGCCCTGGGCACGGGGCTGGCAGCACTGGGACCACAGGCGCAGGGCCGGGAGCAGAGCCCTGGGCGCGGGTCCGGCAGCAGCCGGGACCCTGCATGAAACCTGGTGGTTCTGCAGCACCCCCCGCACCCGTAATTCCCGCACCTATGGATAAATACATGCCTGGCTCAGGAGCTCAGAATCTTCTGGAAAGCTGTTTTTATTGGGACCACCCATTCCCCTATCTCACGGCACAAGGTATAAAAGCTCCTCTTGAGTGCTGAAGATGCAGCAAGTTTGGAACATACTGAAAATCCACTCAGACTGACTTCGCTGCTTTCTGCCTTCTGATGTATGGGTTTCAGTCTTTCTCACAGTTTTTACTTGTAGAAACATCCAATCTTAAGTTAAAAATTGTCAGTGATGGAGAATGTTCCGCAACCCTTGGTGCATTGTTCCAGTGCTTAATTACTATCACTGTCAAAAATGTATGCCTTATTTCTAGTCTGAATTTGTCTAGCTTCAGCTTCCTGCCATTGAATCATGTTATACATTTCCCTACTAGATTGAAGAGCCCATTATTAAATATTTTACACATGTAGATACTTACAAACTGTTGTCAAGTAATCCCTTAACCTTCTCTTTGTTAAACTAAATAGTTTGAGCTCTTTTAGTCTGTCACTGGAAGGTATGTTTTCTAATCCTTTAATCATTCAGATGGCTCTTCTCTGAACCCTCTCCAGTTTTGCATCATCCTTCTGGAATTGTGAGCACCAGAACTGGATAGTGTTCCAGCAGCAGGTCACTAGTGCCAAATACAGAGGTCAAATAACCTCCCTACTCCTACTTGAGATTCCCCTTTTGTTTCTCAGGATTACATTAGCTTTTTTGGCCACAGTATCACACTGGGAGCTCAGGTTCAGCTGATTATCCATCATGTTCTCAAATCTTTTTCAGAATCACTGCTTCCTAAGATCGTTCCCCTATCATATAAGTATGGCCTGTGTTCTTTGTTTTAGATGTGTATATACAGTATTTACATGTAGCAGTATTAAAACACATATTGTTTGCATATTGCTTGCAGTTTACCAAGCGATACAGATTGCTCTGAATCAGCGACATCTCCTCTTCATTATTTACCACTCTCCCAATGTTTGTGTCATCTGCACTATCAGTGATGATTTTATGTTTTCTTCCAGGTATTGATAAAAATATTAAATAGTATAGGGCCAAGAACTGATCCCTGCAAGACCCCCCCCAGAAACACACCTGCTTGATGACAATTCCCTGTTTACAATTGCATTTTGAGACCTATCAGTTAGCCAGTTTTTTTAGTATTTTAATGTTAATTTTACATCATTCCAGTTTTTTAATCAAAACTCATGTGGTACCAAGTCAAACGCTTTAGAAAAGTCTAAGTACATTACATCCACACTACAAATGTGGTTGATAAAGGTAATCTCATAAAAAATATCAGTTGCGTTTGACAGAACCTTTTTTCCGTAAATCCACTTTGAATTGCATTAACCATATTGCCCTCCTTTAATTCTTTATTAATCGAGTCCCTTATCAGCCGCTCCATTATCTTGCCTGGGATCAACGTCAGACTCACAGTCCTATAATTACCTGGGTCATCCCGTTTACCCTTTTTAAAAATTGGCACAATATTACCTTCCTTACAGTCTTCTAGAATGTCCCCTGTGTTTCAAGAATTATTGAAAATCAGCATTAAAGGTCAAGTGAGCTCCTTAACCTGTTATTTTAAAATTCTTGGATGCAATTTATTTGGGCCTCCTTGTCTAAAAATGTCTAACTTGAGTAGTTTCTGTTTAATATCTCCGACGAAACTAGTGGAATGGAAAGAGTGTTATCATCACTATATGATGAGACTATATCATCTATATTTTCCCGAAATACAGAACAGAAATATTTATTTAACACTTCTACCATTTCCATATGGTAATGGAGCAATACCATTGTCTGGATTCTTTTTGTTCCTAATATATTTTAAAAAACCTCCTTATCATCCTGATCTCTGCTGGCCGTAGATTTCTCCTTGTGACCCTTTGCTTCCCTTATCAGTTTTCTACAATTCCTAACTTCCAATTTATATTCATTACTATCAACTTCCTTTTTCTTACATTTGTTATGTTTTTTTTATTTTTTATAGCTGCCAATATGAGCAGCAGATGAAGTATGAATAGAGGGGAACAGGGAGAGGCTAGAAAAGGCAGAGTCTGTAACTTCTTGAGTACACTGTCCTTCAGAACCTGGAAATGAACCCAGTCACTCTGAGTCTTGACATTCCTTTGCTGTCTAGCAAATAGCTATGAAACTCAGGCAAAGTATGTGCGTTTTTATCCCCCTCCAGTGGTGGGTCGATATAAAAGATAACTTGTTACCAATTACTCTTTTAGCCCAAGTAGTAGAGGACTGTGCTATGGATCTACAGATCCCATCCCTGCTGGTGACCTATGTGGGGAGTGATTATGGTGATGAAATTTTTGTTTTTTTCAGTTTTACAAATAACTTAGGGTTGGGTTTTTTAATGTGTTAAAAAAGTGGCAAAGTAAAGAACTCAGACGTTAAGAAATGTTGGATTTATGATCATCTGTGAACCCCCTTCCCATGTCTATGAATTATGATTAGGCTTTGCAGAATTTGGTTTTTATATTTTTATATTTTGACAAATAATATCAATGTTTATTTTAAGCATTTTTTTAGATTTTTATCTATTTAAATTTTCACAGTAGTTCAAAATTATGGGTGTGACGGGTTAGATCACAGAACCCCCCTTGGGAGCCGCGACCCGATGTGCCAAGATTACTCCTACCCCTGCTTTCCCTGCCAGCTCGGGACTCCAGCACCCTGTCTTGCTGAGTCAGACACGCCAGTCTGCTCCAACACATACCCAGGGTCTGAATTACTTGCCCCAAAGCTGCAGGTTTACCTGAAAGCAGCTAACAGAAGTGTTCCTGTCTTTAACACCCAGATGCCCAACTCCCAATAGGGTCTAAACCCAAATAAATCCATTTTACCCTGTATAAAGCTTATGCAGAGTAAACTCATAAATTGTTCGCCCTCTATAACACTGATAGACAGATATGCACAGTTGTTTGCTCTCCCAGGTATTAATACATACTCTGAGTTAATTAATAAGTAAAAAGTGATTTTATTAAATACAGAAAGTAGGATTTAAGTGGTTCCAAGTAGTAACAGACAGAACAAAGTCACCAAGCAAAATAAAATAAAATGTGCAAATCTATGTCTAATCAAACTGAATACAGATAATCTCACCCTCAGAGATGCTTCAGTAAGTTTTTTTCCTCCGACTGGACACCTTCCAGGCCTGGGCACAATTCTTTCCTCTGGTACAGCTCTTGTTCCAGCTCAGGTGATAGCTAGGGGATTCTTCATGATGGGTCCTCTCCTCCCTTTGTTCTGTTCCACCCCTTTATATATGTTTTGCATAAGGCAGGAATCCTTTATTCCTCTCTGGGTTCCCACCCCTTCCTTCTCAATGGAAAGACACCAGGTTAAAGATGGATTCCGGTTCAGGTGACATGATCACATGTCACTGCAAGACTTCAATGCCCACTTGCCAGCACACACGTATACAGGAAGACTTACAGGTAAAATACACCCATCTGCAGACAATTGTTCTGGTTAATGAGAGTCATCAAGATTCCAAACCACTATTAATGGCCCACACTTTGCATAATTACAGTAGGCCCTCAGAGTTATATTTCATATTTCTAGTTTCAGATACAAGAGTGATACATTTATACAAATAGGATGATCATACTCAGTAGATTATAAGCTTTGTAATGATACCTTACAAGAGACCTTTTGCATGAAGCATATTCCAGTTACATTATATTCACTCATTAGCATATTTTTATAAAATTATATAGACTACAACATCACAACGGGTTTAAAGCATTTTTTTCCATTTTTATCTTTTTTTAATTTTCATTTTTGGGAAAGTATGTGGGGTTGTCAGAAAATAAGAGTCGGACAATTTTATGACTGTGAACATTGAGATTCAAAAAGTTAAAGCTTTATAACTGTTAAAATGCAAATTGTCAGCATAACATCAAAATATACAAAGTAAATATCCTCAAATCAAACTTTAATAAGGTCTCAACCAGCATTTTTCTTACTTTGCCTATCTGAAATTTGATTATTATCAATGGAAATATTTATTATCCGTTTGCATGGGTATGGTGAAATTGACATTTACTGACATTTACAAATAAAAATCTAATCCTTCCAAGCCCAATTATGAAATAGTTATTATATGATCACATATTATTTCTTCCACAGGACCCCTGTCTCGTTCAGTGCACAGGACTAACTTTTGAGAGCTTTCAACCTAATGTTTTTAATGTGTTTTTTTGGGGGGGGGGCGGGATTTAAAACATACATCTTCCTACTTTTTTGGAGTCTCTTGTAAAGAGATTTGTGAATTAGAGGAAGTAACTGATTGATGATTGGGGCTGCTCACCATTTTATACCATCCGAACTGAGCATGGTGGTGAGTGGATCCCAGCATACAGTGCTTTCTAGAAGATAGAATTCACAGTCCAGGGGTATGCATATCCCATCAGTGTGGATCATCTTTAGTTACAATATGATTCTCAGAGTTTTAGAACTTGTACAAATAAAAAACTCTGGAAATTAACTTGGGGCATAGAAGAAAAGGATTAAACATACTGAAGTTAATGAATGAAAGATACAGATACTGATTTTGCATTTTCATCATAAAAATCATGACTTTTAATAAAGTATTTCAATTTAATTTGAAGTTATTCATATTTATCTGAGATCAGCATTTCATCTGAATTAACTTCATTATTTTTAAACTCTTCCATTCATTGAGCCCTTCGATACCGTGGTGGTAGATGCTATATAAGAGACTAAGATCAGTTTGTGCAAAACACAGACTTTATGGGTAATATTTTATACACTTTTGAATGTAGCTATACCATTTAAAAATAAAAACTACAAATATTTAAGGTATTTATATTCAGAAAAAATGGAGTAATATACTCATTTGAATCACTCATCTTTCTCAGTATCTTTATTTATCCTTTGTTGGCATACTTGTAGAAGATTTAAAATAAAAAAAATCATATGCATCTTACTGGGGAATAGAGTAGAAACCTTCAAATCCAGTAATAAAAGTTCAGTTGAAAATATCAAATTTTTCATACAGGCTTGAGTAACCTTTGCTATGTCAAGAAAAATAGCTCATTATTGAAAAACAAAATATTCTCTTTTCTTTTCCAAATCATTCTAATAAGGTCTATCTTTATCCCATGATTATTATTGCAGATGGGCAAGTTGTCTGAAGTATGGAAATCTTTTAGTAGTTCTAAAGAGGAGGTTCAAATGAGTAAACTGAAACAGATAAGAAAAAAAAAGTTGAAACTCTTGAGAAATCTCAGTGTATAATTGATGTGTTTTGCAGGTTGAATTGGTCAAAAGAATAAATTTGCTATTCTTAAACTTTAGTTTGCCTATAACTTTAGTGTTTTCACTGTATATGGTAGCTCACTGTAGTGCTTATAGCTAGTGCGCTCTCTAATCTATCTATCTATAGTAGACCGAAGTGTTGTTTTTTAAATACATACAGAAATACATACTGCAGGACCAGTACCAGTCAGGTACCTCGTTAGGAGTGTTTACTACCATGAGTAGTCCCAGTAGACCCAGTAGTATTTTCAGGGTTGAGACCTTAGTTCTTGTTGGCTGACCATTATACTTTAAAAGACTCTTTTTGACCTTTCTCCATGTGTACATTCTTCTAAAGTGATATTTTCTTCTCCTTTTACTAGACTGTTCCAAGAGGCAAAATCTTTCTTCTCCAGGCAAAGGTAACAAATCAGCACAACCTAATCCTGCTGTTAAGTGAATTTCAGAGTTCAGCTTGTGGTGCAGGTTTTAAAGTGTTGGTGTATATCACTGATGCTCTATAACTTTTATATATATATATATATACTGGAACTGGTCGTTCCTTTTATTCATTGCATGCAGCTTGGGATTTCCTGGAGCTTTTGGACATATACAACTTCCCAGTTACTGTGCAAGCCTTTAATAGAGAAGTAGACTGGTCTCTGCTTGCACTTGGGAGGTAGAGGGGAACCTCCTGCACCTTCTTCTAATTGGTGGACTGTGCTGGGGAAATCTCTTTACCAACACCATTGCTTAATTTTGGTAAGGGAAGAGGGTTATTAGCAATTTTCAAGCTCCAAGGGCCTTTTTCCTTGTCCTAGTTACTGTTTTGTAGCTCAGTGACTTCTTAAGCATCCTCGGCAAGTCACCTTGACATCCTAAGGTCAATGAGGTTAATAGTTGTATGTATTTTGTGTTGCAGGAGGAATTCACTGGATATGATTTTGAGAACAGATTGCATGTCCGCATACATGCAGCCTTAGCGTCTCTGAGGGAAGTGGTTCCACAGTGACAGCCAGGAAGTCTTGACATATTCTTTCCCACGGTTTCCGCACTTTAAGATAAAGCAGAGGTTAAGCTTTTGGGAAGATTGGCTTTTCTTCTGAAAACCACTTGTGCCAGAGACACTTTCCTAGAATGTTCAGAATTGGTGTGATGTAGTAAAGTATTACAGTCTTAATCATTAAAAACAAAATAAGTCAGACAGAAAGAGAGGGTTAAGTGATGTCGTATTTTAACTCTGTTTAGTTTAAGCCAAGCTGAAAACGTGTAGTCTGATTGTAGCCTTACCTGCACAATAAGCACATATCTGATTTACCACAACATTGGCTCAGTTTTGACAGGTATCATTTACCTGTTTAAATATGTCTAAAAGATGTTTTCTAGGGAGAACAACCTCGTGTTTGATTAAAATAATACAATATACATAATTGTTGAAAATTGTAAGTTTGCAGAGATGGACAGAACTTTTTTTTCCTTCAAAAGCCAACAAAAAAGAGGGGCACAAAAGAAGAAAATTGTTCAGCCAGGATAATAGCCAGTCTGCTCATTATATTTACTGGGTTAATCCAATGTCTTGATGCATATTGTGTGTCTATTTTAGAAAACTTCCACCCATATTTGTGATAAATTATGAAAATATTTAGGTTCTCTGCTTCTGGTATGTTCCAGACAGATATTTTGTTTTTGACGTTTAGTTACTGTATGGGTCATTTTAGTTTTGTTCTTAATGTTCTACATGGTGCATTGGCCTGCTAGTCTAGATGTTCCAAAGTTTAGCAAATTCTTTTCCACTTAGGTTGCCAAATATTGTAAGATAAGGTAGTAACCTTAAAAAGTAATTTTTAAACCCCCTTATTTTTAAGTAAGGTTGTCTTACTGAATAGTATCACTTCCCTTACTTCCATATATGGTACTCTAAACCTCAGGTGTTTAAAGTATTCATATACCTCAGTCAGCTTAAGAATATTTGCCAGGACCATATAACTTTAAAAACATGGCCAAACGTGTAGTAATACTGTAATCTGTTTACCTGACAATCAGTAATATTCACTGTCTTTTTATGTTGTTACATTCTTTTTAGTATAATATTTTATGGAGATATACATTTTACTTACAAAAAATGTGAAACCTGGCCAGAATGGTAGTAAATTCTGTTGCTTTGCATAATGGATGACTGGATTTCCTTGGAAATGGTTAGCATAAAGCCTTATCTTTGCTCCAGCCAGGTTGCTTTAAATGTTTCCTAGCTCAATTTCTTTCTCTCGCTCTCTCTAATTTTGTCTCTGCAGAATGTTTCCAAAATGTAGTATTTTGCCCACATCTAACCTGCACTGGTTTGCTTCAGGAGTTGCATCTCAAATGAGACCTGATGTGGAGGGGGGGAAGTAATGCTGTATATTCACTAGGCAGGGAGAAAAGATTAGGATAACAACCTTTGCTTTCTAACTAGAAATACAGAATTCCCACCATTAGGGATTTGCTTAGGAGCAGTCCAATCTCCCCTTTTTATTGCAGTCCAAGAGGAGGAGAAAGACTTTGTGAATCCTAGAGGCTATAATGTAGCTTTATTGTTTTATGATCTAGTTACAGTCCATGTAGTGAACATGTTTCTCCTTAGGTTTGATTCAGTAATACTGAGTCACAAAATTCTGGCTTTGTGAGTTCAATCCTTATTTGAATTGGTCAATTCAAACAAGTATTGGATAGAAACATTATACTGTATATTACTTAGAACCCTGACTGTGGTTTAAAAGTGAGCGTAATATACTTGACTTCTTTTTATTTCTGACTTTTTGTTTTTTAATCAAGAATATAGTCCACTCTGGATAAGTAGCAAATAGGCAACTTTACATTACCTACAGATTTCCTGTAGTACACCATTTGAACTGAATGCAAGAACATACTGTCCAGGACACACAACTCCTGCATTCACTTTGTGTTGAGATGTGAAGGGTCCAAATATCCCAGATGAATAGTAGACACATTGTGAAAGTAGGCTTATCAAATGGCCTACTCCTCTCACCAGGTCTGTGGAGTTGGAGTGGCATGGAAACAGCCTTGTCTCACTATGTACTCATACAACACCTCAGCTCTGTGCAAGTTTTAGTTTCTCCATGAAGTCCAGAAAATCATCACTGAAGTGGAACTGTTTCTGTATTTTTCTCCCCTCGTAGGAGAATCTCCTTATTTGTAAATGTCAGTTATTTTTTATATTAGATTATGCCTGTGATGAGAACAATCTCAACTGTATTTTACATAACTTGAATAAGTTTTTATACTTTAGAGCTCGGAGGCATGGTCTAATTGCAATAATGCAATATGCATCTTCCTGGTGAATATGTTTAAGATTTTATCTTCATTGGGTCAGGTATTTTTTGGTTGTTGACACCGTTTTTATCTCATTATGACTCATTTCAAATAAATAACTAGAATTTTTAGATGTCACCAAAAATGAGAATATTTATTGTGGTGTACTGTACATGTCATTAATTTACAGAAATTGCACTTTTATATTTCTGCTGAGTAAAATTAAAAGAAAACATGGACCAGATTGTTCTCTTGCTCTTTAAAATTACCCTTAGTCAGTGGCTTCCCGAATACAAAGATGCCAAGTATTCATAAACTTCCTGGCTGTGAATTGTCTAACAGCCACCAGGTCTAACAGCAGTTACCTCAATTTCTGTTCTTCCATCGTGGTTTTAGTCTTCTGGTTTAGAAAATGGGTTACATATTGAGCTCAGTCATGGCATGGACATGAAGATTTGACACTCATTGTAAAGACCTTAATTTTATTCCCCCAAAAAATCTGTACCCACAGTATTTCTCCATTTTCCAAAAATGTCTCCAGTTTTCTCTCAAACGAGCACATCAATTGCTTCTTTTGCTAACTTGAGATGCTAGTTTTGTATTCTGGCCATGTTTGGTTCTTAAATAAAATTCGCAAAGCCTTGTATTGAATTGCCTGTCCATTTTCCGAACATAGTCCTGTCTAAACAGCTTATTGGGCATTTTTTAGTCCAAAATTGACTCTCTGTAGATATTCCAAATGGGAAGCAGTGTGTTGGTAGCACCATACAGTACACATATTTTAATGCAGAGATTGTGAAGGGGTTGGTTATCCATGAAATAACTGCACAAACCACCTCCCTTTCCAGTAATGATCACAAAACAACATCCCTATAGCAACAGTAGTAGCTGCCTGCAAGGAAAAATATTAGGAAAATGTATGTTTAGATGTCTTTTGTGTGATTTATTAGCTGGAGATAAGCAGCAGCCAGTGCCATCTGACCAGCCAGCTATTCCTGAACCACCACCAAGTGCTCCATAGGCCACAATTTGGGAACCTCCTATGTACTAGACTCCGCTAATCTTAAACAGTAAGAAGCAAGATACCAGTACATTGTCTCTAATTCTCCATGCAGCAGATATTATGTAATGAAAACTGGATAAATATTTAAATGGTTTTGAACAAAACAAAAAGCTGGGATTGCAGCCTTTCTATCTTAGTTATAACTTGAGCAGGAGTCTGTACAACAGTGCCTCACATTGTAATGTTTCAAGGTTATCCAATCAATCATTTCAAGAACTAAGTATACTCTGTGGGCCAGAGCCTCATCAAAATGAATAGAGTGCAAATCTCCTCTAAATCAATGGGATTACTCAATTACTCCATTACAGAGGTCTGATTCTAGCCCATTATGTCCAATGCACAATCAAAACATTGCAAAACAAGTACTCTGTATATTGATTGATAAATCATAGGGACTTGCCCAAGTTCCACTGAATTGCTTGTATCTATATAATTTTCATCTGTGCCAAAGCAAACAAATGTAATAGTAAAAATAACTCTGCACTGAACAACTGTGTCCAGTTCTGGTGCCCACAATTCAAGACAGGTGTTGATAAATTGGAGAGGGTTCAGAGAAGAGCCATCAGAATGATGAAAGGATTAGAAAACATACCTTATGATGATAGACTCAACAAGCTCAGTCTATTTAGTTTAACAAGAGAAGGTTAATGGGTGACTTGATTACAATCTGTAAGTATTTATATGGAGAACAAATATTTAATAATGGGCTTTTCAGTTTAGCAGAGAAAGTTATAACATAATTCAAGAGCTGGAAGTTGAAGCTAGACAAATTCAGACTGGAAATAAAGTGTAAATTTAACGGTAAGAGTAGATTGGTAAATTGTTCCAATGTTAAAGGTTCTGGTGGATTCTCCATCACTGACCATTTTAAAATCAATATTGGATGTTTTTCTAAAAGATCTGCTCTAGCAATTATTTTGGGGAAGTTCTCTGGCCCATGTTATACAGGAAGTCAGACTAGATGATCACAATGGTCCTTTCTGGCCTTGGAATCTATGAATCTGTGAACCGCATTTACAAGATATGCTGGAAAAACAATGCAACCATTTTAAAAAAGACCAAAATCCTGTAACAGTGTATATACGAATTTATATTCTCTCTGAAGGTTAATTCAACCACTGTACCCAATAGTAGTGCTTTTAGGGAAAGGCAACTGGTAATTCTTCGAGTGCTGTCCCTGTGGGTGCTCCTCTCCAGGTGACAGTGTGTCCGGTGCCGTTGATTGGAGATCTTCGGTAGCAGTGCTTGGTTGGGACGCACGCACTCAGCTGCTGTCTCGCAGTCTCGTTAGAGCAGGAGTTCTCAAACTGGGGGTCGGAACCCCTCAGGGGTCAAGAGGTTATTACATGGGGGGTCGCGAGCTGTCAACCTCCACCCCAAACCCCACTTTGCCTCCAGTATTTATAATGGTATTAAATATATAAAAAAAGTGTTCTGAATTTATAAGGGGGGGAGGGTTGCACTCAGAAGCTTGCTATGTGAAAGGGGTCACCAGTAAAAAAATGTTTGAGAGCCACTGCTTTAGAGTCTGCCTGACCGCGTGCATCCCGTGCCCCCCTCAGTTCCTTCTCAACTGTCCTCAGCTGAAGAGGGACTCGGGGCAGTGCTTATCCTCTTCTCTGGTCCTTGAAGGAAACAGTTACAAAGAACATAGAAATAGTAACACCCCAGTTGTTTCCCTTCCTTTAGAATAGTTACTAAGGGTAGGTCTATACTTACCTCCGGGTCTGGCAGTAAGCAATTGATCCTGGAAGTGCTTGCCGTCGACGCCGGTACTCCTCGGCGAGAGGAGTACACGGCATCGACGGGAGAGCCTGCCTGCCGCATCTGGACCCACGGTAAGTTCGAACTAAGGTACTTCGACTTCAGCTACGTTATTCACGTAGCTGAAGTTGCGTATCTTAGTTCGAAGTGGGGGGTTAGTGTGGACCAGGCCTTAGTTTAATTTAAAAAAAAAAAAATTCCTCAAGTTTGTCTCCCGCTGAGAGACTCTCCCCTGGCATTCCTAGTGCAATAATGCCAGGGTCTTCAGGATTCAAGAAATGTGCTTCCTGTCAAGACTCTGTGCCAAGGTCTGATGGACACTCACATTGTCTGAAGTGCCTCGGTGAGACACACGTCCCTGCTAAGTGTGTCCATTGTACAAGCCTCAAAACCAGGGCTTGTTGTGACAGGGACCTGTGGATGAAAATGCTTCTGATGCAGAAATCTTTACAGCTGCCTCTGAAGACAGTCAATGGCAGACTCCCTCACGCTCGGCAGGAAGCCCAACTGTCTCTGGGCAGAGACTTTCACAAGGGTAAGGGATCTCCTGTGAGATCCTTATCCTCAGTGCTGACAGTGCCAAAGGCAGGCACCTCCAACTGTGCCAGCACCTCAGCCATGGCTCCCACGGAGCACAGAGGCAGGGACCCGACTTCCCATGCCGGGAAGGCTCCTCAGCACCTAAAATAGACCCGGTGCCGACAGCGCGCTCTGCCCCAGTGCCGACAAGAACATCGGCACCAAGCCTGCGTGCCACTCCGATAGCAGCAGTGGACCTTCTGCAGGACGCCTACAAGCAACCTTCAGCACCGGGAAAAGCCAAACAAGTCCGTGCACACTTCTGAGCACAGTTCGCGCTCAGTGGAATTACAGCCCGGAAAGCAGCAACAACAGTTCCTAAGTCAGGATGACCTCTCAGTGGCACCTGAGCCTAACTCTCTGCTCCTGGACACACACTGCTCACTCTTTGACCAGCCGCTCTCCCCACCTGACCTGGCTACCTTACTGACAGCGAGCCTGATATGCAGCAGCAGGCAGAGTTTTCCTCACCTGCCTCTTCTCCTCCACCGGAACCTTTTGCACCTCAGGCCATGTCTCACAACCACCAGACTCAGTTTCCCTACTTTGCCCCTCTATGGGCGGCACTTAACTTTTCTTATCCTATGCCTTGGCCTCAGTGGTACCCTTGGCCAGCTCTTACTGCCACTCACCCTCATGCTTCTTCCACCAGACCACAAGCTCTGTCTGTGCCTCTATCTCCAGCTCCATCAACTTCTAGAGCGCCTGAACCCCCCTCTCAAGAGGTGGGCTATGGACCATACCCTGATTCACCAACTCCTAACTCTCCATCAGCTCCAGATGTAGCCCTCATGCCTCTGCCTCCACAGAATGTGGGTGACTTTAAACAATTCCAAGAACTTTTCAAGAGGGTGATACTCGGCCAAGACATCCATTTAGAGGAGGTCCAGGAGACACAATACAGACTCCTCAAAATCCTCCAACCCTCTCCGCCCTCAAAGATCGCGCTTCCCATAAATGAAGCACTCTTAGAACCAGCTGACACTCTCTGGCAGACCCCAGCCTCTATCTTACCGATTTGCAAAAAGGCTGAACGTAAATATTATGTTCCTGCTAAGGACATAGACTTTTTATTCTCTCATCCACAACTGAATTCTTTTGTAGTGGATGTAGCGACACACAGGACGAAACAGCCACGCTACCGGCCCACCCCGCAAGACAAGGACCTCAAATGCCTTGACCTCTTGGGATGCAAGGTTTATACCTCCTCCACTCTGCAATTCAGAATTGCAAACTATTCTGCCCTACTTGCAAACTACAACTTCGATAACTACAATAACCTCTTTGATTTTTACCTCCCATATCCCAGAGGACAGGAGAGGAGACTGCAGACTACTGCAACTGCAGTGGTTATGCACAGATCTTCCTGGCTCTCTGCATCCGGCATCCACAAAGACCTGCAGACCAAAGTGGAGGACCACCCCTTTGATAAAGATCATCAGTTTTCTTGGAAAAGAGTTTAAGTCCTTCACACCATGAAAGACTCTAGAGCAACCCTGCGCACCCTGGGCATTTACCCATCTCTTCCCAGGAGACAGCGGTATCAACCTTATCAGAGGCCACGCACACAACAGTATCCCCAGCCTCAGCCCAGACCATACAATATACTCAGGAATCACACTAGACCTCCTAGGAGCAGACAAAACCAAGCACAAACAGCTACCTTCCACCCATCGGGAAATAAAGAATTTTGAAGTGTTGGTCGAGGGTCTGCACGACCACCCCTTGACTCCACCACCTATTTGCCCATTTTGCCACTGCCTCCAGATTTTCCATCATGCCTAGCAGCAAATTACAGAGGACCGTTAGATCCTGGAAATATTCAGTCAGGTTACTCCATCCCTTTTATACCCTATCCTCCTATCCTTCCCTGCCCATCTTCAGGGACCCCTCTCACAAGCACCTACTTTGCATAGAATGGCTCATTTTCTACAGCTAGGTGCAGTGGAACCTGTGCCGACAACATCGAGGAAAAGGGTTCTACTCCCACTACTTTCTGACCCAGAAAAAGACTGGGGGATGGAGGCCTATACTAGACTTACGCCGACTGAAAAATTCGTAATGGTACAGAAATTCAAGATGGTCACACTGGGCACAATAATACCTGCGCTGGAACAAGGGAACTGGTTCAGAGCCCTTGACCTATATCCATTCACCCAGCCCACACACGCTTCCTATGATTCACACTCGGACACGACCATTTTTAATACAGGGTACTCCCTTTCAGACTCTCCACAGCACCGAGAGTATTCTCCAAGACCTTAGCCTTAGTTGTGGCCCACCTCCACATACACGGAATCAATCTTTTCCCCTACCTAGATTGCCTCATCAAAGGCAACTCATACGATGAGATGCTACAAGCTACCCATTTCGCCATCTCCCTTTTCCACAGCTTAGGCCTGCAAATAAATGTCCCAAAATCCACCCTGACACCTACACAGCAGATCGAATTCATAGGAGCTCACCTGGACTCAATTGGAACCAGAGCCTCACTCCCACACAACAGATTCCTCGCTATCACACATCTCATACACATGCTCTCTGTTAATCTGAGGATACAGGCAAGAATTTACCTACAGCTCCTTGGCCACAGGGCGGCCACATAGCAGCCACCACCTTCATGGTCAAGTACGCCAGGCTGCACATGAGATGTCTTCAAGGTTGGCTCAACTCCAACTACAAACCCAGCAGACACAGCTTCTGCATGCTGCTAACTTCTCCAGTGAACGTACTAGCTTCCCTGCAATGGTGGATAAGACCAAAGAACCTCTGCATGGATGTTCCCTTCCAGCAACGCTTCCCGGCACTCATGCTCACCACAGACACTTCCCTGATCGGTTGGGGAGCACATCTGGGGGGAGACACAGCACAAGGCCTCTGGTCTGCGCCAGAGACATGTCTACACATAAATCTCCTAGAGCTCAGAGCAGTGAGACATGCCTGCCTTCATTTTCTTCCCCTCATAAAGAACAAATCTATCCGGGTCCTAACGGACATATAGCATGTATGTTTTACATCAACAGATGGGGGAGCATGATCGCACTCCCTATGCATGGAGGCCATCCGCTTGTGGAATTGGTGCTGTGACAAGATGGTTGATTATAGTATGGTGGGTCCTGCGCTTTTCTTGGTGGGGGGGGGGGGCTAAAATACCACCCCTTACCCCTGCTCTTGGGGCACCGAGGGCCCCACTAGTGGCCCAGGAAGGTGGTGAAGCGGGGGAGGGGTCTGGGTTTGCTCCTCACTCTGAATCCCAGCCCCTCTCAACCCCTGCAGGTTCTTACCCTCTTCTCCCTTGGGTGGGGTACCTTCAGTCCTTAAACGCTGGGGGAGGGAATGTCCCTCCCCTGCTGGGGCAGGGTCTCCCTTACTCCGGTTTTCTGTTCCTCCAAGTCTAATAGCATATCTCCAAACTCCAGTCCTCCCTCCTTCCCCCTGACTGCCTGAAGCAGGGGGTTTTATTAGGTTTCTAACAGGGCTTTAATTGATTACAGGTGCTCCAATTAACCTGTAGCAACCCTCCCTAGTCTACAGGGAACCACGCCTTAATTAACCTAGGGTTTATATACTTCCCTTCTACCACTTCCCACTGCTCCCTGGCCCTCCTGTATCACAGTGCATACAACACCACATACAAATTACTGTTTCTTACCTACCCGGCTGTTACAACACTACTGCCAATGCACTCAGCAGACACCTCTTCACAGAACACGAATGGGAATTGCACTGATACTACAATAGCTCTTCTCCCACTGGGGCACCCCGTCAATAGACCTCCTTGCCAAAACCCAGAATCGCAAATGCCACCTATTTTGCTCCAGAGCGAGATTCGGGACTGCATCCCTAGGAGACGCATTCCTCATCCCGTGGAACAACTCTCCACGGTGCCTTTCCACTGATCCATATGATACACAGGGTTCTGCGCAAGATCAGAGAGGACAAGGCCCAGGTCATACTTATTGCCCCGGCTTGGCCGAGACAGACATGGTATCCTTTCCTGCTCCACATGTCCACCCGTCCTCCACGGACTTTCCCCAGCAGACCAGATCTGCTTTCTCAGGACAACGGGTGGATTCTTCACCCTCAGCTCCAGAAACTCCACTTCACAGCATGGTTCCTTCATGGTTCCAGACCCACGAACTAGTCTGCTCTGAGCAAGTCCGATATTTCCTCCTGCATAGTAGAAAAGACTCCACTTGTAAAACTTACCTGCAGAAGTGGAAGCACTTCTCCCTGCGGTGCTCACATAAACATTTAACACCCCATACTGTGACCCTCCCTAACATCCTAGACCACCTTTTGAAACTAAAACAGGACACACTCTCGCTCAACTCCATCAGAGTACACCTCGTGGCCCTCACCACTTTCCATGATTTGTTAGATAGGCTATTCACTCTTTGCCTACCCCACCATAAAATGCTTTCTCATGGGCCTACAAAATCTCTACCCTAAGATTTATCCATCGGTAGCTGCATGGCATCTCAATCTCGTTCTTCATGGTCTTATGAAACCTTCATTCGAGCCCTTAGCTACCTCATCTCTTTCTTCACATGTCCATGAAGGTAGCTTTCTTGGTTTCTATAACGTCATCAAGGAGAGATGGGGAAATAAGTGCCCTGATGGCCTACCCTCCCTACACAACCTTTTCTAAAGACAAAGTTACCCTGCATCCACACCTTAACCAACCAATATACTTACCTACATTCTATCCCAAACCTCATGAGACTCCGCACAAGGCGACTCTGAATACCCTCGACGTCAGACAAGCAATTGTCTTCTATTTAGACAGGACTAAACCATTTTGTAAGTCCTCACGACTTTTTGTCTTCATTACCGAGAGTTCAAAGGGTGCAGCTATCTCTAAACAACGCCTTTCCAAGTGGATCTCTGACTGCATCAGATCCTGTTACCGCATTCAGAATGCTCAATTGCCTGAAGGCATCAGAACTCATTCTACTCGAGCTATGTCAACATCCGTTGCCTTCCTCCATAACGTACTTATTCCTGATATCTGTAAGGCAGCCATGTGATCATCTAAACACATTTACTAAACACTATGCTATCACGCAGGATACCACAGCTGCCACCATAGTAGGCCATACAGTACTGTCTACAGTACTCACTGCCACAACTCCAAAGTCCCACCAGCCATAGTGGGTACTGCTTCACATTCACCGGGAGTGGAGCACCCACAGGGACAACACTTGAGGAAGAAGAGAAAGCCATAACTGAGGTTCTTCAAGATGTGTTTCCCTGTGGAAGCTCCACTCCCTGCTCTCCTCCGCTCTACTTTGGAGTACTATTCTGGCTTCTCCACGGTAGAGAAGGAGCTGAGGGGGGCTTGTGATGCGCATGCTTAGGCAGACTCTAATGAGACTGTGAGACAGCAGCTGAGTGCGTGTATCCCAACCAGGCACTGCTACCGAAGATCTCCGATCAACTGCGCCGGGACGCACCGTCACCTGGAGTGGAGTACCCACAGGGACACACATCTCTAAGAACCTCAGTTACTGCAAGGTGAGTAACTTTCTCTTTACTGTGCATTTAAATGCCTACATGCTCAGAGGTTACATCCTATGCTTGGGCTGTACCACTACTTTCTCATAGAGGAATATCCCTTCCAGTTCTGTGTATTCCATTTGCTGTTGGCAGAGTGTGTGTTCACAAAATGCTTGGCGGCAGTGACCACACACCTACATAGGATGAGAGCGGGTATTCTACTGTGATATGACTGGTCAAGGAGAGCATCCTGCAAGAGAGTAGAGGATCCGTATGTTCCTCTCTTATGGCGCGGGAGTCTGTTTCCTAATAAAGTACCCAAATTCTCAGTTTGACCTTCAAAGACAATCAAAATACAAAAGAGCGGTACTAGGTATAGCTCAAACTCAAACCCTTTCTGTCCCAAAGTCAGGATTGAAAACATTATGGATCCTGACAGAGAAGATTTTTCAGAGTTCAGCAAGGGCCACAACTAAAGATGTGTATGTAGACCCTGAGGCTCAGCAGTGTATTGTGGTACCTATGGCATAGCTCCACATGTGACAATCTCAGTAGACTTTGTAGTCTAAGAGTATGTCTACACTACCCGCCGGATCGGCAGGCAGCGATCGATTCAGCAAGGGTTGATTTATCGCGTCTAGGCAGGCAGAGTCAACGGGGGAGCAGCAGCAGTCGACTCACTGTAGTGAAGACACCGCGGTGAGGTCTAAGTACGTCAACTTCAGCTACATTATTCAAGTAGCTGAAGTTGCGTAACTTAGATCGATTTCTCTCTTCTCTCCCTCCCTCCCCCCAGTGTAGACCAGGCCTAAGTGGTATCAAGCAGTACAGAGTCTTATTGCATCAGATGACAGCTGCTGAGCCTTCCCTGGCTTGGCGGCAGACCAGAGACAAATTGCAATTATTCGTAGATTTTTAAGGCCAGATAGGACCACTGTGATCTAGTTTGATCTCCTGCACAGAACAGGTAATAGAATTTTGCCCAGTAATTCCTGCATCAAGCCCATAACCTCTGACTGAGCCAAAGCATCTTTTAGAAAGATGTCCAATCTTGATTTAAAGAGTTAAAGTAATAGAAAATCTGCCAGATACCTAGGTATACGTTATTCCAATGATTAATTATCGTCACCATTAAATTACACATTATTTCTAGTCTGAATTTGGTCTAGCTTCAGCTTCCAGCCATTGCATCATTTGTCTGCTGTGTTAGAGGTCCTCTACTATCAGAAATCTTCCTATGTAGCTAATTATAGAACATGATTAAGTCACCTATTACATTTCTTGGATAAACTAAATAGGTTGTTTCTTTGTTGTCTCACTTGTATGATGGATTTTCCAGAACTCTAATAATTTTTGTAGCTCTTTTCTGAACACTTTCTTTCAATTTGTCGTGGTTTTTTTTTTTTTTTAAGTGTGAACATCAAAACTGGGTGCAGCATTCCTGTAACGGTCTCACTAATTCTATTTGCAATCATAATGCCACCTCTCTACATCTGCGTGAAGTCTCTTTATATATCCAACGATCACATTACTTCTCTTCACACTGGGAGTACATGTTCAGTTGGTCCACCATGACCCCTAACTCTTTCAGAGTCACTGCTTTTCCAAGCTATAGGACAAGAACTAAAAGTGTGACTTATATTCTCTATTTCTATATGTATGATTTTGCATTTGGCTGTATTAAAACATGTGTTCAAGTGAGCCCACCTGACCAAGCAATCCATATTGCTCTATAGAAATGATCTATTATTATTTTCCAGTCCACCAGTTTTTGTGTCGTGTTCAAACTTTACCATCGTTGAATTTATATTTTCTTCCTGGACATTGATGAAGATATTGGATAGCCTTGGGCTGAGAACAGATCCCTCTGAGCCTCCACTAGAAACATTCCATTGGATGGTGATTTGCCATTTACAGTTACTTTTTGGAGATCTATCAGTTAGCCAGTTTAATCCATTTACTATGTACTACATTGATTTTGCATAGTACTAATTTTTTATATCAGAATATCAAGCAGTACTAAAAAGTCTGAGTATATTATATCAAGTTGCCTTTATCAACCAAACATATAATCTCATTAAAAAACTATCACATTTGTTTGATAAGATCTAATTTCCATAAACCCATGTTGATTGGTGGTGGTCCTTACTGATTGCATCCTGTAACAACCTTTCCATGATTTTGCCCAAATCTGATGTCAGATTAACTGGCTTATAGTTACCCAGGTCATCCTGATTATCCTTTTTAAATATTGGCACAATTTTTTCCCCCAGTACTCTGGAATTTCCCCAGTGTTGTAAAATTTCTTAAATATCACCAATCAAGTTTTTTAGCTAATTCTTTTAAAACTCATTGATATAAGTTATCCAACCTTTTGCTAATTTAAAAATATTAGTTACTGCTAGACTAGAAGTATTTCATTAACTGTAATTAGGATTCTCCAATTCACATTGTTGTAATTACAGATGCAGCTTGCCCAGGGTGGAGAGGCCATGTCAGGATTTTCCCCTCCCAAACCCAGCACCTGTACAGCAATTGGTGAGGAGGCTTTGATCACTTGCTTAACTGCTGATATCCCAAAATGGGTGGTCATGATTCAGGCAGACAACCAGGCCACCATGGTTTATACAAGCTACAATTAAGCGTCCTGTGACAGCCCCATAGATGTGGGATTGTGCAGGGTTCCATGAAACATTCTTAATGGCTCCCTTTCTGACAGCTATTGACAGGTGGAGATGATCAGTAATGGACTCATTGTAGCGTTCCTGAATCAAGGAGTGAGGAGGTAGTGAATTGGGTCTTTAGGAGTAGGATAGGAGAGAGAGACCTGGTCATATCACCTTTGGACAATTATCAGCAGCTTGTGCTCTACACTGGTCAGTAGCAATATATTTAGGCTTAGCAGAATTTGATTATTTTTATAATTTAAACAGATAATATTGATTATTTTTAAGCTTTTTTTATTTTTATCAATGTAAACATTCACAGTTGCAGGAAATTATGGGGATGTCAGACAATAATTATTTAATGACTGTAGATGTTGAGATTGTCAACAGCATATGTCAAAATATACAAAGTAAATATCCCTAAATAATAAGCTTTCAAGCAGCACTTTTCCTACTTTTACTATCTGTAAATTTTGATTATGAATGGAAATAATGTTTAGTTGGTTTGTTTGTGTACAGTGAAATTGACATTTGTTGACATTTCTGGATAAAAATCTAATCCTTTCAAGCCTAAATGTATTGGAAACAGATTCCTTTTCCATCCTCTGATGCCATTTGTAGTAAAATTCCAAACCAAATACAAGAGACACAAATGGGAAAATCCTTGTATGCTTCTACCAGCAAAGACAAATATGGTTCCCAACTTAGGGGGGGTGGGAGGCACACACTTTTAGGTTCAGACACTTGCCAGATCTGATCACACAGACCCAACACACCTCTTTACACTCCAACTTAGGATACCATTCCCTGTGAGCATGACTCCTGACAAGGTAGAAGTCTCTAAAACTGTGGTGTTTTTGAAAAAGGTGTCTCATCTCATCCTAATTGCTCAAGGGAATCTGTCAAAAGTTACAAGTAAGAAAGGTTTAGTTACAGGTTGCAATTGGTATCTGAGGATCCTTTTCATGCCCCCCACAAAAACTGCTCATTTGCCACCTTCATTTGCTAGGGTCAGTGTTAAAGACAACTTCAAATCCATTTGGCTGCTGTTATGTTCTTTAATTTAATATACTGAAAATAGACCAGTTTCTCTGCAGTGTCAAGTTGTCAGGTTCATTAGGGCTTGATAAGCTGAAACCCTTCCTATTAAATAGCCTCTGTATTATAGGCTATTAATGTTGTCTTAACTAAGCTGATACTTTTGAATCTCTCTGCACCTGTGAGTTCAAGTTTCTTACACTGAAGTTCATTTTTCTGGGGACAGGAACTTCATCATGTAGTAGTGAACTTCAGGCCCTAATGTCTGGTCCAATTTATACTAAACTCTTCAATTAAAAGTGATGTGGATTTATCCTAGGCTCCTTCCAAAGGTGGTAATGGAGTTCTACATAAATGAATCAGTCACCCAGACAACTTTTTCCCCTTCACTACACATTCTCAACCTGGAAAAGCTGTCTTCTCAAGCTCAATACGGATGTGTCTTTGGTGTGGACTGAAGGTCTTTGAAAACCCACCCAGCTTTTTGTTTCAGTTGACACTAATAAGTTTTGCTTTTTCCAAGAGGACTATGTTTAAACATCGGTTGATTGCAAATTTCACTTTACAGCTTTGCAGACCTGGAACTTGAAAGTTATGTCAAAGTCTCTGCTGTAGGAGGCAGGTGCATCCAGGACACTTGTAAAACAGCCATTGTGGTCTTTTCTGCATACTAAATCCTATTGCTTAGATTTGGCTTCCAAACTGGAATCCATACGTAGACTGCTTTGCCAGGCAGGGGGTTACCTTAATTGTCCTACCTCCCACCCCCATGAATTTTATTTATCTATTATTTTAGTCCTCTATTAGACTTTTAAGATATCTTATTTCTCCATATGTGAAAATAAATCTAGTTAATCTTATTAATCATGGCCTGTTCACTTTATTCGTTGTTTCTCGCTGCCTGTTTCAGTAGTTGGACTTTTTTCTTTTAGAGACGTACTTGGAAATTTAAAATCTCTCACTTTACTACAACAACGATGTTTAAAACACAGCTGTGAAACATGATTGTGGGCCCAGATGTGTTTTTGTTTCTTGTTTGCATGGACATAAACAAGCTATAACTGTGCCAGGAAAGCATGTTCTAACCTAGGTATCTACCAAGGTTAAAACATAGCCCCAACCTTAGTTGGTTTGGGTTTTTTCTGTTCATGGCAAGAAAACCTACAACAATTGTACTATACCAGTGCTTCATATTTTAACATGGTTATTTTTGTGTAGTCCAGGTCTTTATTGTCCAAGAGTGAGAAGCCTTTGAGAGGAGTTTCTTTAGTGAAGAGATAATTAGTTATGTGATAGGGTTTTTTTCAAACAATACACTTCTCAGTGGATTACCATGTCTGGACCTTCCTACACACCAACTTGTAAGTTCTGTGACATTGTATTAATTTTTTATTGGCTCTTGCTAGGGGAATATTTTTACCTCTCATTCAAAAGGAACTGATCGCTTTAGGCAGCCTGAGTACTTCATCAGAGATGGCGCAAATCAACCACCCCTGCATCCAGCAGCTTAGAACCTCAGAGCTATAGCAATTCTAGCCAAGCCTGATCACAGATATAAGGACCCAAGAGTACAACAGAAGGTGTGTAATTACTACTTTTCAGCTTTCATGAAGAATCTTGTATGCCATGCATATATTTTAGCTATGTAGGTCTTTTTCAGAAGTTAGCTTATGAGGTAGTTGAATTTTCCCTTTCAGTGCCTTAATAATCCATTTCAGAAACTCAAATTAAGCAATTAGAATTCAAAATTATCTTGACAAACTGGAGAAATGGTCTGAAATAAATAAGATGAATTTCAAGGCTATTAACATTCAGTAAAGTTTCAAAATCCAGGCCCCTATGGGTAGGTGTCGTGACCAGAAACAACAGTAATAAAATTACAGTATGTGGTTGGATCTGTTACTAGTGAATGAATTCCTACTGAGTTTAATATATTGTATTTAAACTTTATAAAGAGCTTTAAGCAACAAAATAATGACCTGCTTCAAATGTTTGTCTTTCTTAATGGCACTAAAATACTTTGAGGTTTTTGAAATGAAATATACAACTTAGACTAAATTGCTAGCAACGTTTGGGCATCCTAATCTATGATAGGTTTAAAAAAAACCACCCTGTCACTACAGGCTGGTTTTGATGTAAACAGTGATCCAAAGACTTCCTGTTTTACTCTCTACTAAAGGAGCAATGAGGAAGTGCCTGCTAGCGATTCAGTGTGTGCTGTTAGGAAAATGTAGGCCTGTGCTACACTTAAAATGTAAGTCAACATACTATGGTGCTCTGGGGTATGAAAAATCTCTGAGCATGATAGCTATGCCAATCTAACCCCTGGTGTGAATGCAGGTTGGTTGAGGGAAGGAAGCTTCTATTGGCCTACCTACCATCGCTCAGGGTGGGTGTGTGTGTGTGTGTGTGTGTGTGTGTGTGTGTGTGTGTGCGCGTTCCTACAGAGAGAGAAAAACCCCATCCATTGCTGTAGGCTGTGTCTACACTACAGAGTTACTCTGGCATAACTATGGTACTATGTAGCTATGCCATTATAATCCACATAGTGTAAATGTATCTGTAGTTTATATAGATGGGATATTGAAACTACAGAACTCCTTCAGCACCCAGAATGGAGGGGGGGCGGGGGAGGAAGGAACATGAAATAAAGCTCCATGGGCTTGTCTTCACTGCATGGTAGCTTGAGCTATAACGCACGTTTTGTCCCTAATCCAGGGGTGGGCAAACTTTTTGGGCTGAGGGCCACATCTGGGTGGGGAAATTGGATCCACGGCCGGGGCAGGGGATTGGGGTGCGGAGTGTGGGAGGTGGTGCGGTGTGCAGGAAGGGGCTCAGGGCAAGGGATTGGGGTGCAGGAGGGGTGTGAGGTGCAGGCAGGGGCCTTAAGGCAGGGAGTTAGGGGGTGGGATGCAGGAGGGGTTCGGTCACTGGCCTGGCACCACTTACCTCAAGCAGCTTCGGGGTGGCAGCAGCGCGCACCAGGGCAGGCTCCCTGCACGCCTGCCCTGTCCCCAGCCCCGCGCTGCTCCAGGAAGCGCTGGGACCCCTGGGGGAGGGCGAGTGGAAGGAAGGCGCTGTGTGCTGCCCTTGCTGCACCTCCAGGTATCTCCCCCGAAGCTCCCATTGGCCCCGGGTTCCCGGCCAATGGTAGCTGTGGGGGATGGTGCCTGGAGGCAAAGGCAAAGCATGGAGCCCTCTGCCGTCTCCCTGCCCGGGGGCCGCAGTGCCGGCCACTTCTGAGAGCGGCGCGGGACCATGGGGGGCAATCCCACGGGCTGGATCCAAAGCCCTGAGGGGCCAGATCCGGCCTGTGGGCCATAGTTTGCCTACCCCAGTCCTAACCCAACCCCCATCCATGCACAACTTTCTAGCTCAAGTTAAGTGGTGCTTTGAGCTAACTGGCCCTTCAGGGCTACGGTGGACTTGAGTGCTGCTGATGCTGAAGCAGTGCTTAATTTTTGCCAGGGCTGCACCCTAGCACCTCCAGGCTTGGCAGTTCAGAGCCCCGGCACCTCTGTGCTTGCCATGTCAGTTATGAAAGTAAAAAAATTGCTTGAGCCCCAGCAACTCTTTCATTACAAATTAAGCACTGGGCTCAAGCTAGTAATGCAGTGGGGTTATAGCAGCTGAGTTACAACTCAACTACTCATCCAATTACTCTGCTAACCAAATCACTGGCCATGTGGCTGCTCACTTGAACTAGTGCCAAAGGAGTAACTTGGACTAATTCAACCAGAATTAACTGTTGCAATGAAGACAAGCCCTAAGATAGTGAGAGAGGCTGGCAAAGCCCTTGTATATAATGGATTGTCTTCTGCTTCTACAAACAAACCAGAAAATAAGTTGCCCTTTATGACATGGAAATTTGGTTTGGGAGCCTGGTACAGAGGCAGTCATGTTAGAGACAGTCTGGGCTCCAACTTGAAGCAAGTCAGATCTGAACTCACTAGTCGGGTCACATTATGGACAGAGTCCCACCTAGACCCAGCGCAAAGTGGAAAGTCTGAGGGCAGTGAAGGCTAGCACACCGCTAACTCTGATTTTAGGATTATGCTGACTTTGACAGTCTCAGAGTCAAGGAACGTGAAATCTACTGTAGCAAAATCTCCAATCTGTTTTAACTACTCCCCTCTCTTTTCTCCTCTCCTCTTACTGTATATGCAATGGGGATGAGAAACCTTGGTATGTTTAGTTTCTCAGATAAATAGTTAATGTTGTTCAAAGGTGAAAGCCTGAGTTATGTAAGAAAGAGCTAATCCAATCCTGGTTAATAGTCACTACTCCAATTCATTCTCTGCAACATTTCCTCCTGCTTACATGAAACCCTAACAGCAGAGCAGGCACTAGGCATAAGCAGACTAAGCTATTGCTTAGGGCCCTGAGCAGCTTTGTATTATGTGTGGGGGGAGAATATTCTGGCTTCGGGCCCCCACTGGGCTAGCACCGCTCTGCCTAAAAGCTCCAATTTAGAATCAGGAAAAAGCCTAAGGGAGCAGCCTCATCGAGGTGCGATTTGCTGCTAGTTTTGAAATTCTGGCATTTCTGAAACTTTCAAAAATTAGAGTAAACTGGTGGGGACATTTTTATACTGGCATAAAAATGTAAAAGCTCCTGACGGCAGAAGTTTCCCACCTCGCCTCATGCAAGGAAAACCTTAGGCATAGCTCAGTGGTTTGAGCATTGGCCTGCTGAATCCAGGGTTGTGAGTTCATCCTTGAGGGGGCCATTTAGGGCTGTGGGGCAAAAATCTGTCTGGGGATTGGTCCTGCTTTGAGCCTTCCAACCCTGATCTATTCTATGACCTCTAGTTTGGTTTGGAGGAGGTCATTTATCTATCAAGCATTTATTTTCAGACAGTATTTAGGTAACCCAGACTCAGCTTGATACCGATTGTGGAAAGGAAGGAAAAACGAATCTCGCCCTAGTCTGCCAGTTTCTCCCAGGTGTGGAGAGTAAGGAAGCCTGGCTCTGGGAGTAGCGGGCCAACAAGCCTCCACCTGTGCCCTGAAGCCAGATGCTAACAGCTGGAGGGTCAACCCAAGCCTCCAGGGAAAGCGGTGGGGCACCCCCGTTTCTCATTGGCTGTGAGCCAGTGGCGGCCACGCCCCTCTCCATTGGTGACAACCCTGCCTGGGTAGGTGTGTGCGGAGAAGGTGTTGTGACTTCACAAATGGAACTCCGTCACCTTCCCCGGCCCCGCCCACCACGACCCCCCACCTATAAAAGGCCCCGCCTGCTGCGGACCCCTGTAGAGGAGGCTCCGGCAAGGGAGGCGGAGGAGGAAGCTCTCGCGCAGCCTTGGAAGCGCAAAGGTCTGGGCTGGAGCCGCTGCCCCCCGCCCCGGTTGATGGGGGGGCAGGTTAAAGGGTGGAAGGAAAAGGGCTTCTCCGCAGGTGGCAAGACCTGCGCCCGGGGGCGGGGGAGCACGGGCCGGGCAGCCCCGATTTCGCCCCTAGTTTGTTCAATTCCATTCCCGGGGACCGGGGGTGCGTGTCCCAGCCGGAGACCAAACCCCGGGGCAGCCCGTGAGCCCACAGCGCCAGAGGTGCGGCGGAGCCGGTCCCGGCTGTGCGGGACGCTGCCTGGCCGAGCTGAGCCGCGGGGTGGCGACGGACCACGGCACCCACGGGTACTGAGGAAGCGATTAGCTAATCATTGGGTGTAACGCCGCCCCTTTCACCAGGGATCTCGCAGCCCTGCAGCGATGTCTGTGCTAGTCCCACCTTGCAGACGGGGGACCCGAGGACAAGGTTTTAGCTCAGTGTCTTGTAAAATCTGGATTTATGCAATTAGTGGCTAAATGATGTTTAAAATAACCCCAAACAGAAGTTTAAGAATTCAAAATTGCTTAAGAAACCGGTGATGTCCCTGAGAGCTGGTGCTTTAATGGGAACTCGCTGACTTCATTTTGGGCAGTGGCTGAACTTTTTTGAGCCACACATTTGAACGGTCATTCGGGTTTGGGGGTGGGAAGGGGAGTGGGGGCTCGTCTGGGCATTTGAAAACTGCGAGGAAATTGACATTGTTGAACTAGTAGATGTTGTTACAGTGGACAGAAAACCCATTGGTAGTTAGTGTGTCTTGGGGATTGAGAAGGCCCAGGAGAAATCAGCATCATCTGCCATGGTGATAAAGCCTGGAAATAGACAGGTGTATTATGGGAACCCTAGTGGGCTACACACAGTACTTACTCAGATATTTTTCCTTTTAGTTGTGAGAGTGTAATTTGTCTCCAGTTGACGAAGATGCATTCTTCAAAGCCCAGGCTTGTTGTTCCATATGGCCTCAAGACTTTACTCGAGGGAGTGAGCAGAGCTGTTCTTAAAACCAATCCAAGCAATATCACTGAGTTTGCAGCTCTCTACTTCAGAGAGCTAATTGCATTTAGAGAAGGTTTGTTCCTGCTTATATGCTGTGATACACATTCCGTACATTTGAAAAGCTGTGTTATTGCAGAATGCTAATCAAACTGTCCATCTTAATTTATACTTTTACCTCCAGAAAATCCTAATTTGGATATAACAGACCTGATTAGAGAATTTCATTTCACTAGAGGTAAGAAAGGTGTCAAATGCTGCTCTTATTATGATACTATGTTTTAAAATACAGTATATTATGATGATGAGATAAAGCATTCAAACCTGCATGGTCATGAACAATCCCCTTTAAATGATCTTTTGACCATTTTCATTATTAATAGTAAGTTAACATTATTTAGCACCTGTCATCACAATGTGCCTTTACAAAGTATGGGCCTAATTCTATGAGATGTCAAATGCCTTCCTTTGACTCCTCACAGGCTGGGACTCTAAAGTACATACAGGAATCCCTGCAGACAGTCACCTTTGGTGCTGCAGATGGGTAGTGGGGAATACAGGCTCTCGTTTAGGGTCTCATCTACACAATGCTTGTTGTTGGCACTTGACGTGCCATATTTCCATTTAGCAAAGAATTTCTCTGGCAGAGACTGTAACATGACTGTGTCACAAGGGGCCAAATCTCAGTTGTAGGGTACTAGCAGATGTTGCATTAGTGATGTCATATCAGATATTAGTCTGTCTTATTGGCCTGGAGACCCATCAATCATCTGTTTGCATCATCTTGAACTGACATTTTGCTCACCCATCAACTCCATTATGATCCAGTCTTCTGTCTCAGTTTGCTCATCTCTGCCCCTCCCCTCTATTCAGTTGCATGTGACCCCACTGGAGTTGTGAAGGTTGTTGGAAAGGTATTCAATCGTAGGCCACAAAAATGGCAGACTTTTCTCCTCCCAGCTGTTAGAGAAGGGGAAAGGGTGCTTCTCGGAAGCTAAGGGTCTCTTCCCCCCCCCCCCCCTTCAGTATTTTGTCATGATGCCACAGGCCTGGACCAGGTCTCTGAGACTTGCAAGTTGTCTTTGTGACATCACTGGTAGAGCTGTGCAGAAAGTAAGGTTTGAAAATGCACCTGGCTCTAGCTAAAAGGACTCTAAAGCTAGTGTGGTAGATTGGGCTGGTACTCTGTGAGAATAAATTATTACTGGTTCAGTTTCTAAAAATTGACAGGAGGCCAGGTGGTCCAGTGGCTAGATACTGGAGTAGGAATCAGAAGACTTGAGTGCTACCCCCTTATCTGCTACAACTTTGGGAAAGTCACTTTGCCTCTGTGGCTCTGTTTTCGTGTCCTGCTCTAGGTCTGTTTTTTCAGACTGTAGGCAATTTGGGGCAGGGATTGTTTCACAGTCTGTACACTGTACCTAACACACAGACCCCAATCTCAGTGGGAGCCTCTTGGTGCTACAGTAAAAACAAATAATAATGACTGACTGAAAGGTAAGTAAGAACAATGCAATTTATTAAGCAGTGTGCTGCACACCTGGGCATTAAGTACAGGGAGAATGATCCTCCACACTCTGATGCTGTGCCCTAAACTGGTGACTGTCTTTTTGAGAGGATTAGTCAGCTATGCCCCAGCACAGAACAAATGCTCCTTGGAAGGCAAGGGGGAGGGAGGGAAGGAAAGTGCTAAGGACACAGGGCAGCTGTTGTGCCTGGAGATAAACACATGTAAGTGATCTTCTACTATTGTTTCTGCAGCTGGGTTGTAAATGGTGTGTGCATTGAGAGAAGCTGGGTTGCCAGTCAAAGCATGTAATTTAGAGAGAGTTTCTGCTATTAGAGTTTAAATTTGCCATGAATAGAGGGTTCTAGATTTGTTATAGCTCTTCTGCGTTCCTGCTCCTTTCTCCAGAACCTCTCTGGGTGATTTTATCCACACATGACATTAGGTACCAACTCCTTCCCCCTGCCCTCAAGAGCTCTCTCTCTTTCCTGCAGTTTCCCATGCTCCTCCATTTTGTCCCATATCTACATCTGTGCCATTTTTGCATGTGCAGTGGCCAACAGATTAAACACAATAAAAACAGAGCTCCTTCTCTTCTCTTTTTCATGTTTTCAACCTTGACACCCCTGAAAATCCCATCCATTTTTCCTGTTTCTCTTTCCAAAATCCACCCCTCCATCTCTACTGCCCAAACCTTGCTCCAAGCCTCCCACTGACACATACATGCTACTTCTTTAGGTAAGACTCGTGGGGAAGGGTTTATGCAAACACTCCAGGTTATTGGGATTTGTGATGTGTGTGTTCAACGTATTTTGTATGAATCCAAAATGCTTTGATGCTCTAGGTAGGTTCCAAAGGGAATGATGAATTTCTCAGTTAAGTATTTGATTTGTTTTTTCCTATTGACTCTATTTTTTTCCCCCCACTACTTTTTTACTTTTTGAATGCTCTGGGGAAGAAGATGGCTGCTACGATGTGGGGGAAAGAGAGGGTTTAGCACTTGTAAAATTTTACATAACATACAGGCTAAAAGTCATGGAGCAGGATAACAGGCAAACAGAAATCCCCTGTTAAACTGATGTACCTCTTGCATCTAGGATGACCTGACAAATTCACTTTAAAGCAGAGGTAGATTTTTTTTTTTTTTGTTCCAAATGTCTTGGTCAAAGGGCAGTCAAGGTCCAGACTCCAGAGAAAATAAAAATAAATGAAAAGATTTCAGCATCAGTTCAAAGCCTCCAGTAGTCCGAATTTGGCCCGCAATCTGCCTATTGACTACCCCTACTTTAAAGGCTTGATGAAGTGTTAAACAGGCAGGTTGTGCAGAGATTGTTGGAAGCACCTTCTAACTTACTGTCGTGCTGTTTTAATTAGTAGAGGGCTGGACTGATAGACTGCCAGAAAAGAGAGCTGACCTTGGAGACGTAAGTGTGGTGTCTCCACTTTCTGAGGAACCAAAACGAAAGGAAAAATCCACAGACACAGAGGAGGACCAGTTGCACGAAGGCCCTGAACCTGAATATAGCAGCAAAATTACACAATACCCATCGACTCACGGTGAACTTGCAGAAAATGAACCATCCCCTACAGGACCTGAAGCATCCCCTAAGGGACCTGAACTTGCCTATGTCCCAGCAGATCCTGCACAGCTTGCTGCACAGATGTTAGGTAACATTGATTCTGTTCATTCTATGAAGGATGTGGCAACAAGTGTGCAATCTTTTCCTGAACTGTCTCTGAGCTCAGTGGACACAACAGTTGCACCAGTAGAAGGTGCTGCTGAAGAAGCTACACTTACCCCAGCTGCTGAGGGTTCTGCAGAGTCTGTTAGGTTGGAGCCAGCGGTTCAGAGTCAGGCCTCCATTGTCCTAGGGTCCTCCAGCAGTCAGGCTGAACAATCAACAAGTGATGTAGATCAAGCTTCCTCAACCCCCTTGCAGGATGAACCACCACCACCTGCTCCTCCACCACCTCCTCCTCCACCACCACCTCCTAAAGATCCATTACAGGCTGTGCCTTCCCAAAGCGAAATTGAGGTTACATCAACCATTCAGGCTATGCCAATACATACTGACGATGAGCCCGCTACTGAAGGAGAGGTTCCACCTTACATAGAGCAGTTCCCGCAGCAAATAGTCATTCCCTTTTTAGAACAAGTAGCTTGTCTAATAGAGATTCAGCAGCCAATGCCTTCACTAAATACAGGTCAGTTTACATGCACTAAGATCTTAGATCCATCTGCAGATGATGCAGAATTTGACCCGGAAAGAATGGAAACTACAGCGCAAATGGCATCAGCTGAGCAAGGTTTTATTATGTCAGGTAAGAAAGTCGGATGTTAATGAAAATTTCATATTCCAGGTTAACAGTGCTGAAACTCAGTAGCTAAATTATTAAATGCAAGAACCTATGCCAGTGCAAGGCTATGGGAGAGATTGAACTTCCTTACTTTGGGGCACATAAGGAGCTTTGGTTTCCTCTGCAATCGCCTGGCCCCAATGCACAGGTATTAGATCTCTCTACAATTTGTTCCAAAATGTGTGACTAATTGTGAGTAAGACCCATAACTGCTCTTGGATTAGTGTTGCCTGCATCAGAGGAACATGTGTTCACAGCGTCCTGCAAATTGATTTGTTGTGGCATCAGAGGTGCAGACAGCACTTACTCCAGGAGCCAGAGTGGTATGTGGCACATACAAAAGGTAGCTGGAGGTGTTTTGCCTTTGAACAGCCCTGAAAGCGTCTTGCTGAAAGTGAGCCACACAGTTTGAGGCAATGGCAGAGATTGAAGATGTAATACATGTGCCTTGTGTTTGAGGAAGGTCGATGGGGGGGAGGCCAGAACTTTGAATGTGGCCTCACTTTGAAAGATTTAAATCCTAACCATTGCATTAACATAGAGGTTTTGCATTTAAAAAAGAAATGGTGGTGGTTGCCTGCACTGTCCTGTTCTGCAGATGGGTTGAGGTGGGTGGATGAGGCACTTAGCAGGGGGTTCTGCAGATGGGAAGAGGGTCTGGCACTTGTCTTCCTGGTGAAGTGCCACTGGAACAAACTCCTCACCTGACAAGTACCCTACGCAGACTCTCCTCCCAGCTGCAAACCCTCTTTCCATCCTCTGTGACAAGTGCCAAGCCCACCCCCTGCTCCCAGCTGGAGAATTCCCCCCCCCGCCCCCTTCTCCAGTGAGAAGTGCCTGCCTGACTCCCCCTGCTACTGCAGAACCCCTCCTGAGCCCCTTCCAGGCCCCAGGAAAGGTAGAGGTGTTAAGACATATCAAAGCACGTTACCGAATTATTTTGTTAAGCAACACCAAGGGATTTGCATGGCTGAAATGAAGGAATAACAATGTTGTAGCATGTGGCAGTGGTGCTGTAGTTATGGTTGGAGGCAGCACACTTGTTCTGATCCCTATTCAGGTGTTGATAAACTTTCTTTATAAAAACTATTCTTTGAAAACATTGGCAGTAAAATGTAAGCTCCCACGGTACTTTGTGTGGCAGCTAAATAGAAATTGCTGTCTAACTTTGGATGTCCAGCTGTAAAAAAAAAAAAAAAAAAAAAAAAAAAATTACCCTGGGTCCAGATGCATTTTTCTGTTTGGTTTTAATAAACCAAAACATTTAAGTAAGTTTTGACAAAACTGACACTTTTTTTGAGGGGGGGCAGACTGTTGCAATTCCCCCTGTGCTGGTAATTCAGACTCCCTCAGGCCTGGCAGCCCAAAAGGAAAATGTCTAACATTTTAAGCAACTGAAAAGAGGGACTTAGAACAGGAAGAGCTCTGGTCTCTTTGGTCATAACTCCAGCACCAATTCTTCTGCTGTTCTTTTCACTTCAGCTATGCAAAAATCCCCATCTATCTTCTCTAACATGCTTTCTTATGGCATACGTAAATATAGGCGTGTTATATGTAAGAGTTTGCAATAGGATTGCAATTCATAGCTCCTGATACCAGCAATTTTTTAAATTTTTATTTTATAGCAATGGCAACAACCGAAGCAGGACAACCACCACCATATTCTAATGTGTGGACTCTCTATTGTCTAACTGATTTGAGCCAACAAGGTCGAAAGTCACCACCACCCCTTCCTCCTGCTGGAACTGGTGCTCCTTATCCCCAAGCAACCCTCTATATATCTAGTGGGAAGGAGCAACAACCATTCCTACAACAGCAGCTGACACCACAAGGTCCACCACCACCACAAGTATCCTCTCCAACTTATGTGATGATGGAAGAAGGCAAGAGGGGAAATGCACCACCTTTCATTTTAGTGGGCTCTACAGTTCAGAATGTACAGGACTGGAAGTCTATTCCTGGCCATGCTGTCCTTACACAGCATGACACAAGTGCTGTGAGGAGATTCACTACAGTACCTGTACCAGTTGCCAGGCCAGCAGATCTGAAAATGGCCACTCCAAACCCAAATTCTAATTCTGCACAAGAAACTGCTAGACCACCAACCCCCGTTTTTCTTTCAGTTGCCATACCCTTAGACGAAGTAATGTCTGCAAAGAGGGGCTCAGCAGCTGGTGATAAAGCAGGCATAAATCCCTTTGCAGGAAGCTATGGTATAGCAGGAGAGATTACATTTACTTCTGCCCCAGTCCGCAGAGCAGACTCGTGAGAAGGTAGGCCGTTTCACATTGTGCTCGTGTCTGCAAGGGAGACGTTCACAACTTCAGCCTCTGGTTATAAAGTTTTGCTTTAAAGTCAGAGTTTAAGTTTTTGAACTTGGATGCTTAACATTAGGCTCCTAAACTGTAGCCTGGATTTCAGAGTTGCTGAGGCCATAAACTTCCACTGAACCTAAGCTTGCTTGGCTTTGGCTAACCATTCTAGCCACCAGTGTATTTGACTTGAAGCTGGTTTGACAGTGGTTGGGACAGCCTAATTCCTCCTCCCATTCCGATGCACTCATGTAGAGCAACTACACCTGGCATACTCACTACTTTAATTTAGGGGATGGAGGTTCAGTACAACTTCTAATTTTAGCTAAAACTGCTTGCTCCAGAAAGGCTTGGAGCTGGTTTCTCCTCTGTACCTGGCATTTGCAAATCCTGGAAATTGGTAGTTAGGTTTGAATTGCTATTTTCATCCTCTGCCAGATGTTTGAAATGGGAAATCAAAGCAGCAGGCACATGCACTGTGGATTTATACCCCAGGTTACTGTGCACGGTACATGCATGTGCACGAAAGTATAAATTGTAGCTTGAAGACATAGCCCTCCCAACATCCTAGACACTGCTCATGCCTATTTCACAACTGCCTGCTATGGACTGGTAGTCAACATCCCACCTTCTGGAAATATATGAGAGAGAGAGAGAGAGAGAGAGAGAGTGTGTGTGTGTGTGTGTGTGTGTGTTTTGGGGGCTAGGGGGAAGAAAGAACATAATGCTCTCTGTACTTAACCAAATCCTTTTTCTTTAACAGGTTGAGAGGAGATGTCATGTGAACACCCCAGGATGTAAATCTGCATCTTAAAATAATAAATTAACTTAATACAAGCACTCAAAACTAATGCAATCCATTAGAATGCCTTTTTGCATTTCCAGAGTGTTGGCAGAACACAGATTATTGAAGATAAGTATATAATGAAGTGTCCATGGGGGGTAAAAATACCCCACCCGCAGCACAGGCAATAACCGAAAAGAATGCTTCCCCGCTGTAGCAGAGGCATTTGGCTGTGGCCGAGCCCTCTTAGAGATGTTTAGCTAATAGACAAGTTGATCATATAGTATTGTGTAAACATACATCCATCAAAAATTTCAAATTAGTTCCACACAATCCCTTTCCAGAGTAGGTCACATCTTATGCAACAGATCTGTTCCTGGCAATGAGTTTAAGTCCACAGCTTTGACTCTGTAAGCAATGGCCTTATACTTAGAATGTCCCAAAACAAAGAAATAAGTGAGGTGGTCAATGAGATTAAGGGTAAAAAAAATTTCACTAGATGGCTTGCAGATGCTGCCCTGTGCCACACAAGAAGCCAGTGCTCAGTTAAAACCCATTATAACAGACCTTAGAGTTGCTATGGAAGACACGGTCTAGTTTTGCTATAGCTTTGGAGTCTCAAGTTTATTTCAGTCTGTCAGTGGTCACTGGGGTGGGGTGTGTACGTGTGTCATTTTTGGGGGATTTCAGATGTTTAGAGAAGATGCTGATTTTAATTATCCAGTGAAAATTGCTTAGTGTCTGCATCTATTCGCTTAAGAACCCTAGTCTTTACTCCTTGGGAGTTCCCTAGTGCTTGCTCCTTCTCTTGATCTGCTTCCTACTTTTAAAAAAAGAGCAGGTACCATCTCCTCTGTCGCAGCTTGAAAATAAAGGAAATCCCTAGGAGATTGGATTTTGAGTAGATATCAGCTTCTGGAGAAGAAACTTACCTGGGAGGCATACGCCACTCAATGCCTCTCTCTATTTCTATCCAGTAAGCTCTTCAAACAAACATTTGGAACAGTCCTTTCCCTGGAACTTAATAGGTTTCAAAACCCATTAGGTCAGTGTGTGAGCCAGTGGGTTGCAACCTAAGGGTGTCACATGAGGCTGGTGGGGTGGGGGATGATTGCAATAAAACTTTAATATCTCCCAAATGAGGCAAAGAAAAAGTTTCTAGACTCATTTCAGGATAGCAAAACCCTTCAAAATTTGAGACATCAACTTTACTAGAACAGATTACTTGTAGCGATGCATGAGACGCCAGTGTGATTCAGCCTCTGTAGTTGGAAAGCTTCTTCCTTGTTTGCTGAGCACAGTTCTTCCAGGGAAACCACTGACATGACATACTTTATGAACCCAGAACTGCAAGGTTTCAGACACACCAGCCGAAAGCCACACTCAGCAGGATGTCAAGTATCAGAGGAGTAGCCGTGTTAGTCTGGATCTGTAAAAGCAGCAGAGTGTCCCGGGGCACCTTATAGACATATTGGAGCAGGAGCTTTCGTGGCATCTGACGAAGTGGGTATTCACTCACGAAAGCTCATGCTCCAATACGTCTGTTAGTCTACAAGGTGCCACAGGACACTCAGCAGGATGACTTTATAGAGCAAAGGCATCTACCTGGATCAGCTGATGCAACCCCTGGTATTAAAAAAATGAATCTGAGAAGTCAGAGCATTGGAACATTTGAAAGCCTTTATTTAGTAGCAATTAATGTAATTAACACTAACCTCCAGACAGCAATTAAAATAGTATACAAAGAGCAGCTGGAAGCTCTGTAGCCCAGGTCTGTATAAATATGTATTTCCATAAGATTTAATGCACCCCAATTAAAGGGGTAAAGCTGGTGTGTACAGCAGTCTCCATACAGGTGCCTTACTTACTTCAAACCATACTTTCTAGGAGGAAATCTTGTGCATTTGTACAGTGCATACACAGGTGCAGTTTAATTTCTCCAGTAGTTATGTTCTACTGGGTCCTGATTTTTAAACAGTTTCTGCAATTGTACAACAATGGTGCAAAGCACCTATAGTTTCTAGTGCAGTAAACAGATTTTTTTAAACCTCTTACTAGTGTTCAGTTCAGATTTAACTTTTAAATGGCTCTTAATTCCTTAACAAAATGAAGTTGGTAACAAAACATGAAAGAACAAATTCAAAACACTGCACTAAACATGGAATAAATACTTTGAGTAATGTTACCAGTGTAACCTACAACATGACCATTTGGGGGATAATAGTTCTGGAATCACTGACCAGAATCCAGGATTCTTGAGTTATGTTCATAGAAGCCATCTTATGAAAGTTAAGTAAATCTTTACAAAAATAACTTGCCCTCTCCTAGCTTCAAGCACAGAATAGTGCAATTCATACCTGTGCTTTTAAACATGTCTGTGCCACAATAAATCCACCCCAAAGGGCTGTTGTGCCAGCATAATCATTAAAAGAAAGGATTCATAGAACACCTTCAAATGTTCTATTTGCTATCCACCGAGACTTAACATAGATGTATTCAGCAAATATGATAGCACTAACCCATCAGAAAAATGACAGCTCTGAGCAGTTTTGTCTACGTTCCCCTCTCCATAGACTTTCAGATCTGTACCACCATATTTACTGCAGGAGATGCTTAATATACTGTTCAGTAACTTGTCAGTTTTTCCAAGATATGAGTAGAAATAAGGAAAATTAAAAAGGATTAAGACTTAATTTGCATTAGTCATGAGCTCCCTTTGACATTTTAATAAATGTCAGGTAAATTAAAGTAGTTTCTGTCCCAGTAGTTGCCAGAGTAAAGCCAGTCCTGTGCACCAGTGTAGGGATTGGGACCTTGATGGAACCACCTGTAAAAGAGGACAAGATGGCTGTGAGGAGACTAGAACACATTTCAGTGTAACAAAGTTCAGAGCTGCTTTGGTGCATCTTTCACGTTGGTTTTCAAACCAGTCTACTGAGAATTCAGTGCTGCATCCCGCACTGTTTTAAGTCAGTTCAGACTGTCTTGATTTGCTAGACTTCTCCCTTACAATCCCAGAATAGTTTCTGCCTGAAATCCATGTGGATATGTTGTGAGTAGGTAGTAGAGATTGTTGTACAAGAAACTATTTACTTCAAAGCAGTTTTGAATAAGCCATTTTTGACATGCATTTAAGAACAATTTATTACACAAGGACACGAATACACTGCAAACACTGCATTCCTGAAAGCAGAAGTTATTATTTCACCAGCATTCTTATTTCCCCAAGATTTTGAAACCATTATTTTGATAAGTGTCAAATACCACAGCTCACAATAATGGGGATCGGTGATTTGCTTCCCAACAGCAATACAGAGCTCTTGAGGGAACACATCACTCAGAACAGTTCCAGCAAGTTTTTTGCATAGTTATAAAATACATGTGTTTATGTGAGGCATACACTGTAGAGCCATTCTAGGGCATGAGATCGGTCCCATTTGCATCAAGTTATTTTCGTGCTTCCTGGTAGATTCTGCTTGCTTGCCTGTTGCCAGAAATACTATAATTTCACTTATTGTTCAAGTCTGCAAATGTTTCCAGCTCTACAGTATATACACAAACATAGTGATAGTTACACATTTGTAAGGTAAGATGTACTAAGGAGCCATACTATTGATAAGAACACTTCTGATGGTAGCATGGAGTCCCCTTTTATGGGCCGAGCAATACTACATCATAAGATACCCAATGGTACGTGTTCCTTTGTACATTATACGTCAAGAAGCACATCTTACCACAGCCCAGATAAGTCTCAAAGGTATTCCCTCCAATACAAAACACCCCTACTAACATAACATGCAATATGTCAACCTTCTCCCCAGTCTTTATTCACTTTTAAATCTGTGTCCAGTTAGTCATCTCTGCCTCACACCAACAACATATTACACAGCACCAGCCCTCAGAAAGGTGAACTAGATTTTTTTTTTTTTTTAAAGTCTGCGTGCTGTATTTGCCAAATAAACAATGATCATGGCATCTGAGTGCACCTGCTGTAAATTGCTTTATGGTTAACACCTCAGCTTTCTTTTGGAGCTTAATTCACCACCAAACAATCCTTGCTTTGTATACACCACTGCAATTAACACTGTCTCAAGCAGGAGAGACTATTCAGGATCCCCATAAGGTTTCAGAAAGATTTAATAAAATAGAAGTTTAGCATATTGGGGTTGTTTGGTAATTAAATGTTGCCTTTTAAAAAACAGAAAGGCTGATAGTGTTTTATATTTATATATACACAGTGCATTCTATTATGTAATATAGTCTGTTACATAATAAAATGAGGTTGCGAACTGTAGCACGGATTAAAAAAAATGTGGTGACATACATCTACTATACCTTGTACAACATTTTTGCAAAAACCTGTCCAAGTATTTAAATCATTCTTATCCTGTGCCAAGTACTAGTTAAAGGTGAGAGGAAGGACAGTGGAAGATGCAGCAAAACTGTTGCACGACTTGTATCTGATCTACTGCTACTAGATCACACATTTCAAGACCACAAGGGACCACTGTGTTCCTTTAGTCTGATCTCCTGTATAGCACAGGCCATAGAAATGCCCCAATATAATAGCTAGAGCAGATCTTTTAGAAACACATTCACTCCATTTAAAAATTGCCAGTGATGGAGAATTCACCATGGCCCTTGTTAAGCTGTTCCAATGGTTAATAATGTACACCTTATTTCCAGTGGGTGGTGCTGCAGAAGCAAAATTTAGCTTACTGGGAATAGTGTTGTTAGAGTTCATGCCCCCAATGAAGTTAGCATGGAGGAAGCGGCTAAGGTTGTGAAGGATATAGGGTATACTAGATCAACCACTACCTTGGGGTGACTGGAGGAGAAGGGAGAGGAGAGTACGAATATTGCTTGCAACAGCATAAGTGTTCATTGTGTTTTAGTGAAAGACAAGGTCCCTGTGCCAAGGAGCTTAACACAGTCTTTAGACCATTTGCCAAGATTTTCAGAAGTGGACTAGTGACTTTGGGTGCTCTATTTGCTACCTGATTTTCCAGAAACAAACAAACCAACCCTCTGTGATGTCAGGCCCCTTTAAGGTGTTTCAAAACTGGGCACCCAAAAATCACTAGACCCTATGAAAATCCTGCCCATTATGAAAAGTAGTAGACCAAAAGGATAGGGATCTTGCCCTAAGAAGTGCACTTCTCTACAGTGCATAGTTAATGATGATTGCAGACATTAAGCTATGTATTCCCTAAACAGAGGAGCTAACATTCCTGGAAATATGTAGAAGGGTTCATCTCAAAATATGAATGGTTTTCTGCATAATTTTCTTAAACGGAGAGACCATAAAGCAATCTAGCTTTCCAGGACCATACCTTGATCTCATCAGAAGTGCCAAATGTGAATGCCATTGTCCAACAGATGGTTTCTAGATCCTAGCAATCTTTGAAAAATTTTCCCCTCTGTTTTTTGTTTCAAGTAAACTAACCAATTCCTGATATAGAATGAGAATGGGGAAAGTGATAGGAAGGGTCTGGAATGCATGCAGTGCCTACCTATTGCAATTTGTATACTTATAGTAATTGTTAAGGTAAGGAAACCTAGAATACACACTGGATTATTCACAGTCACTGAAACAAATAAGCCCTGGCATTCTGACAAGGGAGAGGAGACCAAGTGTGTCCAGAACTTCACCAGATATTAACTCAGAAGAATTACAAAAACATTGTTCTATGCTTGTCTTAGGGCAAACCAAGCCAAGCACTTTGAGAAAGCAAGCAAAAAAGTGGGGGTGGGGTGGGGGAGAGAAGGAAATCAGACAAGTCCAAACCTGGGACCCTGGGCTGTCAGATGACTTCAGTTGGAAAAGGGAAAAAAAATGCAATTTGAAGTTACAACTAGACATTCTGTGTAAAACAAACAGTATGATTAAGTGGCTTTATCACTCAGAATGTGGGGGTGCGGAAGCATTGGGTTTGCTTACCAGTGGAGAGTTCTCAAAAAGATACTATTTCTAGACCCAACCCCAGAGGCTACGTGGCACTCCAGAAACACGGAGCAGCACCGTTACAACGCTTGTCTTGGAATAAGATCATTAAACATTTCTCAAAGGATGGAATACAGCCCAGCACACCCAACTGTGTGCTAGTTAGCAGAGCTCAATTTCTGGTAAAAAGAAATAGGATGATGAGCCTCACAAGTCTGGTGCAGAGCCCACTGGAAACCTTCAGCTAGATTTTTCTAGTCTAAATTGCAAAGCACAATTGCCTGTGTCAGGTAGGAATGACAGTAAGAGGTTCAGCAAAGATATACTCGGGAAGGCCCATTCCCCACTGACTTTTCTGAATCACGTTGCAAATTCCTTACTCTCAATTCCCTTTTCCCCCGGGGTGGGGATTTAAATCCTCTCATCCTATTGCTTCCCAGGTTCCCTCACTCACGTTTCTTTTGCTGTGCTGTTTTGCACCACTGTCAAATAAATCCCAGTATGGAGTGCAAAACTAATGAGAGATTCGAAAACAACTGCAAAATAAGTTGTTCATGCACAAGGCAAACTGGGGTTCAATGGCAGGGAAGGACTGGAAATAAAATAAGCTGACTGAAATGAGGAATAGGGAAAGTTTGCAGTAGGCTTAGTTTTAGGCTTCATATTCCTGCAGCTGGACTTCGCCTGTCCACTCCACACCTTAGGCCTTGGCTACACTGGCGCTGTACAGCGCTGCAACTTGCTGCGCTCAGGGGTGTGAAAAAAACACCCCCCCCCCGAGCGCAGAGAGTTCAGCACTGTAAAGCGCCAGTATAATCAGAGCCTGCAGCGCTGCACGCTCGCTCGCAGTGCTGCACGATATTCCCCTTGGAGAGGTGGAGTACATACAGCGCTGCGAGAGTTCTCTGGCAGCGCTGGGAAGTCCCAAGTGTAGCCAAGGCCTTAGATATACCTTCCTTCACATCAGAAGAAAGGCTAGAATAGTGGCTGTGGACCATGGAGGGCCACAGTGGAGCTTCAAATTCCAGTCATTGCATCAAAGGTGGCATGCTATTGGACACTGGAGGGGTCGTGGGGGAGGGTGGAGGGGAGAAAGTACAGGGAGGACAACAAGATTGTTAAGCGTATAGGAATCCTAGCACGTAGAGGAAATTGCTCCCCGCTGCCAGAGTATTTCCGGTTTATATAAACAGGCACTTAGTTCTCTGCAACAAATAACCAGCAGGTTTACTATCCCAGGTCTTCAAGTCTGGAAGTAGAGGTGAACTGCAGATCCTGAGGAGCCTCATTACACTTCATGCTGCAATGCTTTTGAAGCTGGTATTAGTTTTCAAATTCCAGGGGGTGACAGGCACTTTAATCTTCTAATCCAGAAGGCAGGGAGCTGCTCAAAGCCTGATAAGACTATACAGTCACCTGACTGGTGATGAAGTGTTGGCACAGCACAGCAGGTGCCCCTTCAAATTATTTGTAAAGTGGCCTTGAGTTATCACAGCACTTAGTGGAAGTTACTCTCCTGAAGCACTATCAAACAAAGCTGAAGCATTTCAGGGAACTGCTTGGTATTGCCAAAGCTTTTTAATGGCTTCCTAGACTCATGCATGAAGAATATGGAATAGCACTTGCAGTAAGGATGTAAGGTGCATTTTTTAAAAAAATGCTGATGAATTTAGGAGCAACAGAAGGAGACAGTGCACAACACTACGACTTTGTAACATGTGTTGACTGAGTCCAGAGATAAAAATGTGCTTTTATTTTTTGCTTTGAAGACATCTTATGTGGGTTTAAATTCTTATCTTGCTCAGCCATTAGTAGACTCATCTTATTCCAGATGGCAGCTGTGACCCCTCCATTAAAAGGGTGTTCCATACAGCTTTTTTATTATTAATTATTATTATTATTATCGGCTCTAAATAGCCAGATGAAGAGTAAGATACATTCTCAGTCCTGGAGGGGGAAGGAATTTGGGGGGTCTGCAGAACTGGAGCCCTATTTTACTAATTTATAAAAAGATTCTAATGACTTGCAACTAGGTTTAGTTGGCAATAGGGTAACAGGAAGCCTATGTGAAACTCTGAAGAGAAGGGTGAGTCTGTGGGTGGCACTTAGACTCCATGTTCTCTACTACATTATGGTTAATGTGCAACCCCAAAAAGATAAGGGAAAGTCAAATGGATAAATAAATGCTCCAATGTCCTTCTGCTTTCCCACATCACCTACCTACAGCAGGATGGTGGTAAGTAAAACCCTTCGGTCCAATAAATGTCAAATGCTGGGAGCCCAAGTATCCTTATGAGGGACCTATGTATTATGTAGGTCACAGAATTCTCAGTTGAGCCTTCTGTTTCTAAATTTAAATTTTAATAGTTTAAGATTTCAATTATTACAATCTGTCTGTATAACGGAACCTAAAAGACACTGGGAGAGCAAGGAGAACCAGCAGAACACTTTCTAAAGCTGTTCTTTATTCAGTGAGGAATTCAAGAGCACACGTATATGGAGTTAGATAGGTTACTGAGGTGGATTTTAAGCAAAGTTAGAAAAAAATCTAGCAGAATGACAGATCTTGACACAGTCTCAAAGCTTTGTTTATACAATCTGCATAATTGGCTTACAAATTATGATAAGGTTTTATGGTCACGCATCTACTATTGACACAGGCTTATGCCTTCAAAATGCTTGGCTTTCCGGGAGGACACGCGAGGTCGGGAGAGACTGTTAACAAGAAAACTTTAAGGTCACACAAACAGTTCAACACCTAGGAATCATGGCCACGATGGGTTGCAAAGTGTTTCTTGAGGTGGTGGGAGGGAAAAAAGTGACATGAAATCTCAGCTCTCATTTAGAATTTTTTCCCAGCCCTTCTAGTTGTGAAGTTAGCTAGATCATAAACAGCTGCAACAGTCAGGTATATGGACCGGCAGCATACTGCGCCAACTTGCAGGAAGCAAAACCAATCATCATGTATAATGTGAGTAGTGTTTTAAATAAATATGCTTGATTGCTTTCCAATATAGTCCAAAAGGAACAATCCTTTGGTTAGTTTTTGGCACCGATGTGCACCCACAGGAATAAAAGTGGGTGGTTTTAGGGAGTCATGGATGTGAAGATACATAACTCAATAGTTAACTGGAAGAATCATTAAAAAGATAGGAGCTCCCTTCCCTCTGGGGCCAAGCACATTGTCTCCTCTGCTATTTTCATCTACTAATAGTGTAGGGAGATCAGATCAAACCAGAATCTTTTCTATTGTATGGCAGAGCACATGTGTATTGGTCAGTTGTACAGCATCACAGACTGCACGTGTCACAGTGAGCGGGCGTCAGTCGCAACAGCTTTGTTCTTGACCGAACAAGTGATGCTCAGCAGGCATGACAGGCTGTTTAGAGACTGGGGGGGAGAGGGGGGTTAAGTGGGAAAATGAAACGGGGCTGATGTTATAGTGAGCCCAGTACATTCCTCACTAAACCAGGCATGACAAATACTCTGACCAAAAGCTCAAATAGCATAGTAACAGCAGAGCTGATGAGGTCATCAACTCTTCTGGTGATTAAGAATAACCTGTGCGTGGACAGACACCTAATCTGAACAGCCAAGACCTTTATCAAATGCACTGACCTTGTTTTCCAGTCTTCCTCTGACTTGGACCGGTTTTTGCGGACAGCCCTTTGTTTCTCTTCTAGCCTTTTTTTCTCTTCACTGGCTATATCTGAAAAGGAACAGAAGTTGGAAAAAAAAATCTTAGTTTCCTGATTACTTTTATTGAAGCCCCTGTTATACTGAAGACTCAACTTGTTTCCAGCACTAATTTTGTCAGATCATGCCAGTTTTAAAAGCCTCCTTTAAAGAGCAGACCCAGCAAAGCAGAGAGGCAAGATTACGAGAATCATTTCTGTTTTAGAAGTAAGGCCAACTAAAGAACAAGCTCTACCAGTCAGATTGATTAATCAAAGACAGGTCTCAGTGTACACCCAAACTGTGGGTTGAGCCAAGACCTAAGGAACCTGAGAATTTGTTGCAGTTCTTGAGAAGAGGGGCTTTAAGATTCCCTTCAGAAGAGAAAATGGTTACATTACTGGACTGGATTAAGACCTGGATTCAATCCCCACCTGTGCCACAAGTGTGTGACCTCTCAAGTTGCTTCATATTTGGGCATCAACTCCCCATGACAGAGACAATCTTCAAAATGATCAGAGTTTAAAATTGTTACCAAAGGCTGATTTACAGCCTCTCTAATTTCTCCAGCTCCACTGGCTTATCGCAGCACTCAGCATGTGGCAGTATGACTGCTGGGCAGAAAGAGATAGACCACCACTACACAGCTTGTAGATATTGATAGATCACTGAATGTTAGTGCATTCTGTACATTAAGAATGTAATACTAAATACTTTGGGTAAATAAGGATGCAACACAGTGTGAGTCACTTTCACTAGTCACAGAATAATCCAATTTACAGGGAAAGGTAGAGACTGATCAGACTGGTCAAAGGAAGCAACATGTCTACAGTATATTTTAAAAAGCCTCAAAAGATCTCATTACCGATCTTTGAGAACTCCTCAGTACCACAACATCATAATGCCCAGCTACTCTTTAATCCATTGATTTCGAAGTGCTTAAAGCAGGGGAAAAGGTGTTATCCCCATTTTACAGGTGCACAGATAGAGGCACAGAGGTGAAGTAACTTTCCCATGGTCACGGTCCAGGCCAGTGACACAGCTGGGAATATAACCCAAGTCTTTAGTCCCTGAGTTCCATCCTCCAGGCCACGCTACTTTCATACAAACAAAGTATGTACTTTTGTTACAAACCAGAGCATCGAGCACCAAACCCACTATACAAACGTCAGTAAACACTGCACTGACACCATGGTGACAGGCATCTTATACACTTCTAGATTAAGAGAGGCATGCAATTTGTACTATTTAAACAGACTTTTAGAGGAATTGCTTATTTCTTCCTAATGAAGTCTATTTTTTTCCTCACCCTTTTGCTGCGAATAATTCTAAAGTGAGCATGCACTTCTTTTGAGGGGGGAAACTTAACTTCAGTAGTTTCAATCACATTACTGAAATTGGTATTTTGGATTGGTTGATGTAATGAAAGAATATTTTTGAGTGGAATAAAGAAAGACTTTGTACAGCGGCAAGTTCTAATCATGGCAAACTTCACAACTTTGCTATTGCCCTTCATAAAAGGTCCAATTAAAAAGCTTGACAAGGCAGCACTCTGTGCCTTCTATCTGGCCTCAGCCTCTTCACTCTAATTTAACAATAAAAAAAATTAATGCTTAAAATGGAGGTATGGGTAACATGCCTGGCATAAAGCTTATACATTTAAACATTTTCACTCACCCCTACAAGGACATATTTCAAAGATATGTTCCACCACCACCACAAAAAAAAAAAAAAAAAAGCTTATCTGTAAAGATGGCTTGTTATTGCTTACGGTAGTATCTGTAACCTTTCAGTTGGAGTTCCCACGAGTCTTTCAACTTTGACAAGTTATTTTGTATTTTTATTTTTAAAAGTTACCTATTTCACCATTTTCCATCGCTCTTATATCTGGCCGTAACCGGCAGTCAGTTTTAGGAACAACACTCTCCATTTCTTTATCCAATTCATTCAAAGCCATAGCAAAGCTAGTGAAATTGTACATCTGAAAGAGAAACAAAAATTAAAGGCTCGCTTTATGAAAGTTTTGGCTGCTAAGAGTCTTCACATATAAAAAGAGAGCTTTTAAAAAATTGAAAAAGAGCACTGATATGTAGTAACGTATAATTGTAGCAACTTTCTAATTGCTGAACTATTATATAGTAGCAATGTTAAGATGCTAGCAAGGTGAAAGTGTGCCAGGTATACGTGGGTGAACCTTTATGCCAGCCGTTCTCAAACTTTTGTACTGGTGACCCCTTTCACATAGCAAGCCCCTGAGTGTGACCCCCCCCCTTATAAATTAAAATAACTTTTTTATATATTTAACACCATTATAAATGCTAGGGGCAAAGTGGGGTTTGGGCTGGAGGCGGACAGCTCATGACTCCCGTGTAATAACCTTGCGACCCCTGGAGGGGTCCCGACCCCCAGTTTGAGAATTCCTGCTTTATGCTCATGTCTAATTAGAATGAGATCTGACTAGCCAAATAGGTTGTTTCTCCCTCCCTCTCTTTGTCCTTATTCAGCCTCCCGGGGCTTTCCTTACCACCTCTAGTAAAGCAACCTACCCTTCTCTCTATATGCACCTACATGACCACCCTGCCCGATTTTCTTTTGGTGCTTCCAGATCTCTCTAGCCACACATCTACTCATCTGTGCTGCTCAGCTGTCTATCCAGCTCAGTAGATCTTCATACACCCACTAATATTATGTAGCCTTCCTCTGACTTATAGGTTCTTGTACTCCATGGTTTGTCTTACATAGCTTTTGCAGACTCTGCTCCTCTATGGACACCTCTGATGAGTTGTCTCATGCACTGGCTGTCCTGCACTAAACCCGCCTCCCAAATGGATGGAAGTACTTAAGTGGCAGAGTGGGATAGTGAATTCTCCAGGCCACCGCTAAGTAGAGCAATTGCCTAACTCATCGTAATCACAGGTTTCAGAGTAGCAGCCGTGTTAGTCTGTATCCACAAAAAGAAGAACAGGAGTACTTGTGGCACCTTAGAGACTAACAAATTTATTAGAGCATAAGCTTTCGTGGACTACAGCCCACTTCTTCGGATGCATCCGAAGAAGTGGGCTGTAGTCCACGAAAGCTTATGCTCTAATAAATTTGTTAGTCTCTAAGGTGCCACAAGTACTCCTGTTCTTCTTTCATCGTAATCAGTGATTCTGTAGAGAAGTTAAGCTAAGCTAGAAACAAGCCAAGCGTGCAAGCTGGTCTGTCCATCTTACAATACAAGGCCTACATATTCAGTTCCACATTACATAGCTCATTACAGTTGGTGTTGGGGAAGTTCAAGATCATTGCAGCAAAAATTGATTTTACTGTAAAAAAAGTTATTTTAACCACTGCATCACGAGCAAGGGAAGTCAGTGATTAAGATGTTAAACTGTAAAATGTACAGTGAACAACAAATTGTCAAAGCACCAAACATTTAACCAGAGCCCTGGCTAACCTGTACTGAATTTGGAGGTCTTGGAGCTATCCTCCAGAGTAGGATACTTCCAGGAATAACATGCACACTTTCAGAATCTGGCAAAGGCATCTCATCGGGTTCTTCAGAATTGCCCACCTATAAGAAGCACAAATACACGAAAATGTATCTGAGTCACAGGCTGTTTGTTTAAACAACCTTAAACACAAACCATAGAACAGTCCTACACAGAAGCTACAGTGAAATGAGACTAAGACATGAACCCATAAAAATGCATGAAACATACCATCACAGAACACACATTCACTGCCCCAGTACTTATTTTGCCCCCCCCTTGGCTTAAGCAATGATTTTAACACCCACTGGCTTTTCTAGATGCATGTCAAGATTAGAAGAGTCATCAACTCCTCAGAAAAATTAAAAACAAAAACCATTCTATTTAGACAGTTCTGCCAATAGTTTTTTTTTACATTTATTCATTCATTCAGCATGCAGCTACTGAGAAATAGGTGCTTTCAAATCCACATTTTGAAGTTACTATTTGTTTCTCACCACCAGAGAGAACACTAATGTTAGGGGTTCCCCTTCCCCATTTAAAATATAAATCAATTTTGGTTTTATTTATGCTGAAAGTGCAGACCATCTTTTCTTTTTTCTCCCACATTAAGGAAACATGCATCCTATAGTCTGTGCATGTGTAACTGCTGCATTATTGACGTTCAGCAAGTGGGGTCTTAGATTCCATTGACATTATGAGGTCAACTGTGAAAACAAGAAACATATTAAACAAATGCTCTTCTGAGAAGAGGCTACCCAATCTAGAAGGCTGATTGTGAAGTCAAGGTTGATGCACACTGGCTAGGATGACAGTACTGTACCATGGTTAATATCTTTCTGGAAATACTGCTTAAGTTTCCATCCAAACTAGCTAGAGTAGTAGAGGATAATGGTAGGGCAGACTGTTCTCCAATTGGTTAAAAGGTGCTTTGGTCCAGCAGCATAAAACTGAAACACATATTAACCAATGCCCTTAAATTATGCTATAAACCTGAAGTCCCAAGTGGTTGGCACGGTTTGGTAACAGCTCAGCCACAACAGGGCAAACAGCTTGGTCAGTCCCTATACTGCTAGACTAAACTGTAACTTGTTATGCTGTGGTACTGGATGACAATTTTTGTCCCAGCGTGTTAGTTTACAGGTTAGTTCTAGATACAATTTGGTTCTACCCCAGCATGGGAAAAGCTTTAGAGATCTTTGGAGATTGTTTAGTAGAAATCCAAGCAGACAGATGAGCACAATGAACACAGTTTCCAGTTATGCATAAGCATAGTCTAAGTCCTCTTGTGAATGAACTTGGTTCTATTATAGTTAGGCCAGGCAAATTGGACAAGGCCAATTGCTGTATCTGCATTTCAGCACACAGAGAAACTTAGGCTAGAGTATGATTTTGAACCCTTCTGACATGACTTGGGCCCATCCACGCTACCAAGACAAACTATTAGAACTTGGTTTAGTAATGAGATTATTTTGGTCTGGTGCTTTCAATATTTAAGATGGCTGCAAAGTAGCCCAGAATATCATGCATAGTAGATTTAATCCCTTGGCTGCTATCAATCTGCCAGTGCAGCTCTCACTTGGATATTCCTAGGCTGTGCTAGCAAACTGATTTCCAAAGAGTTGTTAGTATCCCCCTACAGAATAGAATGATAAAGAAATTGAGGTAAAATGCTACCAGATCAAAAGAAAGAAGCCCCGCATCAATAACAAACTAATCCATAAACAAAGCACCAGATCTTTTATAAATTATACTGTTCCATGGAAGCTTGCAAATAGTTGGTTGTGTGTTTCAGATTGTGTTTCAATATGTACACAAACATCACTGAAGTTACAATGAAGAGTGACTACAAATTAGAAGCACATTTTAGCCATTCTCAGCAGTTCCCAGGACATCATCTCAATTGATGCATAGCACTGAATAACACACTGTTTTTCAACCAGAAGGATGCATATTGCTGGGGGTATGCAGAAGTCTTTCTGGGGGTACTCAACTCATCTAGATCCGTGCTTCTCAACCTGGGGATTGAGAGATGGGTTTAGGTGGGCTTGCCCAGAATCCCATGCCACAGGGGGCCCCGCAAAGCTAAATTACATACTACAGCCATAGGTGGCAGGGCTTGCATTTCAGCCACACCACTCAGGGCTCCAGCTTCAGACAAGGCTCACAACTGAAAAACAGGTTCAAGTATCAAACTGGAGTATAAATACTGTACTTACATTTCAATCAATGTATTTTATAATTATATGATAAAAATGAGAAAGTCGGCAATTTGTCTGTAATAGTGTGCTGTGACACTTCTGTATTTTTATGTTTGATTTTGTAAGTAAATAGTTTTTAAGTGAGGTGAAACTCTGGGTATGTAAGACAAATCAGACGCCTGAAAGGGGTACAGTAGTCTGGAAAGGTTGAAAACCACTGAAATAACATACCCGTCACTACTCTGTATATTAATGACATCATCTTTCTCGATTGTTAAATACCACTCTAGCTTCACTCTGTAGGATTCTAGGACCCCTAAATTCAGTAGTGTCCAGACTTCACTTATCTTATCTGAGGACTGCACCCAACATGCACAAGAAAGCTGACTGCAACTGCCCTCCTCTTTAATGCAGAGGTGCAGTCTGCAGCATGGAATGCTCTCACTTGATCAGAGAAATCTCTTGAGTTTTCAGGATCACAACTGGTCACCCTGGTTTAATGGTGTTACAGCCTTAATATAATGAAGGAGCAGTATTCATTTCATTCCATCTGTTTGTATGTTAATAGGATATCCATCTCTGCATGCATAGAGACAGGTCTAATGTCTCAACATCTTTTTGATGAAAAAGGATAGCAAGTTTTTCCACAAAAATATTTTATCCCTATACAATCAAAGGCTTTATGGGAAGGTCCAGGATAATCTGCCGATGAGACATTGGCCCCCAGCAGCACATCCAAGTAGGTCCCCTAAAGAAAAGGGAAGTGAACCTACATGATGGCAGTACTAAGAGCAGAAGTAGCAGGAAGCCATGAGAATTTGGAAACACTGGGTAGGTGAGGCTTCCCATAGGCTATATATTTTCATGGTACCGAAGCAAATCACTTGAGCATGAAGTGGTGAGACATCTTAGTGTAACCCTTACATCACTTGGAAGCTCAGAGTGTGCTTAAAGCAACCTCAATTCCTTGAAGCACTAACACTGCGTCACCACCATTAGAAGGTGAAAAGTGGGCTGCAGTGGAGTTTTTGAAAAAAGAAAAAAAAAAAAAAAAAAAAAAAAAAAAAGAGCAACTGAAATTCTTTGCAGGCCTTAAGAACCAAGGGGCTAGATCCATGGTCAGACCTAGGCATTGCAACACCTACCTTTTAGGCAGCTTGCCACTTGGAGGAACCCTCAGCCAGGCACCCAGGCTCTCTATGCAATGCATGGGGAGAATGAGATGCCTAAGCATGGGATTCACAGAAATCAGCAAGCTGCCTAAGCTAGCTAGTAAGAAATGCTGAGGAGAGGGGAGAGGCCTAAACTGAAAGGTAGCCAGACACCCACCTTTTTACCCAAGGGAGGCACCTATCTCTAGTCAGGATTCACAGCCATCATAGAAATGTAGGCCTGGAAGGGATCTCAAGAAGTCTTCAAGTCCAATTCCCTGCCCTGAGGCAGGACCAAGTAAACCTAGACCATCCTGGACAGGTGTTTGTCCAGCCTGTTCCTAAAAACCTCCAGTGATGGGAGGTTCCACAATCTCCCTTGGAAGCCTATTCCAGAGTTTAACTACCCTTAGTGTTAGAAAGTTTTTCCTAATATCTAACCTAAATATCCCTTGCTGCAGATTAAGCCCATTACTTCTTGCCCTATTTTCAGTGGACATGGAGGGGGAAACAAAACAAAACAAAAAATCCGATAGCCCTTAACATAGCTGAAGACCCCCCCCCCCCCCATCGTCTTTTCTTAAGACTGAACATGTGCGCCCCCCCCCCCCCCCTTTTTTTTTTTTTAAAGGGTGATAGGTCAGGTTTTCTGAGCCTTTTAACATTTTTGTTACTTTCCTTTAGATGCCCTTCAATTTGTCCACATCATTCCTGAAGTCTAGTGCCTGGAACTGGACACAGCACGCTAGCTGAGGCCTCCCCACTGCTGAGTAGAGCGGGAGAGTTACTGCCCATATCTTTCGTGGGTAAGAACCTCACTTCTTCAGATGCAAGTAATGGAAATCTCTGGAGATTTCCATTACTTGCATCTGAAGAAGTGAGGTTCTTACCCACAAAAGCTTATGCTCCCAATACTTCTGTTAGTCTTAAAGGTGACACAGGACCCTCTGTTGCTTTTTACAGATTCAGACTAACACGGCTACCCCTCTGATACTTGCCCATATCTTGCGTAAAACACTCCTGTTAATACACGCTAGAATTATATTAGCCTTTTTTGCAACTGCATGACATTGGTGACTCATTCAATTTGTGATCCACTACCGCCCACCAATCCTTTTCAGCAATACGACCATCTAGCTAGTTATTCCCCATTTTGTATTTGTGCATTTGAGTTTTCCTTCCTAAATGAAGTACTTTGCACTTGTCTTATTGAATTTCATCCTGTTGGTCTCAGACCAGTTCTCCAGTTTGTCAAGGTTATTTTGAATTTTAATCCTGTCCTCCAATGTGTTGGCAAACCATCCCAGCTTGGTTTCATCTGCAAGTTTTATAAGCACACTCTCCATTCCATTATCCAAGTCATTAATGAATATATTGACTAGTACCAAGCCCACTTCTGGAGTTAGGAGACTAAGCAAGGTTAGTCCTCTTGCAAAAAAAAAAAAAAAAAAAAAAAAAAAAAAAAAAAAAAAACCCACAAACAGCAGAGATCCCCCCCCTCCATTTTAGCTAGTAGCCCAATGGTTAGGGAACTCACTTATGATATGGGAGACCTGTTTTCAAATCTCTACTCTCCCTGATTTGGGGAAGGACTGCAACTCAGATCTCTTTTTTTCCAGGAGTGTGCCCTATATGGTCACTCTCTCTGGCCCAACAAATATTCAATTTATAGAAAATGGAACAGCTTCAACAGGAGAGAGACGGAATCCCACATCAGAATATCCCATAAACTGGTGATTTAGGCACTCACTTGGTGTGTGAAAGACTATAAACTATCGAATATAACAAGGTTCACCATGAATCTGCTCATTCTTGACTATCTTGTGTGGTTTAGGAGTGCCCCGAGCACACCTACTGGATTGGGCCCTGCAGGTGAGATAATGGGGGAAAGCCGTTTGACAACCCTGCCAGGTCTTAGACATGAGATAGGGCATGAACTGCTTGGCAGCATCAGGACTTTGTTGACTTTATGAATGCCACTGGCAGAAACACAGGTGTTTAGGGGACTCTATTAGTGGAAACTTCAGCACCTAGGGAATTTAGGCACCTACAGAGATAGGCAGTGACTGAGTGGGGGGTTCTCAGTGGCACCTTCCAGGCTGCTGTTTGTGCATTTTTTTGTTTTTTTTTAATTTTTATTTAAACAAAGAGAAAGACCTTGCTCTCTCAGAGTCCTGGCAGCTCTAAGACACTGTCCGAAAAAACAGTTTCACTAGATTCTTTGTTTAGTTTCATTTGCCAATTTTCAAAGCAGTTCTAGTTATAATTAACATTCTTCAGCAGATTTTGCATTTTAAGTTCTTATGCCAACTCCCAAGATCAGACAGACTGGACACCTGATCTGGATGTCAAAGAGCCTCTTCCAGTCAGAGAAGTGGAGGGAAAAAGACACTCAAAATTTAGCTATAGAGAACGAATAAAATTCTGAGTAGCAGATTCAGTGAAATGGAGTATAAAATTCTCTTAAGAATTAAATGGTGAAAAGGCAAAGTGGGCATGTATATTTTACTAACTAAAAGTCCATGAGAAGCCAAAAGTAACCTGAAGTTTGAGCTTTGTACACAAAAGTATTTCATTCAAAGTAATCTTCAGTATTGCAAAGGAAAACAAACAAGCAGATGGATGATAACAAGTGTGCAGGGTATATTTTTCTTTTCTCCTCCTCCTCCCAAAGGCTTAGAGATGCAGCCTCAAAGAGAGGGTGGTAAATCCCCCGAGCTTTAGAGCTCTCCTGTACAGCAATAATGTAAATCTACACAGGCATACTTGCCTTTAGAAAGGTTAGAATCTAACAGGGCAAAGGAGTAAAGCAAGCATGGTGATCTTCAATGGCATGGAGGGGTTCTCAGATTTTTAGTAAAAAACGTTTTCTCTAGTCATTTAAGATGAATGATGGCAAGTATGTATAATTACTATAAGAACCTTCACTGTCATTGGTTTAAAAGAGCGGTTTTCTATTGAAAGAATTGTTAAGGAGTAACATAATGGGTTACAGAAACGCAAAGAGTAAGATTTCCTGTGACAGTGCAGACTGTAAAAATCCTTGCAAAACCTTCAGAATATGACATTCCTCCAAGTTATGAAATCCTTCTAAACAGACCCTTATCTATCCTGCTTACAGGTCTGGAAAGCATCAGGTTGGAGTTTATATACTAGATCAGATCCATGGTCCCTCTAGTCCACTATCCCACCTGGTGACTCCAGAGGAAGGTGAAAGAACCTAATAGTAGGCAGATGTGGGGAAATCTGCTCTCACTAAAGTTTCATGCTAATCCTTAATAATTAGATATTGGCTTAAACCTTAAAGCACAAGGATTTTAACCCTTCCAAAACTGTATGGATAATAGCCAGATTATAATTAATCCATATAATACATGTCTAAACCCTTTTTGAATCTTACTAAGTTCCTACTAAGAAAAAGTCTAAGGAAAAAGTATAAAACAGTAACAAGCCTAAAGGCACCTTAGACTGCTAAGTGTTCTATTGTGCCTTTAGCACACCACCTCTTCACATGTCTAATACCTGTTTACTGTTTTTCTTCTCTTCTGTATTTTTCTTGTCATTTTTTTTGTAAGCTTCGAATGTAGCTGGGTCAACACTGTACAAGCACTCAGTCCATTTCCCATAGAGTGCACAAACTTTCTTTTTGCTGTCAGAAAAAGGACTAATTTTAGGAAGAGCTTAAACAAGTTATGAAGTTAGTTTTAGTGTTTTCAGATTTTATTATAAAAAGGATTCTAAGAACAGATTTAACACCGAATCCCCATCTTACTATACATTACAGTTACTAACAAGTTACCCTCACACATACATACATAAAGGTCCTTGGCAAAGTATATTATAACAGTATTTAATTCCAATAGTTCCCACATATATCTGTATTAAATATTTAAGTAGTATTTTATTGAACAGTAGATCTAACTCAGACAGGACTTTTACCTTTTGTCTTGAATGTAGCCTTCAACTTTGTGTAACTCCTTTCCAAAAAGCCCACATGGTTTGAAGTTTAATACACATTTCTCACCAGTTCTAAGGAAGAAATATTTAGCTCAAATTACTTTGCAATAATTTGTTTTAAAACATAGTAGATTAACAAGTCATATTCCAGCTTACTTGTGATTAGTTATTTCTACATTTCCATACTGCTCAATCCAAAGTTTACCCACAATAATATTATGCACACAGCAAGTAGGATTTGTCCATGTGTAGGCTTCATCGTGTCTGGAAAAAAAAGAAGGACAACAACTCCTGGCATAATCACACCTTTTAACAATATACCTGAATGACTCTACAGCAAGTATCTGGCTCTGGAACTTTATTTGTTACTGGCAGCAAATCAAGGAAACAAGATGCACCAGCCATGCATGGTGTGGCAAAAATAGAAGACACTTCCTGATTTTGTTAACTGCTTAGCATGGCAGCTTCAGTGCATCTACTACTGGCATTAAATCACTGGGACTACTTACAGTAGTCAAGTTAAGCACACGTAAGTATTTGCAGGATTAAGGCCTTAATTATCTGAAACCTATACAACTCAGGGGTGCCAGTGAACTGTACAATTCTGTTTGCAGTGGTGTTCAAGCCATTTTGGTCGCAGAATGAGAGCGACAAGATAAATGAGGTAATATCTTATTGGACCAATTTCCAATGGAAGGGACAAGCTTTTCAGCTTTACAGAGCATTTCCTCAGGTCTGGAGAAGGCAACTGGAGTGTCCAAGGTAAATATAAGGCAGGACACATTGTTAAGCATAAGTGGTCACACATGCTATATGAGACCACTAAAAATGAAGTGGGCAATAAGGGTTAACAGGCAGTAGAGTGTGTTATAAATTATTGTAAGGAGCCATAAAAGCAGGAAATATGCAAACTGTATAAAAAAAGACTGTCTGCTTCATCTATATGAAATAGTGGCTATATTAAAAGTCATCTTGCAGCACTGGAGACCATTATATAAGCCTTTATTCTGCACAGCCTCAAAACGAAAGTTTAATACAGCAATCTGACCAACTTACTCAAGGAGTTCCAGAGTTATAGTCCCTTTAGGTTCTGCTTCCACACTCTTGCCCCAGAACTTGAGTTTAGGATAGATTGAGCCATGAAACACAAAATCGTTATTCAAGCCTTCAGCATAGAAAGCACTGATTGGTGGGTGATGACTAACTTGTTCTGAAAGGAGTCTAAACCCAAGATCATCTCTAAAAATAAAAAAAAATAAAAGTTTTCAGGATCACTGTTCTCCGCAGTTCTCTGAAATGCAAATTTTGTGAGTTTCACTGATTCACTACAGTACCAGTTGTAAGAATTTCCTTCAATTTTATGTTTCAGAATGCGTAAAGTTATAGCAATTATGTATGGATCTAGTATTTAAGCCAGCAATTAGTTTAAAAACACTCACTGCAATATAGATCTCGCTCTGTGATGCTGCAAGACTCCAGAGGGCCCTGGTACAAGAATAAGTTAGGGGTCTCTTCCTGATTCTGAAATCCACCCCGTCCTGCTCTCACACAGCCCCAATTCAGCTCTCCAACTCCTTGCTAACTCTCTCATAGCTCCAATCCTGCCCTCCCATCCCACAGCTTCTGCTTAGTTTTAAATTAAGTTTCAGGAAGAGAGGGAGAAAGGAACTTCAAATTGAATTCCTAAACTAGTTATGCAAACAAGATAAAGTTACAGGAATAAAAGATGTTTCTACTATGACCCCTAATCCCAAAAAGTCCAAAAGTCAAGGAAAAATGTTGGCAATGGGGAATGTTTATTCCCACCCTGACTACATGGTCTGGAAATTTTAAGGATCTGAATTAGAGGAAGAAAGCTTCTGAAGAATGAAGAGAGGTGGTTTTAAATGGAAAAATATATTAGCATATTATCCTCCCATGACCATTAGAGCAGCAGGTCAAGGAGCCTTTAGACCAGGGGTTGGCAACCTTTCAGAAGTGGTGTGCCGAGTCTTCATTTATTCACTCTAATTTAAGGTTTCACGTGCCAGTAATACATTTTAATGTTTTTAGAAGGTTTCTTTCTATAAGTCTGATATATAACTAAACTATTGTTGTATGTAAAGTAAATAAGGTTTTTAAAATGTTTAAGAAGCTTCATTTAAAATTAAATTAAAATGCAGCGGCCCCCAGACCAGTGGTTAGAACCCCAGTAGTGAGAGTGCCACTGAAAATCAGCGCACATGCCACGTTTGGTACACGTGCCATAGGTTGCCTACCCCTGCTTTAGGCACTTTCTGTTCCTTGCACTGTACTAGGTGCTGGTACCTGGTGCTTCCCCAGGGAGCAGGGATTCAATACACACAAGAATGGTTCTGCTGGGATGCAAGTCACAAGAAAAGGGTTCTCGCACCTCTAACACTGCAGCTCAGACCCCCACCCCCATTCTTCCAGTGCTGGCAGCTTTGTCTCCATTGCCCCCCACAGCCACAGTACCAGCCCTATTTTGTGCTGCATTGCCTAGGTTCACCCCACCACATTCCTCTTCCCTACCACTGGATGTTCTGCTCCCACACCGCTGCGAGTCCCTACTGCCACTCTGACTGCTCCCTCACCTTAAACCCTGAACCCCACCCCACTCCTCCTGGCTTCCTGTTCCCATCACCAGCATCTCCCTCATCCATTCCCTTGGGCTCCTCCTCACCTGCACCCTGCACTCTATGTCCCGGCCCTGCATTAGTGCCTGCAGGGGCAGCTCAGTGCGGGTAGCTGTGCACCCTTGCAGCACAGTGCATACACCCCACATGACTCAGCCTCCAGGCAAGTGCAATCAGGCTCCTGAACAAGCTTGGGACAGGGGTATCAGCAGCCAGTCACTCCGCAGTGCGGGGTGGGCAGCAGAACAGCACCGTGGGCAGTGTCACCTACCTCAACACTGCCACCAGCAGCAGCATCTGATAGTGGTTGGGCCCTCTATTTCCAGGGCTCTGATGAGACTGCACCACTTGTACCATTGTAGCTATGACATGGTCTCTCTCTCTCAGACACCAGACAAGTTCAACAGAAATACTAACAGACTTAACTATTTTAAAATGACAAATTTTTGACTACACATTGCAGCATCCACATATGTGTATCTGACTGATGAGACCCCAACGTAACAAGTAGGCAAGAGTGGCCCAAAACAGAAGGGGCTTAGTTTATTTTTTAGTTCTTAATGAAAAAGATCTGTTTGTATATATTATCTAAGTTTGTGTAATAGTTTAAAGGACATTTGCACAACAGTAATTGCTTTTCAGGCAATGTGTGTTTACACGGTAAGTCTTTGTTTAGTATAGATCTGAAACCTAGGTTTATACACTAAAAAAACTGATTTTTTCTGATCACTTAGATTATATTAAGGCTGCTTTCAAGTAAAAGACACTTTCACAACTTTTCAACCCAGAGCAATTTTTACAGGCAAGTTAGACTCCCATAAAGGGGAAGTAACAACAGAAATGCTAACAACTTGCAGTGTGAGCACTTGTAACAGTTGCTCCTAAAATGCAGCCAATTTTCAAACACACAAAGCAATTCACAAGCCATACAATGTGTTTACATAAACCCGCAAATTCCATAAAATACACTTTGGTCTTAAATGCAGTTTCTATTTGTTACCTGACTAATTCGTACGTCTCTCCAAGAAGTGGGTTGAATGGTTTTCCGGTACGTTCCCACTGTGAGGCAACAGCAGACACAGCAAATGCAGCTACACACTGTTCAACAGAATATTAACATACATCATTCACCTTGTTGGATTTCCCTTTGATACTTCTACTTTAAATATAAAATTCTTCTACTGCACTTCATCTTTCTCTGTTACTTTACTTTAGTTCTGTCTTTGGCATAAAAATTGCCTCCCAGGTGGGCCTGGCAAGTTTTGCAAAAAGCTAAGAAATATTAAAGCTTTTAAAAATTGAATACACATTGAGTTAACTGAACAGAACTAGTAAAGCAGTTCCATGTGTAGCAGATTACAGCATCTCTCCTCTCCAACAGACTGTTTAACAGGCAGCGGATTCATCACAAATTTCAGTAACTTCTTCACGCAATGCATACTCAGCCTTCAGAACTCATTGCCAGTGGATGTTGTGAAGGCAAAAAGTACAACAGGGTTAAAAAGAGAAATAGCCAAGATGGTCAGGGATGAAACCCCAGGCTCTGGATGTCCTTAAACCTCTGACTGCAGAGGCTGGGACTGGATGACAGGGGATGGATCACTCAGAATTGCCATTCTGTTCATTCCTTCCGAAGCATGCGGCACTGGCCACTGTTAGAGACAGGATGTGGGCTAGATAGATCATTGATCTGACCCAATATGGCCATTCTTATGTCCTTAGCTGAAAGAAAGTTGTACCACAGTCCAAACTGTTCAAACAGACCTCCACAAGCATTTTAAGACATGACTACAGAGTAAAGTACCTGCATCCTCTCAACTGTGCCAGAAAGTGAACTGGCCTGGTGGATGAGGTATGTATGTTCCATATATTCTGTAAGTCGCTGTAGGAAGCTCAGTGGCTCGTTGAAAATAACCGGCATAGTGATCTTGGACAGCTCCTGACACAGGATATAAAGTTGTATTAAAACTGAAGAGATTAAACACAATGAACTAAGTAACAAGAATTTAATTGGCTTATTAGAGAAATAAGTGAGGTTAGCCTACTGGCAGTGCAACATTCCTGGACCTGGCCAGCAAATTCGAAAGAAAGACCCACATCTCTCAAGCCAAGCCTCTCCCTTGCATTGGTGAAAAGATGGCTAAAAAGAGAAGTGTATCTAAATCCCTAATGGGGAAGAGGACTAGGAAGATGGTGGGCACAGAGAGAGGAGATTCTCAGGACTTCTCTTTTGAAAGGCTTTGTACACCAAGATTCAGAAACACTATTTTTAGAACAGGTACTGGCCATCTGATTAGTCAAACAGGAAACCTTGGGTGAGAGGGAGGGCAGGCGGGCACGAGAAGCGATAGGAGTAAGCTTCTGAAATGAACCGTACTTGATCAAATATTGTCACAAGAATCCAGGTCAAAAAGGCTAATAAGTATGGCGTGTATTATGAATAAGTTATGTAAAGTCTTGAAAGAAATCTATAAAATCTGACCAACCTAATGAATCTGGAATATTTAATCTCCAGTTCAGACAATTTATTTTACATAATTGGTTACATCCATTGGGCAGACTGGTATGATTAGATAAAACTCAACTATAGGGTTAAAAAATTAAGGGATTTATTTAACTTTGCTTTAATGCAACAGCACTGTAGAACAATCTAAGACTCATTCTTAGGACAGTTCTGAGAGCATGCAGTCAAGCTTCAGCAAGAAAAAAGGTGTTTACTTTCACTAATGGATCAGTATAATGGTTGTGCTAGATAATCTTTATGTTAGCTGTCAACAGATTAACCTATGTAAATTAACATCTGAAGGTTTTTTGTTTGTAAATCAAGACAGTTACAATAGCAACCTAAGGGTATGTTTTCACTAGCAACGCTAAAGCGCTCTGCGTAGTGGTGGCACCAGCACTGGGAGAGAGCTCTCCCAGCACTGGTGGACTGTCTACACTGCCACTTTACAGTGCTGAAACTTGCAGCGCTCAGAGGTGTGTTTTTTCACACCTTTGAGTGAGAAAGTTGCAGCGCTGTAAAGTGGCAGTGTAGACAAGGCCTACGAAATGACTAACCTTCAACTCCCAAAAAAGAGAGAGGGGGAAAAAACAAAACAAAAAAAACAAAAACATGTTTTGAGGCAGCCAGCATGAAAATGAATAAAACCTAAAAATGTAGTTTAAATTTGGGCCCAAATGAATAAGGAATATCTTCCAAGTTCTAACGATTGATTTCTAAACTAGTCAAGCTTTTAAATTTTTGAAATTAAATCATTAATTTATAAACATACAATAAAATTTTGCTCAGTTGCTACAATAGTAAACTTAACATCCAAGTTAAAACCCCTCTCTCTCAAAGTTTGTTTACTACTAAGTAGTATCTAGAATACCATGTTTCACAAGTAAAAGTATGGAGAAAAGAAACTGGCAAAGAGTATTTAAGTCTAATAAAAATGGAAAGAATAGAGTAAAAAAAGTCAGACGACCTATACTTTGACAGATTTAAATATAAACCTTTAGTGTTGTAACATTTTAGTACATGGTCATTTATTCCCCAAATGCAGTTTTTCCTGCCCTTCAATTTCCTCTCAGCCTCATGCACCACTTGTGAAATTGCCCAACACTACACCTATTTCCAATATGGTGTTCCTACTCTTTGGGAAACACAGAATTGGGAGAAATCTGCCTATCCATGACCAGGACAAACAGATATCTCAAGGATCTTTGTCAGCAATTTGACAGAGCAGAGCTGAAGCCTAAGAAAGCACTGGCTTCATTTTAACTGGTTCCTTCTTCCAGATTACACTGAGGCCTTTTCAGGTGTCTTTCTGTGCACAGCACAGAGGAGCTCATTGCAGAGCAAGCTAGACCTGCTGCCAACAGCCCTTTTTGTAGCTTTCAGGTTACACTTATCTGATAAGAATCATAATGCTTCTTAAGTTGAAAAGCTTCTGTGAAAGTCCATGTGCTCTGGAGTTCAAAACAACTTTCCTGAGCAATCTTATCTCCTGTATGGACTTTCAGTAGGTTTCTTGCATATTGTGTCTGTTTTCTGATTGCAGTGAGAGGGGAACAAGTTTTTGAAGTTAATGTAATACCGATACACAGGAAACTTACTCCCAGAAAGTGCTTTCACCTTGTGGCTATGCAGATTCTCTTAGAAAGGCAACAGTGTAACTTTCAGTTTGGCACATGGCACTTTAGAGAGTGAAACCTAATCATTGTGGCCAAGATGAACCTGCCTACATGGTGGGGTTACATAATGGAAAGAAAAGAAGCCTTCCCAATTAACCATTAACTGGGAGCAGACTTAAGATTCATAGATAAGGCCAGAAGGGACCACTGCGATCATCTAGTCTGACTTCTTGTATAACAGAGGCCAAAGAACTTTTCTGAATGTATATTAAATATTTGTGACTTTGGGCTTGTCTTCACTATGGGGGTAAATTGACCTCAGTTACGCTACTCCAGGTAAGTGAATAACATAGCTGGAGTCGATGTAGCTTAGGTCGACTTACCCCGGTGTCTTCACTGTGCTACGTTGATGGGAGACACTCTCCCGTCGACTTACCTTACTCTTCTCTGGGAGCCGGAGTCGACCAGAGAGCACTCTGCCATCGATTTAGTGGGTCTTCATTAGACCCGCTAAATTGACACCCACTGCATTGACTGCAGCAGTGTCGATCTCCCCGGTAGTGAAGACAAGCCCTTCGTTCTAGTCTAAATTTATCAAACTTCAATTTCCAACCACTGGATTGTGTTATACCTTGATCTACTAGAATGACTGTGGCTGATCTGTCACTGAGCTTCCCAGATTTGATTAAACAGACCTAGTCACTAACCCATCTGAAGTACTGTGGTGAATCTGGAAAGTTTTCTACTACAAGTATAAAATGAGACTGGGGAGAGCTCTGGATGCTACAGGATCCTTGGAGGACTAATAAGAGAAAATGCCTTTGCTCTGTTGAATAAATTGGCTCTTGGAGTCACCCTTGGTCTTTTTGGTTGTGAGCACAGTATAATCAACAAGTTAAAAACAAACAAACAGACTTCTCAGTTCACATTTTGGTCCTCTTTAGAGATAGCCACAACCATAACTTATCACAACTTATATATTTTACTTACCATTCCAATACATTTTCTTAAGATACTCCAAATACTGAAGTCATTCCTGGAAAACATTGGAGATGGCAAGCTTGTTCTAGGGGGGAAAAAGCAAACCACATTTATTTTATTAATCTCCTATCAAAATAATCTCAGTTGTTAACAAGGCTGCAGAATGTATTAAAACTGTTCTAGTTTTAAGGTGCTCAGAACTGACTTATTGATAAGACAGGCCTACACAAGTTAAAAGTGTTCTTTATGTTACAATAGGTAACTTTTGGGAGCTTTCATGAAAAAATTGTTAGGTGACTTTCAATTAGTCCCCCTAGAGCAGTGGTTCTCAAACTAGGGACGCCGCTTGTTCAGGGAAAGCCCCTGGCGGGCCGAGCCAGTTTGTTTACCTGCCGTGTCCACAGGTTTGGCTGATCGCGGCTCCCACTTTCCCTGAACAAGCGGCAGCCCTAGTTTGAAAACCACTACCCTAGAGGACATATGCAACATGATGCAAATACCCCAGTTTTTAGTCAAAGAAAATTGTTTTTCTCTAAAGAAAGCAATAGTTCAAACAAATCTATCAAATGCTGGTGTTAAAGGAGTGGAAAATTCTGTACATCAGTTTCCAGAACAGTGTTTAAATATGATGCTGTCACCATGCTGGTAAAATCTGCCTCTACTTTGAAAATGTATATTCATGAAAGATGCTGACGATAATCCAGTTACATGTGAACAGGTTTCAGTTTTGTAGTGTTATTAGCAAAAAGGCTATTTAAAAAGTTATATTTAGCTAATAAATGACATTTATTACCTGGACTGGAAAACAGTCACAGAAAGACAACAGAAAAGTAATGGAACAGATGAACGTACAACTTTTCTTAGGTAGACAGGGCTAACATACATGCTTAAGCAAGATTTATCCATAGTTTTAGACCAAATGGCTCTAGCATGGTTTGGTGCCTGGTGGGTCATGTGGCCTTAACCTAGATCTTCACAGGGGCGAAAGCTTAGTTCTTTAAGCTGCTAAGACCACATTCACAATGGACAGCTAAACTACAACACTGAACATTAAGCACAGTTTTACATCCTATGTCCTGTGTAAAGGGGGCTTTAGTCCAGATAATCTGAATCAGAAACCTGGTACCATGAAACAATTACCCATATCAGGAAGATAAATCAGAAATCTTATCCAAGGCACTCTCAAACCACATAGTGCTAACACCACCATAACATTTCACTCTACAGTCTCTCTTAAGTCTCAAATTTATGTTATTAACTTTGGCCAAATATTTAAGCACGTGCCATGCTCCTGAACAAAAAGGTTCTCTCTTTCCCCCAAATTAAGGGTTTTCAGAAATTTTTAGTGCAGCAATTTTTTAGTGTTAATTTCTATGAAACTTCATTTGTTGGGTCACTTACCTCTCTTTTGCATGCATCTTTCATTGGTACTTCCATAACAGAAAAGCCATACAAGGGCTGATACTTTAAATTTTCAAAATGTGAAATACTGTTCTCAAAACCAGTAGCTATACATGCATGAAAACATACTGAACAAAGTCTGGCTTAAAAGCAAAGAAATGCCCAGTCTTCTACAAATATATTGGCTCCTACAGTATATAGCAGGGATCGGCAACCTTTGGCACGCGGCCCGCCAGGGTAAGCCCCCTGGCGGGCCAGGCCAGTTTGTTTACCTGCCGCGTCCTCAGGTTTGGCCGATCGCAATTCCCACTGGCTGTGGTTCGCTGCTCCAGGCCAATGGGGGCTGCAGGAAGCCGCGGCCAGCACATTCCTTGGCCTGTGCCACTTCCTGTGGCCCCCATTGACCTGGAGCGGCGAACCGCGGCCAGTGGGAGCCACAATCGGCCGAACCTGTGGACGCGGCAGGTAAATAAACGGGCCCAGCCCACCAGCGGCCTTTGGCATGTGGCCTGGCAGGCCGCGTGCCAAAGGCTGCTGATCCCTGGTATAAAGGAATCTGTGGAAAACAAATTAAATTTTGTACTAATTTGCTACAACTATCCAAAAACATTTATTCACCTTTTGAAGTGTGGGAGTTCAGTGAAAGAGGAAATTGGTGTTAAAGAATAGAAAGCTCCTTTTGGATCAAACATGAAAGGAATCACATATCCTTATATTTTAATAGATCTGCTATTCTAAACTTCAGTAATCTGAAATGAAGTGAACTGGTTGGCCTGAAGACTACTAAGTGTAAACATTTCCTTTGTTGATGCTTGTGTGTGTGTGTCCAGAAGAGGACAGTGTCCACCAAGTAATTAAATTTGATCTATTTGTAGTATTTAATTTAAGAATAGACTGGAACAGAGGCAATCTGTGAAGCGTACATAGTATTTAGCAATGAGCACTTCTGCACAGAAAGCTATGAATTTATTTTTCTAGCTTGCCAATTTATATACGAGGGCAGGTTTAAGAGGAATATTTGGGTACTTTTATTGAAAAACAATCATTGGCTGCTAGCAACGTGTAATCAGCAAGGGATTGTTTTTCAATAAAAGTACCCAAATATTCCTTTCTTAAACCCACCCTCATATATAAATCACCAAGCCGTGGGGGGGGGGGAGGGGGGGAATCATTCTTGTGTGTGAAAGTAATCTTTCATAGATTAAGCCCATTTCCTTCATTGCTTATAATTACATAAGCTAAATTTGAAAGTGATGTCTGCTCTTTTCTCCATAATGTGCTCACATTTATTTTGTTGCTAGAATACCAATTTTGAATGGATCAAAATGTTTTCAGGGGGTAAAAATTACAGACCTATAGATATGGAAAAATAAAGATAGTCAAATATTAGGCCTACCCATATTGACAGTGTCCCACTAAAAACAAGAAGTGTTGTAAACTAGAAGATTACCTTCAGTATCTGTAAGCAGATTTCCTTTCAGAAGTCATTTATAGAAGGGAAACAGATCAAGAAAGTTTCAGAAAGTTTCCTTTAGTTTTGCATAATGAAAATATTTGTTCTAATGTAAAGGCTAACTAGCAGCAATGAAAGTGGCATGATTTTTAAGGGTCGCACCTCACAAAAATCACTTCTGTCTGAAAAGCATTATTAATAGGTAACACAAGATTAATATTGTAGTTACAGTAAATTTATTTTTTCAGCTTGTTTACTTTATGCATTTGACACTGTTAGTTTGTCTATGGGGAGACAGTGGTGTGTGTGAGTGTGTGTGTGAGTGTGAGTGAGAAAGAGAGAGAGAGACCCATGAAAAGAAAACATTTTTAATCATAAGAAAAACAAAAAACAAAACATGGCAGGGACGCTCAGTGGCAGTTGTAACAACAAGCTACTTTTAACTTTTCTTTTCTTTTAAATTTATTAAATTGACTTGATTTCAAGCTCTCCCTTTAAATTTAAGTGACAGATTAGACAATGAACATTTCCAGGCTAGTTATATTTCGGTACCATTCTTTTTGCTATTTTTCAATCTTCTGGGCTGAAATAAGTGAAAAAGGCTTTGAATACATTTTAGCTTGATGAAGTCCATTCATAGATCAAACTGGCACCACACCACATTAAGTTCCCAATTACAATTATTGAGCAGGTGTTCCCTGCTCTATATCAGTATTTGCTATATCACCCATATGCAAATCAGATGGATGCAATGTCACTGAGCAGCATCTTATAGCAAATTATTAGTACATTCAATGTTATATTTGGTATTTTCAAGTAATATGCTACCACCTTTCTAGTGGAGTCAATGACAATGCAAATTTCAACAGCTGGCGCACAACACTGAAGTGTTTCCCAACAGTTAATATTAATAACCTGATTGTATCAAGGAGTAACAGAGTGATCACAACAAGGAATATTCCTCATACGAACTAGCTTTGTTTTTCCATTTCCTCGGCTCACCAAATTTATTTGTATTGCTCCAAAACTGAAACAAAGGCAGATGAGAGCCCAGAATGCTTTTGACAGTAAACAAATGTGACATTGGAGAATGGGCTGGTAAAAATGTTAGCAGGCTGGATATGCAATGTTTGTTCAAGGATCTCCAGCAAGACTTAAGTTGAAAAGCAAACCAGAAAGCAAGCAAGAGTTAAAATAGTAAAACCAAAAAAAACCGAGATACTAGTCTGTACGGTGTCCAATATAAAGGAAATCAGATAAGTAATAAGTGCCAGTAGTTATGTCAAACTATGAAGATGAATCTGTTTAAGCCTTTTAGAGCCCAATTCAGTTCACTTCTCTTTTAAGTATGCAAGAGGAGAAGCTAACAGAGGTTATTAGGTGCTACATATATCTCCTCAAAGCATTCTAAGCTTTGTGTGTTAGTTCGGTGATCACCAAATAAGCTTTTGCACTTTGAGGACAGACTGTATCTAAAGGATATATTCTAAAATAAGCATCCAAGTAGTCTGCATTTAAACAACATTTTGTAAAAAAAAAGTGTGCCTACAGGTCCAGTTACCTAATCTGAACAGAACAGCAGTTCAGTTGTGGTGTAATTACTATATACACACACACACACACACACACACACATATATATATATATACACACACACACATATATATATATATATACACACACACATATATATATATATATACACACACACACATATATATATATATACACACACACACACACATACATACACACATACACACACTCGTTCATAAGCCGAATATTTTTGGTAAAAAAGTGACGCATCAAAGAGCGGGGGTCAGCTTATAAACGGGTCTACACTAAAATTTGATGATTTTAAACTCTATGGAATCATCGAATATCTAATACATTGTCGTTTTGTTTGCCTGGAGCACCAGCAGGCATGGCGCCCCTCAGCTCCCTGTGGCCGTGGTTCGCCATTCCCAGCCCATGGGAGCTGCGGGAAGTGGCGCCACTTCCCGCAGCTCCCATGGGCTGAGAACGGCGAACCACAGCCACAGGGAGCTGAGGGGCGACATGCCTGCAGACGCTCCAGGCAAACAAAACGTCCCGACCCACCAGCGGCTTACCCTGACGGCCGGGAGCCAAAGTTTGCCAACCTCTGAAATATAGGGTCGGCTTATGAAAGGGTCATACCGTTTTTGCTCTTTTTACCTAACCATCTTGGGGGGTCAGCTTATAAACCAACAGGCTAATGAACGAGTATATACAGTGTGTCATGCAGCTAAATGCTTAGCATTGATCAAGAATCCCAAGACCGAGATCAAAACACTGAACAACTTCTTCCCCCATGGAAAGTTCTCTTCTAGGCAAAATTTAGATTGGCAGAGCTCTGCGGGGGAAACCGATTTGCATCACTATATTTGCAGACACCAAATCCCAAAGCGTCGCCAAGGTGCCAGGTAAAGAGCTGATGTTACTATGCAATATACAAGATATATTCGTTATCTGAGCCTTTCTTCAAGCAATGTGCCACAGCAAATTAGAAATTGTTACAAAAATGGTCACAGCTGTACCAGTTTTAGAAAGAGCACTAAACATTAAAAGGATACAGGGCAAGACATGCAGCTAAGGGATGGAAAGGGAGCCTAGTGATCAAAAAGTCTAATGAGAGACATTTGTAGGTGGAAAGTGGAGTAGTGTCAGGGGACTGAAGAATGAATAATGGAGCTTAGAGGCTCTAGTCACCTCTTGTTTACAATTCTGACAATGTAATTTTATAACAAGACTTGTGGAAACTAGCAAAACTGTTGTTTCCTGTACTTTGAGAAAACTGGCTTTCATTTAACCTTTTCCAATGGATTGTATTTACATTCTGTAGCAAACAAATACAGCTTTCATTTTTACAGAGGATCTTAACTTTCCTTTCCCAATTTCTCAGGCAACAAAGGGGGATTACAAGTCTCCATTCTGAAACATCCACTTTCACCTAGCATTTTCCTCCCTCCCTCCAGCTGCCACTACAGGACTTCCACCTGTAACTGGGAAGGTGTAGAGAAGAGATCACCAATAATACTTTATCAGTAAGGGGTCTTAAAGGAACAATATAATCAGTCAGCATCTTTGCCTGACCCTAGTACTCATCACTCCTTGGTCTTTGCTTGGTTTGGGAGGAGCTGATGTTCAGAGGTGGAACCGGACTTCAAGTCTCCTACATTACCATGCAATGCAATGGCCTCTGAGATTTAGTTATAAAATGCAGATGTCCAGTAACTAAGGTACCTCTTAATGCACTTGGGATAATACTTTTTAAGGCAGGCATTAAAATAGCATTTTCGCTCATCAGTTATAGATTGGTACTTTAAAAACATGTCAATGTTGGGACTGGACTGTAATATACACATTAAATTGCCTCTGCACTGAAACTTGAGAATAGTGGTATCTATTACATCTCATTAACTCTGGACCTATTGTCCTCCTTTACCGGCAAAGACATGAACAAACAAAAATGGATTAATTTGACAGCATAAAATGAACCTATGCAATGTACATAAGTTTTAAAATAAAACTGTTGTGTTTAGACTTAGGTTTATTGTGATGTCAAGCTAGCAATATTGCCATTCTTTCTTAATACAAGTAGGGAGATCGAGTGACTGGAAACTTAAAAAGCAATAGGATACACAAATCATTAAAAATACATGATGAAATAAGAAATAAGAGCCAGCATCGATTTCAGCAAGACTTGTTTAAATGAGTTAAAACATGTCCATTTTAAAGCATTCGCTATCTACATATATATATTATATATAAAAATGTATACCCTTGCTTACTAGTCAAAATGGAATGGTATATAATAGTTTACTTGACAATGATGACAGTCTGTTAATGTAGGAGAAAGTCGCTCTGTGCTTTTAATAAGGAATCCTATCTGCTTTTCAGTTCTCATACCCAAGGGAAAAATATCTACAATTATCTTTCACAGGAGTCTCATGGTTTTTGCCTACATGGCAATAAAGTTTACAGTATATCTTTAAAAAGAATAGGCAACATCCTACCTGTGTTTTTTGATGCCGTTAGATAGAGACTCTCCACCACCACAGACCTTTCCACCTCCACCACAGACCTTTTCTTCGGACATGCTGGAGGTTATTGTATTGTTTGACTCCACACTGTCCTCTAATGAGTACGCTGTTACTGTTTCAAATCCACTTAATGATTTTTCAGATTCTGAATCTGTAAGAGAGGAGGTGCATGTTAATGAATATAAACTTCAATGATAGACTTCACAGACTAACAGATACCTTCTTCCTCATACAAAACTCTGAAACCTAAGTAGGTTACTTTGTTCTGATGACAGCAGCCGTCTGGTAACTACTAGTACCTCAAGACTGCCGATACGCCATACCTAGAGATGGATTAAAGGATCCTGGATCTTTTGAGAGGTTTGGGGGGGTGGGGGGGAAAGAAAGGGGAGAAAAGAAGATAGTGGATTTCAGTATCTTTCCTAACACACAATTGAAGTTGCCAGTTTTTAGTTAAAAGTTAATCCATTTTAGCTCTTGTTTAAAACTCAGCGCCAGTGTCATATTAAAACTATTGGCTCAGCCAACCAGAAACTAGTGCTAGTTAATAAAATCTGTATTTCAGAGTTTCATTTTAAACGAACAATTTCTTGTTCTTCCCCTACTCAGACTGCACATGAAGTACTCATTAAATTTATTTGATCTAACTTAGGAGGTGAATTGAAAAATATAATTTATTTTGGTAACAAATATTTGCACTGTAAAAATGATAATCAAAAATAATTTACACTGATTTCGATTACATATATGAAAAATGTAGAAAAACATCAAAATATTTAATAAATTTCAACTGGTATTCTATTGTTTAACAGTGCGATTAAAATCACAATTAATTTTTTTAGTTAATCATGTGAGTTAACTGAGATTAAATCGACAGTCCTATTTTTCTTTTTTTTGTGCAACAGTGTTACACTGTTGACTCATATTTAGCTTGTGATCCACTAGGATTCCCAGATCTCTTTTTGCAGTACTCTTTCCTAGGCAGTCATTTCCCATTTCGTATGCGTGCAACTGATTGTTCCTTCCTACATGGAGTACTTTGCCTTTTTCCTTACTGAATTTCATTCTGTTTACTTCAGACTGTTTGTCCAGATCATTTTGAATTTTAATCCTATCCTCCAAAGCACTTGCAACCCCTCCCAGCTTGGTATCATCCGCAAGTTTTATAAGTGTGCTCTCTATGCCATTATCTAAATCATTGATTAAGATACTGAACAGAACCGGACCCAGAACTGATCTCTGAGGGACTCCACTTGATATGCCCTTCCAGCTTGACTGCGAACCACTGATAACTACTCTCTGGGAATGGTTTTCCAACCAGTTATGCATCCCACCTTATAGTAGCTCCATCTAGGTCGTATTTCCCTCATTTGTTTATGAAACGGTCATGCGAGACAGTATCAAAAGCCTTACTAAAGTCAAGATTTACCATATCTACCACTTCGCCCCATCCACAAGGCTTGTTACCCTCTCAAAGAAAGCTATTAGGCTGGTTTGATGTGATTTGTTCTTGACAAATCCATGCTGTTACTTATCACATTATATTCTAGGCGTTTGCAAATTATTGCTTAATTATTTGTTCCATTATCTTTCCAGATACTGAAGTTAAGCTGACTGGTCTAATTCCTTGGGTTGTCATTATTCCCCTTTTTATAGATGGGCAAATATAGTGCCATTTTGCAGTCCTCTGGCATCTCTCCCATGACTTTTTGAAGATAATTGCTAATGGCTCAGATACCTCCTCAGTCAGCTCCTTGAATGTTCTAGGATGTATTTCATCAGGCCCTGGTGACTTGAAGACATCTAGCTTGTCCAAGTAATTTTTAAACTTGTTCTTTCCCTAGTTTAACCTCTGCTGCTACCTCATTTTCACTGGCTTTCACTACGTTAGATGTCCAATTGCTACTAATCTTTTTGATGAAAACGGAAACAAAAAAAGTCATTTAACACGTCTGCCAGTTCCACGTTTTCTGTAATTGTTCCTCCTCCGTTCATTAAGTAATGGGCCTACTCTGTCCTTGGTCTTCCTCTTGTTTCCAATGTATTTATAGAATGTTGTGACCCTTTATATCTCTAGCTAGTTTGATCTCATTTTGTGCCTTGGCTTTTCTAATTTTGTCCCTACATATTTGTAATATATTTGTTTATATTCATCCTTTGTAATTTGATCTAGTTTCCATTTTTTGTAGGACTCTTTTTTGAGTTTCAGATCATTGCAGATCTCCTAGTTAAGCTAGTGTGGTCTTTTGCCATACTTCCTATCTTTACTACGCAGTGGGATAGTTTGTTCTTGTGACCTTAATAATGTCTCTTTGAAAAACTGCCAGCTCTCTTGAACTGTTTTTTCCCTTAGACTTGCTTCCCATGGGATCTTACTTATCAACTTCCTGAGTTTGCTAAAGTCTGCCTTCTTGAAACCCAATATCTTTATTGTGCTATTTTCCCTACCACCATTCCTTAGAATCATGAACTCTACCATTTCATGATCACTTTCACCTAAGCTACCTTCCACTTTCAAATTCTCAACCAGTTTCTCCCTATTTGTCAAAACCAAATCTAGAACAGCCTCTCCCCTAGTAGCTTCCTCCACCTTCTGAAATAAAAAATGGTCTCAAATACATTCCACTATACAATACACTTGTGATATGCCATAAGACTCCAGAGAGGAAAAGGAAGAGGTAGACTTGCTTATCATATATACACAGTTTGCACGGTTGGTCACTTACAAGGCTATTTTAACCTTTGACCCCTCTCTGGTCTGAATACAGCTCCTCGGGTGCTAGAGTCTCATGCCCTTACCTTGTCTAGGGTGCAATCTTGTGATTCTCCCACAGGGGGCTGTAGCCCAGGGCACAATCTATCGGCCATGACTACTCTGTAGGCCCAACTAGGTTTGGAACCTGTGACCAGTGGTAAACAGTGACCAGATAGACAATACTTTGTTTGGAGAAGTCTATTTACCATCATAAGAATAAAAAGAAAATATGCTTATCTATCTTACCTGGAGGCTTGCTATTCCTCAGCACAGACTCTGAGCAAGTACCTCTTTACTCAAGACCCCTGACTTCTAGGGTCTGAGAGAGCCACTTCTTCTCAGCAACTCTCCACAACCATTCACCCCCTCTCCTTTTATCCCCCCTTCCCACAAAGTTTTGTCTCAGCTTCCAGGACTTTTAGTTCTCCTGTGTTAAACTGGAATTCATCTTAACAAGCTAGTCCACTGAGCTCAACAGGGGGTCAGTGATGGGACACACCAAATGGGTCTACTATTCTCCCGCCTGCATGGAAAGCTATTGTCCTCTATTGCGTAACTGTTGCCAACCCCTCTTGAATTAATCCCTTGTATTCATACAGTAACCCCTCCCTTACAGCAGTCAGATTTGGAGCTACTCTAGTGCTCTTCTGTAAGACCTTTGAATATTATATGTTCTGTCACAAACAGATCGATCATTAGAGAGGAAGGGGAATATTTAACTAGCTGAAAAGAAAGCCAGTCCACATAGTGGAAGCCAAAATTCACAAGTACAAGAGGACTGACCAGGCAGCAGGAAGCCCTTCTAGGCCATGGAACTGTAGCTATGTGACAGTTATATCAAAAAGCACACTGACAGCGGGCGTGGTGAAAGTCACGAAGACGTTAATCAAGGGAAGATACTCCCCTGCCATAACAGGCAGACTAACCCTGACAGCCTAGGCTGAACAAGAGTGCTAATTTCTAGAAAGGGGAATTCAGATAATAAATATGCCTGAATAAAGAAGTGGCAACACACAACAATGCACAAGGAAAGGATTAAACTGAGACCAGATACTAGACCAACACCAAGGCAAGTAACAAAAACATTAGTTTGGGATAGAACATATCGTCTAAGCAGGAAGCTGTTAACCAAAGCTCAATTCTTCAAGTTAATGAAAGCTGCAAATGGAGGGGTTAGTGTACACAGTTTTTAATACTGATTTAGCTATATCTGTTTAAAAACAGTGTGAATATAGTTACATCTTAAAGGTATTTATAGCTAGCTGTATAGTGCCATGTGCATCTTTAAACAGTGTAACCGCAGCCACACTAGCCGTTTGCACAGATCTAATTAAAACCATGTTTAGCTCAGACCTAGAGATTAAGCACTACATGAAAAGATGAGCTAAATCAGGACAGTTTTAGTTTTACCAAAATCAGGCTTGACATTTTGTTTTTACCAGTTTTAGATAGTTTTGCTTTGTGATTTAGAGGCCATGTTTCCCTGCTTACTTGTAACTTTCAGAATGAGGTACATCACTCCTCACACCACAATTTACACTTGTTTAGCCAGTTTCTGCACTGCAGACACTAATTTGTGATTGCAGAACCTCCAAATTTGGACTCAGTTTGGATATGCCTCCTGAAGTCTGTATGGTTACCCAACGCTTATCTGGATAATTCATCTCGCTAGAGGATACCATTAAGCCTTGGAAAATTTTGTCCCCACACAATACTTCTTCCCCATTCAAGCACACTAGCCAGGTTTGGGGGAGTCTACGTTTAATATCTGACTCTGGGATGAAAAGCCATACTGCTGCTATTTAACTTGGTATTTATGAATCTTAGTAGTTTCTGCATGTTTTCCAGTATGGGAGGTTAGAGATACTTGGAAATGTGAGCTCAGTCTGAGAGCTTGTCTACACAGGGACATCCAGGAAAATTAATCCCAATTAACTAAAAGTGTGAATATGAAGTGGATAGTTAAATCACATTAATGCTGAAAAACAGAATCCACATAAGTATTTAAAGTGGCCTCAACTAAATTTCACTTACTTCCAGGATGAATTAAGTGAAACTGAATTGAGGCCACTTTAAATCTGAACAAGGGTGTTCACACATGGGTTTGATGCAGTTTAACCCACTTCAAACTCACTCTCTGTTAGTTTGGGTTAGTTTTCTGGACAACCCTGTGTAAACAAGGCCTGAGTCTTTAACTACTAGAATATATATATGGAGATATACCTATCTCAGAACTGGAAGGTCATCGAGTCCAGTCTCCTGCCTTCACTAGCAGGACTAAGTATTGTCCCTGACAGTCCCATCCCATCCCATCCCTAAATGGCCCCCTCAAGCATTGAGCTCACAACCCTGGGTTTAGCAGGCCAATGCTCAAACCACTGAGCTATCCCTTCCTCCCCCCCACGAGTCAGCCTCTGTCAGCAGAGTGTTCAGATTTACAACAAGCACCATTTAATACACTCCAATGTCAAGGCATACTAAATGAGGAATGTCAGTTTTACCATAAAACAAAGTTAGTCTTGTGTAGGTCAGAGCTCCTTTCAGAATCTGACATAACACCCAATATTTACTGGCCTTCCCTGCTGTACCACTGGATGCACATAAACCAAAAATAGCATTAAGAGAAAAGCCTTACCAAAATGGCATTTCTTCAGTAACTAACCAACATATTTCTAAAAGCAGTACATAGTAAATATGCAAACAAGATTATAACAGTGACTTTCGTTTGTAAAATGCAAGAATGCTGTGAATTGGAAAGTGTTTACTTTAAGTAGTGAGGGCCACAGATTCTAACATGGGTCTCCAGCCTGCTTAAAGCTTTGGGTGGCAAAACGGAGACCTGTCAGTTACTGGCTCAGGAACACATTCTTCATGCAGAAGTGTGAATTGAGATGGCTTCTACAGCTAGGACAAGACTGTGTTGTAGCTAAGTAAGTTAAAAAAAAGAAATACACCTAGTGTCTAGAAAAAACAGTTACTCACCTTCTCATAACTGTTGTTCTTCGAGATGTGTTGCTCATACCATTCCAATTAGGTGTGTGTGCGCACTGCATGCACAGTTCGCCAGAAGGCTTTTCTCCTAGCAGCACCCGTCGGGTTGGTTCTGGAGCCCCCTGGAGTTGTGCCTTCATGGCGCTGCATATAGGGCCCTGCCGTCCCACCGCCTCTCCAGTTCCTTCTTAGAATCATAGAAGATTAGGGTTGGAAGAGACCTCAGGAGGTCATCTAGTCCAACCCCCTGCTCAAAGCAGGACCAACACCAACCAAATCATCCCAGCCAGGGCTTTGTCAAGCCGGGCCTTAAAAACCTCTAACGATGAAGATTCCAACACCTCCCTAGTAACCCATTCCAGTGCTTCATCACCCTCTTAGTGAAATAGCATTTCCTAATATCCAACTTAGACTTCCCCCACTGCAACTTGAGACCATTGCTCCTTGTTCTGTCATCTGCACAACTGAGAACAGCAGAGCTCCATCCTCTTTGGAACCCGCCTTCAGGTAGTTGAAAGCCGCTATCAAATCCCCCCTCACTCTTCTCTTCTGTAGACTAAATAAGCCCAGTTCCCTCAGCCTCTCCCCATAAGTCATGTGCCCCAGCTCCCTGATCATTTTCGTTGCCTTCCACTGGATTCTCTCCAATTTGTCCACATCCTTTCTGTAATGGGGAGCCCAAAATTGGATGCAATACTTCAGATGTGGCCTCACCAGTGCTGAATAGAGGGGAATAATCACTTTCCTCAATCCGCTGGCAATGGTCCTACTAATGCAGCCCAATATGCCGTTAGCCTTCTTGGCAACAAGGGCACACTGCTTCTTGCTGGATAGTCCGACAGAGGGGAAGGCGGGTGGGTTTGGAAGCCTTACCGAGGAGGTGGGGTCAGAGTTTATGGAATAGCTGATTGAAGCACAGCCCTGCCGAACACTGCATCATCCCTGGCGTGCCGGGTGATGGCGTACTGTGAAGTGAAGGTGTGGAACGAAGACCACATAGCTGCTCTGCATATCTCCTGGATCGGTACCTGGGCCAGAAAGGCCACCGAAGACGCCTGAGCTCTGGTGGAGTGTGTAGTCAGAGCGGGGGCAGGGACCTTAGCGAGGTCATAACAAACCCTGATACAGGATGTGATCCGTGACAATATCCTTTGTGTGGACACTGGGAGGCCTTTCATCCTGTCCACCACAGCAACAAACAACTGGTTCAGCTAACGGCTTAGTTCGTTCAATATAAAAGGCCAATGCATGCCGCACATCCAGGGAATGGAGCCTCTGCTCGTGGTTATTGGCATGGGGTTTTGGGAAAAAGACTGGAGGAATAGGTCTTGATTGGGGTGGAAATTTGAGACCACCTTCAGGAGGAATGCCGGGTGGGGTCACAGTTGCACCTTCTCTTTGTAGAAAATAGTACACGGAGGGTCGGATGTGAGAGCCTTGAGCTTGGACTCCCTTCTGGCTGATGTTATTGCAAACAAAAAGGCCACCTTATAGGAAAGGTAGAGGAGTGAGCATGTTGCTAGGGGCTCGAACGGGTCCCGTCCCCCCCAGTCAGCCTTAAGAGCACCAAATTAAGGCCCCAAGTGGGGGTGGCTGCCGAATATGAGGATATAATCTGTCCAACCCCTTGAGGAACTACCGCACCATTTTGTTAGTGAAGATGGTGCATCCATGCTCTCCTGGGTGAAAAGCTGAGATGGCAGCCAGGTGAACCTTTATTGAGGAGTGAGACATGCCGTGCTGTTTCAGCTTTAGGAGGTAGTCCAAGATAAAGGGGACCGACGATTGTGTTGGAAGGATACGATTCTACAAGCACCAAATCATGAATCTCTTTCCACTTGGCTAGATAAGTCGCTCTGGTTGAAGGCTTTCTGCTACCCAGAAGAACCTCCCTCAGGGGGTCTGAGCATGTAAGCTCTAACGGGTTCAATCACGCAGCTTTCAAGCCTTGAGGTGGAGAGACTTGAGATTGGGGTGTTGAAGCCTTCCGTGACGTTGAGTGATGAGATCTGGAACTAGCGGTACAGTGATTGGAGTGTCCATTGATAGCTCCAATAGCAAAACCAATGCTGACATGGCCAGGCCGGTGCCACTAGGATCACTGAAGTTCCGTCGCTCCGGATTTTGAGGAGGATCTTGTGAATCAGCGGTATGGGAGGGAACGCATAGAACAGGCAGTCCTTCCATGGAAGGAGAAAGGCATCTGCCAACGAATCTGGGCTGTGGTTTAGGAAGGAGCAGAATTGTAGGCACTTCCTGTTGGCTCTTGTGACTAACAGATCAATCTGGGGAACTCCCCACTGCTGGAAGATGTTTATTACATCCAGACAGATAGATGACTCGTGGTTATGAAAAGACCTGCTGAGGCAGTCTGTTAGGACGCTTCCAAAAGTATGGAGTGTGCTATGCAGAACTCCTAGAGCATGAGGGCGAGAGGAGTGTGCTCTTCCCGTCTAATATAAAACATTGCTGTTGTATTGTCTATCAGGACCAATATGCACTTGCCCTCCAGGAGAGGCTGAAAGGCCTGACATGCCAGCCGGACCGCCCTGAGCTCCCCTACGTTGATGTGAAGCATCGATTCCTCCTGAGACCAGAGGCTCTGAGTTCTGTGCTCCCCAGGTGTGCCCCCCACCCCATGGCTGAGGCGTCGGTAGTCAGACATAGGGATGGACGGGGTTTGGAAAATGCGACCCCTGTGCACATCAAGTGTGGGTCGAGCCACCAGTGAAGAGACTTGAAAACGTCTGGTGAAAGGGTAACCACCATGTCTAGACTGTGCCTGCTTGGTCAGTACACCAATGCTAGCCAAGTTTGGAGAGGTCTGAGTCAGCCTCGCGTGCTGCACTACATATGTGCAAGATGCCATGCGACCTAGGAGTTTTAAGCAACTCCTTACTATTGTTATAAGGAATTGTTTGAGGTCCTGTATGATGTCGTGAATGGCCTGGAACGCTCTGGACTGTGTTGAGGAGGCGGCCCAATGCATTGAAGGTGGAGCTTATGAGGGAGCCTGTTGATCCACTTGTGTTCTGGACTGGCCCTTGACTAGCCAGTCTGCTAGGTAAGGAAATACCTGAACCTGCCTTTTCCGACTGACATACATTTGGTAAACATCTGAGGTGTCGATGATAGGCTGAACAGTGGTACTATGAATTGACAGTGGGAACTCCCAACTGTAAACCTTAAGAAGCACCTGTGGGGCAGGATTATAGAAATGTGGAAGTATGCGTCCTTCAAGTCGAGGGTGGCATACCAATCTCCTGGATCCAGGGATGGGATGAGAGTGGCCAAAGAGACTATTCGAAACTGTAGTTTTTTCCATGAACCTGTTGAGGTGCACTTTGGTCCCTCCTATTCTCTGCCTCTGGAATATAGTTTTAATCTCCTAAAGACTAATAGTTTGGTCTAATTTTGGTTGTTGGGTTTAGTGTGTGGGTGCTGGATGGTTGGGGGCTTATGATATACATTACTTAGGAGACTCCTTGATTAACCAATATGGATCTGGTGAAATATCAATACCACTGCTTTTTATTTATTTCTTTTGTGTGTCACAGAACAGTTTCCAGGACAGTGTGAAGTTCTTCAGGGCCAAGGAATAAGATGTTATGACACTAGACTCAGAACCAGACTCCTGCATGCTTATAAGGTACCACTACAGGTATGTCCACACAAGCATAAGAGATCACAGCATGGCTGGCCCAGGTCAGCTGACTCAAGCTGTGGGGCTAAAAACTGATGTGTAGACACATTTGTGTTCAGGCTGGAGCCCAAGCTCTGGGACCCAGAGCTCAGACTCTAGCCATGTGGTCCCCAAACTTTTTACCTTACACCCCCCTCGGAGCCAGGAGTGGGGCTGCAGCTCCTTGGGGGAAGGGGGGCACGGACAGGGGTAAGTGGGCTGGGGCTTAGACTGAGTTCAAACCCTAACTATGTTCAGATAAGAATCTAGACACCTTTTTGATCAAGTCTTTCCCTAAGAACACCTTAAAATATATAAAAATACATCCTAGACCCTTACGCCCCAGACAAAAACAGCCATTCTTTAATCTTCAGAGAAACAGACCTATGGAGGGACAGTTGCCATGGTGCTCAGGTGCTTTTAATTAAAAAAATTGCATTAAAATTTCAGCTGCAATATTGACATTTAAGTTATGGGAAGGAGAGGGGGAATTGGCACCTCACAAACACTCATCCATCCCCCAGCCTGTGACTGGGGACAATCCTTAGCTCAATCCATAATGAAACAAAGAAAGCAAACTGTTTCTGAGAGTCATAATGTCAGCTGTAATTGAAAGTTTCTTGGCTTGTGTCTTTACAGAATATCCTTGATAGAAAAAAGTTGCGGAAAGTAGCTATTCTGGTGATCAGCCCTGCCACGATCCAAGTTTTGCAAACTCTGCTCCCGGCAGACAGGAACATGCCACAGTTCTATGCCCAGATTCAGGAGGTACTTAAGCACTTGTTTAACTAAGTAGATGAGAAGTCATGCTGCAGTAAAGCAAATGTTGAAGTACCTTTCCAGACAGGTGCCCTAGATGGTACAACTAGATTTGGCCCCCTCCCATTTTTAAAGAAACAAAATATATAGACATTTGCCACATGTTCAAGTTCTGGATGTTATTTACTTACCTGAAACAGCATCATAGAACTGTTCCTCGCTAAGGATGCTTAGAGGTGGTGATCCTTTAACTAGAGACTGCTCTAATTCATGGTGTTCGGTGGCTAGTGTCTCTAGTGCTTCTGACAAGATCTTGTTTTTCTCCTGCTCATGCTCCAGTTTCAAATTCCTCACCTATAAGTAGACACATGTATGAATAGAATCTATCCTCTAAATAGCTTTGAGCCACACATTCTTGGGAGAGATGAGATTTTTAGCTGGTCTTTGAACTAGTTATTTACAACAGAAACTGAAGTAGCTGAGTTATTTGTGGATTATATGAGCGATATTACAGGATAATTCTGTTCCCATCACATGATTTGTTTTGTCTCAACGTTTTTTTAAACTATTGAAATGTCTCTCGAAAAAAGATTAAAGTTTTATACATCGGAATTCTGCAACTGAATTCAACACACAGCTTCTGATAGGCTAACATTCCAAACAATTACTACGTTTTAAACAATGTTTCCCTGATTTGTTGGTAGTCAGAATAAAAGAGCCTGTTCTAGTGTTTAACCTGGATCCACATGCAGTAAGCCACTTCTACTGTTCTGCTCTAATTTGGGCCAACTTGTATAATTTGAATTGCATTTCTCTGCAGGTGAGAGTTACATAGGTGCTAATATTTAAATAAACATTTTAAAAATTGGAGCACGTTAACCCCTAAGATTACTGTTTGCATGTAAGTTAAGGAAGTGAAAGAGGTGAGAAGAAAGGAGGGGAAAGTCTGACTGGCTGATTTGTCTCTGATGTAATGCTCCTACCACCCTATTGTAAACTGTTCACAGAACAGCCACAAACTGACATGAGAAGGGGGGTTGGGGGAGGGAAGAGGACAAAAGGAGACTGGCGAGCAGATGGGTTTTGTATTTAAAAACCTCCCACACATATTAAACCTTTGTTATTTTCCTGTGGTGCTACAAGTGTCAATCTCTTCTGAACTCCAAGAACTACTAACATGAAAGCAGTAACATATCCCTACTAACCCTCCTCCTCTTTCTTGTGCTACTCCCTCCTTTTCTTTCCTTTTAGGGGAAGATTTACACTTGGACCTCTCCCAGAGAGCCTCCCCCACAAGCCCTCCACCTGCTGCCTTCCCTCCAATCCAAAGACTTCTTCAATCTTTGACTTTCTCCCCACACTCTGTTTTTCCTCCGGATACCTAGTGTAAAGGCATTCAGCTTCCCCTGCTACTGCTTTTCCCTCATTTCCTTCTCAGAGTACCCTTTGTATCCCCCTTTGCAGACTTCAGTTCTCACACGTAGTTAACTGAAACAACATTAGAGAGTTATAGCGACTCAATTTCAGCTTATTTTGTAAGCAAGAACTGCTTATGTACCAACATTACAAATAATCATAATTTTATACATGTATATTACTTGCCTCTGTGCTTTTTGCAGACTTTTTGCAAAAAATCTCTGCTTGAACAATGAAAGTTGATTAGGTCAGTTTCACTTTTGTTTATACCCAAGTCCACTTTCAGCTTCTTTGTGCTACAATCTTTGGGTCTCAAACAAGGTAGCATGTTTGTTTAAAGCCATCTGTGCCCACAATTTATAAAAAGATTCAATGCAACACTTCACTTGGGGATATTTTAACAAAATGTACGTTAGACAGTTCCCTTAAATTTTGCCAGTTGAAAAGCAAGAATGTTGACTTCTTAGGTAGGTGAAATGCTAAAGTTGCAACTTTACCCATGAAAAAAAATATTACAAAGACATCTAAATTTTTATTATAAAAGACAGCAAACTAAAATGTAGCCTTCTGGCTTTACCACAACCATAGTGATAAAGGGTAAAAATTTCAAAATGCACCTACGTTCAATTTTCAAAAGTGATTTCGGCTCCTAAATGCCTGTGTCAAATAGAACGTATGCACTTTTGAAAACTGTACCAAAAGTAATTAACTAAAGCTAATAAAATCCAGGAAGTCTCAACTAAATGTTTTATTGTGAGAAGATTCCCGCAGCACCAAAGGATGACAGTTTGAGGAACAGCAGGTGAAGCTTACATGCCATATGTGCTCCAATACCAAGCCCAGTAATTGAGTTTCTTTTATTTCACTGGTAGAGTCAGAATCTTAAAACAGCTCTTCTACAATCCTTTTGTCTGCTTGGTCATTCATGGAATGTTACTCATAATTGTGTAATGAGTACCATGCCCCAAAAGTGAATTCTCCTTTCTCAAAAATAGCCGGCTTTGCAGCAGTAACTGTCTTCCATAAATTGCCAGGCTTCACAGCTGCTGAACACTTATCCAAACAAATACGTAAAGCTCCTAATACCTAAATAAAAAGTTTCTCCCCTGTGATCCTTATAGCATTAGACAGCAGCTAAAGATAAATAAGTAAACAAAGTGAGGAAAAAATTAGATTAGTCAAGTCAATGTGACTAGAAGTTGAAAATTGAATTCCCTTGTTTTAAAAAGTTAACCAGAGGAAAAGGGAAGAAAAAAAATCAAGTTTAAGATAAAATACGGGCCGTGATCTTATAAGTTTAATAAAGTGTGTAGATACCTAAGCCCACGCAGAGCCCCAGAATTTAAAGAAGTCCATCAGTTTGGAGCTCAATGCAGGACAGGAGCTTAAGTGAGCAAGTCTTAAAGAGGAAGAATGACTTTCAATGAAAAGATTCCAAAAAGCAGCTGAAATTCCATACAACCTATTTTAAAAAGAGTGAAATGCCTTTAAAGTGAAAAAAAATTGGTTCTCCTTCCACTTTTAGCCTCTGATTTTTTTACTCTAAATCGTAGTTCCCTTGCACCGCCGCCACATAATCGATATAAATGCAACCACCACTGAAAGAAACTTCTTTGAAACTTAACAGCCCTCCCCCAAGTAAAAAATGCAATGTATTTATTGGACCATTCATGCTCAGTGTATTTTATTTTCTTCCTACTTGCTAATGACCAGGCATATTATTTACTTCTCCTCTACAAGAGCGTTTCCAGTTCTCCAACATTCACAAACCCACCTTGCAATAAGCTGCTTGCAGAGACAGGCCACTTTTCTTCAGAGCTAAATGATTCTACCAGCAGGAGTTAGAGCATTGCTCCAAGGCAAGCCACTCCTTCCACTACATTCATTAAGTTCTTGCATATTAAAAAAAAAAGAGCAAAAATACATAAAGCAACTGATTTTTTAATAATTTTGAACTACAGCCTTCTGTAAAGAAAGACCATTTCTGCTCGAGTTACAAAATAGCAAATGGGCAATGTTGATTCACAAAACTCAGTCCAAAATTCACATTTTGAGCTGAATGCTAATACAAAATACTGGCTGAGGATCGACAAAAGTAAATTGGTACTAATGACCATCCCTTGCCCCATCAAAGTCTTCAAAAAACAGTCTGAAGAAGTGTCCCAATAAGTACTGATGAAGCAGTAGAAAAACAAGGCAGAACCTCCACTGCAATTTAGAGTTACTTTCCCACTACAGTATCTTCAGGGCCCTGCCTCCCCACCATTTATAAATAAGATTCTATTGGATATTACTGGCATTTCTGTCAATTAGACTTTGCAGACAGACAAGGGAACATACTCAGCATGATACAGTTTCCAGAGGAGTTTCCTTGTATTTATTTGTCTCATTCATTTGCTTCCCTGCCACTTTTTGTTTTACAGCAGTAAGAACAAGTTCAGTAGCTGCTTTTAATGTAATCTCACATTGGGATTGAAATGTTGTTATTGATCTCAGTGTGTGCACAGCTCTGGAAACCCAGTCCAAGTACTAAGCTAAAGTAATGTACCCTACCACGCATTCCCGTCATAGTCTCTGTAAAGTGCAATTTGTGCTAGACTTGTAGCAGGTCAAGAATACAGATCTTAACTATTTCCACTGTTGAATTATGAGAGTTTTGAGATCAGTGAGATGGGTTTAAGACAAATGAAACTATTTCAGTTAGGCTTTCTGTATCATGATATGGAGTACACGGTTACAGTAACAGTTTGTAAATCTGATAGTTTCAACTAGTAACAATCAATCCATCTAGTTTTATCTCAGAAAGAATGACAATGATTTTACCTGCGAGACTATGAACTGTACTGCTCTGTCACTGCAACTGTTAAAGTTTAATACCTACACAGTCTTCAGTTACATGGGTCAATAAGGCAGGGACCATCTTTTTATTTTATGTTTGTACAGTGCCTAATACAGCACGTTCCTCATCCATGACTGGGCTCCTAGGTGCTACAGGAATACAAATAATAAATATATACCCCCTACCCAGTGGGACAGCATAAGGACTCCAGTTACTAAACAGAAAATTCTGCAGCCTTCATTGGACTGAGTTCAAATTACAGCTGTAAGTGTGAAAAGGAAAGCTGCCACAAAGACATTTTCCCTGAAACCTGCTGGTATTTAGAGCAGTTTGGATTACAGATGGCTGTAATCCAGTACCCATCTTCCAATTCATATCATATATCCCAATTCAACAGAGTCAATGCCTTCTGTGGTATTTTATTTTCCAAGTTAATTTAAACTGAGGTCCATTAACAAAGGCATATTCCAAAAAACAGGCAGAATCATACCATTGATGTTTGAGACTTCAGTGCCACAAATACATGGGATCATTATGTGGCATGCTAGCACAGCTGCAAGCAGCCCTATGGAAGTACTGCATATCAACCAAGGTCTGGAAGCAGCTGGAGAGGATGGACAGAGATGGGAAGAAAGAAATCTAGCCTTGTCAGGAAAGAGAACTAGGCCAGCAGCTATTAAAGATGGAGATGAGTAAAATAAAGTTTGAAATAGAGCAAGACTTAATTTTTTTGGCATTTCTGAAATGGCATTACCTGTCTTTATGGAGTCAAGAGGGCAACATGGCTCATTTCATTTCACTTTCTGAAAGAACACAATCTTAGATGAGTTGATAGAAGCTCTACATTTGGACATTCTGAATTGTGAAGAAGGATCTTCTCCTTCTCAAACATAATATTTCCCTGGAATTATCTGCAGTAATGCCCAGCTTCAAAAAGCACATTATAATATTGCACTTTTCCAGGAATTCATTGTCCAATCTGGTTTAATAGTCTACCTAAAGTAGCATAGTCTACCATGACAAAACTTCTAGGTTCTCCACTTCTAGATTCATAGAATATCAGGGTTGGAAGGGACCTCAGGAGGTCAACTAGTCCAACCCCCTGCTCAAAGCAGCACCAGTCCCCAACTAAATCAAGTAGGTTCTCCACTTACTCATTGTGCTAGCTTGGGGGGAGTCTTTCAACTTTTCTTTCATTGACTGTGTAAAAACACCCATCCTATATCAGAGAATAGTTGAGCCCTTCGTGTTTGTAACACACATTAAAAGGCACTACAGAATGGCACATTAGTATTAACAGAATGACTGAAGAAGCTTCACAGCCAGATAGTATTTCTTCAAACAACCCCTTGGGCAAGAGTACCATTTCACTAATAAGCCTCCATTAGCCAGAAAAAATAAATTGAGCCATCAAGGTAATTGTGTCTTCAGTTTCTCCTGAGATCTCAAAGATCTAGCAGTAAGAAATCTAGTGTCTTTTTGGACTACTTACTTACTATAGAGGGTAGATAATCCATGAGCACAGGAAAAAAAAAAATCACTGCCCACTCCGCAAATGCTCTGTAGCAAACACAAAGCATGAATTTTTGATCGCTGCTCAAATGCTACTTATTAGAGTCAGGTCACAATGGAAGAAAAAAAGATAGGCTGCAAAATGGTGATGGAATGGCACAACTAAGGTTTGATATCATGAAGCACCATGACTAGAATCAACGTTACACACGAGTAGATTACCGGCTTTCCGATGGAGGTACAGAATTAGTTTCTAGTTCTGGAGAAGTTCTGGTCTTTAAAACAGGTTGCTTGTTCTTTGGGCCAGCAGTTATTTCTGGTACAAGACCCAGGATTTATGGCAAATCTCAGAGGTTGGAACCACAGTGATGAATTCATGTCCACCCACCAGGTTTTAGAATTTTTTTTTTTAATTCCCTTTCTTCAATCTCCCTACCTTTAATCAATTTTGCTCTGTTGTCCACTTCAAGACTAGTTCTGATTACCAGCCCTTCAACTTGCAAGTTCTGCATTTCACCCTACTGCTGTTTGAGGAATATTATTAATTTACCAAAAAACAAGTATTCCAATAGACTGCATGCTATCATGGACACATTTATAGTATTGCAATGTAAGGTGAAATGTCTCTCTAGTTTCAATTTTTTATAACAAAAGATTAATATTCTTGTTACAACATTTAAAATGAATTTGTAGCATGAGTATTTCACCATATTTAGAACTGCTCATATATGCTTTTTAAGATAAACTTCTAGCTTCAGTTTCCCATGAAAAGCCAAAGAGTTATTGTAGAAGTTTACCAAAATCAGAACCACCTTCTAGAATGAAAGTTCTTGCAGAGAATTTTTATTCTGAGCTACAAAGCTAGTCTCTATTTAAAAAAAAAAAAAAAAAAGTGTTGCAGCCAGCTCCAGTCCTAATATGCATCATGAACTTATGTAAAGCTACCAATACAGGGAGCAGTAGGAATCAAAATAGGGGATTCTTTGACTTGTGATATTTAGCATTAAATACAAGACGACCACCAAGGAAAGTTTAAGAGTAACAGTTTAAGTCAACCTTCAATTGTAGAGAGAAGTCTGAAACATGAACACAACTGTATATTCCAGTACAAAAACAAACCCACACAATTGCTACAATGCAGCTCATTGTTTCCCTAGTACCAGTTTCTTCCCACATAGTTGAATTATTTTGGTCACTACCAGTTTGAACTAGTGCTGAGTAATTTATCATTCTACTACTTACAGCTTCCACGTTTAATATTTGGTGTTACTTGCATCTATACAGTTCTAGCTGTCTGTTCAAACCTAAAGAGTTCAGTTACATCTAGTGACTGACATCTTTCAGTATCTTCCCCATTGATAAGATTATAGGAACCTTCCCAACATCCTCTGAGCAGCACAACTGTAAATATGTGGAGATTTCAAAGATGGCACAGAGTCCTTTCTTGTTAACCAACGTTTCTGAACATTAATAGTCACATAAAGGTGCCCAACAAAGTCAGTAGCATGATGACGTGCTTTTAGATTTACCATTGCATAAGTACATGACTGAGAAAGTTTGGTCTTGGTGTATGCTGAAATGAAAGCTGAAGCCAGTTGGTACATATACAGCAGAATGCAATTATAAGTTTATACTGCAGGTACTCCTGGTTTTAAGCATACGTTTGAGTTTCAGTAAGAGCAATTATTCTGGAAGATAACAGAATCATAGAATGAAGACTTATCAGTGTAAAAAGTTTAGATGGCATAGCAGAATTCCTGGAGTATTAAGAGTTTTCCAATACAGAAAAATACACTTTGAGAAAGCTTTCATCAACTTATTGCTTTAAACCGTCGCTTTCTCATAAGCTAACCCACTAACAGTAAGGAAGATTACAACCCATCACGTGGCCTCACTCTGTCAAAGCAAGACAGCAAGAGCCTTTACTGACTCCAGTAAGTCCTCCTTGTAGCTTTTAGTAAACATTTTTTTCTTCAAACCATTACTGTCATGTTAGTGTAAGCCAGAGCACTGAAACACTGAGCCAATTTTTTTTTTTAAATCCATCATGCTTTGTTGCAACAATCATTTCTTGCTCAGCGAGATGCCTGCTCAGCTCTGATAACATTTACTGTTTACTCATTTCAGAGAGAAATTTATAGAAGGAATAGTTGTGTCACTAACAAGTGACTTATGCTGCTACTAATGCGTACACTTCGAACACACAAAAAAAGATGTTGTGACTAATTAAGGAGGTAAGCTGAGCAAATTGTTGACAGGTAAAATGTTACAGACTGTATTACAAAAGCGCACCTTGGTCTACATCATGGAAATATGGCTGATCGATACCATAGGCTCAGTTCACCACATCGTGCCCAGGATGCTTTAGTCAACCAGACCCAGAAAACTCATTAGGCAAAGATGATACTCCTTTCCCTTCCTGGCTCAAATGCAGGAAATACTCACTTCAAATCGAAAGTTTCTTCATTACATCCACCTAATCTGTAAATCCAGAAACTAATCCAGGGATCCTGACAATCTATCACCTCAGCCCGATCCAAAACTCACTGAAGACACCACAGGCTTCGCTGAGGTGGTGATAGAAACAACAGATGGTCAATTTCACAAGACTCACACTGGAGATTTGCCCCACCAGGCAGCTGACACTTCTGAAACAGCACCCCAAAGCTTCCTGCAGGAACTCTCCACAGCGTCTATCCATACACAGTCTGCCATACTGTGACCTAGAATTCAAGAACCAACCCCTTCCCTTGTGGGGTCCACTTCCATTCCCAGGTGGATAAGGTCTCTCCCATTGTAAACAAGCCACCAGCATAGCCCACACCAGCAGTTTAAAGTAGCCCTACTAAATCCTAAAGTTTATAGAAAAAGTCCACAAGACACCAGAGTGCTATTGATCACTGCACTTACCATTATGCCGATAAACCACTTTTGCCCAGAAATTGCAAGAGGCTCAGACTGGGGCTAGGATGTATCTCAGTCAGCTTGGTATCAACCTGAATAAACTTGAGGTGATAATGGTGGGGTTTAGGGAGGCACCTAGAAGATTTGGCTGAGGTTAGTTAGCACCCCTCCTTCAACTGAGGCCACATTTATGGCCAAAATTCACCACTTAGGGGACTGGTGTATTCCTAGTTTCTAGATTATCAATATTTCAGCAACCAAGATTCTCTCCCCCCACCCCCTCTCAATTTATCTCCGGAAAGGAGACTGTGACCATTCCTCTTGGACATGGACCTTGCTATCATAATCCCCACTTTTCACATTTACACTTGACTAATGCAATATGTTCTACTGCAACTTCTGAACAGGTTTAAGTTAGTACAGAATACAAACTGTTTTGAACTACGTAGCCCTCTGGGAGCATGTGACCACACTGCTCCACAATCTGAACTGGCTGCAATTCCTGTATTTGTTTTGAACTAAAAAGTCATATATGGCCTGGGACCATTCTCTCCTTGCAAGATCCTATTTCAGTTAATATCAGCAAGAGTACTGGAATGTCTCTGGTATACAAGAGGGAGCTGCTGTCCAAGAAGGTCCTATGACTGAAATTCACCCCAACCACCCCTGCAGGAGCAATACCCCCCATAGGTTGTTGAGAGTCAGGGCGAGGCAAAGTCCATCTTCTCCTCTGGGGAAGGCTAAAGTAGCTAGGGTTAGGACAGTGATTTGTTTTTTGTTTTCCTGCCTTGTAGTTGTATTTAGGGGAAGAACTGCTATTGTTTTGATTCTACAGTGTTTTTTGCATTGTATTTCTAACCAATGGTATGGGTGTCAAGTCTGAGATAGGAACTCTTGCATGCTTATCAAAGTCAAATAAATAATCACACAGACCCTTTTCAGAAGGTTTTTTTTAAAGAGAGATTTGCAGTGGGTACACATGTAGCCATGTCCCCCTCCAGAGTATTTTTGCACTTGCCTTTTAGTTAGATGACTGAGTTGTGAGAGGAGAGGTTCAGCAATATATAAAAACTCTAATCTGGGGTTAAAACCAGTGATAGAAGATGCCAAAATAGTGCATTCTGCCCCCATTCTATTTAGTCCAGTCTTTTTAGTCATACACTGATTAGCCAAAACACAGACTCATTCAAAATGAATCAATTTTGTCCATTTCCTTTTAGTATTTTATTGCTATGCTATTTTGAGTTGAACTGAAATCGATAAGGTTAGTGCAACTACACAGTACCTTATGCCAAAAGTCTTTGTACATCACTTATGTCAGCACATCTTTGGGAAGTAGTGCTTTGTTTTAGTGTAACTTGCTGCAGAGCCAGAAGCAAGTTTAAAAAAAAAAAAAAAAAAAAAAAAGTAGCCCTTACAAAATGAGGCCCCTTCCTTCAAAACACTACACCCATGAATAACCTCATGCATCAAACAGTAGCATCAATGAAACTGTTTGCATACATAAGATTACATGTTAAGCATTAAACCAGGTCAAGGCCATAAGCTCTAGAAGATTTTCAGCGATGGTCAGGTGAATAAAAGGGATGCCCGTGAGAATGAAATGTTAACTTTTACCCACCAAGGTGTAAGATCTAAAAAACCCCTTGACACTGCACCTTTTAAACTGGTAACATTTCCTTTTTGATTTTAAGATTTTATAAATTTAATGAAATAAAAGGAGAGAGTTTAGGATAAGCTATATTTCCCTTAATACATTTAAGTTTTCAAAATACCAATGATTGTGTTTCTAAAAACTGCATTTTCCCCTTTCATCCCTGATGAATATGAAACAGTTATGTCCACTTATTTCAACATTACTTGTTGGTGCTTTTCCTGTCCAGGCAACTATCAGGTTCTTTTGCTTATTTTGACAAACTTTTCTTTGTGGGCAGAGAAAAAAAAATGTTGCTGCACAGGTATTTGAGCATCATTACCACAGATGTATTTAAAGTTTTAGAGTAAACGGAGCAAGACTGGCTGCTTTCAATGATATCCTGCCTAAAAGTTTAGTTCTCAACACTACAAGTTCCAGATTCTGAACCTATCATTAGTTACTTATGAAGGCTGGCCAATGTTATAAAAAACTGTTCCATAGCCAATGTTGTATGTTTCTTAATCTTTTATAAAAGTGTGTGTTTGAAAACATTTAGTTGAGGCTTTATTTCCAGGTACAACTTGGTTTTATTATGTATCTTTGGTAAGTAGGGAAGTCTCTGAAGAAAGATCATGTACCACGAGCCAACTGACCATTTATCATAGTTTCAGATACTGTGAATAGTCCATCCTACAGTTACTCTGTAGGAGGGAGTTGTTCCCTGTGAACTCTGGGTGGAGATGGTGTTTTTTTGGGGGCGGGGGGGGGGAAGGGGGAGGAGGGACAGCTCTGGGATGTTTTTTTTACAGCCCAAACAGTCAGCTCATTACTTGCATGAAATTTCCATTGAAGCCACTAGGCATAGCATATGGCAGAGGGCAAAGTTTGGCCCTTAGCCTAGGTGAGGCTATTAGATCTGGAAGACATAATAGCATTCAAAGAAAGAACATTTATAGTTGTATCCCTGCTGTGAAATTTTGTTTGAGCCCTTCAGATAAATCAATTTTCACTTTAGTTTCTAGTCAGTTTCACCTAGTAGATATATTTGAACAAACACCCAAGAAGCTTCAATTAGAGACTAGCTGCAATTTTAACAGAAGAATTTCTACTGGATAAGTGCCACGCCATACAACTACCTCCACAAAAGTCATGTCTATTGGCAGTCTCAGACAGGAAACGGTGGGTGGGCATGGAGACTGAATTACCCTTTAGCTAAAGAGGTGGCCCTTGCAAGGTCAGGGTGGAGCACATGAGCAGAACGGTGTGAGGAAGCCTGCACTGGTATATCTGTTTGTGATGGAGAAATTCTGTCTCCAGAGCTGTCAAGCCAGCAGTTGTCATCAGCACTATACTGAGTAAAGAGAGCCAGCTGCATTGGTGAGTACTCAAATACATCAGATAAAGCTAAATTTACAGTGGCAATGCCCCTCTTATCCTCGCTATTCAGGATATTCGTGACAAAACGTGAATACGCTACTATTTTAAGACAAGACATTCAGGTCATTGCTCATTTGCAGCCATATTCTGCCCTCAAGTTTCACACAACGCAAGTGACATTGTAGAGTGCTGATTGGCTCTGCCCACGTAACGACAAAGCCGTCATCTATCCTTTTGGTGCAAGGCCAAAAAACATTTATTCACAGAAGTGTATGACTTAGTTTAAAACTTAACAAGCAAGTCAAATAAACGGTGGCATAAGTGCCCTTTACAGACACAGGTTTTACAATGTACTGAAAGATAACTGGCTGTTAAAAATACATAAAAAATGTTTTATGAGGGTGATGTGCACAAACTGGAATAGTGATTTTCAGAATTTATACAGTTATATCATTTGTGAGTAATCTAGTATTCACCAGCTATTCCTTTAACAATAGCTGCAATAATGCAATCAGAATTAAAAAATAAAGTTCTCAGAAGACAAGGTAATAAGTTGGAAAGGCACAATTAACAGTAATATTTAGAACTACATTTAAGATACATAAGCCTTCAAGTTTAGTAGTATTCCAGCTGTGACAAAAGTTTTCATCTCCAGAAAGATATATTGGAATTGGAAAAGCTACACAAAGGCAACAAAAGTGATTAAGGGTATGGAACAGCTTCTGTATGAGGACAGATTAACAAGACTGGGACTTTTCAGCTTGGAAAAAGATGACTAAGAGGGGATATGACAGAAGTCTAAAATCATGACTGGTGTAGAGAAAGTAAGTGTTATTTACTCCTTCACATAACAAGAACCAGGAACCACCCAATGAAATTAATAGGCAGCAGATTTAACACAAACAGAAGGCAGTATTTCTTCACACAACACAGTCAAACTGTGGCCCTTATTGTCAGGTGATGATATGAAGGCCAAGACTATAGCAGAGTTCAAAAAAGAACTACGGGCTTTTCTTCATGTACAGCGCTATTGTAGCGATTTAGTGAAGACGCTGCTATGCCAATGGGAAAAGCTTTCCTGGCAGTGCAGTTAATCCACCTCCCGGAGAGGTGCTACCTATGTCAGTGGGAGAAGCTCTCTCATTGACATAGCACGGTCTACATGCAGAGTTAGGGTGGTATAACTGCACCACTCAGGTATGGATTTTTCACACGCTTGAGTGACAGTTATTCAGATGTAGGTTTATAGTGCAGACCTGGCCTAGATAAATTCATGGAGGATAGCTCCATCAATGGCTGTTAGCCAAGAAGGGCCAGGATGCACCCCCATGCTCTGAGCATCCCTAGCCTCTGACTGCCAGTGGACGGATCACTTGATTGCCTGTTCTGTTCATTCACTCTGAAGCACCTGGCATTTGTCACTGTTGGAAGATAGGATACTTGATTAGATGGCCCATTGGTCTGACCCAGTTTAGTCATTCTTATGTTTACTGAGCAATTCCCTCCCTATTTCCCTCATCCCAGCGGGCCACACTCACCATGCCTGGAGCTGTGAGGGGCGCCATGCACAAGCACTCCAAAACAGAGGTGACAGTAAACGTGTCTTGTTAAAACTTCAGGGGAGCAAGGGAAGGGAATTCTGACTCTTAACTTTCACTTTCCATTGTAACTAGATTGACAACGATATCTGTTATCTGTAGCTGCTGCTGCAGCAGCCGTGAGGGGGCTCCCACTCCACACCATCAAATCCCTGAGCCAGATGAGGAGGGGGGAGAGAGGGAGAGAAGAAAAAAGAAAAAGGGGGGGAAAAAAAAGACTCCTCAGGAGGACACATTCTAGGAGATCCTGCATCAGACTATAAGCAAAGGGCTTGGAGGGTGAACACTGCAGATTGCTTTTTCTTCTCCAGGCTGAGAGGAGAAAGGCCCAGATGTCCCATCAAGAAAAGGAAAGGGAGATGCACCAGGACATAAATGGGGCTTCTCAGGCATCAAACACAGAGGCTGCAGACTCTGGTGGCCCTACAAGTTCAAAAATCCCAGCCTTGCCTCCCTTTGCAGTCCCTGGATAACTATTACAGAACCCCCACCTCCCCAAATGTTCCACATAGTATCAGAGACCCCATTCCTACCCCTTCCACTCTACCCCAGGGGACATCAAGGACAACCACAGCTTCACATACGCCAACCTGTAAAAGCTACAGTTGTTGTAAGTATAGGTAAAATGGATGTGAATGTTCTTTCCCCTTATTAAGTTACATTCCATTACATTTCCTGATGTATTTGTGCAATTTAAAAGCATTCTTTGCACTGGTTTGGTTACTGAATAAAATTCTATTTGGAAAATAAATTCATCTTTATTAGTTCACAACATATGCTGCAGCGCACCTGGCAGTTCTGAAAGCAACTACTTGTTACTGTACAGTAGAGGTAGGTAAACTATGGCCCTTGGGCCACATCTGGCCTGCGGGACCCTCCTGCCCGGCCCCTGAGCTCCTGGCCTGGGAGGCTAGTCCCCGGCCCCTCCCCCACTGGCTCCCCATCCCCCACAACCTCAGTTCACTATGCTGCCGGTGCAATGCTCTGGGTGGCGGGGCTGCAAGCTCTTGCCAGACCACAGCTTTGCAGCTGTGCTGTGCGACCCGGTGCTCTACGCTGCGTGGTGGAGTGGCTGGCTCCAGCCTGGCAGCGCGGCTGCCTGTCCTGGAGCTCCGGGCGGCGCAGGTGTAGCGCTGCCAGCCACCGATGTTCCAGGCAGCGCGGTAAGTGGGAATGGGGGGGGGGTTGGATAGAGGGCAGGGGAGTTTGTGGTGGTGGTCAAGGGGCGGGGGTGTGGATAGGGGTCGGGGTGGTCAGAGGGCAGGGAACAGGGGGTTGAATGGGGGCAGGGGTCCCGGGGGGGGACAGTCAGGAAGGAGAGGAGGGGTTGAATGGAGCAGCGAGAGGCAGTCAGGGGCAGGGGTTCTGGGAGCAGTCAGGGAATGGGGGGGGTTGGATGGGGCAGGAGTCCCGGGGGGGCCAGGCCATGCCTGGCTGTCTGGGGAGGCACAGCCTCCCCTAACCGGCCCTCCATACAATTTCAGAAACCTGATGTGGCCCTCAGGCCAAAAAAAGTTTTCCCGTCCCTGCTGTACAGTATAAACAACTCATGTGATAACTACAGTCACTAATCCTAAGTGTAAAACAAGCACTGCAAATTAGGGGCACTGACAGTGTTATAGTCAGATGTACACCAAGCACTACACAATTCCCTACAGCCCCCAAAACAGCAGGGCCAAGTAGAGCCCAGTACACCACAACACATTACTGTGGCTCACTGTTAAAGTGCTCTTTCAAAGCCTCCCTGAGCTGTATAGCAAGCTCTTCTGATAGCCCTTATGTCCAACTGTTCAAACTCAGCTGCTACACCTCCAACCCAGCGGCAATTTCCCCCTCTTTGCTTTGCATATATTATGCAGGACACAGCAGGCAGCTGTAACCATTGGATTTTAGGGGGAAAAAACATACCAATCTTGAGAGTAAACACCAGCATCCCTTCAATCTATCAAAAGTGCATTCAACTATCATTCTGCACTTGCTCAACCATTAGCTGAATCTTTCCCTGGTGTTGTCGAGGTGGCCGGAGTACAGCTTCAAGAGACAGGGGAGGAAGGGATAGTCTGGACTCCCCAGGATCACTATTGGCATTTCAACATTGCCAATGATAATCCACTGGCTGGGGAAAAAAGTCCCTGCTTGTAGCTTTCTGAACAGTCCTGCATTCTTAAAGCAGCAAGTGTCATGCACCTTCCCACCAGGCAACCTTGATGTCAGTAAAGTATCCCCGATGATCCATCAACACTTGCACAACCATAGAAAAGTTGTCCTTTCTGTTGATGTACTCTGACAAGGTGGTCTGGTGCCAAAATAAGGATATGTGCGCCATCCACTGCAGTTTGGGAACCCCACTGCTGTAAATCCATCCCAGATGTCATGTATGTTAACAAAAGTCACAGTCCTGCATAGCAGGAGATAATTAGTGGCCCTGCACGCTTGCATTACAATGGCCCGCACAATGGATTTTCCAACTCTAAAATAATTTCCCACTGACTGGTAGCAATCCAGCATTACGAGTTTCCAGTGTGATCTCCACTCACTTCTCCCCTGCCAGTACAACTCTCATTTTGGTGTCCCTGTTCCGGAAAGGCTGGGGCTAGCTCGGTGCACAGATCCAGGAACGTGGCCTTGTGCAACCGGAAGTTCTGCAGCCGCTGCTCATGATCCCAAGCCTGATCATGATCCCATGATCCCTAGGCAATGCGATCCTACCTGTCAGAGCTTGTTTCTCGTGCCCAGAAGTGGCGCTCCACCATTTGCAGCTGCTCCGTGAATGCCACCAACAACATTTAATTGGTTCTTGCTGTGGACACAGCGATCTGTCCAACAAGAAATAGTCATGTTCCCTGCTGATCTGATTAGTCTTACGGCTCTGCAAATACTGGAGATTGAGTATCCTGTGCTTGCAACGCTTTTGTCAGAAAAGATAGCCAGTAAGAAGGGCTGTGCGGGGTCATGGATTTTTTTTTTTTTTTTTTAAAAAGGTGCAAAAAAATTATGGGAAACAAATATTATGGGATGGAAACAGTTGCATGCTGGAAGTTGATCTCTTCCTCCCAATCACCCCTGTAGGACTCATCTGTCCCAGCATGCATTGTCAAAGCTTTCCCAAAGACAGCATGTTGGATGGTGGCAGGATAAAATGGTTACTCCCCTTCTTGTAACTGTTGTTCATGTCCATTCCAATCAGGTGTACGCGCGCGGTGTGCGGTTGCCAGAAATTTTCCTCCCCGAGCAGCTCCCATTCAGTCAGCTGTGGAGCCCACTGGAGTGACGCCTTCATGGCGTTCAATGTATGACCCTGCTGACCCAACCCCTCTTCAGTTCCTTCTTGCCAGCTACTCCGACAGAGGAGTAGGAGGGAGAGTATTGGAATGGACGTGAACAACATCTCGAAGAACAACAGTTACAAGAAGGTGAGTAACCGTTTTTTCTTCTTGAAGTGCTGGTTCACGTTGATTCCAAGCAGGTGACTCCCAAGCTCTACCCTGGAGGTGGGGTCAGAGTTAAGGAATCACTGATTGGAGCCCCGCTCTGCCGAAAGCTGCATCATCTCTAGCGTGCTGTGTGATGGCATAGTGAGAGGTGAATGTATGCACCAAGGACCAAGTAGCTGCCCTGCAGATATCCTGTATCAGGACCTGGGCCAGGAACACAGCTGATGAGGCCTGTGCAATTGTGGAATGAGCCTTAAGCAGGGCTGGGACCTTGGCAAGCTCATAATATGTGCTGATGCAGGCCATGATCCAGGAAGATAATCTTTGAGATGAGACCGGGAGTTCTTTCATTCGGTCTGCCACGAGCAACTGGTTCGGCCTCCTGAACAGCTTTGTGTGCTTGATGTAGAATGCGAACGCCCGAACATCCAATGAGTGCAGCCTTCGGTCTTGGGTGCTGTTGTGTGGCTTGGAATAGAAGACAGGTAGAAAAATGTCTTGGCTAGTATGGAATTGTGACACTACCTAAGGGAGAAAGGCCGGGTGAGGTCTGAGTTGCACATTGTCCTTGTGGAAGACAGCATATGGTAGATCCGCGGTAAGGGCCTTTGGCCTTGTCTATACTACAGGAAAAGTCAATTTAAGCTACGCAATTTGAGTTATGTGAATAGCGTAACTCAAGTAGATGTAGCTTAGATCTACTTACCACGGGGGCCACACTACGCGATGCCTACAGGAGACGCTCTACCATTGACTCCCCTTACTCTTCTTGATCTGGTGGAGTACAGGAGTTGACAGGAGAGCTATCTACAGTCAATTTAGTGGGTCTTCATCGACCGCCAATGCATTGATCGCTATGCGTCGATCCTCTGGTAAGTGCAGGTAAGCCCTTTAACTCAGACACCATCCTGGTGGATGTGATGGCAACAAGGAAGGCTACTGTGATGCATGCTAGAAAGGATTAAACATTAAATAGCCTTCAAAAAGACATGTAGGGAGATAATGTTTGTGTATTTACATACATATGAGTAGTGTGGACAATGTAATCAACAATCCCTGTCTATGCTGTATCCTGATAATTCAGATGTCAAAAGAACATCCTATCATGTACAGTAACTCCTCACTTAACGTCCTCCCGCTTAACGTTGTTTCAAAGTTATGTCACTGTTCAATTGGGGAACATACTTGTTTAAAGTTGTGCAATGCTCCCTTACAATGTCGTTTGGCTGCCTACTCTGTCCACAGCTTGTAAGAGTCTGTGGAAGAGCAGCGACTTTACAAGGGAGCATTGCACAAGTTCCTCTTCTCCGCCTCCTCCCCCTCCCTCCCAGCACTTTCCCCACTGCCAAACACTTAGGACTTTTGGGGGGAGAGGAGGAGCAGGGAAGCGCTGCTTCTCTGCTCCTGCCTCTCAATCCCAGAAAGTTCTAAGTGCCAAGCACTGGCAAGAAGCGGGGAAGTGCTACGTCGCCCCTCCCTCCCAGAAAGTCCTAAATGCCACCCAACAGCTGTTTGGCAGTGCTTGGGACTTTCGGGGGGGTGGGGGGGGAGAGGAGGAGAGATGCAGCGTGCTCCGGAGAGGAGATGGAGTGGGGGTGGGAAGAGGCGGGCCTGGAGCATCCCCCAGCAAAGTCGACACCTTTTCTTCTCTAGGGAAGCTGCTGCTGCGAAAGTGCTTCCTAGCATCCTTGCCTGCAGTGGGCTGTGCCTGTGTGAGGTGAGCCGGGGCACTTCCCAACCGCAGTATAGTATAGTATATAATGCCTTTTGTCCTTCCCCCCCCCCAAAATTTCCTTGGAATCTAACCCCCCGCATTTACATTAAATCTTATGGGAAAATTGGATTTGTTCACCATCGTTTCACTTAAAGTTGCATTTTTCAGGAACATAACTACAATGTTAAGTGAGGAGTTACTGTAAATGAATTGTAAACACGGGATCTCTCAGTATTCATCTCTCTTTGAAATGTACTATGAATGGTGAAGGAACAGGCAAATTGCCTTCTGTTAATTCGTATAGCTAAGTACTGGTGATGGACCTCCTTCAAAATCATCCTAATTACCTTTTGCTCCCTGAGGCATTCCAACTTGTCAAAAGACATGAAATTGTATAAAAGATCCTTGGGTCCTAATTCTGTCATCTCAGATCTGCTTAAGCTTCTTCAGGAGAAGTTTGAGTTGCAAGACTGAGGTCCCAGTTATGCTGGTATGCCGTGAATGTGATATTTGGACATTGGACTATAAACTATGAATTATTTCTGAAAGAACTTTTTGCAACTACGAAGCTCACCATCTCTGCTATGAATCTGCACCCAAATGAATTGAACTCATGTCTGTATGTATAGTGATCTTTTAAAGATACTCTCTCATTTTTAATAAATTTTAATTTAGTCAATAAGAATTGACTGTGGTGTGTATTTGGGTAAGACCTGAAACATTCATTAACCTGGGAGGTAATGTGTCTGATCCTTTGGGATTGGTAGAGCCTTTCCTTTTATATGATGAAATAAGATTTACAGACATTTTCATCATATTTGACGTGTGTACCTGGATGAAGGCCTGAGGCTGGATCACTTTAGGGGAACTGCGTTGTTTGGACTTGTGAGTAACCAGTAAGGTAATAAAGAAGCTGTTTTATGCTGGCTTATATTTACCAAGTACTGGAATATCCACCAGCTTTATGGGGATTGTCTGCCCCATTCTTTGCAATTCACCCTAATTGAGTGACCATAGCTGGCTCCCCACTAGGGCCCCAGTCACAGTGGCGTAGTCGGCAGGATACACATTACCACAGGTTAATTGGATTTTTGGATCAGAACCACACGTTTGTCAAAAATTTAATTGATATTGGAGAGTTAAGGGTTAAAAATCAGTTACAGTGAGTGATTCATGATCTAGATCCTGACAGAAAAAGCCTGGGAAACTTGTGATTACAGAGAGGGTTGTATTTTAAGCAAAAGGCCCCAGAGCAGGAACTGAAAGATCTGTTAATTGCCAGTGATAAGGAAGCAGACCCAGTGAAAATGCTTGCAGTGAGAAACCAGCAGCTAGAACTTGAACAAAAGCAAAAAATAGCTGATATGGAAGGAGAGGCTGGTGAAAAAGAATGCCTGTTTTGAACATGAACAAAAAATGGCATATATTCGACTGCAGGAACTAGAAGCTAAGGCAAAAGTGGACAGACATGAGCCTCAACTCAAGAGAATAAAGAAACAGGAACTGTATCATATTGAAAAACCAGTTCCTCTCAACGAAGATAGGGATAGAATCGATCCAGTTTGTAACAATGTTGGTATGTCGTTTGACTCTAAGCAGTTGTCTGTGTGTAACCAAATTTACCCCAACTCTGCCATCTTTTATGTAAATGCTTTTACCGTGAGCTCAGGTGAAGGTAACCCCATAACTTGTGAAGAGAATGTAAAAGTCAATGGTAAAACCTGTTTAGGGCAAATTACAGCTTTTAACATCACACTTGTTAAAACAGATTTTGTCAAAGAGGAAGATTTACCAGAGTGTCAATCCTCCATGAGTTTACTGTAAGTGTGCCTTTAGCCAGAATCTTTCTTGATGGAATGGCGTTAAACATGAAGTTACAGCTGGTGTAAGGAAGTTACTGCCGAAGGATCTTTTGATTGGGGATGATATTAAAACTTTGGTTTAAGTCATCAACTTGACTGAACAGTCACATGAAAGAAATAATCCTGAGCCTGTGTCTACTAGGAGCAAGGATTTGCCTATGGAGGGTTTCTCCAAATGTTTGTATGAGAAAGATAGCTGTTTATCTGTGCAAAGAAGCAGCATATATGTGGAAAAAATTCCTAATTGTCTGTCTGGTATCTCAGAAGTGAATCTGGCAGTAGATAAGGCTCAGGAAGATGTTTCTCTAGAGCAAATTAAAGCTGGCGATCAGGTAAAGCCCTAAGTGAGGAAGAAAAGGGTAAATTTTTTTTCTGGGTGATGGAATGTTGGCTAGTAAAGCTTGAGAGAGTCCGCCTGACCCAAGTAAAAGTGTTGTGCTTAAAGTAGCTCAGTGTAATAAGACACTCTTTGTGGAAAACAGCAGTTTATCTGTTAAGGGAGGGAAAGGCAAAAAAAGTTTAGATAAGCATAGGCAGCCTTCTGAGCGGATGGCTTTGTCGAATGAGCAGTTTGGGAAGGCAAGGTTAGTGGAACATGAGTATCCCTATACCTTACCTGTTACCAGTGTGGAGAATTGAGACAGTGAAGGAAATGTTCCTCTGTCTGCTAGGGGTAATGACTTGGAGATTGGGGTAGCTCCCTTCATAGGCAAGCAATTGTCCGTGAACAGCCATGTGTGCTGGGAAAAAGGAAAGGATATCCCAAGCTGTTTGTCTGTTAAAGGGGAATGTTTCTCCAGCTCTTTTCTGTTTGTAGAGCAGACAGAAAGCCTGTCAGCCTATGATGGTTGAAAATTTATTAGTTGACCCAGGAAGGAAGTAATCCTAAATTTATATCTGCTAGGGATAACATTGCAACCAGGTTGCATGCAGTTGATGTCATAAATAACCCCCAAAGACCAAGCAATTCTGGTGCTTCTATTTTCCCTGTTGCTAGTGAGTAAAGATAACAACCTTGTCTGATCAGGGTGATGATATAGCCAGGGCACAAGGAAAGCATGAAGGTGATTTGACTATCTTACCCACTGACAGCGTGGAAACTTGTAACAGGGAAGAGAATGCTTCTAGTTTTGTGACTACGAAGTATAGCAGTTTATATGAAAAGGGTTTTTGCGAAAATCCTCCTGATGGGACAGAGGTGATTCTGGATTTAATTGAAACCCAGAAAGAACTTCTTATTGCTCAGGAAAATGTTCCTTTAGAGCAAGCCTTAGGTGAAAAGGGTAAGGGCAGAATTTCTGTGAAAAATGGGTTATTGCTTAGAAAGATTTCTGAAGAGGAAAATCTTCAGGGTAGTTTTTGCAAGCAGTTTGCTGCAACTGATGGGTGTGGAAGTGATTTGATTGCATTAACTCAGTGAATCACTGTATAGAAGAAAGCAACAGTTTGTTTGGGAGACTTGTTCCAATTCCTAATTGCCAGAGTCTTTCTAAAGCAAAGTCAGTGGATCTATACACCTCAGAAAGACCCAGTGTGGATAGCTTTGAAAAGGTCTCAAATGAAATAAAAATTGTTAGGGAATTTAAACAGCCCTACAAGCTTAACCAGCTTGTTGGGAAGCCAAGATTATTGGAACATGAATGTCTCCATGTTAATTCTTTAAGTAAGCAGTCTGACTCAGGTACTGAGGAAAAAAAATCGGGTTACAAAGATGAAGGGGAGAGCAGGCAAACTCACCTCTAGATATTTTGGATATGACTTGTAGTCTTAGTGAACTTGACATCTGATTCCATATGGAAGCAGAGGTTGGTAAGGGAAGGACAAAAGAACCTTGAGTCTAACATGCTAGTGAAAATGGATGGTATCTCTTTACCAGTTCCAAGGCTTGACTCTGTCTTAAAGCTTGAGGATCTGAAAACTAGTAAACAAGCTAATGTCTGTGTTTATGCAAATTACCTGACTGACCAGCGGGGAAGAAAGACTTGCCCATAGCCATTAGCAAAGAGGATGTACCCAGCTAGCCAATGGATTCCGTTACACAAAAAAAAGAGTTCAGATTTTGACCCTACTGGACAGGGAGGAAGGACTAAACCTTGCAAATAAAAGCCACAGGTTAACCCTAAAATACCAAAACACCAAGGAAGTGGTTAAACTGAAAGCCTATGTTAAGGAAGATCCTGAGGTCAAGAAAAAGCTACAAAGATTCGAAAGGGATATTGAACAAGCTGACCTAAAGAATGATTTGTCTAAACCAAAGGCTTGGCATAACAAAAATAACTGTAAATCTACACTTGTGATAAAATTGATATTATTGCTAATGATTGTAACTAACTTGTTGCTGATACCAAGAACTATAAAAATGTACAATGTGCATGTTTTTTTGAAAAAACCCTTGAACATGTTCGGGGTGATACACAAGAACTCATTATGTTGTAAAAACCTTCTTGGTTATACTGTTTCATTACATAACACACGCTATGTTAAAAGGCCTGGTAATACTGATTTTTCACAGTTAGTGCTGTATCTAATCTTGAAACTATACACAGCAGAAAAACCACTACAAGCTTGAACTACTGTGCACAAAGGGAAACTGAGGTACAACACCTCAAAGCATTCATGGCTGAATGCCAGAGTAAGTGCTCTTTAAAAAACATGAATGGCTAAGTTAAGTTAACATGTAGACCAAACCCTGGAATCACTAAAGTGTTTCACAAAGTATGGGCTAAATTTTTGGCTGGGGCCAAAGCATGCATCAATAATTTGGCCGTATAAAGAATTCAATATAAACACAGTTCATATCAATGTTGTAAGGTCCTTAAGGTGTATCCAGGAGCTCGAATTTCACCCTTCCACACCAGTCTCACGCTGGGGGTGTGACGCATGGCTAGAAAGGGTTAAACATCCTGCAAAATAAATAACCCTCAAAAGACATAGGGAGATATGTAAATACAAAAAACACGAACATATGTATGAGTAGGGTGAACAATGTAATCAACAGTCCCTGTCTATGTTGTATTCTGAATTCAGAGGTCAAAAGAACATCCTATCATGTAAATGAATAGAACACAGGATATCTCAGTATTCATCTCTCTTTGAAATATACTGTGAATGGTGGAGGAACAAGCAAATGGCCTGTTTTATGCTGGCTTGGTAAATATAAGTATTGGAATATCCACCAGCTTTACGGGGATTGTCTGCCCCATTCTTTGCAGATCACCCTAATTGAATGACCACAGGTGGCTCCCCACTAGGACCTTAGTCACAGCTACCTTCCATGACAGGTAGAGAAGAGAGCAAGTTGCCAGCAGTTCGAATGGGGGTTTCATTAGTCTGGAGAGGACCAGGTTAAGGTCCCATGCCGGAAGAGGCTGTCTAACCCAAGGATATAGGCATTCCAGACCCTTAAGGAAACATCCTACCATAAGGTTAGCGAACATAGAGCATCCGGAGGTGCCCGAATGGAAGGCCGAGATAGCAGCAAGGTATACCTTGATGGATGACGCTGCCTGGCCTTGTTGGTTGAGATGCAGAAGGTACTCCAGGATGAGTGGTATAGACTCCTGGAGTGGAGAAGTGTGATGTTGGGCACACCAGCAAGTGAGCCCCTTCCACTTGGCCAGATAAATTGCCCTAGTGGATGGTGTTCTGCTGCCGAGCAGGATCTTCCTTACTGGTTCCAAGCACAGGAGCTCCATTAGGTTTAGCTATGAAGCTTCCAAGCCATTAGATGGAGGGACTGGAGGTCTGGGTGGTGAAGGCAACCGTAGTCCTGTGTGATCAGATTGGGGTAGAGTGGTAACACAATAGCTTCTGGAGCTGTCATTGACAGCTCCAGAAGCGTGGTGTACCAATGTTGGCGGGGCCATGCCAGGGCCAGCAGAATTACTTTCACTCTCTCTCTGCAGATTTTCAGCAGTACTCTGTGCACGAGTGCAAATGATGGGAAAGCATACATGAGATGGTCTGTCCAGGGAAGCTGGAACGCATCCGAGATCGAACCCAGACTGTATTTTTGAAAGGAGCAGAACATTGGGCACCTTCTGTTCCTTTGGGTGGCAAACAGATCGACCTGGGGAAACCCCCACTTTTGAAAGATGGAATATATGACATCCAGACAGATGACCCACTCGTGATTGCGAAATGATCTGCTAAGGTGGTCTGCTAGTTTGTTCTGCACACCTGGGAGATAGCCCACTGCATTCACCTGGAGAGATTCTATGCAGAACTCCCATAGCTGCAGGGCCTCCTGACATAAGGCGGAAGAGCGGGCTCCACCTTGCTTGTTGATTTAAAACAGGGCTGTGGTGTTGTCCATTACCTGTACACACTGGCCCTGGAGCCGGGATAGGAAGGTTAGGCATGCTAGCCGTACTGCTCTGAGCTCTCTGATATTGATATGCAGGAAGAGCTCATCCTGCAACCATAATCCTTCTGTCTGGAGCTCTCCCAAATGTGCCCCCCAACCCAGAGCTGACGCATCTATTACTAGGGACAAGTAGGGCTGGGGGCGAGGGTCGAGCCACCATTGGAGGGACTCAAGTACTTGGTCTGGCACTGTGACCACAGATTCCAGGCTCTTGCGCCCTGGGCGGTATACAGATGCGAGCCATGCTTGAAGTGGTCTGAGCCTCAGTCTGGCATGCCAGATCACATAAGTGCAGGCTGCCATGTGGACGAGGGCTCAGACATCCCCTTGTGGTAGAGGGTTGGGGTACCACCTGAGGCTCTGGATAATGTCGGTCATGGTCTGAAATCGGGTCTCTGTCAGGAGTGCCCTTGCCTGCACTGAGTCCAGCACCGCACCGATGAATGCTATTCTTTCAGTCTGACAAGGTTGACTTGTTCATGCTGAGTTGTCGTCTCAGCCTCTGGGAAGTAGTTCTGACTAGTCAGACTTGAGACTCCACCTGCTCCCTGGTGCACCCCCCGAGTAACCAGTCATTGAGGTAGGGATATACCTGCACCTGCTTCCTGCACCTGCAGAGGAAGGCTGCTACGACCGACATACACTTGGTGAATACTCGGCAGGCTGCCCTCCTCCACAATGACCCCAAACTTGTCCCTGAACTCAGATGGTATTAATTCCTTAAATTTGAGCATGGAGTTCCATGAGTTAAAATTACATCTGCTCAGGACTACCTGCTGATAAGCAATCCTGAGCTGTAGGCCCCCTGTGGAATAGACCTATTTGGTGGAAAGGTCAATTTAAAAAAAAAAAAAAAAAAAAAAAAAAAAAAAAAAAAGAGTCCTTGGACTTAGGTGTGGGTCCCTGCTGCCCTTGCCTTTCACATTCATTAACCGTAGACACCACCAAGGAGCAGGGTTGTGGGTGGGATTATAGATACTTGTAACCCTTGGAGGGAACGAACTATTTGTGTTCTACTCCCTTGGCCATCGGGGGATAGAGGCCGGTATCTGCTACACAGTTTTGGTGTTATTCTGAATGGTCCTAATGAGTGGCAGCGCCACTTGGGATGGACCTTCTGGGGCCAAAATATCTACCATTGGGTCCTCCCGTTCCACCACCTCCTCTGCTTGTAAGCCGATATTGCGCACCAGCCTGCGGAGTAGGTCCTGGTTGGCATGACTATGGGTAGTGGTCCTGAGACCGAAGTTCCCGCTACTGCCTCGTCTGGGGAAGACTACGAGGATGCAGGCAGGGGAACTGGGTCATCCCGGGCCTGTTGGTCCGCGGGGACCTCCTGTTCAACCTGCTGTTCTGGGTCAGTGACCACCTCTTCCACTGTAGGGGAAGGGGTCCGTGACGGTGAAGGTGCTATAGCCAGAATCCCTTCCACACCTCTGGGCATGGGGCAGCTGGCCGAGGCCATCGGCAGCCTGGGCTCAGATACCACTGACTGGGAGCCCTTGGACAAGGTACCCTGGGATTGGTGATATGCCCAGGGAGTCAAAAAAAGGCCATTGTGCTAGTCCTTGCCACTGTACCCGCAGCAGGCTGTCGATGCGCCGACTGGTGCCAGCTCCGGTGTGAGTATCTAGACCCTGCGCCTGATTCTGAGGATGGGGACCAGGATCTAGAGGGCCAGGGCCACAAAGAAGGGGAGCAGAGCCGAGACCTCGATCTGAACAGAGGGGATCGGCGACATGATGATCAGCGCCAGGAGCAGGACCTCTGACGATCCAGAGACCAGTACCGCCAGGACTCAGGATGGCACCCCCTTTCTGGTGCCAGGGATCAGTGACCTGGCGATACGGGCAGGTGCATCATTGTAGGCTTGCTGCGGGACGGGAGTGCCGTTGGCGGTGCCAGGGGCTTGTTGTGGAAAGTCGGGGACCGTGGTGCCATCGGGGCAATGAGGTCCAGCGCTGCCTCAAACATGTCTGGAGCAGATGGTAGCCCTGCCTCCTCCACCATATGGATTGGGGAGTCCAACAGTCCTGGGCTCAATGGTACTCTTTGTGGGTCTGAAGTTCCTGGTGCCGACTCCAAGGGTCTCAGGACCGGGTGTTCCTCTCTGGGATGTGCCCCATTGGCTGAGACTGCAGGGGAGGGTCTCACAGGAGATCCGCCTCTACTCTCCGCTGCTGCAGAGGAGGCGCGCCAAGCAGAGTGGGACCAGCACCGGGCAGTTCCCACAAGCTTAGGTACGGGGGATTGGTGGTGCCGTGAGTCTCTGTTCTCCGAGATCTTCCGCTGCGCCAATTCTGCCACTGAGGAGCTTGGTGCTGGGTCCTGCTGTGCCGAGGCGGACTGTGGTTTAAGAGCTGCCTCCACAAGGAGCTGTTTCAACCTGAAATCCCACTCCTTTTTGGTCCTGGGTCAAAAACCCTTGCAAATCCTGCACCTATCCGCTTGGTGAGCCTCCCCCACACACTTTAAACAAGCGTTGTGGGGATAGCCCATTGGCATGGACTAATTGCAGGACTTCAATCCAGGGGATTGAGGCATGCCCTCAGGGCTCCAAGGGGAAAGGTCGGAGTGAAAACCCCCCCACTCTTAACAGAACTACTACTAATAAAACTAGAACTATAAACTACACTAGAAAGTTGGGGAAGCAAGTAGAACTTGTACGCAAGCCACTTGCAGTTACAACAACTGTCACAGGCAGCAAGAAGGAATTGAGGAGGGGCTGGGTTGGCAGGGTCATATATTGAGCGCCATGAAGGTGCCACAGCTGACCCGATAGCAGTTGCTGGGGGAAAATTTCCAGCAACCGTACATGCGGTGCGTGCACACCTGATTGAAACTGACGTGAACAAGCACTCAAAGAAGCAGCACACTTTCCATGGTGTGCCATTCTGCATCGACAAGCACTCCTGATGAATATGTGCAGCACCAATGCAAGGAGCCGGGTATGGATGTGCACAAACAACATACCAACTGAAGCTGCTTTATGTCAACGTAACACGAGTCAACCGAAGTTTATAGTGTAGGCCTAAGTGTTAATACGTTGTGTGTCTTTGGCCTTCATTCTTCCCATCTAGAGCAAAAAATAGTTCTGTTCACTTCAGAGGAGAGGTTCTCTATTCTACAGATTTTTTAGTCTCTGCTTGCGGAACCAGATTCTCCAAAGCCACATTCCTTAAGCTGTTTGGGCCTTTATGATGTCACAGCTGTACACCAACTCCAAGATTTTGTTCTGCGGTTCTAGCCATGAAGTGCTGTGGAGATATTTTGTTGTTTGTTAATGTGGGGAGAGGAAAGATATTTACCTGTGGCAGCCTGTGGGGAACAGAAGTGAAGCAAGGAGCAGAAGAATTAAAGGCTATATTAAAGAAAAAGGACAGTTTTCAACCATCCCTCAAACTCCAGAGTCCTGTGTAAAGCAGTTCCTAGTGAAACGCTGCATGAATTTCATGGGATTGTTTAATAATGGAATAAAACTAACAAGCCATACTCCATCAGCAATAAGCCACTCCACTATGTGCATTAGTAAGCAACTAACACACTGGAGTGGCTGAAGGCATTTTCCCTTCAGTCTCATCTCAAGTTGATCAAAGCCAGATACAAACTTTCACACAGACTAGTTTAACTCACCCACAGAATTCCACTGCGGTTACACAGCTAGAGATGCTGAATCTTGTTGATACAAACTATATGCAAACACACTACCTATTACAGTTAAAAATCAAATTGCTGAGAGAGGACAAGACTCTTCCCTCCCCCCCTCCCCAATCAAAATTCATTCTTCAAAAAGCATAATGAAAAAATGTAGCATCAATTGTTACCCCCTTGCCAAAAGCTCAGAGTTTGCATTTCAACTATCAAAACAGAAGCATCTCAATTATTTGTACGACAGTAGAACTTAGGTCAGAATCCCATTGTGCTAGGCACCATATAAAAGAAGGATCTCTGCTCCAAAGAACTTGCAACAGCAATAATGCACTGTAAGTGTAAGTCTTTAGCCTCTTCGAGTGAAAAAAAGGAGCTTTCCTATGCTAATACCCTATTTCCCCAATGGAAATTTGAAGTTATCTTGTTGGGCCAAGTAATGCTGGTAGCTATACAGTGTTTTTTTTTTTAATTAACTTTATACAATGTTAAAAACAAGGCAGTAAAGAAAGAAACAACATGCATAATGGCACCAACAGAAAAACAAAAAATATATAATGGTACCAGGCTTTGACTGTGCAATTGCATACTGAACAGGTTGGTCTGTCCACTAGGATACATGGTCTATCAGCTGTTCTGCACACAGCTGACATACTTTAAACCTGGTCCAGGCAGACCAGCTTGGGATCAGAAGAACATTCCTCAACTGCCCTACTCAAGAGTTGGCAGCTTAAGGCCTTGGGCTTACTGGACTTCAGCAGCTCTCTCCCCTTAATTACGTGAAAGAGGAAAGAGGATCCCTCCAACATGGCTCGTTTTCCCTCTCTCAGGACATCCGTGGGAAGAAAAAAAAAATTTAAGCTCTCCTGCAGGGGTGGAAAAGAATATTACATACCATGCTGTCAGGACAGACTTTATAAAAACTTGGAGCCAAAAAGATGTGTGCTCAACTTCACCCTTATGCCTCTTCTCACATGCAGTAGTCCATTTCCTCTCCCTCCCACTCATCTGTCTTTTCAGACTAAACTCTTGGGTAGGGAGGACCAGGTGTTCTTCCAAGTATACATATCCTCAGCACAAGGAGCATCTCCCATGCCTGGAGCCTCTGGGCACTAATAGAATGTGTTAGCGATAAGGTTATAGTAAGGCTTATCTCATCAGTAACTGTCTCCCATACCATATGGGTGTGTCATTCTTTGATGTATGTAGTTACTTTTTTGGTATAACCCAAGGTGTGAATTTAAACCAATATGGTTAACCACGTTAACTGCTTATGTTGCCACACTCATTCTGGTATAAAAAAATATTGTTCAGTTTGTCACTTGAGAAAAGGGGTTTACCTACTTACTGAAAAGAGCTCTAGAAAAAAAAAAAAGTGTCCAGACTGGGATGTGGCAGGGAATGTTATATCAGTATCATTACACTGGTGTAACTAGATTAGTATTACTGGTAAAACTTGCTGAAGCAGACAGGCCCTAATTCAGACTGCAAACCCTAATGGTAGGGACCTATCACCATGCTGAATGCAAAGTTTACTGTATGACATGGACTATGATAGGAAGCACCTTCAGACCTGACAGACAACAGCAGAGAAGCCAGCTGTATACCAGAACATTTTAGTTGTACCACAGGTCCCAGTCAGTGTCAAATGTTTTCAGCCCAAAGAAAAACACTAAAGGGGCAAAGGAGGCACAATATTTACTTTGCAGCAGATTTTTAGTCCTGTTCTATCCCTTTTGCTGTGCTCAGGTGGTGGAAAGAGAGCAGAAGTGACCTGCAAGTTTCCCACTGGGTGCAAGGGAGAAGGGAGCTCCAGAGCCAGCTTCCATGTCTCCTTCATGAAAGATGGCAAGTCAGAGGTTGGGAAAAGGGAATGGCCACAACACACTGTATTCTGGCTATCCCTAGAGGGCACAAGGTCCCTTGGGGATCACAACCAGCCGGTTCAAGTACATCAGCATCCAGACTGCTCTAACCTGAGAGTCAGCTGGAAAAGGGAATCATGGAATCAACTGGTTGCTGGTTCTCACCTTTATTCTGTCTCCCAGATGTCCTGGATGGCTGTGAGGCATCCTTCACTAGGTGCTCTCCTAGGCTCAGAGAGCCAGTTGAGCTTTTATCCTTCTGTCCCAAGGGTCCCACAAGTCTGTCAGGCAATATAGCAACCAGAGCTGCTCTCCTTACTTTCCTGCAATACACTGGGCAGGCAGTTGGGGGAGCTACTGTCCCTTTGCTGCAGTTGCTCACAGTGCTCATGCCCAGGGCATTTGAGGCTGTAGGAGAGGCACCCATACTTTCTCCCCATAGGAAGCAGGGGGGCTGATTCAATACACAATACAAATCAAACTGGGAGAAGTTCAGTTTTCAATTCACAATCAAGTCAGTTACCAGTCACCCTGAAGGATAATTTAGAGCTCTGATTTTCACAACGGGCTCCTGAGTCACAACAGGGACACCTGCGCGAGGAGCTGTACAGGACAGAAAGAGTTTCATGTACTGGAAGAGCATGCAATCCAATTTAAATATAGGAGTGTAAAATGAGAACAGAGTGAGGCAACATCGACAAACATTTACAAGGCTAGCCTTGCGCACAGCTTGAGGTTTCCAAGCTATTTAAAGCAACATGAAACAAATAAAAAGCAATCACCTCTCCACTGGCCTTCTACATAGACATTACACTAACAACTGGTATAAGCACTATGATCATTCAAATTGCAAATGCATTTATCTGAACATATTATGCTAATTATACACGTGACTAGTGAAGTATCACACCTTGATATATCTACCCAAGTTAAATATACTGTGAATGGTTCCTGAAAAAAGTTAGTGCAGAGAATGCAAATAAGGAATGCATTATTCTGGATTATGTACACACCAAACCTAATATTTAATATTGACTAAAATAATCTGCAAAAATAAACTTGCATTTCCCCATTTACCATCTTTAATAAAATCTTTCAGCCATTTATCAGTTAATCAATCATCTTTTGGAACGTTTACCACAGGCAGCGAGAAAGATTCAGCCAAGTTAACTACGGAGAAAATTGTTGAAACTGAAAATAGAGTGCAAGTAATATCTCAATCTTTAAAAAGGAACAATGTCAATTTTAAAATCATGTTGTTTAAAGAGGTTACTACCTTTATTACTAATGCCACCTTTGATCATAAGTGAGTTTTACAAAGATCTAAATTACTATTCAGCATACTTTTTGTATTTCTATAGTGCTAGAGGATGAAAAGAAATTAAATCAGCTTTGATTTTGTTTAATCAAGCTTCTCTTTCAGATTCTTGGTGCTGCAACAAATGAAGTTCTAATACTGTAGAAAATAGATTTTAAAACCTGTTTATATTGAATTTAGATATCAGTCTGCAGTTTTATAATTTTGGGGACATTTAAATAGAGTCTCTTTAACTGTGCTATTGCTACAGTGATACAGTATTTTATGTTACTAACATCATTGAAGTGAAGTGAAGCGAAGCATCTGAAGAAGTGAGGTTTTTACCCACGAAAGCTTATGACCAATTAATCTGTTAGTCTTCAAGGTGTCACCAGACTTCTTGTTGTTTTTGCAGATACAGACTAACACGGCTACCCCCTGATATTTGCCCCTAGATAGTAGTTAGAACGCAAGTTCAGCCAGGATACTAGATCCAGCAAGAGGAAAAAGCTTGCTTTCAACAAGATTTACTAACCTTGTGCCAAAGTCACCACCGGAAACATTCTGAGTTACACTTGTTCTGACGATGGAGCTTCAATGACAAACTAAGCTTCAGTAAAAATTCAGCCTGAAGATAATTGAACAGCTTCCTAAATCACTCTTTAGTCTTTTTAACGGTTTAGTGAATACGTTTTAGACACTCTATGTTGAGGGTTTCATCCCAATGTCAACAAGGAGAGCAATAAACCCATTAACTTTCAGAGGGTGGACGCCAAGGCAGGCACGTTGACAGGTTTGAAGTTGCAAAAAAAGACACTCTGAATGAAGTGACTGTTCGCGGCTAAGCAACTCGAAAGCCGGAGGGTCCAGCCTGTTCACTTTGCCCCGTGTCCCGGCCTTACGCGGAGGGCCAGTCTCCTAGTGTGCAGGGATAAGAGCAGTCCCTCCCATCACCTCCACGACCCGGCCGCCTCACAGGCTGCTGCAGCTGCTCCGCCCCGCGAGCGCCTCAGCAGTACCTCGTGCCCTGGCTGCCGGGTCCTGCAGTGCCCTGGCACGGCTCTCACGACACCCAGCGGGGCGCTGCCCAGGCGGGGCTCTCTGCAGCTGGCGGGGACATGCCTGACACCCGTGCGCAGCGCTGCCAGCTCCCGGCTCCAAATCCCAGCCAGCTGCTGCAGCAGCAGCACCCGGCCCTCCGCGGGGCGGTATCGCGAGAGCCGAGCGGGGCCCGCCGCAGACTCGCCGGGGCGCAGGAGACAAGCCGGTTCCCCGCCCGGCCGCGGAGCACAGGGTCATTGCACCACTCCGAAGTGCCCCGGCCCTGCGCTGCAGCCGCCAGCACGCGGGGCGAGTGGGGAGGGACAGGGCTGCCGGGGCGGCTCCCGCCCCCACCCCCCATGCGGCCCCTTCTAGCTGCGGGCGAGAGCCAGAGACCCGCGGCCGGACGGGTCGGGGAAGGTGATCCCCAAAGCGCTGCAGAGGCTAACGGCGCGGGCTCGGCCATGTTGCTGTGCTTAGTGCAAGTTCCCACAGGGTCCTAACGAGCGCGGTGTTCAGAGCCAGCCCGGCCGGGAGCTGCAGCCCTTCTCCCTAAAGCACTCGTAGGGCAAAATAGCGTGTGCTTAAAAGGTTTAGTCTAGTCATTTTCCTCCACAACAGTCCCTCTTTGAAGGTCCCGCCACACTTTGTGCATCAGTTCCACACGCATAACCTTCTCCTCACCGCACTGCCCCTGGCTTATTCCCAAGTGCCGCCTTAGCTTTCTGACAAGCTGCAGCCAGGCACTGACCGACCTTTAACCAATTCATCCAGAACATGCAACGTTTGTAAAAAGAGATTCAGACTTTCCTCCAAATCAGCTTTACCCTTCATAAGTCACCGTTGCCCAACTTGATATGATTTGTGGGGTGGGCTGTAGGGGCAGGCTGAAGTTTTCTCACAGTACAACCTGGAGTTGGAAGCTGAACTCCCACACTAGTTTAAAAATTCAAAGATAGAAGGCATATGATTTATCATGCTTTAGTAAGGACTCTCAGACACAGGAGTACCATTTGTGTATGTACTGTATAATTATGCTACAACTTCACCTAGGAAGGGGTGGGCTATGGAGAAGAGGACATTCCTTCTTGCTAATTAACATTTTTTTAAAGGTCAAAAACTGGATCCAATATGACTTATACACAGCAGCATTCTAAAAGTTAACTTTGCAGTCTAACAAGTTTGCAAGCTGCACTTTTTAGTACCGGAAAAGGTTAAATTATGATACACTAGCAAAAATCAATTTTTGATTAAAAACTAGATAAACTATTGAGCATGAGATAAGGCATTTCTTTCACAACTATAAATTTGTTGTTTGGCAGGTGGCATTAAATAGATTACTGGCTGCAAAATTCAACAAAATTAGTGCCCAGTAAAATGAGTGAGACAGTGGACATTAGGCAAGGAAGAAGTCTGATCAAGGAGCCCTAAAAAAAGGGCAAGGAACTTGGATCTAGAGGCTATGAAAACAGGTAGTGATTAGGAAAAGAGGCCCAGAGATTGCAGCAGACATGAGTGTCATAGAAGCCCACAACACATCTGAAAGATTGCAAGACCCTTTGAAAACGATCCTTCATGAAAGGAGTTTGACAGTCTAAGTTAACTTTGCTTTTGAGTGCCCTGTTAGCAGAGAGGTGTGTGTGTCAGGAGAAGAATTTTTGAAAATAAGTATCTTGATTTCATGATAGCATTCTTGGAATCTCTTCTGCTCATGGTCTGTCTACATGTGTGTGTTCCACATATAAACCTTACATGAGAAGAACTCCATTGTTTACACAAAAGTAGTGTGAGTATTCAACACCTGCTGGCAGAAGCTAGAAATATGTGGCTAGGGCCAAATCCTTTTTCCAGGGCAGAGCCCAAGTATATGGCATCTGCTGGAACAGGAAGAAGACTATTCATGTAGCATTAATGTTGCTTTTGTTGAATGGAATTTCCAATAGAAAGCTAAGTTGTGTTTTTTAGTAGCAATATTAGTTTAAGTTGAGCTCATCAGGGACAGGAGCTGTCAACTGAAAGTGCTTCTGTAATGCACAAAGCTCCTATCTCCTTTTCAATATTTCACGAGCTTTCTATATTAAGATCTGAGATGGTTAGAGCAATGCTATGAAACTGAACTAGAATTTTCATTGCCTGGGCATTTTAAGATTCTTTATTATGATTACCACAACTATTCAAACACAAAGGGGGGAAAATAGATTACCAACATGAAGTAGTTATAGTGCAATAATGACAACTACTGTCATAAAAAAAAGACACTGCCACCTCTTTCATGGAAACAATTATGCTATCAAGCCCTTATTTGTATCAAACTATAAATGTTACAAATACGAACAATTTAAAGTCTGGTACCCTTTTCTTATCATCATATGGTATTTATAACACTACTTTGCTCATTAAAATAAAAATAGAGGAATGAATATGGCTTCACATAAAGCAGCATACCTACCAAATATAATCACAGAATAAGAACCACCACATAGAACCATCTCCCTCATTCACAAATGGAGTTTTGACATGTAGGTATTGGGTAAAGGAAAATTAAACTAGATCTATGACAAGATAAACAGATCTTTCACCACTCACTCCATTATGTTGTATTTTCACTCATGCAAGTATAGCAGACTTGTGAGTAGAGAAGTAGGTTTGCATTAAGACTTTTCATTCCTATCCAAGCCTTAACAATGGATCCAGTGTGTGTGGCTCATTGCTAAGGAACTGGAAGCGACTCACAACACCAACACAATCTTCCTCATTTTGAAATACAAATGGCTGTTGAAGACAAAGCTGAACTGAAGAGTGTCAGAGGTTAGGAGAACAAGTCTATCTATGGTAACTTGGTTATGAAGCACCCTCCAGAGATCAGTATGAAAAAAAAAAAACATGCAGTACATTTCCACTGAAGTATTGGAATTGCACTCAACAGTATAAACAAACAGGGCACTATTATGGTAAGTCCAATGAGTGGGGGAGGGGGGGGGGAGGGAGAAGAGATCTAAACTAGAAATACACATAAAAGAGGAATTCCCTGGAATAATAAAGGTGCTGTTAATACCTTGGATTTAACCAATTCCAGACAGAGGGAAGAACCATCTGCATAAGGCCCTGCACATTAGTAACAATAAGTGCAATAAAAGGGACACCGCTTTTTTTTTTTTTTTTTTTTTTTTAAACTGTCCATGAAAACAACTGCTTATCTAAATCAAAAAAAGAGACCTGTCCAAACACATGTGGAAGAAGGCAGAACAGCTGAAAAAGACTATCAATTAATCTGTACAATACACAAACAAACCCAAGATTCTCTTTTGTGTTGATTCCTAGCTGCAGAGGAAAATGATTCTTTGACATACCAGATTCCATTAAGGTGGGCAAACTATGGCCCACGGGCCAGGTCCAGCCTGTCAGGACTTTGGATTTGGCCCCCGTGCCGCTCCAGGAAATGGCTGGCACCACATCCCTGCAGCCCTGGGTGATGGGTGGGGTGCGAAGAGGGCTCTGTGCGCTGCCCCTGCAGCTCCCATTGGCTGGGAAGGGGGAACTGCAGTCAATGGGAGCTTCCGGGGAGGTACCCACAGGCGAGGGCAGCGCACAGAGCCCTCTACTCCCCCCACCCCCACAGGGGTCGCAGGGACGTCCCGCTGCGTGCCACTGCCACCCCGGAGCCACTCCAGGTAAGTGGCGCTGGGCCGGAGCCTGCACCCCAAACCCCTCTTACACCCTTCACCCCAACCTCCTGCCGTACCCCCAACCCCCTGCCCTGAGCCCCCTCCTGCACCCCAACCCCCTACCCTAGCCCTACATTCATGGCCCTGCATGCAATTTTCCCACCCAGATGTGGCCCTCGGGTCAAAAAGTTTGTCCACCCCTGCACTAGGAGGTTAGCAAAATGAAAGACAACCCGGCTAGTAAAGGCAGAAGCCTTAGAGGTGTATTTGGTTCAGTGCATTAAGCTGAAGGCCTGAAGAGAAATTTGGGGCCTTGGCACATCATGTTTGCTGGGGTCTCTGCCCTGCTCATTTCTTTCTTTATACTGATGTTGAAGACACTTGGGGGGCTCCAGTACAATTGTCCCCCTTTCCCCTGCCTCCCATTAGTTCTGGCTTCAGTGATGCTCTCAAAATAGTTTATGCAATAAGGATGTGAAGTACAGCAATACATACCCCTTCCTGCTTTGTGAAGAGCTTAAGGCAGTTACCCAGAGCCTCACACGTTTCTTTTGATACTTCAGAGACCACTTCAATTTTCTGAAGAAATGAAGGAGGCATTCCTGAAAGTCAAGAGTACCAAAGGTTAGCTGTTTTAGGAGACATCGTAATGACTGATTTTGCACAATTGTTTACTCCCAAATTGTCAACTAAAAATCCTAACTGAATTTTATGTGCTACATCAATGCCAGAACAGTAGAAAATACTCTGTCTACAATACAGTGCACAAGTTAATATTAGGGGAAGTTTCTTCCCCTTGTCCTGAGCTTAGGAAAGGTTGCAAAAGGTAATTTATTCATAGAGTTGGATACAGTTCCACCACACAGCATGGCTAGGGACACGTGATGGGAGAACTCTGGCCTTCAAGACAAGATTACCCAGCCCTAACCTGGATCCCTCCTTTTTACCCCTTCCCTTGGAGTAAAGTGTGAAGACCTCTCCTGTAAAAGTATTGCATGAACCGTAGTCGAAGGATGGTGTGCAGTTACTGCCATCATGTCACACCAGGAAGCTGAAGAAAAACCAAGAAGCCACAAAAGTTGGACAACCGAGTTACCAAAAACAGAAATCAGCAGAGAGACTGGTAGTAAATATCAAGGGGAAGGGGAAAATCTTTGAATGAAGGCCAAGACAATACCTGATGGAGTAAATGGTACAAACAGCACAAAAATATCCCCACTTCACACCCTGAATATAACCATCTCAAATGGATATGTAACAGGGGGTGGAATCATTAGCACTCAGGTCATTTTGTAACTATAACTGTCAGCCTGTTATGCAGAATATAACAAGACTAAAGTTTCCCTTTGTCCTTGCTGTAATCCCCTTATTCCTGCATATTAAAAATGGAATTACTCATTCCAAATTAGAAGAAATAGGTTTATTTCATCCTAAAAAATAATAGGGTTCATTTAAAAACCACCACCAGCAGCAACTATGTTGTACATTTGGGCAACAGCAAATTAAACACCCATCCATGCATCTGCTGGCAAAAACTGATATACCCTTTACGTACCAAGTTGAAAGAAGAGCATGTTCAAGGCTATATAGTGGTTTGTGGCAAGCCTGGCTTCTGTGTCTGTCACACAAACCATCTACAAGCATTATATTCATTGCACTACTGTTACAAAAGGAGGAAAGAAAGTAGAGGTAAGTTTGAACTAGGTGTCTGAGTTTGCAGCATTTCAAAGAGGTCAGATGGCCTTGATAGTGAATACAGAATACAAGTACCACAATCAGTCTCACTAAAAATGTAAGTACTGTCCTGGTGCAAATACAAGAGTCTGAAAATTCAGTGGTGCCAGTTGTATGACATCCTCCAGTGTCTTTTACAAGCCACACAAGAGCACTTTTACTCAACATGCTAGAAACTACCCTAGATATTACGTGAATGTTTGTACTTTGATACATTGCAAGAAAGTTTTTGGCTTGATTAGACCTATATATATATATTTTGTGTAATACAAGGGCTTCCACCTTCCTAATTAAAACTCAGGATGGACTTAACAGTTCTACCTGTGACCATCAAGTTGGATAGGCACCTTCCAAACTGAACGATACAGGCAATATTCTACTTTTCACCTCTCCTACATTCAGTTGCTTTTTTCCTTACTTGATATGAATGACATGCACCCAAGCTCTTCCTCCAATATTGTTTTGAATGTTTGGCAAAAAAGTTTTAGAACATGGTCCAACTATCGCCAATCTTAGGCTCATTTTAGGCTTTTCCAGTAGTTAGGTCCACAATAGAGGCCATCTTGCAAAAGTCCCATCTTCAGTTCAAGAGTTTCACCTTGGGAAAGGCTAGCTATACTGCCCCCACAGGAGCATGGTTGTCTGACGCAGTCAGACCACAAGTCACTGAAGTCCTTCAAATCAAGACAACACCAATTCAGAGCAATGGTATGTGATCTGAGAACAGGTGCAAGCCACAATGTACGGGTGCAATGCTTCCTGTGGTGAACCACTGGGATTGTGCCCTAGATTGAATATGTGCTGTCTCTATATTTCAGTCCTAGATAAATCAAGTTACAAACAGAAATTGGTAGGTGACAAGCTGGGAGCGGTGCAGGGCTAAAGCTGGTGCCCCCCCAAACCCCAAAGCAGCATGGGGCTGAAGCTGGCAAACCTTCCCCCCCCCACCAAGTCAGAAGCTGGGAGCCACACTGGGAGCCCCCCTTTGCCTATACACAGCCCCTAGCTACCTCCTGCCTGCACCCTGAGCTGTTTTCAAAATTTTTGAACCAAGTTCCCCCATTGAGTTATATTTTTTGGTTGCATCCCACCACAGCCCAGACAGACTGGGTGGCCTCCTGCATGAGTTGGGGGTGGGGTGGCACTCCCTCCCTGGACCCCACTATGCGGAGCTGGTTCAAGCCCCACCAGCTCTTCTCCCCCCCATAGAAGTAAAACTATGCCTATGCCCAATGGTGCCCCCAGCCTGGATCCTCAAGTTCCCCCCCACCCCACCCCTGCTGGGCCCTGGCGTCTTTATAGCATGTTGAGGGGGCCTCAGAAAGAGAAAGGTTGAGAACCCCTCGACTAGATGACCTCTCGAGGTCCCTTTCAGTCCTACAATTCTATGACTAACAACTAGCACTCTAATTTGAGCTTAGTAAATTTTAACCACTGTTAAAAGTAGCAAGGACACAAATATACACAAAGGCCAGATCTGTTTAAAGATTTTTGTTTTTAAAGCCCCCACTTTTCAGATTATAATATAATTTGAATTCTCAAAATTACCAGTTTTAGAAGTTAAAAATCCATTGATTTCAATTTCATATTATGCATATATGTATATACAAGGCACTAGCCCGAAACAAGTGCAAGTCAATATCTCAAGACGTTTGATGTCTGTACGTAATAGCTAATAAACTGGAACTCTGATGTTGTATGCAAGTGTCCAATGGAAAGTGTGTGTGATGTACAAAAATTTGTAAGCTCTCTCCAACCCACTGTGTCCCCTTTTTGGCACCTTTATACAAGGACACTGGAATATATGCCATCTCACTGACCCATTACTTTCTTTATTACATTTAATGCATCCCTATTCCACAAGTTCAGTGCACCACAGCTTTTTTACTACAATGAGCAAATACATCATACAAATCAAGGGAGAAGAGAAACTAGAAGCAGCAGCTGATCTCTTGGCAGTAGGGAGAGTAGCAAGAGGGCTTTTGGTACCTTTAAGGGGACAATAAAAGCTACTGCTCTTGTGTTATTTATGTGGTTCTACAAGTGATTCCAAATCAGGAGGAGGGGCTCACCTATACACTCAATTATCCTGAAAATACTATTTATGATAAGTTTCACCATAGTTTAATCCTCTAGGAAGTTGTATTAACCGCCTCAATTGATGTAAAGCATCAGCAGAACCACTAGCTATTGTAAGTAATAAGTTGACAGTTATTTGAAAACTGAAGTATTCAGTCTCAATTTCTAATTGAAAAGCAGCGGTCCTATACTCACAGGCATCTTATTTTTCCACTTTGGTGAAGTTTTATTTGACAAAAGGATGGACTTCCTGATTTTTTACCAAGTGGCTTATCCAACACAGAGCACATCATGAAACTGCAGAAAGAATTGCAATTGCTAACAGTGTTACCTTTAGTGGTGTTGCACGATTTAATCATTGTGAGGAAGCTGGAAATCTCTTTATCTAGCCTTTGTTGACATGTTTGTGCCTTCTGCAAACAAAGATCAAAAGCTATTTAAAACATGTACTTCTAAATGGAAAAAGTTCACATTCTATTAAACATACTAAAGTTTGCTTATATACAAGTTAGAGATACCTAACAATTTGAAAATTTTCATTTTTCTGATAAGAAAAATGTGATTTTATACGGTAAATCAATAGATGACTGGTGCCTCCCCATGTTGGGGGGCACCAGCTAAATGGGAGGACAACCTCCCCATGTATCTCTGCCCTGCTCCCAGCCTGGGGCCCCCATGCTCTTCTCCCTTCCCCCCCCCCCCCAACCCCACATTACTTACAAGGGGGAGGGGCTCTGTCCTCCCGCTGCGCTGGCTCCCCCCAGCACGTTCGGCTGCTCTCCCTGGCAGCCAGGCCCAGGTGGGGAGCAGGACGGAGCTGCTCCCGGTCATTGCTCCTTGCAGCATCGCCAGCTGCCTGGGAGGGAGCCCTACTGGGGAAGGGCAGCGGCAATGGCAGCCCACTCCCTGCCCAGGCTCAGCTTCTGGGGATGGGGGCCGAGCATGCCAGAGAGAAGGGGGCGCCTCTGGCTCGCTTGGCTGATGTCCATGGAAGCTGAGCCTAGGTAGGGGGCAGCCTGCCACCACCACAGCCAGACCCTCTCCCAGGCAGCCAGTGGGCTGCACCGAGCAGCGTCCCAGCATGGCTGGAGAGGTTCTGGCCCCACCCCTTCTGTTCCCCACCCAGGTAGCTACTGGTGGGGGGGTGGGGGCACTGAACCCTCCATGCCTCCCGCCCGCCAACGAGTCGCTCAATCTGGAGTGTCCTCGGAAGTGTGTAAAAAAGCTTCATGTATTTCTCTCTCAAGAAGCATCACTGCACATTTAAATGGCTATATCCAAAACCACTTTAATTGCAGTATATAAATTCCAATGAACTTTTTAGAAACAATCAAGTTTTGTTCAGAGACCAACAGTTACACAAGCTATTTTCCTCCCAATTTAGTCTTGCCACTTAGGGTATGTCTGCCCTGTACTCTAAGCCCAGGCCTGTAGAACATGGACTCTGTTTCTGAGCCTGTGACTGAGCATCCACTCTGCAACAGAAGCCTGGGTTTGCAGTTGCTGGACCCGGTTCTCACAGCTGTGCTAACATGACCATATTGCACTACGTAGACATTTGACATGGGTCTGCACCTTGACCTGTATCCACACTGCAAAATGACAGGGCTTGGACCTGGCTCTAATCCATGCCCTACAACATGTGTCCTGAGTGCTGCTGACCTGAGTCAGACTGATTTATGTGGGGATAGAAAGGGGGTTTGGGCTCAAATCAGAGTCCAAGCCATGCCTTGGCATGCAGTGAAGACATACCCTCATCACAGGCAGTCTCCTTCAGCGCTTTAGCTGATTAGAGTGGACAAATGCTGGCAAGTGAAGAGTTAAACCCAGAGCTTCATTTTTGGATATCCAAACATACAGGAAGGGGCAGGCACTGCCTCTCAGGATCAGGTCCTTCGGCTCCATTGTAGTTTGGAGGCATCCACTACTTACACAAAACATGCCCATTCCAGTGAAGTCCCAAATAAACTTTGCTTATGAATAGTGATTACAGCATGCATTGCTGTATTTGCAAAGTAACTAGGACACTTGGCATCACTTCAGATTTGATTTAACATGTTAAAGAAAAGAAACAGCCTCTGTAAACTCCCTTTGTAGAGGGAATGTAAAGACCACTCACGAAATTTATAGCTAAACAAAGCATTCTACTGCCAGAGATGCGTCAGTCTCTGGGAGTACAAGTCTGTCAAGGTGACACAGTTAAGAACTCTCAGATTTCACAGCATAAATTTAAGCACTAATGAAGTAAGTTTAGTTTAACTAGAGCAGAATTATTCATTAATCATGTAAGTGACATATGATGCTGTTTCTCCAGTAAAGAGAACAGTGCTCTAGTGCTGTTGCATTCTACAAGGTATTTGGCATAAACTGGTCATAAGACTACATAATATGACATTCAGGCTGTAATAAGTCACTTCAAAGATAAAAAGCATCACATTGTTCTAGACAACATTTCATGTATTACCCTTTGTGACAAGAGGTTGTCGGGGGAGGAGGGAGAGCAGGGGTGAGAAGAGGCACATCAGTCAAATATACTCTTTAAAAGAAAGCCACTGTTTGGGCCTACATGTCTAGGAGGGAAAGGCTACTCTAGAACGCTAACCCAGCACTTCTACTCCTTTTAAGAAAAGAAAAAATACTCACCCCAAGAAAAACCCTACACCCATATTTGCTCAAAGTAAAGAGGGATCAACTTAAGGTAAAGAATCTGTTTGTAGCCTGGAACAGAGAGGGTCCACATGAGCATTTACAAAAGGTGTTAGTTACCAATTCACTCAAGTTACTTTAAGTAGGAGACGTATACACTACTGGCATGGTGGCTCTAAATGTGGTGTGTTCAAACAGGTTAAAAAGGTTAGTAATCTGGTCAACTAACAGTGTGTCAACTCTAACAGAGGGCTAGGCTGGCACAGTGTTGTCTTTATGTAACTTATTTTTGCAGCATGACTAGGACATTAATGATTAACTGGTTTGGGCTGGTCATCTTCTTTCCAACTCTGTGGGGCAAGACACAGCACCACCTGCTGCTGGCTCTGTTTTATGTGCGAATCCTCCAGTACAGTGGCCTCTGACATTTTAGCTACTCTGCTCAAAGAAGATTTAGACAATGATAGAATTCCAGCAGATTTTCTAGACTAGCATTCTCATTGGTGGCAGCAAGACAGCGTGGAGGTTTGAAATAAAGTGCTGGGCATAGCCAAGGAACAATGGTGACCCTGTCTCATTAGAAAAATGAAGTTGTAGTGGAGCAAGCTGTGAGGAGATTAGTTTCAGGGGGTTTCTTCCACTCAGATGTCAAATCCAAGACTGAAAACTACATGGTAAAAAGCCCTGGGACTTGTTTAAAGGCTCTTCAGAGCCCTTGCTGAAAAGTTTTCAAGGAATGAGGAGTTTCAACTATGATTATATACAACTTTATAAGATTAAATATCAGCATGTATATAGTTGTCCTCTCCACCCTCTTTCATCCTCTGCATGTTGCTTCTCTTCAGATTATTCTCTTATAAGGTCTTGAGAGGAGGGACTATTTTCTTCCTTCGTGGACCAGAACACAAATAAGGTTGTGTTTTACCAAAAAGCATGTACATTTCATGTAGTTTTTCTACAGAATTAGGAGTGTATCAATATTAAGGATAGTTAAAATTTTTCCATCAAAAGACTGTTTTAACAGCAAACTGGGTTTTTGACTAGTTATTTGGGAGGAGGAGTTTCTGCTTCCCCACAGAAAAATTTAGACCTTTGTCAAAAATAAACTAAGATTTGGGATTCCATCCACAGTGCCTCTTGGGTAGGGTGGATAAAAATCAATGATTTAAAATAAATTTTAAAAAAATTGGATTTTTTTTATAGTTTTTTCCTCAAAAACATTTTATCTAAAGATAGTTTTAATTAAGATATCTTTGAGCTATAATGTATCTCATCATGGAATAGGGATTATAAATTTTAAGTTTATAGTATGAGACAATATATTCATGTAATGTTTAAGAAAAGTTTTGTAAATGAATTCCAATAGTTCATGGATTAGGGACCCAATTTTATGGGGTTCCTGGGGCTTCTGTATAGATGATTTAGGTTAATCTTTCTGACTACCCAATGGGACTCAGTGCTCAGTCTAGAAGATATCAGATGCTTAGTTTTGCAGTTTTCAAACTGTGGATTTGTGTCTCCAGAGATAGCATGCTTGTTAACAGCAAAAAAATTTTTAAATAAATATACAGAGGTGAGAAATAACAGCTCTCAACCCTATTGTCCCTCTGCAAATTTGTGTACACAGTCAATCCCTTACCTCTCTCTAAAAGTGCAAAGTTTCAAAAAGTTCAATGAATAGAAGATTGTTGGGGGCAGAATAGATCTAAAAGAGACCCAATTTGGGAATAAGAACAATTCAAGAAATGTTTGCTGATGTTTTAAAGAAAGTCACACCAGTGAACTGGTGGAAGTCACTTAAGTACTTGGATTCAGAGACTGTTGAAGTGATAATCTCACTTTTAACAGCAGTAGCTTCTTCTGCCGGTGTAGAAAGAATATTTTCTTCCTTTGGACTAATTCATTCCAAATTGAGAAATCATTTGGGACCTGAAAAAGTAGGAAAACTTGTTTTTCTTTTCCAGATTATGAACAAACAAGAAAATGAAGGTGAAGACGACGGAGTTAGCTGCAGAAGCCAGTATCTGAAGTTTCTCATGTTGACCTGGCTGACCTAGTTGATTTAATTTTGGGTTTTTTTTTTGAAAAAAAATATTTCATTTAACTATTTTAGTTAAAAAACAATTTTAACAAAAAACAAACCTGATTTTAAAAAGCTTGAATGTTTAAATTCAAAAATTCATATGCTAGTTGTTAAATTATAATATGTTTGTTGTTGAAGAAAAAAATACAGACTATAACATGTTTTAGTTAAAAAAACAATTTAAATGTCTGTCTGGTGATGTTCTCCTTCTAATACAACAGGGCAAGAAAATCCTCCAAGTATTAATTAGCCTGTTGAAATGGAGATCCTTCACCTCCCAATGACTTCATAAATATCTGTTTCAATTACCTTTGGTAAATGAAATAACCAATCATTTAGTTTTACAGCTATATCAAAAAATGTTCTGAAAAGTTTCAAAATAAATCAATCATTTTAAAAATGAAACCTACATCTATCCGAGTTGTGAAATATGTATTAAGGTTATACCAACCAACAAGAATGCACTTTATTTAATCATGGATTTCTACAGGAGAGTCTTCCTGACTAGTGATTTAAATCATGATTTAAATCAAATCCACCCTGCTTTGGGGAGCTATAGTTGAGGTGTCATGCATCCCATCTTCCTCTCTGGGCCAGTCTGGCTGAGGGCCCTATCTCCCATGATGCACCACAGCAACTCAACAAAAAGCAAACACTGTGGTACATTAAAGGACATGTAATTTGGTTAGGGAGTGCAGCCCACAGTGAAGAACAGGGCATGAGCCACCATTTCCAAATTGAAAAGTCCCCCCCAATCAGCTCTAGTCAGTATTTAAACTATTGCAGTAAATTGCAGGAATAGAATTTAGAATTCCAGATATACATGGTTAAGTTATCCTGAAAGAAAGGTTTGCTTTTCATTAGTGTAGCCTTCAGAGTTTCCTGTCTAGTAACCTTGAACTTTTCTGTACCCTACTATTTTCCTTTAATACACTAGATAAACTTCTGCCTTCAGAAAACTTGATGGTAGAGCAGGGGCGGGCAAACTTTTTGGCCCGAGGGCCGCATCGGGTTTTGTAAATTGTATGGAGGGCTGGTTAGGGGAGGGGGTCGTGGCCCAGCCCCCACCTCTTATCTGCCCGCCCCCCCGGGATTCCTTCCCCATCCAACCCCACCTGTTCCCTGACTGCCCCTCTGGGACCCCTGCCCCATCCACACACACCCAGTCCCTGACCGCCCCCAGACCCCTGCCGCCCCATCCAACCCCTCCTCTCATTCCTGACGGCCCCCCTGGGACCCCTGCCCCATCCAACCACTTCCCCCGGAACCCCGGCCATCCCATCCAACCCCTCCTTCTTCCTGACTGTCACCTCCAGGCCTCCTGCCCCCATTCAACCCCTGTTCCTCCCACGACCACCCCGACCCCTATCCACACCCCCACCCCCTGACCACCCCCTGAACTCCTCTGCCCTCTAGCCAACCCACCCTACTCCCTGCCCCCTTACCGCGCAGTTAGAGCACCGGTGGCTGGCAGTGCAGCACCACAGCAAGAACTCAGTTTCACAGTAAACTGAAGACCCTCTCGTAAGCAACTTTGAAGTTATGTGAAGTGCCTTGTATTAAGTCAATTCAGATGAGGGCCCTATACATTAACTCTTGTTTCTAAGCAGTATATAAATCAAAACCATACTATATCAGATCAGTATATTGCTGAGGGTTACATACTATAAAGTCTGGAATAGCTTAGTGAAGACTTAAGTCTCAGAGGACACTTAGTCAAGTACTTCAAGCTCCCTCTTCTGGCCAAAAGTGCTCAAAACAGTTTAACTTGTAACAGTTCATTTTTGTGTACATTCTTAAATTACTAAAGACAAGTAGTAGTATACATTCACTATTATATGCACAGTATTGAGCATGAATGAGATATCACAGACTTTATTCTAAACGCCATCAGTGTTTGTGTCCACTGAGAACATCCAAGTAAATATTACCCAAACTAGAAATGGTAAAGCTGCTCTAATATATCTCTAGTATTCTATAGTTCACGAATAGCAAGCACCAATTTATAGTTTGCCAGATGTAAAAGCCATGTATTCCCATACATACTTTCAACGTTTCTTGCAATTCTGCAACAGATACTGTATCATCATCTTCCTCGTCACTCAGCTGTTCTTGGGTACAGTAGTGAGTGCTGTACGCAGAGTGGTCTTCTATTGCCTCCAGCCAGTTCTGAAAATAAATCAGCCATCGCAAGAATTCAGCACATTCATTTTAAAGAGCACACCTCTACTTTAGCAGCAGCTGAACACTGGCACATGTAAGAGCCAACTGGTGCCTCAGAAGAAAGCAACAGCTTAGTTATTTTTTTTCCTTAAAGACTCCTTGACATTGTTAGAAAATGCCTAGTGTTTTTAGATGGTTATTCTATTTTCAAAAAGTGTATAATACACAAAGGAGAATGGCTTGGTTATTAAGTTGCTGGACAGGTGTTATTTATTCCTTCTTATGACAAGAACTAGGGGTCACCAAATGAAATTAACAGGCAGCAGGTTTAAAAACAAACAAAAGGAAGCATTTCTTCACACAACACGGTCAGTCTGTGGAACTCTTTACCAGAGGATGTTGTGAAGGCCAAGACTATTACAAAAAACCACCAACCAATCCACCACCCCCAACATACCCCCACACCCCCAACATACCCCCACACCCCCAACATACCCCCACACCCCCAACATACCCCCACACCCCCAACATACCCCCACACCCCCAACATACCCCCACACACACACACTCATGGAGGATAGGTCCATCAATGGCTTTTAACCAAGATGGGCAGGGATGGTGTCCCTAGCCTTTGTTTGCCAGAGGCTGGGAGTGGGCAGCAGGGGATGGATCACTTTGGGATTGTCAGTTCTGTTCATTCCCTCTGGGGCATCTGGCATTGGCTGCAGCCTGAAGGCAGGATGCTTGGCTAGATTTGGTCTAACCCAGCATGGCTGTTCTTATGTTCTTATGACAGGGACTCTTGATCTGGGTTAGCTTCCTTGTTTTGCTAGACTCCAAGTGACTTGCTGGAGGTCATACAAGAAGTCTGTGCCTCTGTTCCCAATCTCCAAAATGGAGATTATACTTCTCTCATCCTGTGTCTTGTCTATTTAGATGACAAGCTCTCAGGGGCAAGGACCGCTTTGCCCTTTTGTTTGTACAATGCCTGGCACAATAGGGCTGCTTAAGTCCAAGTTGGGCTTTTAGGCACTACTGCCAGATAAAAAGATGTTTTTGTCCCCAGATTTCTTCACCTCCAGAAGCCTTTAATCATGCCTTATAGGTGAAAGATAAATAGTATGTTCAATACATTTATTCCTGTCGCACCTAGGAGCCCTAGTCACGATAGTGCTCTTATTTCTCCCAGCTTTGGGTAGGACATTATCCCTTGTTTAGAACACGTGGCCCTAACCACAGCTTTGAACCTATTTGCAAAAATACACTAATTAACTACCTTTCTTGGTTTGGGATGAGGGATGAGTAAGTTGCAACAGAAGTTTAGGAGCTCAAACAAACAACCTCTCACTATTTAGGCAATGCCAAAAGGCTGAACAGGTTTTCCTATAACCAGCTGTTTCAGCGGTGGAACAGCAACAAACATACAACTATTCTGAATGCCGTGTGTCCATGAGCCAGGTCTCTATGCTACTAGTGAATCCAAAAGTATAGTAATAATATACACAGCACAAGGATTCAGAGTTAGCTCTATGCAACCAAAATTAGATTCTCTCTTCCATCTACACAAAAGTTACAAGATTAGAGACTTAATTAAATTGGTAGTTACCTCTCTAGCCTGAGGAGGAGAGTTTTTAGGAACTTTAAAACTGTGAACACTGTCATCGAAGCATTTGACAGAGAAAAGGCAGCTGTCTGTAGATTTTACCTTTGATTAAAAAAAAAAGAAAAGAAAAAAGTGTTATCGGCAGTTATAAAATATTAGAGCATAGCACTACTCTAAAGTACCTACAAATGATAATATGAGTTATGTTTGCCCTGGTTTTCAATTCAAATGTGCTCAGTTTACAAGCAAAGATGACTTAAACTAGCCACCTGCCACACAAAGAGAGCTTTGTCTAAGCAAAGCTGTTCCTTGCCCTTATCTCATGCATCACAAGTAAAGGCTGTGCAGACCACTAAGTTATTAAATCTGCACATCCAATATCTTCAAATTTAAGTCCTCAGCAACCCTGTGCAACTACTGCTTTCAATGGTTTGCACAGGTGTAGCCAGTTGGAACTTAGCAAGCTTATGGAGGCATAAAAACAGTCATTCAGCTGGACTAAGTAGTAGTAAAAAAGGCTGCTATGACCATCCACAAGAAGCAGACCTGCATAAAGTAATGCGAGTCATTTATCAGACTAGAAACTCACTTTGAAGAAAACAGTTTAATATAGTTTTAAACACAAGCAGTAAGAAACTGGTACTTGCCTTCGCTTCACTGTTGTACAAGATGTATTGCATATGTCCAGAACATTGGCGGTATGCATGCGCTTCATGCACCAGTGCTGGAGAGCTTTTCCTAGCAGTACCCATAGGGGAAGCCACGCTCAGCTCCCTGTGCTGTGAGCAGAGACGCCCCAGTTCCTTTGTACCAGAACCCAATGGTAGACTCTGATGCATCAAGGAAGAAGGATGGTCATGTAATGATGTATGGAACCATCCTGAAAAACTAGTTAAATAACTGTTGTTCCTTCGGGTGCTTGCATATGTTCACTACACTGTAGGTGACTTCAAAGCTGTTACCCCAGGAGGCGGAGCTCACGGGAAGAGGGATGTATGGCCACGTTGCCTGCATTTACATTATATCCCTTGAAGCTGCAGATGGTGCATAATGTCTGGTAAAAGTATGAATCAAGGACCACATCACTGGTCTACAAATGTCCACAACTGGGACATGTGCCAGAAACATCACTGAAGTTGAATGTGCTCTGGTGAGCAGCACTGTGAGCTTATCAGGAGGAGTTACTCCTCTTAACAGTGTAAGCCATTGCAATATACCTGCATGTCTGGAGAGGCAGCCACTGACCTGAGTAACTACTGGTATCCTTTAAAGTCATCTGGTACTGGGGGAATGACATCTCCAGTGAGGCCCTGGTAGCAGAGAAGAGGAAGTGGTTTACAGCGGAGGCAAAGGAGATGGTCTTGCAGTACCAGTACAGGCTGCAGTACCAGTGGTTATTCCAGAGCTAGCAATGGTAAGTCAAATGCATGGGTTGTCAGGTGACTGTTCAGTACCATCACCGGTCTCAGGGTACATCTACACTGCAATTAAAAAAAACCCTGGTTGACCCATGCTAGCTGACTCGGGCTCACAGGGCTCTGGCAAAGGGCTGTTTAATTGCAGTATAGACATTCAGACTCAGGCTGCAGCCTGGGCTCTGGGACCCTGTGAGGTGGGAGCCAGAGTCAGCTGGCACGGGGCAGGCAGGGTTGTCTAACTGCAGTGTAGATAGACTCTCCCTCAGAGCTGGTAGGAGAAGTGTCCCACCTTGGGGAATACTCATATGAGAGGAATTGGTTCTGGAAACTGGAGACATCCGCAACCAATAGGGCCATTGTGAGGGGCTAGTATGGTACCAGGCCCCAGGCTTGCCTGGGGCAAGTGTCCCAATCCCTGGACAGACTGTCTCCGAGCCCCAGCCATGAGAAACAGTGGTCTCTACGCTCTTGGTACTGGGAAACCCGAGAGTCTGGAGAAGTGTTGGAGCACCCGGAGAATCTGGCGAGGTATGGTGCTGGAAGAGGTTCTCCATTACCTCAGTCGGGACCTATGCCTGAAGCACAGAACTGGAGCAGCATGGACAGCTTCCAAGCCAGTAGTACTTGGCGCAGGGGATCTTGAGCTGTCCCCATGGAACATGGCAGTGCTGAGCCTAAGACAAGCGATGCCAAGGACAAGCGACCTGGTGCCTCTAAAAGGCTATGTCAGAGCCAGGTGAGGGTGCTCACATTGAAGCAGAGACGACAGCAATACTGACAGGCATAGCAAGTCTAGCTGCAGCATCAGCCTCCATCTGAGTCTGTACCAACAGGCTGCTGACCCACAGCAATCAGCCAAGACTGCTCTGTCACCACTGGAGAAGTAGCCTGTCACAATGGTCCCTGAAAGGGGACTAGGGTCGATGTCTCAGGGAGTCTGTGCCAGCGAGCAGCAGGTTGAAGGATGCACTCTACCATCAGTACCTGAAGGATCCTTTGTGAAGGAGTCCCATACCCTATGCTTCAAGGAGCCAGAAGTGGACATAGGCTTGTGCTTCGAGGCCAGGACTTAGATTCCGTGGCCTTGAAAAGGACAGTCCTGGAGACTGGGATCTTCTGCAGCCTCTTTCAGCTGACATGACCGGGGAAGCAGTCTTTGAAGAGCTTCCCTTAGATGATAGTGGCTCCAACGCTGGAGCTTCCATAAGACTATAATGGAGGCACTCCTCCCTCAACTTTGTTTAAGTCTTGAAGATTAACAGATAGGTGATCTACATCTCTGATGTAGCCTTCACCCAAACACTTGAGGCAGTTGGGTGGGGGGAGGTGTCACTAACAATTATAGGCTTCCCACAGCCTGGGCAAGATTTCAACCTCTGGGACCTTGGCATAGGTTCCCTGGTACCAGGCAGGTACTCCAGACTGGAAGGACCCCAAAAGAAGGGCTAAATCAAAATGAAAAAAAGGATCAAGACTTTTTTGGGGAGGAGTAATACTAGATAGATTGGCGTTCTTGTGAACGACTCAATGCTCCAGCTACGGATGTAAGAAGGAACTATAGAGGCAGTGCTGTCTGTCCTTTATACTCTGACCTCTATGTGTAGCACTAGGGAAAGTTCTCCAGCACCACGGCACAGGACACACCCACCCACACCGTAATGTACATATACGAGCACTCAAAGCAGTAACGTCATTACTGCAAATAGATTAAATTTTGCTCGAGGCATATATTGAGCACCATATTTCTGAAATTCCACTTCTTAAAAAAACCAAACCAAAACCCAACTTTTATGCTTAATTAAAAAATAATCACAGGTAGCTCCTGGCAAAAAATTTACAGTGAAGAGAAGTCTAACAGTTTTTCACATTCTCTTTAGTTAGCAGGTATAACTAGGTTATAGTTTGTTTTTTAAGATTGCTTATTAAGATTATTAAGCGCTAAAGACAGGAGGATTTTTAAAAAAAAAACCTGATATTGCAGACTTGAGATGTAGGCTCAAAGCAACTGGAATAGTCCCCGTCCCAACTCCTTACACTTATTGCTTATTACCTGAGCTCCCAGAGTATACCCCCTACACATGGCTTTCTACATGTCCAAATAGTGCCTCCCATATCTATCTTGCTACTTTTAAGCTGCGTAGTGTCCTACTGCCTCCCTCTGCCAGAGCCTTTAGCAGCATATAGTAGCGCTGTGCAATGATAAATATGGATGCAGCCTGCCTTGCACTGCGGCATGTACACACACCTGTAGTGCCTGTACTCGGCACACTGCTGTAAGTATAGACGTAGATTTATAGATACAAAAAGGGTAAAATTCTTTACAAAAAGTGTTATTTCATGCCACATATTACAAACAAAATAATGATTCTGTACTATATATTACAGAGAGGCATCACATAAGGCATGAAATATGGGAAGTCATCTAAGCCACAGTGATCTGGAAAAAAGTTGAAGGAACTGAGCCAGAAGCCATATGTAGTGACTTAGCCAAGGAATTCATAGTCTTTATGTGCACAATACCAGTGTATGACTGGTATTTTAGAAGCCCTGCTTCACATCCTACCGTGCAGACAGCTTGTGTTAGGTGCTTGCATCCTTGGCGATGATCATTATTTACTGCATCAGCCCTTTGGAAGATTTAAAAAAAAAAAAGATTTTAAAGTGGAAAGGTAGGGGTTATTAAGATCATTAAGATTCTAATTATCAAGAAATTAAGTGTGACACTTACTGTTTGCGATACCAGGAAAGGACTCCATGTTCTAGTACTACCCAGTAAAGTTTCCAGCCAAAAAACCTTAAACTCTAAAAGAGAATGTTAGTCATTTCAAAGCCCATTGCTACTACTGATAACTGATAGCAGTACTTGGTGGCTAACAGCCTACATTACTTATAGCTTGCAATTTTTTTTTTTTTTACACTTCAAATGTGATCCAAGAGTTATATCTATTAAAACTCTCAACATTAAATCAGCATCTGTTTTTTCAACCATTCTATTTCCTTCCCCAAAAAGTGGGAGAACATTTATAAAAACCAAGTACCAGTTTGGTTGTATCCACAAAAACAACATTTATGGAGTTTTAATAAGCATTGTTACTCAATAGGAAACTTCCTGGTCAATTAAGTTTAGCTTTGTTGTAGTTCAGCACTCAATATGGCCATCCACATATCTGACCCCTTATACTGGAATGGCTGTTAGTACCTACCATAAAGGTTTCTCACATATTACTATAATCAAAGTAACTCATCTAACCAGACACGTGCAACAAAAAATACTGAAGACAGAATGCAGATAATGGGAAGTGACCTGAAGGGTTGCCAGATGCACAGTAGTGTCTGCTTTTAAGAGTTTATAGCAATGTTAAGAGATGCCTAAAAATCAAGTCTTTTAAATCGCCATTAGATAGCATGAGGAGAATGTGCTTTACAAGCTGCAGCTTAATATTTTGGTTTTTAGGATGTAAATAAATGGTTTTATATCAGCAGTTAACCAACTTTGTGAATTATTACACTGAACTTTGATTTAAGCCAAAGTATTTGTAGGATTTTTAAAAATATATATTCTTCAAAAGTTCTTGAGAGAAAGTTGCTTCATGTATTGTACTTAAACACATCTTTATAGGATTGAGAGAAGTTGCATAAAGGATTTTCCCTATAATAAATCGTGAGAGCTAGAACATCTTTTGGGGACTGTACAGAACAGAAATGTTTGTAAGCTTTTATTACCATCTTTCCTATAATTCAGTTTTCAAGGCTGTTAGGAATGGGCTCTATCCTATGGATAATGCTGAATAGCAGTGAGCCAGTAGTCAGATTACCTAGATCTTTATGTGGCCTTCAAAACTGTAGTAGAAGCACAGCCCAATTATTAATGGAGTCGGCTCTTTAAAAGGTAGAGAAGTACTATCCCCACTGTACAGATGGGAACTGTGACACAGGGTAGACGAAGCAAGACTTATCCGAGGTCAGAGGGAGCCTGTGGCTGAGCCAGGTATTGCACCTAAATGTCCTGAATCCAGGACCAGCCTTCCTATCCTAGGATTAGTTTTGGAAATATGTTGTGATATACCAGTCAAGATATCACAGAAAAGCCACCATCCATCAGCCCCCTCTCAAGAACAAAGAATACAATCTGCTGGGATAGACTTTGAAAACAATGTTTGGGTTGTTTTACGTATTACAAAAAGGGAAAGTAAAAGAAAACATACCTTCCACAAGAGACCTTCATATCGTTTCAGGCGTTTGTTGATCAACTATATAAAATAAAATATTTAAAAAACAATAAAAAAAACTTATCCACCGATTGTTTCTTGAACAGTTTAACATAGGATCTTTTGTACCCACCTTCCCAATGCTTCCTGCAAGTATCCGTTTCATTTCTGCACCTTGGGCTAGATCAAACGGTGTCTGGTCTGTTTAATAACCAAAATAAAAACCAGAAGAGTTTGGCTTTAATTAGGAGTTAGATCTGTTGAAGGACATTTAATGCTGTGGATAGGTATTATGTAGTAATTATACTGGTTGCATTTAATATGGCATAAGGCTTCTATCCAGCTCTGAGGGAAAGCAATGGCAATCATTCGCTTGTTTGAACATTATTGATAGGAAGAAGAGCTGGCAGGAGAGCGGTATACTAGCTATGATTCACTTCCTACAGTAAGACACCTTCTGAACTTCCTATGTTTCTACACCAATACTCCTACCTTACAAGATTTGCTCACTTGCCAGACAAGAGCAATTCTTAAATATAATACAATTTATCGGTCAGTTGTTATGCTAAAACTGCAGGCAAGTTGAATTTTGCTAGAATCGGTAAGGAAGAGTTTGCTAGGATTACAGAAGCTTAATTTTACTCTAGTCAACATCTGCCAGTTATTTACTTGTAATTTAACCAGAGTGTTACAGTCAATTTAATAAAAAAAGTGACAAGATAAACTTTACAGGTGGGATTTTCAAGAGAACCTGAAGTGACACAGGAGCATCAGTCCCAATGACTTTCCATGAACTGAAAATTCTATCCTCTGCTTTTACACTGCTATGCTCATCTCTGGCAGAGTCAACAAAAAGTGACTCAGTACCTGTCTACGTGGTGCAGCAACACAGACTGCAAAGGTGTGAATTCTAATGAACGCCAACATGTTGCACACTAACTGGCCCCTGCAGACACTGCTGGTGAGCACTAAGAGCTCCCTACTGCATTTTAATTTAGTACACGAGTTAGAGTGCAATAGGGAACTTTTAGTGAAGACCCTGTTGAGGTACACAAGCCAGTTACGATCCAACACACTGTTGTGCATTAGAACAGAAGTTCTCAAACTGTGGTCCGCGAGCTCCATTCAGGTGGCCCACGGATAGTTCCCTCTAAGGTGCACACCTGAGCAGCCGCACATGAGAGAATGAAGGGCCAGCCACCTAATTAGTGGAGCCGCACAGGCATGGCTCCACTAATTAGGTGCCTGGACCCTGGAGAAGACACACATGTAAGGCAAGGTGGTGGCCTTGGGGGGGAATAGAGGCCAGGGGGGGTGAGAAGAGGGGTGGGTGGAATTTGGGGATGTGCAGGGCTGTGGTGGCCAGAGAAAGAGGCGATTTCCCCAGCTCCAGGGCTGCGGCTGCCGGGAAGAGGCCTCCCCGCACCCTTCCCAGCCCCAGGTCGGGGGCTGCTGTGGTGGGGGAGCGAGGGCACATCCATCGCATTAGAAAGGCAAGACTGCGGATATTAAAATACAAGTTGCGTGCTTTTATTTGTAGAATAAAAAAAGATTATTAAAAGGTTGGGGGGGGGGGTTGTTTTTAATATAGTGCTTTTATCCAAAGCGCTTTACAATAGTTTTAGCTAATGGAATAAACAACATTTGGAAAGACCCTCAGCAATTTTCAAGTGGTCCGCAAAAAAAGTTTGAGAACCACTGCATTAGAATTCATAGCCTGCAGTTCGCATTGCTGCACCATGCAGACCAGCCCTCACACCTAATAGTTAAGCAGTGACTAACAAGTACTTCCATAAAATGACACCAGTTTAGTTCCTTTGCTTCATATTTAAACTAAGAACTTTACTTACCATTTTTGTTTCTGATTTTAGAGTCTGCACCATTTTTTAAAAGTTTTAAGGCACAGTGCTTGTGAGCACGGTATGCTGCACAATGTAATGGTGTATTTCCCATCTGATCAGTACAGTTAATATCAGGAGGCTTTGGCCTGTTCAACTAAAAAAATCCAAAACAAAAAAACCAGAGTGTTATATTTACAGGTTAATTTAGTTTTCCTATTGCACTACATATAGCCTGAGCGATTTAGGGTCAAGTATCTGCTCCCTGCCCCAAAATCTTGAAATATAGACTAGGCACTGAAAAGTAGGGTGACGAAAGGGGGTCGTGCTCTGGGAAGCGCGAGGGCTAAAGCAGCGAAGTGAGAGGTTCAGTTAAAAGTAACTACTTCCCTGTGTTCTTGGCTTAAGTGTCCCCATCCCATCTGCAATGTAGTACAGAACTGGTTGCATTCCTATGGTACTCTTAATAGTTTAAATATTTTGGGTTCCATTGAGAACAGGAAGACAACAGAAATTGAGTTTAGAGAATTCTAAAATAGAGAACCTTTTACCAACAAGGCTTCTGAAGTTAATAAGGACAGTACTAACAAAAAAATATTCAGTGTTCAGTTCACTGTATCTAATTCCAATATAGGTGTGTACCCATCACTTATGTCCAAGATATCCTCATTTTGTTCAGAAGCATGTCTGGAAGGAGTATAAAAAACTCAATGGGAAAACTCTGAAGCAGTTGCTAATAAAAACCCAGTGCATAAAAGACAAGATTTACAGGAAAACCCTTACTCATGAGGGAAGGGATTATTCTATCCCTTGGGCAGCAGAGTAACAAATATCAAAAACAATTTTAGCAGATTCAAGAGAAAACGGATATGTCTTCTGTAACATGGCACATGGGTAGTAGAGAAACTGCTGCCATGAAAGTTCCCTACTCTTTTGAAGCTATTTGTGGTAATACAGTGGCTCTCAAAAATGTATTTGATCAGGCCCCCCTGCTTTGTGTCTGTAGTTATTTATGCTTCTCTCCTAGCCCCCATACATATATTGCCAGCCAGCTCTGAAGGCAGAGTGGAGAGCAACAGCTGCTGGCTGGGCACCCAGCTCTGAAGGCAGCTCCCCACCAGCAGCAGCACAGAAGCGATATTCATCAATATCACTTTTTGCAGCAGACTTAGTACCCCATTGCAACCCTTACTTCTGCGCTGCTACTGCCACCCCAGGGCTGACAGCTGGAGCCCTGCCGCCTCCCAGTGAGGAATGGGGAAGAGGGGGGAGGAGAGCCCAAGATGCCTCTCCTGGTGAGGGATTGGTTGGGGGAGGAGAGCCTGAGTCCAGGTGGCAGGGCTCTGGCTGTCCCCTTTTATCTCCACCTTCTGGGTGTGCAATCCTTCTGCACAAACCCCAGCCACCCAAAGGCGGACAGCCAGAGCTCTTCCAAAACAAAGCACACAGCTCACACCTCCCTTGACACATTCCTGTGCCTCCTGTGGGAGCCCACCACAGTCTGAGAACCACTATGTTAGATTATAAAGCCAGAGGGGAACACTGATCAGCTCAGACATCCTATATATACACACAGGCCATAGAAGTCCATCAGGACTAAAGGCAGGAATATTCTAAGTAATTAGCAGCCCCAGGTAGAGCTTGAAGGGAACTGATTTATAACTGGACTGAGAAGGGTACATGGTCAAGAAAAATACAAGTGGTAGAACCATTTCCTCATTCAGGTAGTGGTTGGAAAGCTCCTTGAGAAGCTTCAAAGTATGCAGTCAATTTATCTTTAATACAATTCTGTTGGTAACCTTATTGGTGGAGGTCACACCTCCATAGATTGTCAATTTATTGCAACATATTTGATGGGGTTTCTGGATTTCAGATGTCATGAAACGTGACTAGTTCAAAGCTTTAAAACAAGATGGACTTACAACTTTCCCAGAAAGATACCATTTGAACTAAGTTTCATGTTTGATATTACTTCGGGAGAGTTGTTTCAGAAACTCATTCTCCCAACCATTTCAGAAAAACCGATGAAAAATTAATATTTCCTAGCCACATATTTAAGACATTTCGATTTACTCAATCTGCAAACTTTCTATATGTAGTGAATGAGTACTACAAGTAATACAAGTTTCACATTATATGTAGTGATTAAAGTTTTTGTTTTATAATCAATTTTAGTTTGCTCTCTCATCCAAGGGCAAGCACCTCCAGCAGTAAAGTGGCTGTTAACCTTAGGGGCATTGGTTCAGTATAGATGTTATGTCCACTAGCACTAAAGTCACAGAGGAGGAGCATGGCCAGACCAGTTTCTCTTGGAGACACAGAATCAGTATCTGTTGTTGGCTGCAAGTACAGCAGACCCTCGCTAGAATGCACATCTTTATAGCGCAAATTCAGTTATAACACGGGACCGTGCATGGATACCAAATTTAATTACCTTCATTGGAATCCATGGTAATGCGGTCCCTGCGTTAACGCAGGACTGCACATGGATCCAAAACCCCGTGTTCTAGTGTGGGTCCGGTGTTTGCAATATACACAAGGGGCTGAATTTGTTTTGTGGTTGAAGATATACACAATGAATCTGAGGTGTTTTTGAAGTCTCAGACTTAGTGTTGCATTAATGCATTTTTTACTCACTAATCTTTGTCATGTACTATACTAATTTCAGCTGCAGCAGGTAATATTTCTCATGGTAAGCCCTATGACTGAGGTACTGTAGAAGTTTAACAAGCATCACTTCACAGTATCCTTTAGCTAACTCAGGAAGATATTAGAAAACACTTGACAATTTTGTATTTATCTGCTGTAATAAAAGGAGAGTTCTGACGGTAAGGAAGCACTGTAGTTTGAACTGTTGCCTGCAATAGGGGTACTGGGTGTGAAGGTAGCATATGTAGCGAACATTTCAAATTCTTACCAGTGCGGAGAGTTTTGCAGTCTCCCCTTCTCTTGCTGCTCCTAAAAGCAGTTCTTCCAGTTTCCTTTCTTGTGTCCTTTCCACTGCTGTTTTCAAAGTGAAAATAGCTTTAGCAACCACAGTAGTATTCTCAGAGGAACACATGTAACATCAGCAAAGTGATATGTTTAATGAAGAATGTTCAAGCACTGTATACAGAGCCTACAGTTTCCCCAATACTTGTTAACTTGAGGGCTATGCCTATCAGACAGGGTGAAATATACTTAGAGCCATGTTCTTCAGAGTCAATTAAATACAGTGCACAAGTCTAAAAGGTGACAAATCACTGCAGAAAAATTCTGAAGTTACTCAAGTTTCACAGGTTTCAGGGTGGTAGCCGTGTTAGTCTACATCAGCAAAACAAACGAGGAGTCCTTGTGGCACCTTAGAGACTAACAAATTTATTTGGGCATAAGCTTTCATGGGCTAAAACCCACTTCATCAGATGCATGGAGTGGAAAACAGGCAAGTATAAATACACAGCACATGAAAAGATGGGAGTTGCCTTACCAAGTGCTAACGAGCCAATTCAATTAAGGTAGAAGTGGGCTATTCTCAACAATTGAGAAGGGAGGGGGGGAAAAATCACTTTTGTAGTGCTAATGAGGCCAATGTAATCAAGATGGCCCATTTCAAACAGTTGACAAGAAGGTATGAGTATCAGCAAGGGGAAATTAGTTTTTGTAGTGACCCATCCACTCCCAGTCTTTATTCAGGCCTAATTTGATGGTGTCCAGTTTGCAAACTAATTCCAGTTCTGCAGTTTCTCATTGGAGTCTGTTTTTGAAGTTTTGTTGAAGAATGGCCACTTTTAAGTCAGTTATTGAGTGTCCAGGGAGACTGAAGTGTTGTTCTACTGGTTTTTGAATGTTATAATTCATGTTGTCTGATTTGTGTCCATTTATTCTTTTGTGTAGAGACTATCCAGTTTGGCCAATGTACATGGCAAGTATTCAAACATTTACCAAGTAGTAGAGGTTCAATAGTGCAAGAAGTATTTGTCCCAAGTTTTTTTTCCAATGAATACCGGGGAAGTTCAATGGTAATATTTGACCAACACTATTTAACCAGCCCTACTTGCATCTTGGATATTATACTTTCTTTCCCTTCCTATAAAAGATCTTCTCTCCCCGCTATTACCCTTCTCTATCTTACCACTAACTTCTGCCCCACAAAAATCTCTTCCTTCTCCAGTTTAACCGGTCAATCTCTCGCAGCCTTCTACAACAAACTACACCCACATACAGCACTAAAAGATTTTAGTCAAGACACCCAATAACTAGCAACAAACTTACTAGGTACAGCATAAAACCGGCGGCCTACTCTATTAAAACAGCCTTCTTAAGAAGCCAAAACTCCGCCATGGCACTTATTGGGATTACTACTAAGGTGCTGACCCTTAACTCTGCTTGAGGGCTTCATCCATTAGCTAGAGTCGGATATGAAAAATAAGCTATTTGAAGCTTCCCACAACACAACCTACTCCCTCTGACCCCTACCATCAAAGGGCTTCTAAAAAAAAGTGCACATTTTCTACTATGCCATCATAAAGTTCTGTGGCTGCATGGGGGATTCTGCCATTTCCCCCTCCTTTCTTCCTGGTGGTAGTGGTGAGGTGGGGAAGTCTTTGCTAGTTTACTCCTCTCGACTGCATTTCACATCCTGCTACATCACCTTTGACAAAAAGAGCTTATCCCACATCAAGCAGTATCAACTGTGATCTGTTGTTGCATGACTCTTGTATGCAGTGTTGTTGCAACCGTATCCTTTTCACAGCTACCCAGTGTTCTGAACAGTAATAGAGAAAACTAATACTGGCTTGTTTTCCTTCTGCTGGTGCTGGTCAGTGCTATGAGCACCAGCACTGGAGCTGACTGAGGACTTGAGATGATGGCACAGCATTGGTTTATACTAGTTACATTTGGAAAGTTCTCTTCCCAACCACGAGGGCTAGGATTTTTCAAGCCCTGATGGGTTAGTGCTGGGGTTGGCAACGTTTGGCACGTGGCTCGCCAGGGTAAGCACCCTGGCGGGCCGGGCCAGTTTATTTACCTGCTGATGCGGCAGGTTTGGCCGATCGCGGCCCCCACTGGCTGCAGTTCGCTGTCCCGAGCCAGGGATGTGCTGGCTGCAGCTTCCCGTCGCCCCCATTGGCCCAGGACGGCGAACCGCGGCCAGTGGGAGCCGCGATCGGCTGAACCTGCCGCATCAGCAGGTAAATAAACTGGCCTGGCCCGCCAGGGTGCTTACCCTGGCAAGCCACGTGCCAAACGTTGCTGACCCCTGGGTTAGTGTCTAATAAGAGCTGATGCAAAAAAGTCTTGCTTTAAACACAATCCAGGCTACACAGAGTTCTCCTCTGGACTGAAATATTCAAGCTTTGCACTCAGATTTATTTTTAAGGCACACTCCGAGAAGAATGGTTTGCTTATAAGGAGCAGTGAAAAGAGCACTATGTATTACTATTAAGGTGATTTATTTACATGCATATGAAGTCAAAAGATATGTGACTGGCATAATCATTTGACAAATTAAGATGATGCTATTGTTTCAAATTCCTGTTATTCATAGAAACCAAAACTGATTTATCTGTATAACAGAAGGAGGTAGACAAGCTTGTCCGTGCTGTAGAGGACAAAGCTCAGGGATTCCTCAATTTACATATTGATATGTACTCCAGGGATTCCAAGTTATGGAGCCAGCGGTTTAGGTACATTTGTATGATTTGGACCTTTTTTCCAGAAATGCTGAGCAACTCACTGACTTCAGTTGGAGATGGGGTGCTTTGATCCTCTCAAAAAAACGCCAGGCCCTTGGTGCATACATATGTAAGTAAAAAGAACAGGAGTACTTGTGGCACCTTAGAGACTAACAAATTTATTAGAGCATATTTATTAGTCTCTAAGGTGCCACAAGTACTCCTGTTCTTTTTGCGGATACAGACTAACACGGCTGCTACTCTGAAACATATGTAAGTGTTTCTACACTATCTCTGTATACAACGGAAGTTTTTGCCATCACATAGATGCATCTTGTTGCCCTAATAAATGTGTCATGGTAAATTCCACTAGTAAATTGGTTTTCATTTACTGAGGACAGAAAAATTGGAACAAGTGTTTTAAGAAGTTTAACTGGATTTAAGGGAAAAAGTAAATCCCCCCTGCAGGTTAATCAGACTTTTAGGAAGTCTTGATTTTCACACACGTGCAGTCAGATTGCAACCATAGCAACAACTGTGAAACTGACATTGTTAGCCAGATTAATAAGGGCTTTAATAAATGCTTCACCCTGATGAGAATTAACAAGTGCACTCATTTTAAGAATTTATCTTTACAGGCAATTATCAAACAGATGCACTAATCTTGTGTATGATTAAGGAATAGCATGTTTTCTGGAAAAGTACTGCTTGGAATGACTTCATTTGGAAATTTTTAGTTTTCCAGTCCTTACTTCTGAATGTAAGAGCCACATGTACCAATCTGTTCAGACTAAAGAATTACATTTGAATTAAGATTGATTATTCATAAAGTCTATTCAGGGTTATGTTGTCAAGAACCCCCATCAAAAAAGTATTCCTGGTGGCAATACTGGGGCTAAGTGATAGTTACTTTCTTACCCTTTGTTTGCAGATAGCATAAGTAGTGAAATCAATACATAAAACATACTTGCTTTTTGAAAGTAGTATTGGTCAAGACTCTAAAAAGTAAATCAATTTTGGGTATTCAGCTTTGGACACCTTTAAGAAGGTCAGACTTTCAAAAAACCGGAAGCACCTATTCTCTGGAAGTCACACCTTTGCTTCATCTCAGGCTGGAGACCCAAAATCACTTGGACAGGGTCTCCATTTTCAGAGCTGAAACAGTCTGGAGCAAGACCTGGTAAGTTTGTGAATGATTCAGTGAGTCTTCTCCCATTGACCATTTTGTACTCAGTTAAATTGGGCAGATTTCCCTTTTCTATTCTCCTGCAAAGATGCCCCTACAACCTACTTGGCCTCTTTGTATGTTAGAATTTGAGAGTGGAGAGATTTTTATTCTCCTCTAAGCATTATCTAGTGGTTAGAGAAGGGGAGTTGCAGGAAAGATCCTCAGCTCAGTTTCCAATTCCGGTGACACCTAGTACAGTCACTGATGTCTGAGCAAGTTTGCCCACCATCTTTGCAAAATGCTAGAAATTACAGTTTGCATCCAAGTGAAGTGGTTTATATCCCAGCTTGTTACACACAAAGCAGCTTTTGTTATCAGCATGTGCTTGGATTACTTCTCCTGTGTAGCACTCAAAGCCCTAGCTTGCTGCATAAAGTCCACATCATTAAAGGGCTCAGAGAAAAAACCTGTGTTGCCTTTAAGGCCCTAACTTTGATCAGAAACAGCATTTACAAACAGGTTAAGGCTTCTTTCAAAGGCACTAACAAACAGCCCTGTTGTACTGATTGGTCAGTGTTCTTTTACACTAGAAGTGACTGAACATTAGTTTTTAACCAGAAGCTATTTTGAAATCAAGTGAACTTGTAGGTAAAGCAGCTCTCTTCAGAGCTACAAATGCTTATGAAAGGCAGTGAAGACAGAGGAAGTTACCTTCCAACATATTTTTGATCTCTTTATCTTGGGTAACGTCTCTTGCAGTCTGTCCACCCCCATTAACAATAGAAGTATCAGCATCATACTGTAAGAGCAGCATCACCACCTCCTGGAAGACAAGTTCAAAGTTATGATGTTTTATCACAGTGGCACTTTCCTAGAATTGGGTTGGTCCACTGTTCTGCAACCCTCCCTTTTGAACCTAGCAGCGTGTAACGGTTCACTGCCACAATGAATTCTTAAAACATGGCAAGGGAAGAGATAGTCCGAACAACACAACAGGACTCTAAGGGGCCTACAGATACTGGACTGGAAGATACACAGCAGTAAAGTCAGGCATAAAGACATCTTACTAAAGAGTGGGACAATGAACACTTGTAGTAAGGAATCTTGTACTGGAGAACTTTAAGTATCACTTCAATCTGAGCAGAGACAACATTCTGCCGTGTAACCATATGGTCATATAGAATCAGTTCTACATTTTACATGCTTATGCCTACACAGTATTAAGAGGCAAATGGAATCTGTTTGAAAGAACAAGTTGTTCACATTAATTAGCTACTGAATCAACTCATCTTAATTCTAGTATTCTATATAGCAAGTGGATAGGAGACCAGTATTTACAGTACTGTTTCTATGGCCTTGGCTAGACTTGAGAGCTCCACCTCTCCGCGGGGAATAGCTGGCAGCGCTGCGAGTGAGCATGCAACGCTGATTACACTGGTGCTTTACAGCGCTGCACTCGCTGTGCGTGGGGGGGGGTCGTTTTCACACCCCTGAGTGCAGCAAGTTGCAGCGCTGTACAGCGCCAGTGTAGCCAAGGCCTATGCTTATTGGATGTAGAGCTTCGTATGAATGAGCACTTAACAAGTGATTTCAATCCCCTTTAGCTATGCATTAGTGTCCAACTAATCCAGACAAGTCAGCCTTAAAAGTCTATAATTAGGAAAGCCAAAAAAAGAATTAAGACACAAACAGGAAAAAAAATGTTTAAGTACATCAGAAGTAGGAAGCCTGCTAAACAATCAGTGGGGCCACTGGATGATCAAGGTGCTAAAGAAGCACTCAAGGAAAACAAGACCATTGCAGAAAAGCTAAATTTGAATTCTTTCATGGGCACCAGGTGAAACCCTGCTTTGGGGAGGCTAGCCCACCAGCCCTGCCCCTTCTACCCCAGCCTCACCTCCCCATAACAGAAGTCCTGAGAGGCCCCCCATGACCAGAGGAGCCCCAGCCTACACACACCCTCATACCCCCCGCACTGGGCCAAGCCACGCCTTCCGCCCCCCCAAGTGCTGGGCTGGCCTGCCAGCTGGAGCTAGGGTGACCAGACGTCCCGATAAAATTGGGACCGTCCCGATATTTAGGTGTTTGTCCCACGTCCCGATCGATCTTCGGTCTGGACGCTGCACTCCGCCTTTTTTTTTTTCTCCCCGCCGGCAGCACTCTGCTGTTCTCGGCTTTCCCCCTCCCTCTCCTCTGACTGCCGGCAGCACTCAGCTGTTCTTGGTTGGGTTTTCCCCCCCCCCTCCTGAAAACCAGAGGCTCCCCCACTGTAAACTGATCCACACATTGCTACCAGTCTGTACCCAGATAGACTTGCATGTCAGAATGCAGAGTGAAAGGAAAAGTTACAGCGGTTGTTACTTCTCTGCTCAGTCATTAGGTATTTACACCATGCTCATCATCATAGACGCTGGAGGTACGCATAGCTAAGGGAGGGTGCATAATCTCCTCTGACTGCCCGCAGCACTCGGCTGTTCTCGGCTTCCCCCACCCCCACCACCCCGACTGTCAGCAGCAACTGGCCACAGAAGGGAATTGGGAGAGGGAGCTGTTTGTGTCGTTACACCGGCAGCACTTGGTTTTTGGTTTTTTTTTGCTCCGCCGGTGACCTCCCCCCTTGTGTCCTGACATTTTCTTCCTGTCATCTGGTCACCCTAGCTGGAGCCTCCTCACTCCCCCACCCACTGCTGGCTCTGTGTCACTCCTCACTCCCCTGTCCCCCCCCCGAGGAGACATGGCGGCAGCAGCAGCAGGCGATGGGGACCTCAGGGAAGGGGCAGGGCCACCGCAGCCTAGGTGTCTGGCGGTGGGTCAGTGGCAGCACAAGACACAGCCAAACCTTCCCTGGGCTATTATACCCACCACCCATGAATTCTTTGCATCTGTCTTCATTGCAGAGGACGTTGCAGGGAGATTCCCACACCTGAGCCTCTTTTTAAACGTGACTTTTCTGAGGAATTATCCCACATTGAGGCCTCAATAGAGGAAATTTGGAACAAACTGACAAGTTAAAACAGTAATAGGTAGTGCCCTAACAAATGCACAGCCATGAAAAAATGTGTCATGGAGCATGAAATCTGATCTCCCCCCATGAAATCTGGTATTGTGTGTGCTTTTCCCCCTATACTGTATAGATTTCACGGGGGGAGGGGGAGAGGACCAGAATTTCTCAAATTGGGGGTCCTGACCCAAAAGGAAGTTGCAGCAGGGTCACAAGGTTATTTTAGAGGGGGGGGTCACAGTATTGACACTCTTATGTCTGCGCTGCCTTCAGAGCTGGGCGGCCAGAGAGGTGGCTGCTTACTGAGGGCCCAGCCCTGCAGGCAGCAGTGCAGAAGTAAGGGTGGCAATACCATACCATGCCATCCTTACCTCTGCGCTGCTGCTGGCAGCCACCCTGCCTTCAGAGGTTGGCTCCCGGCCAGCAGCTGCTGCTCCTCTCCAGCTGCTCAGCGCTAAAGGCAGTGCTGCAAAAGTAAGGGTAGCAGTACCTAAACACCCCCTACAATAACTTTGTGACACACCCCAACTTCTTTTTGGGTCAGGACCCCTACAATTACACCACCATAAAATTTCAGAATTAATAGCTGAAATCATGAAATCTGGGATTTTTAAATTCCTATGACCATGAAATGGACCATGCATTTGGTAGGGCCCTAGTAACACGTCACTAAGAACAGATGGTATTCACCCAAGAGTTCGGAAGGAACTCAGATATGAAGTTGCAGAACTACCAACTGTGAACCTAATCACTTAAATCAGCCTCTGTACCACATGACTGGAAGATAGCTAACACCACCAATTTTTAAAAAAGGCTCCAGAAGCAATCCTGGCAATTATAGGCTGGTAAGCCTAACTTCAGTATGCAGCAAATTTGTTGAAACTACAGTATAGAACACAATTATCAGACACATGGATGAACACAATGTTGGGGAAGAGTCACAGCTTTTGTAAAGGGAAATCATGCTTCTATTTATTAGAATTCTTTGAGGGCGTCAACATACATGTGGACAAGGGTGATCCAGTTGACAGTGTACTGGGACTTTCAGAAAGTCTTTGACTAGGCTCTTAAGCAAAGTAGCAATCATGGGATTAGAGAAGGTACTCTCATGGATCAGTAACTGGTTAAAAAGATAGGAAACAAAGGGTAGGAATAAATGGTCAATTTTCACAACAAAGAGAGGTAAATAGCAGGGTCCCCCAGGGATCTGTACTGGGACCAGTGCTGTTCAACATGTTCATCAATGATCTGGAAAAAGGGGTAAACAGTAAGCTGGCAAAATCTGCAGATGATACAAAGTTACTCAAGACAGGCAAGTCCAAAACTGGTTGTGAAGAGTTACAAAGGAACCTCACAGAACTGGGTGACTGGGCAACAAAACGGCAGATTAATTTCAAGTTTGATATGTGCAAAGTAATACACATTAGAAAAAATAATCCTGATTATACATACAAAATGGGGTCTAAATTAGCTGTTACCACTCTAGAAAGATCTTGGAGTCATAAATAATTCTCTGAAAATATCTGCTCAATGTATTAGCTTTTTTTGACTGCAACTACAATGTTAAAGGAACCATTAGAAAAGGATAGATGAGACAGAAAATATAATGCCACTACATAAATGTATAGTACACCCGCATCTTGAATACTGCATGCAGTTCTGGTCATGCCATCTCAAAGAAGATACATTAGAATGGGAAAAGGTACAGAGAAAGGCAACGAAAGTCATTAAGGGTATGGAACAACTTTTATACAAGGGGAGATTAACAAGACTAGGACTGTTCAATTTAGAAAAGAGACTACTATGGGGGGATATGATAGAGGCTTGCAATATTATGAATGGTGTGGAGAAAGTGAAGGGGGAAATATTCATTATTCACATAAAACACAAGAACCCAATGAAGTCAGAAGGCGGCAGGTTTAAAACAAACACCACCACCACCCCGCACCCTCCCCTCAGAAAGGAAGTACTTCTTCATGCAGTGCACAGGCAACCTGTGGAACTTGTTGCCTGGGGATGTTGTGAAGGTTGAAAGTATAACTGGGTTCAAAAAGAGAATTAGATATGTTCCTGGAGGACAGGCCCATTGGTGGCTATTAGCCAAGATGGTCAGGATGCAATCCCATACTCTGGGTGTCCTTAAACCTCTGACTGCCAGATGCTGGACTAGATGACAGGAGAGAGATCACTCTATAATTGACCTGTTCTGTTCATTCCCTCTGAAGCATCTGAACTGGCCACTGTTGGAAACGGGATACTGGGTTAGATGGACAAGTGGTTTGACGCCATCTGGCCGTTCTTATCTGAAGTCTAATTATTCTTTATGCCAGTGATACTCAGACCGAGGGTCTCGAGCTGCTAGGGGCTCTTCAAATGCTTCTCCAGAGGCTCTTTGCAGCACATGATATTAAAATACTCATTTAATGATTAAACCATTCAGGATGCTTTTACTAGGTTATTAACCAGTTGTAGTTGATAAAATACTTAGTCATTTTGCTGTGAGAATATATCTATATTATAGTCTATTTAAACAGTATGATGGGAAAGTATGGGGGGGGAGGGATAGCTCAGTGGTTTGAGCATTGGCCTGCTAAACCCAGGATTGTGAGCTCAATCCTTGAGGGGCCATTTAGGGATCTGGAGCAAAAATCTGTCAGGGGCAGTACTTGGTCCTGCTGTGAAGGCAGGGGACTGGACTCAGGGCCGGCTTTAGGCAGATTCCCCCGAATCAGACCCCACGCCCTAAAGAGGAGCGCCTAACTTAGGCGCCTTTTTAATTTTTACTCACCCAGCAGCGGGTCTTCACTCGGCTCTGGGTTTTCGGCGGCAGGTCCTTCACTCGCTCCGGGTTTTCAGCGGCGGGTCCTTCAGTGCCATGGAAGACCCGGAGCAAAGACCTGGCGGCACTCCGGGTGAGTCATCCCTGCCGGAGCCCCGTCGAAACTATTCGAATCGGGCCCCGCACTTCCTAAAACCGGCCCTGACTAGAATCAATGACCTTTCAAGGTCCCTTGCAGTTCTATGAGATAGGTAAATATATACATGTAAACTAAATATTTTCCATCATACTGTTTAAATATGAATATATAGTACTATAGAAAGAGAAACAATGAATTCACACTACTGTGGCTCATTTGGGTAATGTTGATCACTAATTTGGCTTCTGAACCACTGAGGTCTGAGCATCACTGCTTTCTGCTATGATTCGTGAGGGATTAATAAGGGGTCTGTCAAGTTGTATGCAGAAACACCTACTTTTCCCATCCCTCCAAACTGGCTTCCATCTGACAACCAGCATTTACAGCTGAGAGGCTGATTAGTGCTATGCTCCCGCACTAAAGAGCTTTACCCTAGGCACATCGCAAGAGTGACGTAGGAAGTGATTGCACAGACAGGCGTGCAGGTAAAGTGCTTCAACAGAGGAAAATGACTATGGGCTGGTCCACACTAACCCCCCAGTTCGAACTAAGATACAACGTAGCTGAAGTGAAGTATCTTAGTTCGAACTACAAGGTACTTACCGCGGGTCCACACGCGGCAGGCAGGCTCCCCCGTTGACTCCGCGTACTCCTCTCACGGAGTAGGAGTACCGGTGTTGACGGCGAGCACTTCCGGGATCCATTTATCGCGTCTAGACAAGACGCAATAAAATCGATCCCAGAAGATAGATTGCTTTTTTCCAAGCTGGGAGGGTAGGGGAAATATCAGTCTTCCTTCTCCATAGCTGCTCTTTCCTTTTGTTCTCCAGGATGTGGCTGGCAGCTGGAAAGGGGGAACATAGGGTATGTCTATACTTACCGCCGAACCCGGAGGTAAGTATAGACATACCCTATGTTCCCCCTTTCCAGCTGCCAGCCACATCCTGGAGAACAAAAAAGGAAAGAGCAGCTATGGAGAAGGAAGACTGATATTTCCCCTACCCTCCCAGCTGGAAAAAAGCAGTTTTCTCTGCCAAAAAAAGCCAAAACCAAATCTGAGGATTAGACAGTCTAGATTTTAGGCACATTAAAATTTGCTCTTTGGTAGCTTTCTGAAATGCACTGCTACAAGGATTTTTCCTACCTCAAGTGCTTTGGCTTCAATGTGTTACTATTTTAAAACCACTTAACATTTTTAGATGCCATTGACACCTTATAGCACCCTTTAGGGGACACAATCTTATGCTGGGGTTGCCTTATGCATCTTGTGAACCACACAGGGTGGAATACAAGTAGTTAGAAAATAGTATATTTTTACCTTGCGTCCAGTGAAGGCTGCACGATGTAGTGGAGTGTCCCCCATATCGTTTAACACGTTCACTTCTGCACCAGCCTGCCAAGACAGAGACAGTTAAATAATGCTGGAAACACAGGCAGGTCAATAGGTTACCTCTACAAAACTATTCCTTCCAGAAAGAACTCAGTGTTACTGACACCTTTTTGTTTATAATCTATTTGTCAAGAATGAATTACATGAATTAGGAGGCTCTCTGTGTGTCCCAGTATAGTTGTAAAGCTCAATCAGTGATAACGTGTGAAGATTTAGAGGGGAGGAAATCTACAACAAGGAGCCCTTGTGAAAGGGAGAAAATTCAAATTGGGGCTATGTCTACACTTAAACAGCTACAGCAGCGCTGTTCTACCGCTTCAGCATAGACACTGCTACTTCCCTGAGAGGGAGTAGCTAGGTCAACAGAAGACTTTTTCAGTCAACCTAGGCTATGTCTACACTAGAGAGTTTACAGTGACACCGCTGTATCAATGCAGCTGCACTGCTATAAGACCTCTAGTGTAGTCGCTCTATAGAAGAGAGCTCTCCCGTTGACATAATTAAACCACCGCCAACGAGTAGTGGTAGCCACGTTGGCAGGAGAAGCTCTCCTGCTGACATAGCGCTGTCCACACTGGCGCTTATGTCGGTGTAACTTATGTCACTGGGGATGGGGGAGTTTATTCACCCCCGAGCAATACAAGTCATATGACATAAGTGGTAGTGTAGACACAGCCCTAGAGCTGTCTATACCAACAGTTAGGTTGGCTTAACCACTTTGCTCAGGGGTGTGAATTTTTCACACTCCTGAGTGACGTAGCTGGGTCAACCTAACTTTTTAAGTGTAGACATGACCTTTGTTTTGCTGTCACTCCTCTCCACACACAAATTGCATACAGCAGCCATTAAAGCTAGTAATGTAATTTCACTCTAGTTGAAAGACATCACACAGTAGTACTATGTATACACTGTAGTGCAGTCTCCTCTTCAAGAGATTACACGGGCCATGACTAGCAGGTTTCATGATCTCTTCACTGGCTCCCTGCCCCTTTCCACATCAAGTGGAAACTCCTCTGTACACCATAAAGGACTGTACCACTGTATTCCTGTCTGAATCTCAGCTCCATTTTCCCCCATTCCTTTCCTGCACTTGAGATCCTTGCTCTCACTCTTCTTTCAGATCCCACTTCAAACACTGCTCCTGCTGAACCCTACTGTTAAAGTGGTCAGAAAGATCAGGACAAGCTGCATATGCAACAGGATTAATGGGACTATGTGGTTTTACTATAGCTGGGAAACTGATCTAGTGATTGAGCTCATGAGGACTAGAGTCAGAGGATTAGGTCTATTCCTGACTGCCACAGAGTACCCTAGGACAGGGGATCTCAACCTTTTCTTTCTGAGGCCCCTCCAACATTCTATAAAAAACTCCACGGCCCACCCGTGCCACAACAACTGGTTTTCTGCATATAAAAGCCAGAGCCAGCATTAGGGGACAGCAAGCAGGGCAATTGCCTGGGGCCCCATGACACAGGGACCCCCGCAACGCTAAGTTTGGCTTCAGCCTCGGGTGGCGGGGCTTCAGCTTTCTGCCCTGGGCCCCAGCGAGTTTAACACAGATCCTGCTTGGCAGCCCCCCTTGGATCTTGCTCATGGGCCCCCCGCAGGACCCCTGGTTGAGAACCACTGCCCTAGGACAAGTCACAATCTATTTAACCTCCATTCATCACTCCATCTGTAAGAAGGGCACTAGAACTCACCCACTTTTGTAAAACACTAATCTATGGATGAAGAGCATTTGACAATATAAACATACTTTTGCTATCCCCCCCCCCCCCTTCCCACCCTGAAGGCTTGCCATTTGTTTACGCTATGTTGTAAGCAAAGTCTTTGGGTCAGGGACCGTATCATTTGTTGATACTAGCTTTCTTTGATGGAATCCTTGTAGAAAAATCTCAGTCTGTTTTCCAGACCAGAATCTCCTGATAATTAGTTAGTTTTTCCATGTTGAACCAGGTCCAAGTTTACCTGGATTTATTCCCAATCAGTTTAAAAGAAGTCACCCCTCCCATTCACTGTGGCTTTCAGGAAAAAAGCAAAAAAAGCCACATTTGTTTTTGGTGCATGTATCTGAATGCTGCAATTAGCTGTACTTTGCAAATAGTTGGTTAGCTTTTACAGAGCTCAATTGCCAACATTGGTTATGCTTAAGGCTGCGAGTCTGTCACGGAGGTCACAGGGCCAGCAGCAGCAGTTTGGGTGTATGGAGGGGGCTCAGGGCTAGGAGCAGGGGGTTGGGGAGTGTGGGGGGGCGCTGACCTCAGGATCCCACTGGCATGCCCCCCCGAAGCTCCTAGGTGGGGGTCTCCGCACAGCCCGCTGCCTGCCCCCACAGGCCCCGCCCCTGCAACTGCCATTGAATGCGGTTCCTGGCCAATGGGAGTTGCAGCAGCCAGCGCTTGTGGCTGGAGCAATGGAGCCCCCACCCCAGCCCCTGCCTCTGCCGCCTAGGAGCTGCTGAGACAGAGCCGGGTAAGAAGCCCCTGCCAGCCCTGCCAACCCCAACCCCACCCCCATCCCCAGTATCAGCAGGGATCCCAGGCCACGCACCATAGCCTGGCCCTCCCCCTCCTGCAGTACTGGGGGGTCCCTTCCCCCCCAGCACCCACAGCCCCCCTGGACCTCCAGCCCACCACAGCCCCCCACCCAAGTTTTGGTCAGGCTGGGTATTTTTAGTGAAAGTTATGGACAGGTCATGGGCTGTAAACAAATTCATGGGCCCATGACCTGTCCATGACTTTTACTAAAAAGTACCATGACTAAAACGTAACCTTGTTATGCCAGAAGCAGCCAAGTTAGCTTTAGGCTTTATCCACACCACGCAGCTTTTAGTGACACGACTGTGCCGCTGAGAGCTCTCCTGCCGACAAAAAACTTCCACTCACAACAAGCAGTGGCAGCTTTCTCAGCAGGAGAGCGCTCCTGCCAGCAAAGCACTGTTCACACCTGCGCTTTTCCTCGACAAAATTTGTGTCTTTCAGCGCGGGTTTTTCTTCTTCTTTTAACCCTTCTGAGCAACAAAAGTTTTGTTGTTCACCTGCCAGCATAGACAAAGCTTTATTTTATGTTAGCATTAACAGATTAAAAAAAAAAGGAGGGTCTCCGCCATAACCTGATGTTTCTAAGAAGTTTGAGCAAAGACTCGTTTAAGCCTTATTACTTGTGCCTGAAGTAACAAACATACACTGATCCTTCTTTGAAAATTTATACACATGCTTATGTGCGTCCTCTGCTGACATAGTAGTATCATTGACTATTTTTTCATTTTATTAATGGCACACATGCCAGTCTCGACTCTTTGGAATTTAAAATTAAGTGTTAAGGTAGCTCAGACTTTTACATCCCATGTGTCTGAAATACTGTGACAAATACTGCAGGTATTAAGTTTCTTAAAAAGACTCAAGGCCTAACTTACTGTATTACCTGAGTTTTATGCTGATGTAACTGAACTCAACAAGCTGGTGAATATAAAACTCCAGTTACTATACTTGATTAGAGCATCATTGTTTTATTCGGTCTACCTAAAGGCATATTTTGTTTCCTAATGCTTGAATTTAAAGTTACATTAGTCTGTTAGCCAACATTTTAAAAGTGGTTTAGTGTAAACAAATACATTATCCTAGGCTTTAACTGAACCAGCTTGTTTACATTAGGCTTCAGAATGTCACCACACACCTGCCAATACCATCCTTCAACTACTTCAAGGTTTTGTCTAAACTAGACTTTAGATTTCTTGTGCCAAATTTTCAAGAGTAGGTGTGTGCAAACATTTGGTGTGCATGAACAAGCCACACATTCAGAAGTATGTAGTTAGCTGCCTTCAAGTGCAATAGTACATAAGCACATAGAATCATAGAAGAGTAGGACTGGAATGGACCTTGACAGGTCATCTAGTCCAATCCCCTGCACTAAGGCAGGGCTAAGTATTATCTAGACCAATGGTTCTCAAACTTATTTGACCAGGTACCCCTTCTTTGTGTCTGCAGTAGTTTATGGCCCCCTCACTCCACATACATACTGCCACCCGGCTCTGAAGGCAGAGTGGAGAGCAGTAGCTGCTGGCCGGGCACCCAGCTCTGAAGGCAGCGCCGCACCAGCAGCAGTGCAGAAGCAAGGGAGGCAATGTGAAAAGTGATACTGATGAATAGCAGAAGTAAGGGTTGCAAGGGGCGCTAAGTGCAGCATGGGTTCAGGCTCTCCTTCCCCCTCCCACTCCCATCTCTCACCTGAAGGCGGCAGGGCTCTGGCTGTCAGCCTCAGGGTGGCAGTAGCAGCGCAGAAGTAAGGGTTGCAAGGGGAGCTAAGCCTGCTGTGAAAAGTGAGAGATTGGGGGGGGAAGGAGAGCCTGAACCCATGCTGCACTTGGTGAGGGATTGAAGGAGGGGTGGCAAGGAGCGTCTGAGCCACCTCCCAGGGGGTGGGGATGGAGACCCAAGCCCAGGCTGTACCTGGGGCTGAGAGCCAGAGCTCTTAAAAATAAGAGCGCACATCTCACACCTCCAGACACATTCCAGCGCCTCCCTTGGGAGGCCTGCCCCAGTTTGAGAACTGCTGATCTAGACCAGCAGTTCTCAAACTGTGGGTCGGGACCCCAAAGTAGGTTGCAACCCCCTTTGAATAGGGTCACCAGGGCTGGCTTAGACTTGCTGGAGCCCAAGCCCCACTACCCAGGGCCACAGCCAAAGCCCAAGGGCTTCAGCCCTGGGCGGCAGGCCCCCGGTTGCAGGCCCCCTGCCTGAGGCTGGAGACCTTGAGCTTCAGCTTTGGCCCCACTGCCTGGACTTTTGGGGCTTGGGCTTTGGTCCTGCCATCCAGGGCAGTGGGGCTTGGGTGGGCTCAGGCTTCGGTCCCCGCTCCTGGGGTCATGAAGTAATTTTTGTTGTCAGAAGTGGGTCCCAGTGCAGTGAAGTTTGGGACTCCCTGATCTAGATCATCCCTGACAGATGTTGGTCTAACCTGTTCTGAAAAACCTCCAAATGATGGAGATTCTACAACCTCCCTAGGCAATTTATTCCAGTTAGGAAAAACTTCCTAATGTCTAACTTAAGTCTCTCTTGCTGCAATTTAAGCCCATTATTTCTTCTCCAGTCTTCAGCAGAGAAGGAGAATTTATTACCCTCTTTATATCAACCTCTCATGTACCTGAAGACTTGTCTCCTCTTCTCCAGACTAAACAAACCCAATTTTTCCACAATGTTGTCTTGATCTTCAATAATTTGTTCTCTGAACTTTCTCCCATTTGTCCACATCTTTCCCAAAGTGTAGTATCCAGAACTGGACACAATACTCCAGTTGAGGCCTTATCGGTGTTGAGTGGAAGAATTATTTTTCGTGTCTTGCTTACAACACTCTTGCTAATATATCCAGAATGATGTGTGCCTTTTTGGCAACAGTATTATGTAATTGACTTATTTAGTTTGTGATCCACTATAAACCCCAGATTCATTTTTGCAGTACTCCTTCCTAGACAGTCATTTCCCATTTTGTATTTATGCAATTGATTATTCCTTCCTAAGCATAGTACTTTGCATTTGTCCTTATGGAATTCCATCCTATTTACTTCATACCATTTCTTCCGTTTGATGATATCATTTTGGATTCTAATCCTGTCCTCCAAAGCAACAGCAACCCCTCCAGGTTTGCATCATCCACAAACTTCATAAGTGCACTCTATGCCATTATCAAAATAATTTATGAAGGTATTAAATAGAAATGGATCCAGGACAGACTCCTGAGTGACCCCACTTGATATGCCCTTCCAGCTCAATTGTGAACCATTTGATAACTAGTCTTAGAAGGATTTTCCAACCAGTTGTGCACCCACCTTGCAGGAGGTTTGTTTAAGCTATATTTCTCTAGTTTATGAGAAAGTCATTGAGACAGAAGCAAAACCTTACTAAAGTCAAGATATATCATCTCTACTGTCTCCCCTATTCCACCAGAGAAGGATATTAGGTTGCCTTGACATGATTTGCTCTTGACAAATTCATGTTGACTATTACTTATCACCTTACTTTCTTCTAGGTACTGACAAATTGATTGATTTGCATCATTATCTTTCCAGATACTGAAGTTATGATGACAAGTCTATAATTCCCTGGGTTCTCTATATTTGCTTTTTATAAACAGGTGCTACTGTATATTTGCCTTTTTCAGTCCTCTCCCCCAACTTCCATGAGTTCTCAAAGATAATTGCTAAGGCTGCATGTCTGTCATGGATTCCATGACTTTCCATGACAGCCGTGACTTCTGCAGCAGCCAGTGCAGCTGCTCGGATTGCCCCAGCAGCAGCTGGCCCAGGGGCTGTCTTGAGCCACTGTGTCCTTTCCCCCCCTGCAGCAGCAGCTTGGGTATGGGAGGGGGCTCAGGGCTGAGAGATGGGGTTGGGGCAGCGCTTACCTCGGGGGACTCCCTGGAAGCAGCTGGCATGTCCCTAAAGCTCCTAGGCGGAGGGGCCAGGGGGGCTTTGTGTGCTGCCCCTGCCTCCAGGCACTGCCCCTGCAGCTCCCATTGGCTGCAGTTCCTGGCCAATGGGAGCTGCGGAGCCGGCGCTCGTGGCAGGGGCAGCACTCCCTCCCTCCCCGGCCATTCCCCGCCCCCAGTACCCCCAGGGTCCCAGCTCAAGTTTTAGTTACGGGTATATAGTGCAAGTCATGAACAGGTCATGGGCCATGAATTTTTGTTTATGACCCATGACCTGTCCAGGACTTTTACTAAAAATACCCATGACTAAAATGTAGTTTTAATTGCTAATGGATCAGAGATCTCTTCAGCTAGTTCCTTAAATATGCTAGGAAGTATTTCATCCACCCCTGCAGACTTGAAGACACAACTTGTTTAAGTAATTCTTAACTTGTTCTTTTCCTATTTGAGCCTCAGATCCTACCCCATTTACAGTGATGTTCACTGTGTTAGTTATCCAATCACAGCTAACTAACTTTCAGTGAAAGCAAACAAAAAATGCCATTTAACACTTCAGCCATTGATGCATTTTCTGTTATTGTCTTTCCCTCCACATTGAGTAATGTGCTACCTGGTCCTGGTCTTCCCCTTGCTTCTCATGATTTGTAAAATGTTTGTTATCCTTTATGTCCCTAGTTAGTTTATTCTTGTTTTGTGCATTCACCTTTCTAATTTTGTCCCTATAGGCTTGTGGGTGTTTTTGTTTTTTTAATATTTGTCCTTTGTAATGTGATGTAGTTTTCACTTTTTGTAGGACACCGAGTTTCAGGTCATTAAAGATGTCTTTTATACTTCCTAACTTTCCTACCACATTGGGATCTTTTGCTCTTGTGCCTTTAATAATGTTGCTTTAAAAAATTGCCAACTCTCCTGAACCTTTTTCTCCTTAGACTTGCTTCCTCCTATAAGATCTTTCCTACCAATTCTTGGAGTTTGCTAAAGTCTGCCTTCTTAAAGCCCATCGTCTTTATTCTGCTGTTTTCCCTCCTACCATTCATTAGAATCAATCTCTATTGCATTTCATGATCACTTTCACCCACTTCAGATTCTCAACTAGTTCCTCCGTTTGTCAGTATCAAAACCAGAATAGCCTCTTCTCCCAGTTGCTTTCCGTACCCTCTGTAACAAAAGAGTTGTCTCACATGCATTCCAAGAATGTTAGATAATCTGTACCCTGCTATTTCCCCATGCAAATAAGTACACGTGCAGCATGTAATTAAATACAAGTATGCACACGACTAGTGGGAAGGATAGTTCATTGCCTTCACTTAGAATTGCATTGCTTCTCTTCAAGCAAACGGTTTGCACTTTCGTAGAAAAACCACTTTTCCTGTTTATTTTGAGGTTTCAGAAAAAGACAACTAGCTATTGGTCACCTGAACAACTTGTGGTATCATGAAAAAAATTAGTATTAAAATAAGGTGGTATCATGAAAAACATTATGTAGGATCTTCAGACTAATTTACAAATAGACAACATTATGTATACCTTCAGCAAATCCTTGACCACATTGCCATGTCCAAAATAGCATGCAAGGTGAAGAGGCGTCCAACCCAAATTAGATTTACTTCTGCCTAAAAATATGAAACAGAACATCAGGTAAACAAATGCTTTTGTAATATAAGACAGTAGGAACAGTTCAGTGTAAACTGTAACATCTTGCCAACGCACACAAACAACAGACATAGTTAGTCTCTACAGTGAGAGCAGCCATTTATAGATTTCAGGCCAAAAAGGACTATGAATATCTAGTCAGACCTCCTGCAGAATAAATAAAATAAAAATTTCCACCCACTAATTACTGCACCAAGCCCGTAGCTTGTGGCAGAACTAGAGCAGCGTTTCTCAAATGCAGCCACTATGGCTGCATGTGGCCACCAGGGGTTTTTCCTGCGGCCACAACAGCCTCTTGTGCAGAGATGGAGGAGGGAGCAAAGCAGTGGCCCCTCCTGGCAGTGCTCAGGGGCAGGCTTCAGCTTCCCCCCACCCCCGGTTCAGCCAGAGGCTCCGGCGACAGGCAGTAGTCCCCCCTCACCAAGCTGCAGCCGCAGGACTCGAGCAGCAGGCTTCAGCTGCAGGCCTCCTGAGGTGGTCTTCAGCATCTCTTTCCCTCCCCCACCCCCCAACTTCAGGGCTTTGGTTTTCAGCCCCCTTGCAGTAGCAGGGCTCTGCCTATGGGCCGGGGCCTCAGCCCACCCCCAACTCGAGCCCTGGGGCTCTGGGCTTCTGAAGGGCCAGCCTTACCAAGCACTGTGGTCCAGAGGCAAGAAGTGGGGTGAACCTGGGGTCCAAGGCCATGGAAGGGAGCCCAAGGCAATGGGGAGGAAGCAGTGGAGCCTGGGGAGGCAGTGGGGGCCAGGGGCACCAAAATGTAACTCTACATTATTTTTACTATGGAGTGTACAAAAAAATTACAATGATTTGATCATGTAAATAGGCATATTTGTTTTTCCTAAAATTGTCAGAGCGGCCACCAACCAGAGTTGTCAGAGCAGCCACCAACCGCACTCTGAGGCGGCCAAAAAATTTGTCATGAGAAGCCCTGAACTAGAGCATCTCTAACAGGGCAACAACCTAGCATTACATTGTTGCTTCCATATTTCTTATCTCTTGTGCTTTGACACATGAATGAAAAGAGCATTCTAAGAACTAGATTTTTTTTTTTTTTTAATCTACGAGAGTCTAAAAAGCCAATTCCGGTTTAACTGGGTCCATTCCTCTTACACAACCCTTAGAGAGCCAGGACTAACCCTTGCACTTAAGAGCATAGGACACACGAGAGGCAAGTTGGTTTATAACCCGAATTATCTTTATGTTTAGGAATACTATGCACTGGCAACAGCCTTGTCATTGGCAAGGCTTTCTAGGTTAAGCAGTTACCAACTGCGTTTGCAATCCACAAGGCTTGTATGTTCAGATCTCACTGGCAGAGTGCTGGAGCTAATAGAACAGTCAGCTGGAAAGACAGAGCAAAGCTCTTGGATAACCACCATTTATTCAGATTCAGAATAGTTTACCCAGAAGTGTCTAGCTGTATTAGACAGTCCCTGAAATTTCAGCTTTTGTTAAATAGCAGTGAATGTTGACTGGTAGATTTCTAGGTTAAAATTATGTACATTACAGTGAAATAAATTCCACTGACCTGGTAACTGAGCTTAGTTTCTCTACTTGCTACACGTAGACAATAAGCAGAGCTGTTCTCACAAAAACTGTATATTAAAGATGCTTTTAAGTACCAGCCACAAAGCTTTTTACTTGTGGGCATGGGAGTATTGAGAGGACTCAGATTAGTGGTTCAATGCATAAATTGTAGTACCATCATCAAGTTCTCCATCTCATGTATGCCTTACAAGTAGGCCTCTGCAGCCCATGCAAGTTTGCCAAAGAGAAGACAAACACTAGTACAGAACCCTACACCTCTCTTTAAAAATGGGTGTTCAAGATGGGGCTCATAGCATAAACGGAATATCAGTTATTTTCCTGTAGTTGCCCTGTTAACAATTTTCAGCATAAACAAACACCATTAAGGGCCTTTTAACCATAAGGAGGTCTTAGTTTAATAGAATAGGTTTTCACCCCTACCCAAATTTTCTCACTTTTAAAGCTTTAAAGATTGCTGACCCCCATCTCAGCTCCAGCTGCACCTTCATTTCAAGTGTCAAGATGAGCCCTCTTATTGTAGGATATTGGCTTACTTTGTTACCTTGTCTTCTCCTTTCCATTTTTGTCCCCACCTCCAGTCTGTCTCATGAACCAGCTGCAGTTTGCTGTAGCCTCAACTGTAAGCTCCTTAGGAAAGGACTCTTTACTGCATGCCTGCAAAATGGCAGCTGAGCCTTGAATATTATGCAAGTACAAGGATAGCAAGTTATTGGCAGAAAGATTCAAAGTCACCTCATTGTGCATCCTCTAATGGGATTATCAGTTGTTCAGAACTTCAGGATTCTAACGTTAGACTAGGCCATGCCAATTTTTGTGTGTGACAACCTTAGTTTGTCCTTTTCACTTTTAAGTGTCCATGCAGTCATCACTGCCTCTCAGCTATCAACAGCTGCATTACATGGAGGCCTTCCTATTATTTACACATTTGCTTGTAAGACAGTGACACAAATGAGCTCCTTATGGTCCCTTCCAACAGTGGTAACCATACTGGCAGACTTCTTGGTTAAGATAACAGTGTGTAGGATAACAGTCTAGGTATGCAGCATTTCAAGGTCTACAGTAAACCAGAGGTGCCAGTATGCTGCCTCCCCTCCTCCAAGACCCCCTCACATATATTTCGGGCCTTCTAGCTTTACATCCCCATGCCTACATCTTTTAAAGATATTAGTAGCTAGAAACACCTAACAGATGTTCTCTAGACTGCATGCAGAGAGCTTTGAAATAACCCTTGTGGCGATCAGGAAGTTCAGCAGTTTGGGCCACAACTAGATCAATTTTTGGTTTTGGTCTACTGTAATGGAATTGTTTCTTTAGGAGTCTCGCCTTTCAGTGTCTTACTTTATGTAAAGTTTCCAAACAAGAATATGACTAAAGAGTGTTGAAAGCACTCAAGATCTTAGTTAGAAGTGGACAAACACATTCAAATGAGAGGCCTAGTGATTGAAAGGTATATCTGATTAAATTTAATATCTCTGCTAAACATTACTGCACATCAGTAAGTTACTCAGACTTTCAGTGTAACATGTTAAAAAAGCAAGTCGTTTCAGAAGAAAGTTTTGATGAGACTCCCATGTGGCCAGTTTTGCTTACAACTTTAGTTTCAGTTCAGATTTAGGCTAGTTAAAGTGTATTTGTTCATGTTTTCATACCAGACTGATGTGGCAGAAAGGCATTTCCCTGCTTCATGCTTTAAAAAGAGGTAACATCCTCAGTCAAGGATAGAAGCAGACCGGTTAGTGATCAGCTATCCTCCACTAAAGTGACAGCCCAGCAGAAATAAAAGTTATATGTAACTTTGGGGTCCCCAATATAAACCCACAAAAGCAAGCACAATTGTTAAGTCTGCCTTTTTATGTTCTGTTGGAAGACAATGCTATATGTAAGCTTCAATAAGGCATGGTAACCATCTTGCGTTACTAGGACTTGTGCATTCTGCTGCACGTTTGCCTTTCTGCTTGTTCTCCCTTACTACTGATTTTTGTCTGTTACAATTTGACATTGTGCTTCTCTAAGGGAAAAGTATTCATTCCTCTAGTACCAAGATATACTGGATTCCATGTTGAATGCTACCAGCAGATTGTATATTAGTCCTGGAGCAACAACTATCAGCCACAACAGGAGCCTACTGAACAGAAGTGCAAGGTCTGTAGGGTTTTATTTTTTTAATGTTCCATTTTCACGATCTAAAGCAGGATCATAATCACTGAGGAGGTAGGAAGAAGAAAGAGCATAAAGGTTGCCAGAAGTCGCATAGTAACCATGTCCTCTTCAGGCAGGACTTGTATTGTTTCCATCTAATCACTTGTTGGTATGTTCAGTGTAGAAGGTAAGTAAATGGACTGCTACCACCTCTATTAAGACAGCATTAAACCTGTACCCAGCGCCCCTTACCATAAACCCCAACACACAAAACATGACATCCATGTCACAGAATTGGTATGCCATGCATGAGAGAGCAGTCATTGATAAGGCTCAAGGGCAGAAGCTCAATTGAACTGCACATGTTGGTCAGCCTTTACCAGAGTTGGACACTCATCAAGAGTGATCCAGCATGATTTTTTTTTAAAAAGGGTAGCAGCAAATTGTGCTGCAATAACTCAAATGCAGAAATATAGTTACAATGTTTGTTTTGAAAGAAGTATATTCTAAAGTCCCAGATGCCAATGGTATGAAAAACCTGGGAGAAAAACCCAATACAAAACACACCCCAATCTCACTTACTTCTACAAGTCACCCAACAGTATTGTGTTAACCTGGAAAGTTTTCCTTCTCTGCACAAGAGAGAGAGTTTCAGGAGTTCAAGGGCAAGAAGCAGCTAGAGCAGGGGTTGGCAACCTTTCAGAAGTGGTGTGCCAAGTCTTCACTTATTCACTTTAACTTAAGGTTGTGTGTGCCGGCAATACATTTTAACGTTTTTTTAGAAGGTCTCTAGGTCTATATTATATAACTAAACTATTGTATGTAAAGTAAACAAGGTTTTCAAAATGTTTAAGAAGCTTAATTTAAAATTAAATTAAAATGCTGATCTTACGCCGCCGGCCCACTCAGCCCGCTGCCGGCCTGGGGTTCCGTTCACCTAGTTCAGCAGCGGGCTGAGCGGGGCCTGCAGGACCCTGGCTGGCAAGGGGCTGGCAGCTGGGACCCTAGAACGGGGGTGCAGGTGGGAATGTGGGAGGGGTGCAGGAGCTCCTATTTGGTGCTCAGGGTGGGGATGTGGGGGGAAAGAGTAAGGGCATGAGGTGTGGGGGGGCTGGGTATGTGTGGGGGTGCAGGAGTCAGGGCAGAGAGCTGGGATGCTCAGCTCGTGAGGGTGCTCACAGCAGGGGGCTGGAGGAGATATGCCCCATCTCCACCCCTTTCCCCACCTCTTCTCTGCCTCCTCCCCAGAGCAGCGAGCATGCTGTGGTTCCGCTTCCCCTCCCCCTCGCAAGGGCAATCAGCTGATCGGCAGCAGGGAGTGGGAGGGGAGGGGCAGGAAAGCACCACACTGGGGGAAGAAGCCTGGGAGTGGGGAGCTTGGCTGCCGGTAGGACCAAGCTTCTGCCTCCTGCCCCCGCAGGAGAAAACAGTGGACAGGGCTGAGTGGGGCCAGGACCCTGGCAAGCAGGCAGCAGCGTGCCATCAAAAAAATTGGCTCGTGTGCCGTCTTTGGCACGTGTGCTGCAGGTTGCCGACCCCTGAGCTAGAGTGAAAAGTTGTATTTTTGTTAAACAACCCACATTAATGATATGACCAAGGGTATCAGACCAACTACTTTCAAACACCGAAACACTAACTTTTCCTAGCAATTCAAATTAGGCGTCTGGTGCTGTCAGCTTCTAGCATTTGTTAGATATGTTCCTACTGAAAAGCCATTCCTCTATAAACTATCTTGGCACAGTTTAACTCACTCATCCAAGAAAGTTGGATCATCAACCCCTTTATCCAAGAGGCCGTGATGCCACAGCAGCAACTGGGTGCTTCAAGTCAAACTGAGTTACGACTCCTGCGACAAGCCCCTGAAACAGATGAACCAGGAATTCACACTCTCCTCCTTGTATCTCTACAGCTCCTATTGCCATCCAGGAGAAAAGTAGAGCATTGTGCAATCTCCTCTCAAATGAAAGTGATTTGAGATTTGCCCAGCTCAACCTCATGCAGAACCCTTTGGTTGGACTCAACAGGCTCCTTATTTTGTGCATCTTTTGAAGAACTGCAGTGCCTTCCGTTAGAGTTCACTTTGACAGTTCAGTTAGTTCTGGTTACTAAATCCTGCCTGCCTGCTCACGTGAGGGGGAGAGAGAGAACGCACTGCTCACTCCAGGAGGTGGTGTTTGGGGGAAAATGGCACTTTATGCATACTAAAGTCTGAAACACCGGGGGGGTGGACACGGAAGGGAGCTTGTCACTCAGGTAGTTTTTAAATGTAGCTTTATGGAATACTGACATGCCATTGAGGCATTTGTACAGAATAAAGGAAGGGAATTCTTAGCAAAGTGAAGCATTAAATCACTACTATAAAAACTAAGTAATTTGTCACTTCTCTACCAAATAAGCCTCCTATAAGTAAGCTTATTAAAAGCCCACAGCAATTGTATAGCACTTTTGAAGCCCTTTAAGGTTAGGGTCTGAAAGCTCTTGCTGCAAGTTACTGTAGTTTGCTCTATTGTAGTGCTTGTATGTAAAATGAGAAGGAAGCTAGCACAAATGGCCTTGAAGTATCATGCTGCATTCATCTGAAGGGTTATGCCATTGTAGCATGGATAAAACTGCTTCACAGAAGAGTGAGCCAAATTCAGCGGGTGCAAGCTGTTGTAACTCCAGTGAAGTCTGGATTCTTATACCCAGACTGAAATGGGTCAGCAATGTTTTTCATCAGACATCTCAAACTGTGTAGTAAGGTATAAACCAGGCGTAGGAAATCTATGGCACGTGTGCTGAAGGCCACGCGCAAGCTGATTTTCAGTGGCACTCACTCTGCCCAGGTCCTGGCCACTGGTCTGGGGGGGGGGGGGGGGGGCTGCATTTTAATTTAATTTTAAATGAAGCTTCTTAAATATTTTAAAAACCTTATTTACTTTACATACAATAGTTTAGTTATATATTAGACTTATAGAAATAGACCTTCTAAAAACATTAAAATGTATTACTGGCACACGAAACCTTAAATTAGAGTGAATAAATGAAGACTCTGCACACCACTTCTGAAAGGTTGCTGACCCCTGGTGTAAACCATCTGTTAGGAGAAGGCTTAGTGGCACACACAGGTAGCCAAGAATGGAGTTGGCTGTCACACCTGCACTTTAAACCTTTGTGTTTTACAAGAAGAGCAGACAATACAAGAAGGTGTCAAGAGGAAAACCCTAGAACTGAAAACCCCAAGCTCTCTTGGTCATCAAATCCTTTGATGTTCAAATAGAAACATTACTTTCAGGAAGTTCTCATTAGCCACCACTCAAAAGAGATCATCCTTCCTGTTTACATTTTGTGCAAGTCACTATATCCGCTACACAGTAGCTAAATGGACAGCAGAAACGTATGAAATTGGAAAGGCAATAACTGGACAGTGAATTTATGTACAACCCACCAGTGTCAGCAGAACTATTTTTCATCTACAGTGAACTCATTTTGTTGGAATAAACGGAGGCAAGGAGTACTGGGAGGGAGTGTGGAAGAAGTTTAAGGAGTCAGACCACGAAAGTGGATAGAAAAAAAAAAAAAAGAGCATAGGATCAAAAGTTAAAGTTGTATCCCTTCTCCACCTCCTTTGTTTTAGGCAGGAAGTTATATAGGGCAGGGAAGTTATTAACTCTACAGTGCCTAGTACAATCTTGAGATTCGTATTAAATATAGATGCCAGGGTTTTTACTGGCTAATATATGTTTATTAGCCTAAGGAAAAATAAGCTGATCTTTCAGTCCATTTCCAATGAACAAGTAGGCACTTCATAAAAGCAGCACCACGTGGAATGATGCTACTGACAATCTCTGCAGAGACCAGGAACTGAACTAGCATGGTACGTGAACCACACCTCAGAAGGTCCTTCAAGAGAAGGGTTGAGATGCATTGGAAGATCAAATTGGGGTTGTTGGCCCAGATACTGCAGCCTCCGTTGTGGGGGGAGGGGGAAGAGAAGAGGAGGAGGAGGAGGAGGGAGGGAGGAGACTATAAAGACTATTTTCTATAAGAGATCCAGCTCTTCCCCCAAGGTGGAGTTGGCAGTGGATTTTGCAGGGCTTACTTTGTTTTTGTCCCAAAATTTAACTCCAAAAATGGGGTAAGCATGTACATTTTTCTCTAATATTATAATAGCATTAGTCTCAATGTTCACGCCTGAAAATAAATGAGAATACCATGTCAACAGTGGATAGATACATGTGTATAACAGAGGAAGTTAATTCATAACGGGTAGTTGAATGGTGGTATATCTGTACCTTTTTGTTATACCAAATCCAGCTGAGGCAAGAATCTTTTTAGTCCATTTGTTTATAGGTGTAAGTTTTCACTGTACATACCGTTGGCTTGAGTCATACACAAGATTCTTCTTTAAGAGAGCTTTGCTTTTATCCTGCCATCAGCCTTAAACAAAAAAAACCCTGCTATTTAAGCCATTTGTTCCCCACTTCCCAGCGAGAAGAGTGGAACAAATGCATAGTCTCTTTCTGGAGATTAGCTAGTTAGATATTTTACAGGTGGAGGCATTAATAAGTGAAGCATCCATGGCCTATTAATGGACAGGAGAGACAACATGGTGCAGGGGACAAAGCACTGGACTGGACTCAAGATATCTGGCTTTTATTGCTGCCAGTGACATGCTGTGCGACTTTGGTCAAGTCAATCACTTCACCTCTCTAAAAACCTCCATTTACTCTTCCACCCTGTGTCTCATCCAACTAGACCAGAAGCTGCTGGGATAGCAACTGTCATGTGTCTGTACAGTGTATAACACAATGGGGTACCTAGTCCCATTTGGGGTCTCCAGGCCTTACTGTAATGTTAACACTACATTATCAGCTATTTATCTCTTCCCATCCCCTCCCTTTCTAGAGTCTCTCTTCCTCTGCCCAAGGTCTATAGTTCTACACTTATCTCAAACTTCTACAGATATCAGACACGTAGACTTCTCTCTCCAGTGAGTTATAAATGAAGTATTGACTGGGGGTGTGCTGTACTACAAAGACAGACGCAAGATACAGACAAGCAGTTACAGCAGAACACGTTCAAGACTTATTAGGGCATGTCCATCACTGGAGATGCTGGCAGATAGCATCAGTATTTTTTGCAAATGGCACCACTTACTCACTGAAGCCAAGAAACTATATGCAGTCCAACATATTGGATTCCTGTAGTCTTTCTGGTCCTTTATATAGTAGTTCACTCCACTTTTACAAGAGAACTTTCAAAGGAGAAGGAGTTTGGAGCACAGGTGATATTCTCTTAGATTCTTCCTGTCAAAGGTAGGGGCCCAAGCAGAGACAGGTGCATCGTGGAGGTGAATGCCTGGCTGCAAAGAGGGGCTTTGGCTTCCTCGACCACAGGATGCTATTCCAGGAAGGACTGCTAGGCAGAGATGGCGTTCACCTTTCGAGGAGGGGAAAGACCCTATTTGGGCACAGACTGGCTAACCTAGCGAGGAGGGCTTTAAACTAGGTTTGACGGGGACAGGTGAGCAAAGCCCACAGGTAAGTGGGGAACATGGAGACCTGGGAGATGGGTTGGAAATAGGAGGGAGCGTGGGCTATAATGACAGAGAGAAAGGAGGGTCAGGGCAAAACTGGGAGGCAAGATCAAATCAGTAACTTAAATGCCTATATACAAATGCGAGACATATGGGTAATAAGCAGGAAGAACTGGAAGTGCTAATACATTGTTGGCATCACCGAAACTTGGTGGGATAATATACATGACTGGAATGTTGGTGTGGATGGATAAAGCTTGCTCAGACAGGGGAAAAAGGGAGAAGGTGTTGCCTTATATATTAAAAATGCACACACTTGGACTGAGGTGGAGATGGATATAGGAGACGGAAGTGTTGAGAGTCTCTGGGTTAGGCTAAAAAGGGGTAAAAAAACAAGGGTGATGTCATGCTAGGAGTCTACTATAGGCCACTTAACCAGGTGGAAGAGGTGGATGAGGCTTTTTTTAAACAACAAAATCATCCAAAGCCCAATCCTGCTGGAAAGGATGGGGGACTTCAACTATCCAGATATATGTTGGAAAAAATAACAGCGGGGCACAGACTATCCAATAAGTTCTTGGACTGCATTACAGACAACTTTTTATTTCAGAAGGTTGAAAAAGCTACTGGGGGGGAAGCTGTTCTAGACTTGATTTTAACAAATAGGGAGGAACTCATTGAGAATTTGAAAGTAGAAGGCAGCTTGGGTGAAAGTGATCATGAAATCAGAGTTCACAATTCTAAGGAAGGGTAGAAGCGAGTACAGCAAAATAGAGACAATGGATTTCAGGAAGGCAGATTTGGTAGGTTTGGTAACCTCAGAGCTGATAGGTAACGTCCCATGGGAATCAAGACTGAAGGGAAAAACAACTGAGGAGAGTTGGCAGTTTTTCAAAGGGACACTATTAAGGGCCCAAAAGCAAGCTATTCCGCTGGGTAAGAAAGATAGAAAATGTGGCAAAAGACCACCTTGGCTTAACCATGAGATCTTGCATGATCTAAAAAATAAAAAGGAGTAATAAAAAATGGAAACTAGGACAGATTACAGAGGATGAATATAGGCAAACACAGGAATGCAGGGGCAAGATTAGAAAGTCAAAGGCACAAAATGAGCTCAAACTAGCTACAGGAATAAAGGGAAACAAGAAGACTTTTTATCAATACATTAGAACAGGAGTCGGCAACGTTCGGCACGCGGCTCGCCAGGGTAAGCACCCTGGCGGGCCGGGCCAGGCCAGGCCAGGCCAGTTCAGTTTTATTTACCCGCTGACGCGGCAGGTTCGGCCGATCGCGGCACGCACTGGCCGCGGATCGCCGTCCCAGGCCAATGGGGGTGGCGAGAAGCACATCGCTCGCCTGCGCCGCTTCTCGCCGCCCCCATTGGCCCGGGACGGCGAACCGCGGCCAGTGGGGGCCGCGATCGGCCGAACCTGCCGCGTCAGCAGGTAAATAAAACTGGCCCGGCCCGCCAGGGTGCTTACCCTGGTGAGCCGCGTGCCGAACGTTGCCGACCCCTGCATTAGAAGCAAGAGGCAGACCAAGGACAGGGTAGGCCGACTGCTCAGTGAGGAGGGAGAAACAGTAACAGGAAACATGGAAATAGCAGAGATGCTTAATGACTTCTTTGTTTCGGTCTTCACCGAGCAGTCTGAAGGAATGCCTAACATAGTGAATGCTAATGGGAAGGGGGTAGGTTTAGAAGATAAAATAAAAAAAGAAGTTAAAAATCACTTAGAAAAGTTAAATGCCTGCAAGTCACAAGGGCCTGATGAAATGCATCCTAGAATACTCAAAGAGCTAATAGAGGAGGTATCTGAGCCTCTAGCTATTATCTTTGGAAAATCATGGGAGACAGGAGAGATTCCAGAAGACTAGAAAAGGGCAAATATAGTGTCCATCTATAAAAAGGGAAATGAAAACAACCCAGGAAATTACAGTTAGTTTAACTTCTGTGCCAGGGCAAGTAATTAAGGAAATCTGCAAACACTTGGAAGGTGGTAAGGTGATAGGGAATAGCCAGCATAGATTTGTAAAGAACAAATCATGTCAAATCAATTTGATAGCTTTCTTTGATAGGATAACGAGTCTTGTGGATCAGGGAGAAGCGGTGGATGTGGTATACCTAGACTTTAGTAAGGCATTTGATATGGTCTTGCATGATATTCTTATCAATAAACTAGGCAAATTCAACTTAGATGGGGCTACTATAAGGTGGGTGCATAACTGGCTGGATAACTGTACTCAGACAGTTGTTATTAATGGTTCCCAATCCTGCTGGAAAGGTATAACAAGTTGGGTTCCGCAGGGGTCTGTTTTGGGACCAGCTCTGTTCAATATCTTCATCAACGACTTAGATATTGGCATAGAAAGTACGCTTATTAAGTTTGCAGATGATACCAAACTGGGAGGGACTGCAACTGCTTTGGAGGATAGGGTCATAATTCAAAATGATCTGGACAAATTGGAGAAATGGTCTGAGGTAAACAGGATGAAGTTTAACAGACAAATGCAAAGTACGCCACTTAGGAAGGAACAATCAGTTTCACACATACAGAATGGGAAGAGACTGTCTAGGAAGGAGTACGGCAGAAAGGGATCTAGGGGTTATAGTGGACCACAAGCTAAATATGAGTCAACAGTGTGATGCTACTGCAAAAAAAGCAAACATGATTCTGGGATGCATTAACAGGTGTGTTGTGAGCAAGTAACGAAAAGTCATTCTTCCGCTCTACTCTGCGCTGGTTAGGCCTCAGCTAGAGTATTGTGTCTAGTTCTGGGCACCGTATTTCAAGAAAGATGTGGAGAAATTGGAGAGGGTCCAGAGAAGAGCAACAAGAATGATTAAAGGTCTTGAGAACATGACCTATGAAGGAAGGCTGAAAGAATTAGGTTTGTTTAGTTTGGAAAAGAGAAGACAGAGGGGACATGATAGCAGTTTTCTGGTATCTAAAAGGGTGTCATAAGGAGGAGGGAGAAAATTTGTTCACCTTAGCCTCTAAGGATAGAACAAGAAGCAATGGGCTTAAACTGCAGCAAGGGAGGTTTAGGTTGGACATTAGGAAAAAGTTCCTAACTGTCAGGGTGGAATAACATTGGAATAAACTGCCTAGGGAGGTTGTAGAATCTCCATCTCTGGAGATATTTAAGAGTAGGTTAGATAAATGTCTGTCAGGGATGGTCTAAACAGTATTTAGTCCTGCCATGAGGGCAGGGGACTGGACTCAATAACCTCTCGAGGTCCCTTCCAGTCTTAGAATCTATGAAAGCATTGTACTGTACCCCCTATGTGAAGCTTGTATACACGCTGCTCTGTATCTACATACATCCACACAAAAATACATGCCTGGTATGTTATAGTTTGATGTTGTACCTTTTAGAGGAAAATGAGGGGGCACTGCATCACTTAAGGTTTATAACCTTAATGCCTAAAAGTTAATCATACTAACCTTTGCAGTTGATGTCAACTACTTCTCCTTTGTCCATGGTTTCCAGTAGTTGTCTAACCTCTTCACAGTTTCCATTTCTAGCATCATGGAGAAGCTGCTGTTCTGCTTCAGTGATCATATCTAATAGATTATAAATACAGACTATTAGTTGTTATAGCTTCATTCCCCCTCTCCTCCCCAGGACAAAAGTTATAGCACAACTTCATGCCAAGATAAAACAGAATATACTATAACTTTTGGCTATGTGCTCACTTTGGCTCATTCTGCTTGGGATATGAATATTTAGTATACTAAAGCCTACACGGATATGGCTTAGATGAAAAAGATGTTCTGCTTACTGGCCACTTTCAGTTCAGATACCTAAGGAGCAAACAACACTATTGCTACAGATGTCATCTATATATAATCAATGACTTTTCCTCCATCCACCTCTTAAAGCTTTGAGACAAGATAAGTAGTTTATACTGTTTAGTCTGAGTGCTTGGCTGGGGATTAATTGGAGTCCTTTTAGCAACAGAAATCAACTGGAGAACAGAGCCAGTTAGCGTTTGTGGGCTGAAAATGCATGGAAATTCCAATTGTCCACTGGCTACCTGAGGTGACAGGAAGGATGAGCCATTGAAATAAGCATCCACAAGAGACTTTAATCCTTTATTTTAAAAAGGCCCATCAGTATGAGGTGAACTAGAACTGGCCCTGCTCAGCACTGTTGGGTGCTCTTTTAGAGGGGCTTGTACTACCAAGATTGTATGATTGTTGTACTCTTAGGACCTCATAAAAGGGACAATAGCACAATGCTAACCCAATGGAAAAATTTAAGCAACTGGGTGGGCAACAGTACCATTTACTCAAATTATTCTCTTAAATGTTGCATTTTTTTCTTATATAAACAAGACTGAGTCCATTTGTTATCCTCACACATGCACATGTTCCATGAATTATACACCAGAAAATGTATTCCTGACTTGCTGCTTACTACAACAAAACTGCCTCAAGATACAGCACAACTCAGAACTACCTGCAAGAAATCCTCAAATCATAAGTGAAGTGTGACCTCTTTGAAAAGAGTCAGGGAGCCGCTTTTATACAATAGCCTGCAAAGAGTGTCCTTTTGCAATATGCAGTAAGCTACTGTTGCCAAGAGCATCAGCAGACTAGCAAGTTGGCAGAGGATAGAAACCAGGTCTTGACAAGACCACTAGACCAGGGGTAGGCAACCTATGGCATGCGTGCCAAAGCCAGCATGCGAGCTGATTTTCAGGGGCACTCACACTGCCTGGGTCCTGGCCACCGGTCCGGGGGGCTCTGCATTTTAATTTAATTTTAAATGAAGCTTCTTAAACATTTTAAAAACCTTATTTTACATACAACAGTAGTTTAGTTATATATTATAGACCTATAGAAAGAGACCTTCTAAAAAATGTTAAAATGCATTACCGGCATGCGAAACCTTAAATTAGAGTGAATAACTGACGACTCGGCACACCACTTCTGAAAGGTTGCTGACCCCTGCACTAGACATGCAAGGATTGCCTACACTGAATCCTGCAGAAGCAAAATCTCCAGTAAGTGAAAGTTAACTTTTTGCCTCTATGGTTGCAAAGAGACTACCAAGTGTTAACCGAGTTTACTATTCTGCATAGTTTTCCTGCCAGCAAAGATCTCCAGTAGTTCTGCTGCTTCTCATAATTTCACTTGGCTGCTTGGGAAAGCTAACAAGACTGATCAGTTACATAACACTTATTCAGAGTTCGGTGAGCAGTGTTTACAGTAGATTGAAATAGGAGGGAGCTCTCACTGCACCAGCCAAGAGGACAGCAATGGGGGACCATAGCCAGAGAAGGGACTCCCTTTGCCTGGGAGCTACTCATGGGAAGGACCCAGAAAGAGGAAGGCTAGGAGAGTTGGGGGTAAACTGTGAAAGTCACATAAAACCACACACGTTGCAGCACCCTAAGAGGCTGGGGAAATATACAGTAGTAGAAGCAAGCCTTCCAAAGACACTGGTTCTGAAGAAGATAGATGAGCAGCTGAGAGGGGGGGGAAAGAGGAATCTTCAGGTTGAATCAAAAGCCTCCTTGATAGAAGCCAGCATGGAAGATTGAGCAACCCCTCTCCCCCAAGCAGGGTCCAGGAAGAGTAAGCTGATTTAAATCCCAGCAGACTGGAATTGTAAGGGGGACGTAGTGCACACAACTTGTCTTCTCAGCAGGCACTGCCACTGGACTTTGCTGGCGGGGCTTTGCCACTCATCTTTTATGTCTATCTCTGACTAACAGGTTTCTGGTAATCTTCAGGCCCTGGAACTAGCCTTTCTTGAACGAGCCCTCTTCAGTAAGGTACTATTCTTTACTTTGTCTTTGAGAACTAATATAGCTGCAGAGTTTCTGTATCCATTAAACACATGCTAGTTGTGTAACACCCATAATACTAGAAACTACATTACAAAACTCACCTCCTAAAGGGAAGGAACTCATAAGCACATGCTAGTCAAATACAGACAATTTAACAATACCATCATACCAGTCTAGGAGTTCTTCCACAGACAAGTCTACCACACATTGAGAACAGATACACACAAGGAATAATGGACAGGTATATTAGGAATACCCAAACCATGACAGAGGTCATGGATCAAAAGCCTTATTTTAAGCCAAGAAAATATGAGTGAAGTGTGATCAGTGAATAGTCTGGAACACTGCTTCTCAAGCTATGAAGCGTGATGCCTTTCCTGGTGGCCCCCAGAACGCAGTGAGAACCTAAGAGGAGGCGGCCATGAGGAGGGAAATCTCTTATGGAGAGGTCAGCAGAATGAAAAAGCAGGAAAGCGACCTGTCCAAACAAAGTCAGTTCTTCAGGTATACTCTCAATCCATTTAAAGTCAGAGGGACATTCCATTGTAATGTCTGTATCACAACATTGCATCATTTGTCAACATCCCTTGTTGACAATGTGCAAACATTGCAGTACACTTTCAACATAAATTGTTGCAATTTTGCCCTTCCGTTTGGCACTATGTCTTCCCTTCCCCTGCCTTCGGACAGTTGGCAAGGGAACCCTGTAAATGGTCCATTTGCTCAGAACTCCTTCGTGCTTATGCAGCAGCAAAAATTGTTGCTCTTTTGATCAGCACTCTGCTAAAAGCCTGTGTTACAAGACCTACTGAGAACCAGCAAGGCTGTGGAGTCACTGGGCAAGCATCACTTGCCTAGGAGAAACCGACATTAGAATTCAGAGTTTGTTTAAATCTTGATTTACTATCTCAAAGTAAACAATTTCTGCTCTTGCAACTGTATACACTGGAAGAGTAATAAAAATATTGTGCTAAAATTAAACAAGGTTTGTTTACTCAGGAACTTCCCTATCTAATTGTTTTTTTCTCCTCCTAGAATGAGCTTTATTATTTATTTGTATTATTGAAGTGCCTAGAGCCACAGTGTAAAATATGAACTGGTGCAGAAGAATGCTGACGGGCTAATCATCATAGCCACTTCAGGGATTATTTATACGGAAAATTTTACACATTTAAGTGAATCTGCCTGTGGTCACTCTTCCAGTTTAAGATTTGAGCTAAATTTGAACTAAAGACATTTATTCAGTTTAGTATGCATGCCCACAAAGCATAGTTTATGACAAGGGACTGAAGATAGGGTATGAAAGTCTACCTAGTTTTAACAGAGAGCAAAGAGTAACAGTCAATACAAGTTACAGTTCTTAGGAGTTTAAAGGCAACCCTGAAATTCCCAGGGCAAGGGGAGGCATGCAAGGAGAGAGAAAGAGTTGTGCTTCCCAAACCCTTCTCACCAAGTTTAGCAGTTGTGAGAAGGTGCCACATTGGCAGTCCTGGTTACTGAAGTTCTCTTCATCTACAGATCAGGTACAGCCTGGCAGGAGTACTAAAGATCTCCTTATAGTCCTCCACCAGACTGCCTTATCCCTTTCTTGAAGAGGCCACCTTTAAGGGAAAAAGGGGAATTTGTATTGCATTCAATCCTCTTTTGAAACTACCAAAATGGCAGCCAGGGTCGGTGTTTAATATGCGCACTTACTAACATGAAGGCTGAGACCATTCACATACAGAGAGTCTTTGAATGGTGGCAGCTTAAGTCTTGTTTACACTGGAGAATTGTGCCACATGAAAGTGAAGTGTTATTAATGGCCCATCTGTACCTGGCACATTACAGGGAGTTCACACCACCAATCCTATTTTGCTTGCATTTATCCCCACAGACACTGCAAGTGCATTGCCTTCTGGAAACTTATCCCACATTTCTTGGCACTATGTGCATTGGCTTGGGGGAAATTAATAGGCCCTTGAATGACTGGTGTGCTACAGGACATTTGTAATACTCTTAGTAGACAACCAATGCTTCTTATCTACATTAGTAACTCATTACAAGAGCACTAGGTAAGGATAACATTTAGGAGTTGCACAGGTCAATAATTTTATTTAATCACACCCAAAACTCCATTGTAGGCGAGGCTGCAATTCCTAAACCAGGTGGTTTAATGGTGAAAAAGCTCAATTTCCTTGAACCATCCAGCCACCTGAAGGCTGTACAATCCAACTGAAGCTGAAGGACTGATTCATAGTTTATTTAAATGTGGATCAACACAGCAAGAATTTGGAAGTTATAACTTAGTCATCCCCCTGTAACTCCCCCCTCCAACATCTACCAACTTGAGAACCAAACTGACTAGCCAGGGTAAAATATGTATGGACAGCCATGCTTACCCACAACTCCATCATACTACCAACAATTTAAAGGATTAAGGCAAGTGTGTACTATCTTTCAGTGTAATATTGCCCATTGATGCAAAAAAGTATTTGAATTCTAGTAGCTATAAAGGCATAAAGGTATTTGCCAAATAGTAATGCAATAGTTTTATATGTTAATATTACAAGAAAGTATTTGTCAGAATAAATTTAACAGATCAGTGGCATATGTCAAATGTTATATCTAATACTACTCAAAACACTCCTACTTATGCCTCTTGCTTTTGGAATTCTTCTTAAGATAGAGGATGGCTTCTTTTCCATGTTTTGTCTTCAATGCCTGTTTCCTACTCTTGCTCCTACATCTCCTTATTGTATTTCTCTCACCTTATTAGAAGCGTGTGTTCTTCTCCCATACAAAAGTCTCTTTATGGACACAACCACCAAAAAAGAAAGTCAACATTCTACTGGTGGCATCTGACTCAGATAATGAAAATAAACATGCATCTGTCTGCACTGCTTTGTATTATCAAGCAGAACCCGTCATCAGCATGGACACATGTCCTCTGGAATGGTGGTCAAAGCATGAAGGGACATATTAATCTTCAGTGTCTCTGGCATGTAAATAACTTGTAACACTGGCTACAACAGTGCCATGCAAATGCCTCTTCTCACTTTCAGGTGACATTGTAAGCAGGAAGCGGGCAGCATTATCCCCTGCAAATGAAAACAAACTTGTTTGTCTGAGCGATTGGCTAAACAAGAAGTAGGACTGAGTGGACTTGTAGGCGCTAAAGTTTTAGATTGTTCTATTTCTGAGTGCAGTTTTTTGTATATAATTCTACATTTGTAAGTTCAATTTTCATGATAAAGAGATTGCACTAAACTTCTTGTATTAGGTGAACTAAAAATACTATTTCTTTTGTTTCTTTTTACAGTGCAAATATTTGTAATCAAAAATATAAAGTGAGCACTGTACACTTGCTTTCTGTGTTGTAATTGAAATCAATATATTTGAAAACTTAGAAAACAGTCAAAAATATTTAAATAAATGGTATTTTATTATTAACAGCACAATTAACCAGATGATTAATCACAATTAATTTTAATCATATGATTAATTGCAATTTTTTTTAATTGCTTGACAGCCCTAATTTGAACACCAACTAGATTCTTCTGTTTCAGAGCTACTGTTCACAACTCTGTGGACAGCACTAGAAGCTGACAAGAATCTAGTTGCTTTTCACTCTGCTGCAGCTTGACAAGACTATGAGCAACAGTGGCACTGAAACTGGCCATTATCACACAAAGGATCTGACCCAGTAACCACTGATGTTATAGGAAGCTTTCCATTTACATCAATGGACAATAACCCTAAAACACTACACTGATGTACACTCTGGTAGATTAACACACACAGCACTATGAGGACCTGACATTTCAAACAGAGAGTTAAGTGAAAGTTAAAGTTCTGTAGATTTTGATGGCACTCACCTACTGCCCCTGCTTTAAAAAAGGACAAACGGAAGTAGTCTACTAACACAGATACTCTAGGGCTGCTGCAGTTGCTACTAGGTATGCAATGGAGACAAGTTTGAAGTGTCCAACTATATTGTATAGCAAGCAATGTGTTCAGTCTCAATTAAAGAGGCTAAAATCCAGAGATGTGCACTTTCATAGCACAGTCTCAGAGTACTCAATGTCGGACTATATAGAAATCATTTCACTCACATCTGAAGCACAAGTAACCTGGGTGAAAACAATGCACCTCTTTGACAGCAATCTCACTGACTTTGCCCAGATATTTAGGTTAATCCCTATACTCTTAAAGATCTACTGGCTCTTTCCACAAATAGCCAGGATGCTTCACCTCTCTGCAGGAAGACTGTTCCTCACTCAGGCCAGTGAGCTGACCACTCTAAGGGCTGGTCCACACTAAGCCCCCAGTTCCAACTAAGATACGCAACTTCAGCTACGTGAATAACATAACTGAAGTCAAAGTATCTTAGTTCAAACTTAAAGGTACTTACTGCGGGTCCACAAGCGGCAGGCAGGCTCCCCCGTCGACTCCGCCTACTCCTCTCGCGGAGCAGGATTACAGGTGTCGACGGCGAGCACTTATGGGATCAATTTATCGCGTCTAGACAAGACGCGATAAATCGATCCAAGAAGATTGATTGCTTACCGCCAAACCAGCGGGTAAGTATAGACGTACCCTAAGGTACTGGTTCACTTCCATGCCATGGGAAGAGTGCCATCTACTGAAGCCACCAGCACTAATCCATGCAGAACCGTATATACCTCTAAAGAATAGCCAAGAATCTGTCCAGCTGTACTACAGTTAAGATCAATCATGATCACAGAAAAATACCTAGCTCTTACATTGTGCTTTTTTCATTAGCAGATCTCAAAGAGCTTTAGAAAGGAGGTCAGTACCATGATCACATTGTACAGAAGGGGACACTGAGGCACAGAAAAGTAAAGTGATTTGCCTAAGGTCACCCAGCAAGCTAATAGCAGAGCAGAAGGTAATACAGTTTGCAAGGAAGTTCAGAGTTGAGGATGTAAAGATCTTCTATCAGTCCTAAAGTAGCAAACTGACTTTAAGCCTTACTTTGGTAGTGGTGTTTCAGTCATTTTGGAAAGATTTATAGTGATCTTTGGAAAATTAACAAGTTTACAGATCACATTAGCTGCAACACACACAGGCATGTTCAAGACAAGACAATGGTCTGTCATGCCCCAAACACCAGCAGTACTGGACACCTCCATCCTGACAGTTCTCCACTCAACAAGTGCATAACTCCTGTTGTTTGAGCTATACAGTGATGGGAGGAGGGATCACTAACTGTACATTCACTTTCTTTTGTATGTGCATATGCAGGGACTAGCCTAACACAGCCAGATACTTCCTGGGGGCCTGAGCATCAAGCAGCCAGTTTAGATTTTTTTTTTTTTACTGATAGCGAGTCTTATGATTTGACAGACCAATACCGCATCACGTTGTGCCGGCATCCTCTCCTGCAACTATAAACGAACATTTAACCAGCAGTATGTTGTAATCAGTCATAGGGGAGGGTATGTTTCCTATTGCAAAGGAACAGGGCTCAGCCTCTGGGGACAGCTCTGCAGCTTGTAAAGATGATGTTCACGTAGGTCATAAGAAAAACAACAACGAGTACTTAAGGTGCCACAAGTACTCCTCATTCTTTTTGTAGATACAGACTAACACGGCTACTACTCCGAAACATGTAACTCAGGTGCTGGAACTAGGGGTGCTGCAGCACCCTCTGGCTGGAAGTGGTTTCCATTATGTACAGGGTTTACAGCTTGGGTCAAGGGCTCTCAGCAACCCCATTATACAAATAGTTCCAACACTTCTGACCTAACTAGGGAAACTGGGCACTTGAGACGCCTAAGGCTGACTGGGGGACGCGCTGGGCACCACAGGAGTAAGCAGTCCTGGAAACCCAGCCAAGCACACAGCTATGCTCCGCAACGAGCAGGCGCTTGCTCTGCGAAGACCCCTCAGCCCCGGGACGGGTCACTAAAGCAGTCCCTCGGGTGGCAGCAAGCGGCGCGGAGAACCAACCCGCCCCTCCGCTTTCACTGCACGCCTCACAGCCCTGGGGCCCGCGCAGCGGCTCTCAGCAGGGGCCGTGGCGGGAGGGCTCCGCAGCTCCCTGCACAATGCGGCTCATCGCTGCCTTGTAACCGCTGCTGCCGCGCCCCCCGGGGAGGGCCACCCACCGCACGCTGGGACACACTGGGGCTAACAACACCGCTGGGGCAGCAAGCAAGCAAGCAAGCAAGCAAGCTCCCCTCCCCGGCCCCGGGCCGCCGCCTCACCGCTGCAAGCAGGCGGGCTCCCTCGCGCAGCCACCGCGTCTAGCTCCCGGCCGGCCTCACGCGCCGGGCCGCCCTCCCGATTGTTTTATACTCAACTACCCCGCACGTGACCGACCGCGGGGCTCGCCCTCCCCAGCCAGGAGGATTCCCACCCCCTGCCCCCGCCCCGGCCGGCTGACGGACACTCCCAACGGGAAGCTAGAGGGGGCAAAGCTCCTCCCAGCGGCTGCGCCTCGCAACGCGCTCGGCGCCGCAGCCCCTCCCGTGTGTGTCCCTTGCGCGTGCTCGGAGCCGCAGCAGCTGGGCCATGGGGTCTACTGAGCCAGGCAGCCGCGCCCCCCGCAGACACACACACACACTCACAGGGATGGGTAATGCCCCAAGGGGTGGTTCTGCTGCAGATCCTGGCAGACTGGGTAACGGGGTCTGATCTGCATCTGAGTCCTCTCCAAAAGCTCTGCGTGTGAACACCCTGGGAGTACTGCAGGGAATGAACTGATAAGAGACCTTGATGTGTGAGGGAGGCTTGGCATACCGACATTAAACGGCCTAGTGACCTTTATAATAAATAATACTTATATAGGATCGTTCATTTGATGAGCTCAAAGCCATTTAAAATTATGAGCATTCCCATTTTATAGAGGGGGAAACAGGGGCACAAAGATGTTAAGTCATTAGCCTAAGGCCACCACGGTGGGGAACAGAGTTACGTTTCCCATCTATCAGTCGCAGACCCAACCATCTATTATCTTACAAAGAGGGCACAATATGTCAGATCCAGATATGAATAGAATTGAAGATACAAGAACTCTGACAAATGTAACCCCTCAAAAAAGAATATAAAGTCATCAGAAAAAATACGCTTTTTTTTTTTGCAGTTACTTCAGCTTATATACAAATACAATACCACTGAAAGGAAATTCTGAGTGACTGTACAGCCATAGGGGCTGAAGTACTACTTTGGTTCAAGAGCCTTACATCCACCACTCTCTTCCCAGATCTGTTCCACTTTTTTGCCCATATTTAATCCCCGTAATATCTGGCAACTTGCAGTTCTGCCTCAGCACTGGAGAATGGTTCCATGATGCTGCTTGAAGCCTTGCAGGAGCATGTGAAATCATTAAATCGTTAACTAGTAGTATTCAGTGTTCAGACATTAGTGACTCTGTATTGCATTTGGTGCAAGGTCAGGAGCTACAAGTGCAGTCAGAAAACCATTCAACCCAATAGGGTGGATCATCGGGTTCCAGGAATGGGCAAATTTAAACCTTAGCAATTATTGTGAAACCAAGATGACATTAAGAGGGTGTAATAAAGCATGTATTATTGTAGATTACTGGCTCTGCTTAATTTATTTTCTATATATTAAAATATGATAATTCTAAAAATGAAATTGCAGCATATAAAAGGAGGAAATATAGTAGTTCCCTATCTATACAGCTGAATAATCAGAATTTGCTGGTCTCGTGTTCTGGTTTGTGTTGTCTCTAATGAGTGAGTTCTTTCTGATCTTAAAAGGCATCATTCTGCAGATGGGCTTTAGCAATGGGTATGCAATAGAGTTGATCAGGAATTTTACAACTAAATGTCAAAAAATGCTGATTTGTCAAAACCAAAACTTCATGGGAAAGGTTTGATTTCTACACATTTTAACATTTTCTAAACAGAAAGTTCAATTTTTTGCTTCAAATTTTTTTTTCATTTTGAAATTTAATTTACAGTAAAAAATTAAATAAAAAGGTTGAAATCAAAAGGAAACAATTAAATTGACCTAACCTTTTTTAAAAAAAAAAAATTTAGTTTGTGAACATTTTTGAGATTGCGATTTTTGTCCTGATTCAGTATGGAAATTTAAAAAAAAATCTACATTTTCCCAGGACAGGATACCCATTTCCTGCCTAACTCTAATATATACTATCTGAAGGGGTTCACTTATTTGCATCCTCACACTGGCCTCTTTTTCTTCCATACTAACTCCAGCCTTTTTCTCATTTTCAGAGCACTCCATAACTGCTCTGCCTGTACCTCTCTCCCACACATCCAGCCACACCTTTGGCTCCACCTAAGCTTCTCTCCTTTTGTCTCCTTAGCCCACTCATGGCTCTGTGCCATCTTTCACAACACTCTGACTGCCTGGAACAGCCTCCCATTAAAGCCAAGCCACCACATTCTCTTTCTTCAAAAAAAGTCAATAATCTACCTCTTCCCAGCTATAATTACCATACAACACAGTGTCTGTAGTGCAGCCAACTAGACTATCTCATGTTTCCAAATTCTTCAAGGCAGAGTCCTGTTATTTCTTCATCATAGTTTACCAGTTTTACAGCCCCTTGTTGTACACTCCCAGCATTGTTATAAAATTATTATATAAAGAATAATAATCTATTGAGTTTTGCTCTTTAAAGTTTGGAAGCAGTGTTACCATGACCATGGGTTTCCCATGATTTAGGCACATCTTTTTCAGGTGGCCTGCTGCAGTTAGTAACGTTGGGGTTGAGTGTGTTGGCAACCACCTTTAGATAAAATTAATGTGTATGATGTGAATTGGTTTTGTCAATGATTTTCTTGTAGCAGAATATATTTTACACCATCTCCTCTGCCGGGATTATTTATCCTGGAAAGGTAAAGCATTGGGGGCAACTTGACTGCAGAATTCAAATTTTTGAACGATCAAGCCACCTCTTCATCCTGCTCCAGAATACAAGACCAAAGAGAGCCTTGGCTAAATGGGTTGTAAATGCAGAATCAATAAAAGGAACTTCTACTTCATGCAGCACATAATCAATCTGTTGAATTCACTGCCGCAGGAGATCAAATCCTGTTACAAGACTTATAAAAGGGTTGGACAATTTAAAATAATAGTGTTAATTACTAGTTAATTTGGATATGGTTTGAAAATAGGAGCCATACAAGGCAAGATGGTGTAAGGGTGATAATTTATCATGCTTCAGGGCACCAATGATAGCTTAGACAGGCAAGGAAGAAGCATGTACACCCTTTATAGCATTGCACAATTGACTAAGTGTACTAATATTTACTTATACGGGAACGAATTGAGGAATAATATTTGGAAAATGTTTTGAACTGAAAAGGGTTAAGATTTACTAAGTATTATATCCCCCTGTATTCTCCACAAAACATCTGCAGTTCTGCTTCCGACACCTCTTCTTCTTTGTGCACTTCTCCAGATCTTGTTCTCTTTTTCATATTCAAACTAGAAAAAAATGTATGTTGCATATATTCACTATTGCCAACTCTACAAGGAACTGAACACTAGTAATTCACTATTGAAATATTGTAATTTGATCTGTTGTACAGATGCTATCCTTCAGTAAAATGTTTTCTAAATGAACTGTCAAATGGTAGTGTGACAAATTGTGCTCTAATAGCTAGTATGTAGCCATTGTGCGTATTGTTCCTGGGAAAGTTATTCCTTTTTTCTAGTTCCCCTTTGCTTGGAAAGCATAGTAGTGAGGATACAAACATGAGGTCTGATCCTCTACTCCAATACGCACATTTTATACCAGTGTAGGGATTTACACTGGCACAACAGAGTGAAGAGTCAGGCCCACGTTCTCCAACAGAACCCTCTATGAACCTTAGTAAAGTAGATCTGAATGCATGCCAACAGGAAGACAAAATGGAAAGGCCTGCTGCATGGTCTATTTGTGAACACTGTGAGCCCAACTTACTGATGGGGTAGGACTAGTTTGTACTGCGCAAAACAGTACTAAAGCAAGCTTAGCCAGCTGCTAGAGGAGGCCTCCTGAAGAGGTGAATCAGGTGATATAGAGCTGTTGGATTGGCTATTATGCCATGCCCTTCCCAAATGACATATGGGCATGGCCAGAGGAAAGCGTGCATGGCCAAGGCTCCTGTACTTACTAATGCTCAGTTGCTGGGGTGGCCCCTGGGGTCCATTGACAGCCACCACAATTTAGAAAAGCTTTCAGGTTTCTCTAAGTTACACAGAAGATTGGACTGGCACACAGATGGCCCCAACATCAGAGGGGAGGCATGGATCAAAAAGGTGGCTTAAAGCCACCTTTACACACAATTCTCCTGAGATGCATCAAATGGTCCTTGGCCACAGCCCAGGATCTGGGCCTGTTTATTGTGTCTTTTTGCTAAAATAACAGAAGCAGTTTTGGTTTGGTCTTAAATACAAGATAGTGAATAAGGTGTGCATACAATGGTGTTACATCAGTTTCACAGTGATTTAGCCCCTAATCCACCAAAGTACTTAACCATGTACTGAAGTTGGACTGAGATTCAGTTAATCAACAGATGGGTCTAACAAATACGTATTAGGGCAAAAACACTCAGCAAGTAGTGATCCATTACTTACAAGTGGGAAGCTCATTAGGACAATGCCATCACAGTCGCTTCTAGCACTGGACAATACAGCTTCAATCTCCCTTTGTTACACAAACTTATTTATAACTTTTTGTTATCTTTTCTTATACATATGTATTAGTCTCTTGTTTCCATTTTAACTCTCCTCCCCTATTAGGGTTGCCAGGCGTCCGGTTTTCAAAAGGGGATCCTGGCTGCTCCAGTCGGCACCGTCGACTGGACTGTTAAAAGTCCAGTCGGTGGCGCGGTGGGGGCCCAGGGCTAATGCAGGTTCCGTGTCTGCCCTAGCTCTGCGTAGCTCCCGGAAGCGGCCGCCAGGTCCCTGTAGCCCCTAGGATCTGGGGCGGCCCCTAAGTCGGGGATGGGGGTGTTGGGGCAGAAGCCCCATGCCCTGGCAGGTGCCGCCCCAAAGGGGAAGAGCCCCACTTCCCGGCAGGCCTTGCCATGGGGGGCAGGTTGTGTGTGTCTTGCAGTTCTCAAACAGCTGAAGATTATTGTACGCAGCTCAAAGGGTCGGTAAGTTTGGCCACCCCGGTACTAGGCATAAAATCCTGGCCCCATTGAAGTCAATGACAAAACTGGATATTCTGCACTTGATTTTTACTGCCTTTCACCTTGTGTAACTTTTTTATACCTGTGCAAATTGTTCATAAACACTACTAAATCAGAATTCTCCGCTCACACCAGCTGTAGCATTTTACATCCACTTTGCATTCATTTTGCACTAACGTTGACTTCACAAACTGAAATATGGTTCTCCCAACATGAGTTATACCATATTAGGAAACTGTCTACCAAAGATAAAAGACATTTGGAGAGTAAAATTATGTAATGCAAAGATATCTATCTATCTAGTCCCTGAGTGTTCCTTTTCTTTTGCAAGAATATAAGGATATGGCTAATTACATGTTCTTTTGTGTATGTTTGGTAATAGAAATTAAAAACTAAATAAATAAATTAAAAAATTTCTCCTATTCTCCCCTAAATTATAATTTTTATTCTGGTAGGTTTTACATGCGGTTTTCCACAAAAGGGTGTTGTTTCATAACACCAATTTGCATTTTAAATGGTCAATCCATAGATTAAGCACCTGTATGTAAATATTTTATTTATAACGAAGAAATATTAATTGTACCTGATCTAAGGTTTGGGTGATTTTTGTGTGTTCTAAGTTTAGGATTAAAAAATTTGAATAAACCTGTTCCAAACAGCATCAGCTTTGACCCAATGTATTATCTTACCCTTACCACACTGAACAAAGAGCTTGCATTCCTTGTGGTAATTTAGGCCACTGAAAGAATGTTTTGGTCCTTTAACTGTATACAAACACAGAACATAACAAAAATGAAAAGAACAGATCAAAGAACAGTTATATTAACTGTGGCCAAATCATCGTGGCACTGAGGTCATAGCTCGAATCTGAAGCCTTGCCCATCTTGGGAAAATTACCTTCCCAATGACCAAGTATTGAAGATATTTTATATATATAATCTAGGATGAGAAAGCTGAATACAGTAGAACCTCAGAGTTACAAACTGACCCATCAACCACACACCTCATTTGGAACTGGCAGTATGCAATCAGGCAGCAGCAGAAACCAAAAAAAAAAGCAAATACAGTACAGTACTGTGTTAAATGTAAACTACTAAAAAAATTAATGGAAAGTTTAAAAAAAGATTTGACAAGATACAGAAACTGTTTCTGTGCTTGTTTCATTTAAATTAAGATGGTTAAAAGTAGCATTTTTGTTCTGCATAGTAAAGTTTCAAAGCTATATTAAATCAGTGTTCAGTTGTCAACTTTTGAAAGAACAACCATAACATTTTGTTCAGTTACAAACATTTCAGAGTTATGAACCTCCATTCCTGAGGTGTTTGTAATTGTGAGGTTCTACTGTTTAGTATTTATGTACATTACAGTGCATTTCTACTCAAAAAAGTGACTGCTTAGAAGTATCAGAGGAGTAGCCGTGTTAGTCTATATCCACAAAAACAACGAGGAGTCTGGTGGCACCTTAAAGACTAACAGATTTATTTGGGCATAAGCTTTCGTGGGTAAAAAACCCACTTCTCCATACATATAAGGTTCTACATTTTTCGTATCTCGGTTGCTTTCAAATCAGATTTGATTGTTTACAGATAAAAACATATTTTTTCAAACTGCCATCCTTGCAAACTGAGCCTGGGACCTGAGATTCAGTTTTGTTCTTTTTGACTCAGGAAACCTCAGCAGAATTGTTCAGTAAGTTCTAAATGCCGATCCAAATTCTTCCTTAATTATATCTGTGCCAACCCATTGTCTTCAAGTCATGAGGAGATACACCCTTGCAATCTCATTCTCTTCAGTATGGATTCATGGAGATAACTTGGGGCAAGATTTGGCCCTGCAATGAGAACTTACTTAACAATCATTCTAATGATGCATGACCCAGAACAGAACCCAGTTTTATGTCTCAAACCATTGCCTACATTGCTAAAAGGAACAAAAAATAGTTCAACTTTATTCTGGTGCTAAAGCAAGCAGATATGACTTTGCCAGTGTAAATCAAGAGGTCATTCTTAAATAGGGTCAAGAGTTGGGCAAGATGTCTATTTACACAAAGATTGAACTAAAATGAGAGCAATCGGAGCAGAAATCAGAACTTGCTCTGCCTTTGGTACTGTTCCCCACCTCTTCTGTCAAATATGGCTCAAACCTTATAATTAATCGTCAAAGTCAAAAAGGTATTCTAAAAATCTTGATATGGTTCCCAAGCCAGATGGTTTTCTTGCTGTCACTAATGCTTAGAGAGGAAGCAAAAATTTTGAGGACAACATGGCCATGTAACAAAGTAATAATTTTTTGAAGGCTAGTTGAAAAAAAATATTGCCACACAGTTAACTTTAATTTCTGTTACTGTGTATAGAAGCAGTTGGGCTCCTCTATTTTGTTTTCAAGCAGATGACCAGCTGCTGAATTAGTTCATACTCACTTTCTCAACACAGCAAATTCCCCCCCCCCAAACTGCATACATAAATCACACATTTGCCAATGCAAAACTATTTCTATCATCAACCCCTTCTTTTGAAGAGTCATTGGTTAGTGTCAGAACAAAAAAGTAGTCAGATCTAATTTTGCTATATCTGAGCTTTCAACTATAACAATATAAACAGAAACATATTAACAAAGTATATTTATTTGCTTTCTTTCCAAAGAAATTTAGAGGAAAGGGAAAATGTATCTTAATCTTATCTTATTTCTTCACTATTGAATCTCTATGAAAATATATAAAAAGAAAACATTCAAATTATAAATTGCAGAGAAAAGGTGGCTCACATACTTTGCAAAAAATGGAGAAATTAATAATCAAATTATTTACTAATAGAAATGTATTTTCAAGACATCTTTACTATCACAGATACCGAAAATAGGTCTACAATGGAGAAAGAAACACTGAATTTTAAAAGGGTATGTGAAAACTCTACACAATAGTAGTGACACTTCTGCAATTTGAGTTTAAAAGAAATTATACCTACACTTATGTTTTTAGAACCTGGAAGACTTATACAATTTTTTTAATGGTCAAGCATCACAATCTTGCAATCCATTTTCTTGCACTAGACATATTTTTCTGGTTGTACCAATAATTGCTTTTTTAATGTATCTTACTGAAAAAAAATATTTTTCAGCATTAATTTACGGGATTAATTTACTATGCTGAATTCCTTGGTTAAGTGAGCTGAAGTAGATGCAAAATATTAATAACAACAGTGCCAGTGCTCTATGTGTGGATATAACACGTATCAAAAATCTAACTTCATTCAGTAAGGCCCTAGGAACAACTTTTTCATTAGGTGTTTTGATATTATTGGCAGTTCCTATGGTTTTGTTAGTCCTTATTGCAGTTCTTAGAAATGCCTTGGTTATCTGGACCATTGTGGTGGACAAAAATCTTAGACAAAGAAGTAATTATTTCTTTTTTAATTTGGCTATTTTGGATTTTGAAATAGGTAAGTTATATTAGCATAATGAAGCAATGTATTATTTATAATATCAATGTTAAAGATATCTTTAAGGCAAATAAAAAAGGTTTATGTCACTAAGTTGTTTCTCAACTTAAGAAAGTTTACCAAGCATACGGTATACTTAGCAGACTAATGTGCAGGAAATTGCATACTGCACTTAAGAGGGATATAAGTTCTTAGGTGTGTCTCATTTTTTATCACATTCACAACATGCAATATTTTCCTTGTTAAAAAAAGGCAACAATTGTAGTAGTATAGATATTAAAATCACCTCAGTTTAGAAGTTGTTGTTTGAAGCTAGTTTTGCTCATGAATTGAATCATATATCTTTAAAATTTTGAATTTCACTTTTCATTGTGGATTGTCACACAGTAGAGATTAACTAGTCAACCTTGCAAATATTGTAGATCATTTACCTCCTTGTTTTTTCTACTTTGAAATTAAGTACCAATCCAAAAATACCTGAATAATACTTAAGGTACTGCAGTGCATGTATATTATTATTTCTTCTGGAATAACATAAGATATTATATCATGCTTTTTAGCGGACATAAAGTTGGTAATAGGAATTAATTTTTAGAAAACTAATTTTGGAGGACTAATTTTTAATCAAACCACAGAATGACTATCTAATTCCAATACCTAGTACATTATTAATAAACCCTGTTTTAGTTCTAACATTTCAAAACTGTGTTAAAAATGTCAACTTCTATAGCTCAGTTTTTCCTCTTAAACAGTGATAGTAAGGAAAGTACAACCAATAAGCAGTGACATTTTTTTGATAGAAAATTCATAAAGCACAAAATATGTTTTTTAGACCTAAAGTGAAATTCTGTCTCCGCTGAAATCAGTGGCAAAACTCCCACTGACTTCAACAGAGCCAAGAATTTACCCCTAATATGTAGGAAACCACACTCTGATTTCATGAGAACACAAGAACTTCAGTATAAATTCCAATCTGAAATTTGTATTGATGTATCTTTAATGGTTCTGTTTCTCTGTTAGCATCACATGCAACCTGGACTACAATAACTGCATTTTGTATTTGATTTCTTTCCATAGAAGCATTCTGTATTCCTGTGTATACACCTCTACCCCGATATAACGTGACCCGATATAACACGAATTTGGATAGAACGCGGTAAAGCAGCGCTCTGGGGGGAGGGGGGCAGCGCACTCCAGTGGATCAAAGCAAGTTCGATATAACGTGGCTTCACCTATAACGTGGTAAGATTTTTTGGCTCCCAAGGACAGCGTTATATCGGGGTAGAGGTGTATCTCTTATGCCCTCACAGACAAGTGGATATTTGGAAGAGACCTCTACAAACTTCAGCAAGTTGTAGCCCATCTTAAGTGCACAGCTTCAGCATTTCACATCAACCTCAACAGCTATGATATGTCTTTATCAGTTACTAAAGCTGTAAGTATAGTGTATGCAGTGAGCTGTTTATTCCTACTAATAGAGAGATAAATGATATTTCAGATTAAACTGAAGACAATACTATTACTATTTTTCATAAGTTGGTTTTAAAATATAAAAAGTCAGCCAAATTGTGCCTTTAGACCATGATTCAGCAATGAAGCTTGTGCTGGAATTTAGAGAACATGAGTAGTCCTATTAACTAAAAAAGCTTTAACAGTATTTTTATATTCTGTGTTTATGTAATAATTAATTTTTGTTTTCAACTGTGGTGATGGAGGCCAGATAGCTAGGTAGATAGTTATGGCCTGATCCTGCATCTCTGAAATTAACCCCTGGCACAGGCTGGGGCAGAACATTTGGGGATGGAGGATTGTGTTTCTGTTGGGAGGCTGGATTAACTCTCTGAAGAGGTAGACTTTCATGACTTAGCCAGAGGGCTAAGTTACCTCTGCAACCTAATGGTACTGAGAGCCAGAAAACCATCTGAGGAGAAAATAAGGTGTGATATTGAGGGAAACTGAGGAAGCACATTGGCCAAAAGCCAGATCAGGTAGATCAGATCAGGAGCATGGGTGGCTGGAGCCGGGCCTCCTGCAGCTGCCCCAGGAGCTCACAGCCCCGCCGCCCAGAGCATTGCACCAGTGGCGGAGCAAGCGAGCTGAGGCTGCGGGCCAGGGGGAACAGCGGGGGAGGGGATGGGGGCTAGCCTCCCGGGCCAGGAGCTTGGGGGCCGGGCAGGACAGTCCTGCAGGCCAGATGTAGCCAGCAGGCTGTAGTTTGCCCACCCCTGACCTATGGTGTCTGAAGAAGCTAGGTCTGCCTTGGTCACTATCATAGGATGGTAAAATAGAAATGTGTGTAGACTGTTTGTTACTTTAAAGTCCCTTTTCTCTCTCTAGGTCCCCATATCCAGACTATATCTAAATCTTGCTAATTCTTTCTGCATAATGTCTATAAAACAGCCTTTCTTATCCATTCACACAGCTAAAACTCTCATCCAAGTTCTCATAAACTTGCATCTCAATTACTGCAACATCCTTCTGGACATAACAAATACCATCTTGCTTTTCTCATATCCAATCAGAATACTTTGGCAAAGATCGTTTTCCTAGGCTGTAGCTTTAAGCATGTCACTCCTCTCTTTGCATCCCTCCACTGTCTTCCCCTTCTCTATCACATTAAACATAAGCTGCTTGTCTTCATTTTCAAGGTCCTTCATGAGTAATCCCCACCTTATCTATCATCTCTCATTCACTATCAAGAAGTTGATGCTTACCTCCAATCAGCCCACGTCAGCCTCCATCACTTGTTACATTTTCAAATAAGCACCTTCATGGTTTCTCCCATGCTGCCCCTCATGCTTTGGAGATGTTCCCCATAAACATTCTCAAAGCTGCCTAATTATCCTCCTCCAAACCCCTTCTCAGAACTCTCCTCTGCTGTGATACCTACAAGAAACTTGACAAGTTAGGCTGCTGATGGATTGAGATCATTGCCTATAATGCTGACTCCTTGTACTCCCTCATTTGTTTGTCTCTGTCTGTTGTCTCTTGTGTTCTACTTAGTTTGTAAGCTCTTTGGGGGCAGAGATTGTCTTTTCGTTGTGCTTGTGCACTTCTGGGCACCGGATCCTAGTCAATGACTAGCTCTGCTAAGTGCTACAGTAATATAAGAATAGATGCTTTTTCCTACCGTTAAAATAAACAGTACTTTTGTTTTAAAAGGTTGCCTGATCACTGCATTTTACTGGTCACAAACGCCTGAAAAGAAGAACTACATGTCCCAAACCCTCATCACTGCGTAAGCATGGTTGATAACGGGTACTGAAGCCCCGAGCCTGGTCTAGGAGTGGGAGAATTGCACAATTCCATCCCAGAAAAGGTAAGGGCACAAGGCCAGACAACTGTGTGCTCTGGGAGAGACCAGGAAGGGGACAGAGGTGCAGCTGGCCCTGTAACTGTGACACCAATTCCCTGCCTTCTGCTATGGCAGACTCAGAATTATGTGGCAGCTTTAATGAAATTAAAACATTTTGAGTTTTTCACCATATATTAAGTCTAGAGACTAAAATCAGGATCGGGGCCCATCGTGCTGCGTGTTGGTAGATCACCTTAAAAGAGTTCATGCCTTGAAGAGTTTACAACTAAATTACGAGAAGCTGGTGTTGCAAACACTGGGCGGGCGGGCAGGCAGGGAAATAGCTACAAGACCGCGTGCACACAGGCTGGCCCCGAAGGCGCTAGATGGGGTTAAGCGGGGTTAGGTACGTTTCAAAGGAACAGCGCAGCCTGCCCCGTCACGCACGCGGCCGGGTTACTAATTGGCAGATCCGATTGCAGCTGTTCTAGGGCGGCTCCATCTGTTCGGGTCACTGATCCCCTCCCCCGGCCCGGGGCCACCCTCCCGCCGCTGCCCGCGGGACGCTGCGCGGCCCAGGAGCGGAGCAGAACACCAGGACCAAGGCCTCCGCCGCCACCTGTCAGTCCAGTCGCGCATGCGCCTTCGCACCGTGCACGCCTCCGTGGGGGGTGGGGAGATCGGCCTCGGGGGGTGTGACCCGTGCCCCGCCCCGGGGCCCAATGGCGGCGAGTGACCCGGAAACGGCCCAGAGACAAGTGAGTGACGGGGGCGCGGGGGTTAAACCCACAGGGCTCGGCTCCGCAGCCTGCCCCGGCCGGGCTGGGCGCTGTGACCCCGCCGCTGGGGGGGCGCCCGGGGCTCGGCGCCTCCTGCGAGCCTCACTTCGTCCAGCTCCCCAGCCCCCTGCGAGCTCTGCCGGGCTGTAGCCCCCTGCGAGCTCTGCCCCTCATCCAGCCTCAAACCACCCCCCCCCGCCCCGTGACCTGAGAGGCCTGGCCCTGCCCCTCCATCGCCAGCCTCTTCCCCCTGCGCAGGTATATGGGACCGGGGGCCTGGCCAGTCCCTATTCACATTGTTATCATGTGTATTGTAGTAAGGCTGGCAGGCTGCTCCAGGGGTGCTGGGTCCAGGTCCTTGGCTCCACTAAGCTTTGTCGTAAGCAGGGTTCTCAAACTGGGGGTTGCAACCCCTCAGGGGGGTCACAAGGTTATTACCTGGGGGGTCATGAGCTGTATGGGTGGGGGGTTGTACTCAGAGTCTTGCTGTGTGAAAGGGGTTCCCAATTCAGAAAGCTTGAGAACCACTGGAACGTTTCCCAGCATGGCTGTTACCACTGGTGCAGTTTCACCTTTGCATGTCTGTGTGTTCAATCCTATGCTATGTAGAGCCACTGTGTATTAACAATGCCAGTGGCTGCAGGAGCCTCATCTATGCTAGGAATGGCACGATTTGTTACCACGGGGCAGTGGGAAATTTACCAAACACACTGCTGTAGTAGGCACCACCTTTGTTTTTGTCCGTTAAAAATATGTACAATAAGGGAAATCAAAAGCATAAAGCTACAAAGCATAAAGGAAGTTTTGTTGTTGAGAGTTTAAAAGCAGAAAAGTCATTAAATTAAAGCCGTCGAACTGTTACTATTTCCCAAGACACCAGCATCTAATCCAGGGATCTCAAATCAATACGAGGGTCACATGAGGACTAGTATGTTGGCCCGAGGGCCACATCACTGAAACCTTTTCATACAATGATACAAAAGTATAGTCAAAAATGAAAAAAATGAAGACTTCTATAGTATGCTATTAAAAGTCAATGTATTAACTTTTTTAAAACTAATGCAAAAAGTCAGTTCTAATTTTGACAGTCATTTCATTTTTGGCCACTTAGCTGGCAGTGTTTTGCATCAACCAGAGCATCAATATTAGGTTTGATATCCTGAGATGAAACCAATCTCAGTGTTGCTTTCAAATGTTCATCAGTGAGCCTTGACCTTAACACAGATTTGTTAATCTTCATGGAAGAGAAAAACTGTTCACATATATATGTACTTCCAAACATTGCCATTACTCTTGCGGAAGCAGAGAATAACATGGGAAATCTTTCTTGTGAAAGAAAACGGTAGAATTCTGGAATTCCAACATCTGTATACTTCTGCTTCAAAATGGTATCACACTGAAGCTCCTCTAACTCCATCTGCCTTTCCTCTGCAACATTGTCAATTTCCATAGCAAATGGTGTTCAAGTGCCTTGAAATCTTTAAACTGCACATCAAACTGTTTGTGTAAGTTAGAAATGATATCTGCATATTCTTTCAAGGATTTGGATTCAACTTTTCCTAAGGAATTCAGAGTAGAGAAATTGATCAAATTGCCAGCAGTAAGCTGTTTTCCCCCCACAAAGTAAGCTTGACTTTGAATGACTTAACACTGTCATACATCTGTGTTATCACATGTTTTCTACCCTGAAGCTTCAAGTTCAGTGCATTCAGGTGATCAGTTATATCTGTTAGAAAAGCAAGGTTGCAGATAACCGTGGAATCAGCAAGCTGTGGAATCTCCTTGTTTTTCATTTTCATGAAGGAATCAATCTCCTCTCTAAGGCCAAAAAAAAAAAAAAAAAAAAAGCTTCAAAACATTTCCATGACTCAGACATCTAACCTGTGTGTGATACAGAAGTTCCCCATATTCGCTGTCCATACTTGCTAGAAAAGAAGTGAACTGTCGCTGATTCAGCCCTCGTGCATGTATAACATTAACAGTTTTAACGACTACATCCATAACTTGCTTCATTTGTAGACTTTTACTACACAGGGCTTCTTGGTGCAAAATGCAGTGTATACTGGTGAAGCTAATTCCTGATATATTGAGGCTATTCAGTTTGGTCTTCAATAATCCAGCCACATCAACGTTTTCAGAGCACATTGATGGTGCACCATCCGTAGCCAAAGATACGAGTTTGTTCCGTGGCAGCGCAGCTTTTTCAATACACTCTTCCAGTCCTTGAAATATGTCACGTCCCGTTGTGGTACCTTCCAGTGGCATTAAGTCTAGCAATTCTTCAGTTATATTCAAATTGCAATCCACACCTCTAATGAACACTGCACATTGTGTGGTATCTGATACATCTGTACTCTCATCAACTGCACTTGAAAATGCTTCAAAGTCTTTTGCCATTTGAATCAATTGTTTTTGCACATTGTCTGCTAAATCCGTTATCCTGCAGGCACTGTATTGGCAGAAAAGGTTATATCTTCAAAAACTTTCTTCCTATCAGGGCTGCAAGAAATAACATGCGGCCCACGGGCTGCGTGTTTGAGACCCCTGATCTAATCTAAATGTTTTGTCCACTGTATCATTTTTAAAGAACCATTTGTCCTGTCAATATAATTGGTAAATTCAGAGTAATGTGTTCACATGGGCCCCAATCCTGCAATGAGTTCTTTGCAGACTCCAGTGACTGCATAGAGCCAGCTCCATTGACTTTAACTGGGCTCCATGCAGATGGAAACCTATGTATGACATTTTCAGATGTGGTTTTTCAAGTTGATGGTATCGATTTAAAATGTTTGATGTGTAACACTGCAAAGATGCAAAAATCATATCAGTGCAGAAAGTTATGTGTTTGACAACTTTCATTTCATGTACAAATAGGGGCACAATTCTGGTGATTTGGGAATCAAGAGTGCTCAGCACCTTAGAGGGTTGGTGTTTTTGTCTTTTAACATTCTTTTTTTGTAGATTGATGAAATTGACGCTCTCTCATCTATATATGGTGATGACTGGTGTGTTGTTGATGAAGATGAAAGGATATTTTGCATTAAGATTAGTGATTGTTTGGAGCAGCCAAAATGGACTCTCTGTTTGCAGGTATGGTGTTGGTACAGAGTTTGGCCCAGTTTCTGCTATCAGAATCATGCAGGGTGGATCTTTGTGCCTTTTTTAATGGGGCTCCATATAGGCTCAAGGGTCTGCTCCTATGGATCCAGTCGTAGGATAAAGGCTTTTCACAATCTGTTCAGTTATTGTCTCTTTAAAATATCACTATCTGCTAACTTTTTCAGTAATTCTTTTTGCTTATTCCACACCCTTAAATATTTTAATTAAAAGTGTCTTTCCCAGATAGTCCTTTCACCATTTATCTATTTATATACTGTATTTTGCATAGAAGGACAGGCTGAATTGGTGCAGCTGGTTCTCTTATTGCTTTATTCCAGAATTAGAAAGAAACCATTTTAGACTGCATTACAGTTCAGCCTGACCTGACTGAAAGATTTTTCTACTAGGTGTTGCAATCAGTGTTTGTAAAATGTTTAGGATATCTGTCCTATATGGCTTTGTACAGTATTACAAGCCAAGAGAACTCCAAACAATAGTTTGTTGCAATACTTTTTTGTTTAGTGTAGACAGGGCTGAAGTATCTATGTATATTTCTTAATAAATCAAATAGCCAGCTAAACAGTTACATTTCTTCTAACCTTTTTTCTTTATAGTAAAGGATATATCGTATGCCACTTTATCTGTTCACAGAGAGTAGACCATATGACACTTTGTTTGTATCACAGGTGGGCAAAAGTCTGAATTATACACTCATGATAGAAATACAGCCTGTGTATCATCACATAATAATGGAGCAACCTATTTCTTCTTTTTTATAGCACTGCTTACCACCCAAATACTCTAATTGGTTCTGTGATGGTCCATTTTTAATTTAGCTAGTTTTGGAGGTCCAACTTGATGAATATTTATATTTAACATTCTTTTTAGGTGATTCTGCCTTCTGAATATCCAGCTTCAGCCCCACCTATTTATCAACTGAAGTAAGTGATGTCTCTTTGTTGACAGATTTTTATTTTAAACATTTACTGCATTTTTTTTCAAATTATTATTATTGCAGCTGCTTGTAGAAGTTTAAGGTAGCTTTCTGGTTGAATTGACTATACATCCTGGGAATTAGAGATGTTAACAAACTTTTGTAAAATTTACAGTTTAATTTGGGATTGAAATGTTAGCACTACAGGATTAAAGGATCACTGGGCAAGTGTGTTAGGCCAGGATGGCAGCAGGGACAGAGAGAACAAAAGCAGCAGCGTGCACAGCTGTTGGGGAGCCAGTGGAGAGAGCTTACGTTATGCTCAGAGCAACTCTGGAACCATGCTAATGGCAAGTGTGTTGAGCCTTCTTCAAATGGAGTGATGGAGTAATCCCAAAGTAGGGCGTTAGAGGGGAGCCGTAGAATATCTTGGAAGACTGCTTACCCTGAGATGTTAGAAAACCAAAATCTTTATCAGTGGGAACAGTTGACAATATTTTGTCTTAAAGGTTTTAATTTTTTTAAATCAGTCATTTTTCAAGCTAAACAAAGACACCAAAACTCACAGTTTGTAGGCACTAACTTCATTGTTTTATTATTATTATTATTTTTTGTCATTCTAGTGCCCCTTGGCTTCGAGGACAGGATTATATCGAACTAACAAATAGCCTGGAAGAAATCTATGTGTAAGTGGCAGAAGATGGAAAATTCTAAAAATTACTTATTGTATTTTTAGTTGCACATCTCGCTAAACCTATCATGTTAACTGAATTACTCCTGGGGGAATTCTGTGCCAAAAAATTAAAAATTATGCGCACAGTATTTTAAAATTCTTCAAAATTCTGTAATTTTTTGTCAAAATAATGCAATATAATCTGTCTAGTTTCAATTATTCTGGTAATTTATTTAAACTACAATACAGTGGATGGAGAATGGGAGTGGGGAACATTGGAGGAAATCTCCAACCCCCCTCTGTCTAATAGTAATATAGCTAGTATTGACCCTTTACTTCTAATTATTAGTCAACAAATATATGCAGCCATATGCTCAGTGTTACATCATAGGTAACTGAAGAGCAAGGGAGAGCTGGGGACACAAACTCACAATTTATACTGGCTACTGACCATCTCCAAAAAGGTCAGTAGCAAACAATTCAGGGAGCACATTTTGATAGGAAATTTTTTCAGTCCAAAAATTTCGACCAGATCTAATCACTAAAGCACCATAAGCATTTATAAGGCCACACTGTCCTTTACAATAAGGCTCCTTTACACCACTCTGGCAATGTAAAGGACCCCTTAAATTTTTTACACCTGTTTTATACTTCTGGGGGAATTCACTTTAAGAACAATGGGAATAATTCACTAAGCAGGCAGGCTGCTACATTCTCCTCTGCCTGAAGGAACAGAGCCTGCACCACGCCTACTTCTTCAGAAATACCCCAAAGTCCTGCCCCTCCACAGCGAGTGTGCTGCAATAGCAAGCAAGAGGGACAGTCTCTCTCTCTCACACACACGACTACCCAGCCCTCACGCCTCCCAGGCAGTGATTTATGTCTCTACCGGCTGCTCTGGGTGCCCAAACTGATCTGTCTGCACTGCCAGGGAGTGGGTGCATGACCGCTCTTGCGACCTCCCTTTGCTTTACCGTCAGAAGTCATTTTTCTGCGGGTAAGCAAAGAAATCTGTGGGGGCCATGAATTCTGCACACACGCAGTGACGCAAAATTCCCCCAGGAGTACTAGATGCATGAATCGGAAGAATTGAGGTAATTGCTGCAACAGCTGAAATGAAGTAAGACTTGTGCATAAATAAAACAGTCTAATAGATACTTACTGTACATTTTGTACGTATCTTAAATTATGTTGAGAACAGGGTATTATTTAAAGTTACAAGCATTAATCTTGATGGATAATTTCTATTATAATTATATTCTTTAAACCCTTTGTACCATTGATATAGAATTCTTTATTTTGACTTATAATATATGTTAGGTTACTTTTAGCGTTTGGTCCCAAGAAGTCAAATTTCTTATGTCCAATCTATATCCATATATTAAACTGCAGGATCTGAAAATACCTACTCAGACCTTTGAACGCAGGCAGAAAACCAGTTTTTATTAAAAGCAAATGTTTCAGCTAAAGAAAAAGTGAATTTTAAATAAAAGTAGCTTTAGAAAATATGAACTATAAAGCCACTCAGTAGCTAGAAGAGGCTTGTTAACGTAATGTGCAGATAACAGAACTTCTCATAATGTGTGAGAATAAATAACTAAATATTTAGAAATGCCTAGACTGTGTTTTTGCGGTTTTATTGGTGTTAGCATGGGATAATAGAAACAGTTTTATAGAGTTTATTTATCCAATCAGATCCTAAAGCATGATGTGAACCTAACAAAAGTGAAATACACATTAAGCACAGAAGTCATGTCATTGAGTACTGAAATACAAACACCTTTGGTGGGGACTATGGTAGCTTTTAAATGGCACGAAACAACACAGTAGTTAGTTTGGGACTGGAAGCAGATACCTTATCTAACTAAGCCCTGGAGAATCTAGGCAGGCAGAATGTAATTACCAAAGTTAAAATTTGAACAGAGCATGTGGGTTAACAGCTCTATTCCTATGAAAAATGCTACAGGGACCTTTAATGGCCATACATTCCCCAGCAGTGCAGATGGAACAGAGATTCCCCAGCCAGGGTGATGTTTGGCATGAGGGAGTCTCCAGCATGTGTAGATACACAGTAGCTGGCTTCTGCACCTTTTGACCCACAGCATTTGGAACAGGGGCCATATCAGGGTTTGGGGTGCAGTGGCCAGGGTGTGATATACTCTGACTATTCCTAGCTGGTGCATGGACCCTTGTGGATGATAGTTAGCTGGTGCAAGTTAGAACTGTCCTCAGGCTGGGAATGTGGGAAATGTAACTGGCTACTTGACATTTCCACACCCCCCTTTGTTTTGCTTAGGAGAACCTGATTGCAGCAACAAATCTGTCCTTCTAGCTTATTCGGCAGTCTGTATTAAAAGCAGTGGTCTCTAACATGCTGGGCCTGCCTTGGTTCAGTTTTAAGTTGGTGGCAGGAGGATTGACTACCATAGCTCTACAGCACTTACTTATTTCTGGAGGGCTCTGAGCTCTGACTTATCCAAACCTTGGATAATCTTCTGTTAAACATAAATAACTTATATTATTCTCAAATCCTTCACTAATTATTTTAAGTGATCTGTCTGACTTTTGGTCACTGCCAACCTGTGTCTGATTCAATCAGAGATCTAGAGGTGAAACGCTCTGTATTTGACTATGTCTACAGGTATAGCAATATGTAGAGTACAGGCTGCAGTGGAAGGCAAGCAGCGTCCACACTTGTCACTGCGGTGTGTAACTATGTGCGGCAATGAAAGGCTCTGGCAGCCAGGAAGCAGCGCCAGGGAAAGGCTCTGGTGGGGATGGGGCAGTAGGAGATCACACTGCTAAAAATATCTGTGTAGACGGAAATGCTGCTTGGGCGTGTAAGAGCATCCCTGGGATTTCAGGGGCGTGAGTCACTCTACTCACCTAAGCCATGCCTTGCCATCTACACTTTTGTTTATACCTGTGCTAGCTGGGGTGCAGTGTCTCCTTTGCACACTGCCGTAAGTGTACATGTACCTTTTCTTAAACTAGCCCCTATGCTATCCTGCCCATGAACATTGCAGTTTAGGTGCTTTTTCCTATCCCATTAAAAAGTTTTAGTCATTGACAATACAGATATGCATAATGTTGGTTTTAGATTGCAGAATTACAAACCACAAACAGAAACTGGGTCCCTTAATATATTAAAAGTTACACATTCAACAAGTGTAGATACTTATTCCTTTCCTAGAGACTCTCAGTATCAGACTTCAGTTAAATCAGTAGTTCCCAAACTGGGGTTTGTGAACCCCTGGGGGTTCACTAAATGTTACAGGGGGTTCTCGGGAAAACATTCTCTAATGGCGGACAGAGCCGTTCTTAGGGCAGCCCAGAGTCCTGGGGACTTCTAAGAGCTATGCAGACCAAAGCAAGCGCACCCATCACACTGAGGAAATTTAAACTTCAAGACTCCTTATAAGAAATGGAAAGGAAGATGGATATTTTTTTCTGTTTTTAAAATTAAATAGTCTGCTAGTGTTTTTTTTTTTTAAATTATTATGAAGAACAAGTTTAAGTTTTGTTGTAATGTGCGTTGTTTGCCTGGACTACTCAAGACCTGAATGCTTGCGTAGGAACACTTTATTTGAGTTGGTTACATCTTTCATGCTGTTTCATATCTGATACTCCTTGGTGAAACGTAGGAGTCTTGTCTTATAACAGGCTTAATCAAAGTGATATAAGCTACAAAAGTGAGATCTTGGAAAAGTGTTGCCATTTTCATAATGTAATAAATTAATACTGTAATTATGAATAATAATAAATAGTGTGTAATAAGCATGTCATAAAAAAACAAATTTTATATTTCCAAGATCACTGCTGTTATAATTTATGCTTGGGTAAGGGAGAAATTCCCTGGAAATATTTATTTTTAGGAGGGGGTTTGTGAGATTTAACATTTTAGTGAAAGGGGTTTGCAGGTTGTTAAAGTTTGGGAACTACTGTGTTAAATGAACAGTTTAATTTAACATCTTTGGTACAAATGCTAAGAAAATCATAGCAGGCTTGGAACAGGAACAACCAGAATGGGAGTAGCATAGATATAGGCAGGGTTTAAGGTGTGTCTAATATTCCAGAAGTCCTCAGGGAGTTCCCTGGACTCATCGGCGACACTGCATGAGATTTGTCTGATCTCATCCATTCCAAAACATTTCCTAATGAGTGTTCAGTAATATGAAATCTGCTATTAAGTGGGAAACATTAAATATAATGAATAGAACTGCTGAACAAAATTATTCATGACTCTATAGTTAAAATTTTTGCTCTTCATTATACAGAATGTAATAAATTGCAACTATTAAAAAATGGTACTGGTATACATACTAGTCAGAAAGGAGCATGAAATAGGGTACTGAACTCATTCTAGAGTATGTCTGGATTCTGAGGTCACAGCTACAAGTCTATACTTTCCTGATTCTTTGTTTGTGTCTTTTCTTAATAATATTAGTGCCTAAATATTTTGATTATGTTCAGTAGTAATATACAGATTTACTAAAAGTTTACATTTTTAAACCTATTTTTCTGCCACAGAATTCTACTTATGCATTATTATTCCAGAAGGTGGCAGTAGCTTGAAAAAAGTTATTGAAAGTGAAGCCTGAGCTTGCACATTTAATGCATTTTGGTCTTGTGACCCTGGCAAACATGAATTTTAAGCATCTTTTAAAAAAATCATAATTGGAAAATTTTTTGACAGTGTTCTAAATTTTCATTTTCTACTACATGCAGTTTCAGCTTGTAATAGATTTCGAATTCTGTGCAAAATACAAAAGTGTTCCTAATAAGTATTTTCCATTCTGTGTAAATTACAAGTACAATTTTACATGTTATTAGTTTAACTACTTCAAGGAAAAATATGATTACGTGAAGGAAAAGGAAGAATATATACAGGTAAGGGTAAACACGCAGTACCATGTCTGTAACACCCAGAGACACTGAGGTATATTTATAAACTTATTTCTAATTAATTATTTAACTTTCATTATTGGAAGTAAGTTTCACCCTGGAAGAAAGTACACTTTCTTGATTTCTGTGTCTGACTTTGTATAATCTTAATAAATTAGGATATTTTCATACATAATAAAAAGCATTTAAGGTATGAATCCTTGAAATAACTCCATATTTAATCAAAATGATTATAAAAATAAATTTACACTATAGAATTGTGACTCACAAGAAAAAACTGAGAGAAATTGAAGGACTTATTCCCTGTGTTGGATCTCCTGAATTGTTTGGAGGAAAGATGGATCAACTATTACAAAATACTTAAAAACAAATAATTGATTTAACTTTTTATAATAGTATTTATATTTGCTGCAGCATTCAATCTGCTTTTTTGTACATATGTCATGGTCTCCTTTATTGCTTATGAAAGAATAACTGTACTGTCAGCAAGTCTGTTCACCTGTAATTAAAATAAGTAACATGATTCAGAACCAATAATTGGAATTTTCCAAATTTATTGCCTTTGCAGATCCACATCATAGAAGTTTTGTGCCATGTCTTGTGAGCAATGGAACCATTGATAGTTATAAAGTTGTTAGAAGCTATTTGTCTAAGATCTGAAAGTGCAAGAACCAGGAAACGCTAAATGCAGTCTTTATAGCAGTTCTCAGTTCTTCTCTACCCTCAAATATTCACCGAAGGCCTTCAAAAATAGAGTAAGGAAGAATCATCACTGTGGATCTGCAGAAACAGTACAGCCGGAACTCCATTTCCTGATGGGTAATCTTTCTTTCTTCATCCTGAATTGCCTCTGCAGATCCACACTATAGGAGATTATCTAGAAGTATCACAGTCCAGGAGGTGGGTTGAGGAGTGCTTAATTAAAACAGATATTAAAGGATTAGCTTCAGAAACCAAGAATCTGATCTAGCTCTAGAATTGAGAGTAATATTTCATTAAAGTAGGAATTGAACTCCAAGTCTCAAGTACAGGGCAGCCTTATTTCAAGAATGTAGAGATTTTTCATAGAAGTAGTAGCTGATTATAATAATAAATCTCCTAGAATTTAATTTCAACCCATCCAGTACAGGTACACCATCAATGATCCATTTTAATAAAAGTTTATGTTGAAGGGCTTTTCCCTGGGATTTCTCCCCTTATTCTGTAAAGAGTTGGGAAAAGTTTTGTTCTTTCCAAATACACCGCTACCTTGATATAACGCAACCCGATATAACACAAATTCGGATACAACGTGGTAAAGCAGCGCTCGGGGGGGGGGGGGAGGGGGGCGGGGCTGCGCACGCCGGTGGATCAAAGCAAGTTCAATATAACACGGTTTCACTTATAATACGGTAAGATTTTTTGGCTCCCGAGGACAGCGTTATATCGAGGTAGAGGTGTAGTAACTATTAACTGTCCAATCCTGCAGACACTTATGCACAGACTTAACTGTAAGCACATGAATAATTCCATTGGAGTCGATATGAACTACTGATTTAAAGTTAAGCATGTTCAGAGCGTTTGCAGGATCAGGGTCTGAGTGTTCTTATAGATTGCAATCTGTGCAATCTTGCTTTACCTTGAAGATCATGAGGCTTAGGAAAAAACATGGGAGTCAAAAATAGGACCATCACCTTCTGAATAGGGACAATATTCTACTGAGGTTTTATATTATAGAATTGTACAATATTTTGAGACATTTAAAGAGGCTTCATGTACAATGTGGTAATGGGAGTCATGAACGTACATAAATCCCTAGGATGCTAAGGGAAATCTGAGTGGTACCCTTGGAGCTGAAGAAAGCCTAAGTTGCAGCACCTTGTAATGGAAGTGATCAAGAATTTCAAACTGTAAACCACCACTCAGAAAAGAACTCTGCTTCCACATGCATGTCTAAATCCTTCAGCATTTCAATCTATAATGTTTCTACAATGTACTTCTAAAATTTGTTCATATTATTTATTGACTGTAAATAATTTCCCAAGTGAAGCCTCTGAAAAGGCCCTTTCACTTACTGTGAATTTTGTATAACTTCCAGGAAGAATCTTGGTGAAAGCATCCTTTACCTCTGGGTGGAGAAGATACGAGAAGTTCTGATAGAAAAATCTCAGTCATCTGATGCAGGTAATGTAGAAAATATGTGGTGTTTTCGGTTTACTCTTGTTTTAATTTTAAAGTAAGATTCTTCTTCGAGCGCTTGCTCATGTCGATTCCATTCTAGATGTGTGCGCGTCCACGTGCACCCATTGTTGGAATTTTTGCCGTAGTGATATCCATAGGGCTGGGTCTGATGCTCTCGAGGCCCACGTCATGCCGGTACATGAGGCGCTACCGGCCCTGTGCCCTCCATTCCTTCTTACTGCCCGTGACGATTGGTTGGAGCGCCTGTCCTCTTGCATCTGCGTCTTATGTCTGCAACTGCAATAGCAGTTCTCTTCTGTGCTTCATTGTTCCTAATTGTATATAGTTCCACTCTTTTTTCATTAAAAATCTAGTATTAATTTTCAGTAGCCCACAATAAACTGAAAAGTGAAATTTTTGAATATTTGGGTGTAAGAACTAAAAAGGCAACTGGATGTCTGTAAGAATAAATAATGAGATATTAAGGCTTTAATGACTCCAAATAATGTAGGAATAAATAATGAGATATTAAGGCTTTAATGACTCCAAATAATGTAGGAATAAATAATGAGATATTAAGGCTTTAATGACTCCAAGAGTGTTGGCAACAGCCTCTGGTCATTACTTACTCTCATATGACAACATTTTTTTGGCTTTTTAAAAAACGTTAGTTGGCTAAGTCAATTTTCTTCTCAACGGGTTACCATGTTATAAAACCTAACACCAGTGAAAATAGCTTAGTTAGGAGAAACACATTCTAACAGAGTTAAGAGATTAATTCTAATCGGGCTGCTTCCAATCCGTGCCCCTGGAGCCACTCAGTTCAACCACAGTGGGACCTGGACACCACCAGCCTGGCTCCTATTCTATATCCCCTTTCTGAGCCCCAGAGCCCCCAGCCTGGCCCCCTGCATCCCAAGCCCATCCCAGCCTCTCCCTGGCTCTTCATACTTGCACCATGTACCCTCAACTCGCCTCCCCACACTCCACTCCCACAGGTTATCCCAGCATGCATCTTCTGCCTGGCCTCCTGCACTTCACACCACCAGCCCACACCCCCAAATACCCTCTGCCTCTTCCAGATCATACTCCCTGTCTGGTTCCCTGCACCACCAGTCCTCCCTACACAACTTTCCAGATGAGCTTCTCACTGGTGACCATAGTGCAAACCCAAGGCAGCAACCGGGGCAGGGGCTGCAGACTGCCAAGCAGCAGGGCCCATGGGGGCTGGCTTCGGAGTGGCATGTGCATTAGGACGCTAACGTGAAGGCCCAGCAGCATTCGTGGTGCCTCCATTAGCAGCTCCAAGCTGCTCGGTGCCTGAATCACAGCCATGATCGTACCATGCTGGGAGCAGGAAGTGGCTGTGGAGAGGGCAGGAGTGCTTCTCTGACAGCCTGCCTGGGTGCCGCTTCCTGGTCCTCAGAGCCCCTGGGAGCATTTTTCTCGGAAGCCCAGCTAGGAGCTGCTTCCTGCTCCTTGGAGCCCCAGCTGGTTGGCAGCTGCCAAGTCGGCCTGTAGGTAGACTATGGTGTAAGTACAACGATCCCTAAGGTAGAGCAGCTTCTGCTGGTTGGGCCCCCATAACCTTATGAGCCTTGCTATGACAGCACCTCTCACACCATTGTAGCTATGCTACTGAGGAAACTGGCACTGCCACCAACCATAAGAGACTCTATCTTTCCAGTGAATAAAAGACTTCAATCTCCAACACTGTCAGTGTAGCATGTTTCACCAACATGGAACTTAAATGTGACCAGAAAGGAATTGGGAATAGTAAAAACTGAAGGATTTTATTACCCCATACTAGTTAGAGTTGGGCATCAGGTTCAGATCTTTCCTACAATGCTCGACAAATCACCTGAGCTGGAGGGAACAGTCACTAACACTAACAGTCACTAGGTCTAAAAAGCTTAATCTTTATACTTAAAAATAGAGTAGACAAAATACTAAAAGTGCACTGTAGGGAACAATCCTACTTTAGCAGGGGGGATAGGTTTAATAACCTACCAGGACATTTTCATCTCATTTCTGATTCTGTGAGTAAGTCAGTCTTCACACTTTCTTGACCAAAGCATATAATTTTTGCCAAATTATGTGGACTGTTTTTGTGGTATGGAACCCTGTTTAATGTGGATCACACTTGGATGACTAAACTTCAGTTTTCATTCTGATCTTACTATTCATTTAACAACAATAACATTTTAATCTTTTGATCTAAATAGTAGACAATGATTTTCTTCAGTTTTTTAAAACCAATATTAAAACAGACCATGTTTTATAATCTATTGCATATGTCTACCATACTGCCAGTATTACAATAATACTTTTTAGCAAGATTGCAATCACAAATATTGCGCTAAAAATACCAGTTGTAATTTAATTAATGTTATTGTCAAATACATTTAATAGTTTAATCACAGTCATAAAACTGATTCATACTGTTGGTTTTAGAGACTTTTGAGCAAAGTGATTGGAGTTTATACTTTGCGCCAGACAACCCTGATAAAATTTGTTACAAATTCTATTTGTCTACACCAGCAGGACCAAACATTGAGAAAATTACTGAAGAGATTGATGAAGATAATGAAGATGATTATTCCCTCGAGTATCAACCAGTTCAAGAAGATACAATTAAAACACTGAATTTTGTTATATCTGAAAGCCAAGAAGGTAAAAGAATCTCTGCTAATTTTGATGTAAAAATTTAGAAGAGAAAACCTTTATATTTCTACTTTTTATTACCATCCTTTGTATTTTATCAAATAATTATGCAATATTTGGTTTTTAAAAAGTATTTTGTTTCCCTAGCCTATAGACTGTATAGTAACTATAAAACATCCTTTTTTGTGGTGTGTGAGATATTGTCATTTCAGCTTTTTCTGAGTTGTTCTTTAGAATTTGGAGGTATGCCATATTTCCTAGCTAGCTAAATATACTGTTAGGAAGTTGTAGACATATTTCTCTCCAAAATTAAAATATAAATAAAGAGGTCTTAATTTTAAATCGGTAGATGAAGAACTGCCACCAATTAATCATGGGAACCCAATCTCGGACCGAAGGAGTACTTTTCAGGCACATCTGGCTCCTGTAGTGAGCCCCAAACAGGTTAGTAAAGCTTGTAAGACAGATTTGTATCCTACAGTTTTGTGCCTGATTAAATACCACTGATGTACTTGGAACTATCTGAATGCATCTCTATTTTGTGAAATGTATGCTAATACTGTTCTGATAAGAACCAGTCATTATCATTCACTATTTGCTGAATCTATTCCCTGTGATACTTCCCATTAATGCAGTAGTCCCATCTCACTGTTGAAGAAGGTAAGTATTCTTATCACTTGCTTTCAAGTGGACTAGGCATGGGATTGGGAGTGAGGAGATTTGGTTTCTAGTCCAGTGGCTCTCAAACTTTTTTACTGGTGACCCCTTTCACATAGCAAGGCTCTGAGTGCGACCCCCCTCTTATAAATTAAAAATACTTTTTTATATATTTAACACCATTATAAATGTTGGAGGCAAAGCAGGGTTTGGGGTGGAGATTGACAGCTCGTGACCCCCCATGTAATAACCTCATGACCCCAAGGAATCCTGACCCCCAGTTTGAGAACCCCTGTTCTAGTCCTAGTTGTGACATAGTGTAACCTTGGGCAAATCAGTTAAAGTGTGTTTCTACTCTGAAAAGGGACTGTATACACATTAAATTCCTAGCTCGTCTGTAATCTTTTTGTATTCTTAGTCACATTTTCTCGTTTTAGTGATGCAAATAATAATTATTTTTCAGTCTCTTTGGTACTATGTAGCCAATACAACTATGGCAAAGTGATCTGGAGTCTTGTGCATCATTAACAAAATTGTTTGTGTCTATTATAGCTGAACAAAAACAGAAAACAAGAGTAATGGGTGCAATTTAGCCTGTTCTGTAGCATTACCTTTTCTGCTCTTCTTTGGCTGTTCATAAGGGGATTAGTTGTTTAAAATGCACAACACTTTTGTGGTTGGCATTTACGTTTTTAACAGCTGCTACAAAGAGGGGAATGATTGTTAGGGCATTAGCCAAGGACTTGGGAGTTCAAATCCCTGCTCCACCACAATAAGTTTGTGTGATCTTGGGCAAATCACTTAGTCAATGTTTCTGTTTCCCACCTGTAAAATGGGGCTAATAGTACTTCCCTACCTCTCAGGCATGTTGAGCATAAAATGCATTAAAGATTGTGAAGGGCTCAGATTCTGTGGCAATGGGGGCCATATGAGTACTTAAGATATATAGAACAAACCTGTTGGAGGTAATAGAGTTGCATGGTTGTCATGGCGGGCATAATGTGAGCTACAGAATCTTTATCACTTGACATATACATATTATTTTGACTATGGTGGCTAGAGGGGCATTAAAATTCAATCCCTCTGGATAATATGGCTTCAGGAAAGGAGGGAATCAGTACCACCAATGTTATTTCCTCTTCTTGCTTTAGGATACTTGCATCTATTGGTCACAGTTCTTAAGCTATGCATAGCACAGATACTGATTACAGGAAGCCCATAACCAGTGGGTGTGTGCTTCCTAAAGCATATATTTGTGATGTGCATTGGAGTATCGCCACAGAGATGTACTCATCTGAACAGGTTTTTAAAGCTACCTGTGCAGAAAATTAAATAATTCTTCTCCTTTCCTCCCTTCATTCCTCCTCTCGAAATACTTAGGAAATTTCAGACAGACAGGGTTTTGATTGGGCAAAGTTAAAGTGATGGTATGTGTGGTTAAAACTGGGATCATAACAAAAACTAGCTTAATCAGTAACTATGGAGGGAGTAGCATCTATTCACAACACTTTGCCTACTTCATAATATTAATTAATATTTGTAATGCACTATGAAAATGTAAAGTGCTATGTAACTTCTAATTATTGTTCAGTATTTAACATTTTTTTAACAGTTTCAATTAACCTTTAATATGGTTTTAAATAATATTACCGGTACTTTTAATTGGTATAGTAATTATTATTTTAAAACTGAAAACAAAGGTAATGGCTGCAATTTAACATGTTTTGTAGCATTACTTTTTCTACTCTTCTTTTGCTGAAGGGATTAGGTGTTTAAAATCCACAAAGCTTCTATGGTTGGTATTTAAATTTTTGAAAGATGCTAAAAAGAGTTGACCTGGTGTTTGGAAGATAACTTTTGGTCTTTTATGTTTTGAGTTTGCAAAGGGGCTTCCTTACCCTCCCTGGGGTCTACATTCATTGCGCGTTATTTATTATTCTGACTTAATATTTTGTGTTAACTTATTCTTTTGAAATTTAAAAAACCTAAACATGCACATTGCATATATAGTCTATGCAACTGGATTGTTCGATCATTCTGGAAGGTATCTTTACTTGGCATCTTTTCCACAAATATACCTGAAAACACTTTCAAACTGGATTAGTATTTTATATTATCTCCCTTTGAGTATCCTCGTTTCCTCCACCAAACAAATTAATTCATATAAGATACACTGAAAAAATTATTCATAAATTCTTACTGGTGAGATGAAAAAGCAATAATGAATTCCCTAAGCCAGTTTGTGCTTACCTACAGGAGGAGGGCAAAAGGCCAGGAAAATATGTGCTTACCCCTCCAGATTGTCAGATGATTGTCCCTTCTACTGGAAGGAGTTTAGGAAGTAAGGATTGGGCTGAGTGTTTGGGCTGCTAATCTCGCAGATTCCAGTGGTTCACAGTGAAAGAGAACCCTCTTGCTGTGGTTTCAGAGGTGTCCACTTGGAGGGCTGGCTTCTCCCCATGGTTCTCCATTGGCTTCCATCCCAGCCCTGGCAGTATGTTTCCTTCAGGTCACATGCATCCATTGGTTGAGTCCCTCTGGAGTTGTTCAGTAGCAGTTACAGAGAAGCCAAGCTCTTAAGGAGTTAATGCTGTATTAACTCTCAATTGGATATCCACTTAGATATCTGCATGGTCAGCTAGGGATGATGCATTTTTCATCTCACCAGAAGACTGGTGCTGTTCCACCTCCTTTGGCCCCACCTCCAAAATAATGTGGAAGGTGGACCCTTCAGAGCTCCACTAGCACTTTTGTGGGATCCTAGGGTGACGCCAGGTAAAAAAATGCCAAGCAGTGGCTACTTATCTCTCTGTATGTCCCAACTGAGAGAGCTACTGGGTTCCATTCCTTTGCCCACAGAAGTGTGGGGAACAATCTAGCCACTAGTGTGAAATCAGATTAAGCTGATTTAGTAAAATCACACTGAAAAATCTTCAGATCTATTGTATGCTACTGAATATGCCTTTATAAGAGAGAAATTGATTTAAATCTGTTATGAAAAAGATGTGTATGTATTTAACTCTATTGCAGAGTTAAAAAGTTGAGAAAGCAGAGGAGGGAAATATGTGTGAAAAAAACCCAACATTTTTAATGGAAATTCTTTAGAATTCATTATGAGAGGAGCATACAAAATTTGAAATAAACAGAACTTCAGGCCTCTAATTTTGTATCCTAGTAACGAGTATAGAAAATAATTTAGAAATATAAAACATTCCAGATACATCTGTTTGAAATAACAGATGAGATCTACCCAAATAATGGTCTAGAGATTAAAAATAAAAAATCCCCCACGCTTTTATTCACAATCTGCTGTAAATAAAATTCATGGAGCATCCTGGAAAACTTGTACCAGAAATAACTGCACTCACTCTCAGTTTGTATATGTTGGATCACAGTTTAAAACTGTGCCATAACACGTTTGCAGAGATTCATCTGAATGGACGGAATGAAACTCTGTTATGTGTAATATCACCTAAAATAGTACATCATAGATTCTAAGGGGAGAAGGGACCATTATGATCATCTAGTCTGACCTTCTGTATAACACAGGCCATAGAACTTCCCTAAAATAATTCCTAGAACATACTTTTTAGAAAAGCATCCAATTTTGGTTTAAAAATTGTCAGAGATGGAGAATCCACCACAACCTTTGGTAAATTGTTCCAATGGTTAACTACTCTTTCCATTACTCCCTTTCCAAAAATGTATGCCTCATGTCCAGTCTGAATTTGTCTAGCTTCAACTTCCAGCCATTCGATCGTGTTATACCTTTCTCTGTGAGATTGAAGAGCCCATTATTAAATATTTGTTCCCCGTGTAAATACATTTAGACTGTAATCAAGTCACCCTTAACCTTCTCTTTATAAAGCTAAAGAAATCGAGCTCCTTGAGGCTATTGCTATAAGGCATGCTTTCTAATTCTTTAATCATTCTCATGGCTCTTCTCTGAACCCTCTCCAATTTATCAACATTCGTCTTGAATTGTGAGCATCTGAACTGGACACACTGTTCCAGCCCAGTCGCACCAGTGCCAAATACAGAGGTAAAATAACCTCTCTGCTTCTTGAGATTCCCCTGTTTATGCATCCCAATATCTCATTAGCTCTTTTGGCCAGAGCATCACATTGGGAGATTATGTTCAGCAGACTATCCACCATGACCCTCAAATCTTTTTCAATCGCTGCTTCCCAGGATAGAATCTCCCATCCTGTAAGTATAGCCTCCATTCTTTTTTCGTAGATGTATACATTTACATTTAATCCTATTAAAATGTATATTGTTTGCTTGTGACCTGTTTACCAAGCAATCCAGATTGTTCTGAATCAGTGACCTATCTTTTTTGTTGTTTACCATTCCCCCAGGTTTTGTGTCATCTGCAAACTTTATCAGTAATAATTTTGTTCCTGGGTATTAATAAAATTGTTAAGTGGTGTAGAACCAAGAACCAATCCCACTGGAAATGGACCCTCTTGATGACAATTCCCAATTTACAATTAGCCAGTTTTTAAGCCATTTACAGTGTGCCATGTGAATTTTATATTGTTACAGTTTTTAATAAAAATGTTGTATGATATCAAGTCAAAAGCCCTACAGAAATCTAAGTATATTACATCAACACTGTTGCCTTTATTAACCAAACTTGTAACCTCATAAGAAAAAAAGATATTAAGTTAGTTTAACCTATTTTCCATAAACCCATGTCAATTTACGTTAGTTACATTACCCTCCTTTATTAATCAAGTCCTGTATCAGCTTCTCCATTATCTTATAGATTCATAGATTCTAGGACTGGAAGGGACCTCGAGAGGTCATCGAGTCCAGTCCCCTGCCCGCATGGCAGGACCAAATACTGTCTAGACCATCCCTGATAGACATTTATCTAACCTACTCTTAAATATCTCCAGAGATGGAGATTCCACAACCTCCCTAGGCAATTTGTTCCAGTGTTTAACCACCCTGACAGTTAGGAACTTTTTCCTAATGTCCAACCTAGACCTCCCTTGCTGCAGTTTAAACCCATTGTTTCTGGTTCTATCCTTAGAGGCTAAGGTGAACAAGTTTTTTCCCTCCTCCTTATGACACCCTTTTAGATACCTGAAAACTGCTATCATGTCCCCTCTCAGTTTTCTCTTTTCCAAACTAAACAAACCCAATTCTTTCAGCCTTCCTTCATAGGTCATGTTCTCAAGACCTTTAATCATTCTTGTTGCTCTTCTTTGGACCTTTTCCAATTTCTCCACATCTTTTTTAAAATGCGGCGCCCAGAACTGGACACAATACTCCAGCTGAGGCCTAACCAGAGCAGAGTAGAGTGGAAGAATGACTTCTCGTGTCTTGCTCACAAGGATTGATCTTGCCTAGGATTGATGTCAGGCTGACAGGCCTATAATTATCTGGGTCATCCTGTTTACCCTTTTAAAAAATTGTCACAACATTAGCTTTCTTTCAGTCTCCTGGAACATCCCCAGTAATCTGAGACATATTGAGAATCAACATTAACATTCCAGCAAGCTCCTCAGGCAGCTCTTTTAAAACTCTTGGATGCAAGTTATTTAGATTTGCTGATTTAAAAAATGTCTAATTTGTTCAATATCCTTCCAAGATACTAGTGGAATGGAAAGAGTGTTATCACTATATGATAAGACTATAACATCTTTTTTTCCCTCAGATATAGAACAGAAATGTTTACTGAACACTTCTGCCTTTTCTGCATTATTATTGATAGTTGTACCATTTCCATTTAGTAATGGACTAATACCAGTGTCAGGATTCTTTTTGTTCCCAATATATTTTTAAAACTCCTTCTTATTGTCCTTAACTCTGCTGGTCATATATTTCTTGTGTCCCTTGGCTTTCCTTATCAGTGTTCTACAATTTCTAACTTCTGATTTACATTCCTTGCGTCAACTTTCTTCCATTTGTTATATAGTATTTTTTTGTTTTTTACAGCTGCCATCATCTTCCTGCTAACTGAGGCTGGTTTTTTTAACCGGCACAGCCTTCTTCTTTGATTGTGGGATTCTGTTTTTTTGGGAGAACTAAAAAGGTGTTCTTAAATGATTCCCAATTATCATTCACATTTTTCTGATTAAATTTTTCCTCCCAGCTGATGTGCCACACAATTGTTTTGATCTTTGTGAAATTGGCCCTTTTGAAGTACCTAGTAGATATATTATTGTTCTGGTATTTATTCTGCTTGCACATTGTAAATGTGATGAAGTCATGATCATTTATATCTAAGATACCATTAATTTTTAGTTCTTCTTCGAGTTCTGTCCCTGTGGGTGCTCCACTCCAGCTGTCGGTGCACCCTGGTGCCGTTGATTGGAGATCTTCGATAGCAGTGCCTGGTTGGGACACACGTGCCTAGCTGTTGTCTCGCGGTGGCGTTAGGGTCTGTCTGTGCGCGTGCGTCTTGCACCCCCTCAGTTCCTTCTCAACCGTCCTCGGCTGAAGTTAGGACTCAGGGCAGTGCTGAACCTCTTCCCCGGTCACTGAAGGAAACAAGTAGAAATAGTTAGCTAGAAATATCCCAGTTCTTTCCCTTCCTTTAGAATAGTTATTCATTGTTCGTTAGTTTAAAATTTAACCCCCCCCCCAAAAAAACCCTCAAAAAACTTGTTTTTTCTCTCACATTCATCTCCCACTGAGACCTTCCTCCCAAGGCAATCATCGCTTCGTGATGACGGAGTCCCCTGGATTAAAAAAATGCGGCTCCTGCAATGAGTCTATGCCATGGTCTGATGGACACTCACTGTGTGTGAAGTGTCTAGGCAAGACACGTGTCCCCACAAAGTGTGTGCATTGTAATAGCCTGGAAACCAGGGCTCACCGCGACAGAGACCTATGGCTGAAAATGCTCCTTATGGAGAAATCCCTGCAGACATCAGCAGAGACAGGAACAAGTAAACTCTCTTTCGCATGCTCCCCTGCCAGGTCGGAACCGACCAGGAGTGCGGCTTCACCCTCTCATGCAAAGAGGCAGGAAGCCCCAACCTCTCCACACAGAGACCTACAGAAACGAAAAAGGTCTCCGGTGAAGTCGCTTCCCCCAGTGTTGACAGCACCAAAAACCGGCACAGCCGACTGCCCCAGCACCTCAAACATGGCTCACACAGGGCACAGAAACAAGGATTTGACCCTCCACAGCGGTCAGCTTTCCTTGGCACCAACCCTGCCGGCACCATGAACGGACTCGGGACTGGCTGCGCGGTCCACCCTGGCGCTGACAAGACCATCGGCACCGAGACTGACAATAACCCCCGCTGCAGATGCACTACCGCCAGAGGGCACCTATAGGTGGCTGACGGCTAAACAGAAATCGCTGTGGACGTCGGCTCATGCTCTGAGACCCGTGGCCCCAGAGCCTGACTCTCCTCTACTAGGCACCGAGCGCTCACTCTTTGATCAGCTGCACTCATTGACAGAGAGAATGACATGCCGCAGCAGGCAGAGTTTTCCCCACCTGTCTCTCCTCCCCCTCCGGAGCCATACCTATTTCAAGGCACGGCACCCCACAAGAATGAGCCTCAATTTCCCTGCTTTGTCCCCCCATGGGCAGGGCCCCACTTTTCATACCCTATGCAGTGGCCACAGTGGTACCCTTGGTCTGCCCATGATGCCAGTCCTTCTTGTGGACCCTCTACCAGACCTCAGACTCGCTCTGCATCTCTATCTCCAGCTCCATCTACATTTAGAGCTCCTGAGCCCCCTCCCCTCAAAGAAGTGGGCTACGAACCTTTCCCTGAATCATCTGATCATAATTCTCCATCAGCTGCAGATGAAGCTCTCACGCCACCACCACCACAGAACGTGGATGATTTTAAGCAGTTACAGGAACTTTTTAAGAGAATGGCAATCAGTCAGAACATTCCTTTAGAGCAGTGGTTCTTAACCTGGGGTGCACGCACGCACCCTCTGGGGGTACAAGATGCCCTTTCCGGGGGTGCGAAACATGCCAAATTTTTTTAGAAGGCAAATCATCAAAAACTCAAATTAAGCACAGTCACGTAAGTACAACTACTTTGTTTCATCAAACCTATGTATTTATTAACATTATACATTTTTTAACGATTACTGCGTTAAATTTTAACTGCAAAATTAAAATAAATATATAATTATATCTCTTTCTTTCTATAGTTATGATATATCTAGGTTTAAAGAACTGACCTACTTCAACGATTTTTGATAAGAAGTGCGAGAACATATTTTTGAGAACCAAAGGGGTGCAGGCTGCAGTAAAGGTTAAGAACTGCTGCCTTAGAGGAAGTGCAGGCCCCAGTCGAGACCATATGATAATGGGAGGAACCGCAACAGACCTCCCAGGCGCAGACACAGCCAAGCGCAACTGACTACATCCCACACATCAGGAAACAAACAACAATTTTGAAGCCTTGGTCGGGGATCAGAGTGACCATCCCTTGGCACCACCGCTTACTTGCCCTTTTGGCCACCGCCTCCAGTTTTTCCACCATGTCTGGCAACAGGTCAGACAGGACCGCTGGGCCTGGAAATAGTACAATTGGGCTACTCCATCCCTTTCACTTCATGCCCACCCACCCTTCCCCCTTCCCTGTCCCTCTTCAGGGACCCCTCTCAAAAAGCACGTACTGAGGTGACTCATTTTCTACAGCTTGGTGCAGTGTTACCTGTACTGCCATAACATCGGGGAAAAGGGTTTTACTCTCTCTATTTTCTGACCCAGAAGAAAGGTGGGGGATGGAGGCCTATACTAGACCTACGCAGACTGAACAAATTTGTACGTGTACAGAAATTCAAGATGGTCACATTGGGCACAATAATACCTGCGCTGGAACAAGGGGACTGGTTCTCAGCCCTCAACCTACAGGATGCCTATTTTCATATATCTATTCACCCAGCACAGATGCTTTCTGCGATTCACAGTAGGGCACAAACACTTCCAATACAGAGTGCTACCATTCGGACTCTCCACGGCACCGATAGTGTTCTTCAAGACTCTCGCAGTAGTGGTGGCCCACTTACGCAAACACGGAATTATACTTTTCCCCTACCTAGACGACTGCCTTATCAAAGGCCATTCATACAACGAGACATTAGAGGCCACTGGTTTTACCATCTCCCTCTTCCACAGTCTAGGCCTGCAAATAAACTTCCAAAAATCCACCCTGATACCCACACAGCAAATCGAGTTCATTGGGGCTCATCTGGACTCAATTTTGACCAGAGCCTCGCTCCCACACACCAGATTCCTTGCCATCATACACCTCATACACACGTTATTTGTTTGCCCCAGAGTAGAGGCAAGAACATGCCTGCAGCTTCTTGGTCATATGGCAGCCACCACCTTCATGGTCAGATATGCCAGACTACATATGAGGTGCCTTCAGGGTTGGCTCAGCTCCATATACAAACCCAGCAGGCACAGCCTCTGCATGATGCTGATTGCTCCAGCAAAGGTATTAGTCTCCCTGCAGTGGTGGACAAAACTGGGAAATGTATGCATGGGCATCCCCTTCCATCAAAATTCCCCTGTGCTCATGCTCACGACAGACACTTCCCTGATAGGCTGGGGAGCGCACCTGGGAGCTCACACAACACAGGGCTGATGGTCCCTGTCATAGATGCATCTGCACATAAATCTTCTAGAGCTTAGAGCAGTCAGATATGCCTGCCTTCACTTTCTCCCTATCATAAGGAACAAATCTATTTGGGTCTTGACAGACAATATAGCATGCATGTTCTACGTCAACAGATGGGGGTGGGGGGAAGGAGGAGTGCGATAGCACTTCCTATGCACAGAAGCCATCCAACTATGGAATTGGTGCATACAACATCGCATAGAGATCACTGCTTTCCTATCTGCCTGGGTGTCAGAACACTACCGCCAACACACTCAGCACACACTTCTCACAAGAACACGAATGGGAATTGCACACCATGATACTGTGACAGCTCTTCTCCCACTGGGGCACCCCGTCGGTAGACCTGTTTGCCACATCACAAAACCGCAAATGTCATGTATTCTGCTCCAGAGTGGGACTTGGAACCGCGTCCCCCGGAGACGCATTCCTCATTCCGTGGAACAAGACACACGTACGCTTTTCCGGCCATCCCACTGATATGCAGAATCTTACGCAAGATCAAAGAGGACAAGGCCAGTGTCATACGTATTGCCCCAGCCTGGCCAAGACAAACATAGTATCCTTACCTGCTGTAAATGTCCATCCACCCTCCAAGAACTCTTCCCAACAGACTGGATCTGCTCTCCCAGGGCAACGGTTGGATTCTTCATCCGCAACTGCAGAAGCTCCATCTGACATGCCGCAGAGTCATCCTTCATGGTTCCAAACACACAACCTAGCTTGTTCGGAGCAGGTCCAACATGTCGTCCTGCATAGTCGACGAGACTCCACTCGTAAGACTTACCTTCAAAAGTGAAAACGGTTCTCCATATGGTGCTTCCACAGAAACTTGCCACACCATACCACGCTTCTCCCTGATATCTTGAACTACCTCTTACAACTAAAAAAAGACAGACTATCACTCAGCTCTATCAGAGTACACCTTGCAGCAGTTAATACCTTCCATGACACGCTGGATGGATTTTCAGTTTTCACCCACCCCACCATAAAAACGCTTCCTCACGGGCCTTCAAGACCTTTACCCTGAGATTCATCTACCTGCAGCTACCTGGAATCTGAACCTAGTTCTCCAGGGTCTTATGAAACCTCCCTTTGAACCACTGGCTACTCCTCCAAACTACACATGTCCATGAAAGTAGCATTCTTGGTCGCCATAACGTTGGCAAGAAGGGTGTGGGAAATAAGTGCACTAATGGCCTACCCTCTGTACACGATTTTCTTCAAAGACAAGATTACAATGCGACCCCACCCCAAATTTCTTCTCGAGGTGGCGTCCACCTTCCATCTCCATCACCCAATACACCTACCTGCATTCTACCCTAAACCTCATAAGAACCCACAGGAAGCGGCATTACATATTCTTGATGTCAGACGTGTAATTGCCTTTTATTTAGACAGAACTAAGGCATTCCGTAAAATCTCCAAGACTATTTGTGTCCATTACCGAATGATCGAAGGGTGCTGCTATTTCCAAGCAATGACTCTCCAAGTGGATTTCTGAATGCATTAGGTCCTGCTACCAGACCCAGAATGCTCAACCCCCAGAGGGCATTAGAACACACTCTACTAGAGCGATGTCAACATCGGTTGCATTCCTGCAAAACGTACCTATTACCGACATATGCAAGGTGGCCACATGGGCATCAGACCACACATTCATCAAACATTATGCTATCACACAGGACAATATGGCAGACGCCATAGTAGGCCACACAGTACTGTCCACCGTTATCAACGACGCAACTCCAAAGTCCCACCAACCGTAGTGGGTACTGCTTCACATTCACCTGGAGTGGAACACCCACAGGGACAGCACTCAAAGAAGAAGAGAAGGTTACTCACCTTGCAGTAACTGAGGTTCTTTAAGATGTGTCCCCCTGTGGGTGCTCCACTACGCACCCTTCTCCCCTCTACTTTGGAGTATGAATCAGATGACTCTACGGTAGAGAAGGAATTGAAGGGGTGCGGGACGTGCATGCAACCTAACGATGCCACGAGACAACAGCTGGGCGCGTGCGTCCCAACCAGGCACTGCTACTGAAGATCCCGATCAACGGCTCCAGGATGCACTGACACCTGGAGTGGAGCACCCACAGTGACAGCTGGAGTGGAGCATCCACAGGGGGACACATCTCGAAGAACCTCAGTTACTGCAAGATGAGTAACCTTCTCTTCTGTGATCAGTTCCTATTTATCTGTTAGGGCAAGGTCTAATGTAGAATTCCCCTGTGTTGGTTGCAACACTTTTTGAGTTAGGAAATTCTCATCTATAATGTTTAGAAATTCCAAGGATGTTTTAATATTGGCAGCATAAGACCTCCAACATATGTCATTCACATCAAAGTCCTTCATGATCATGCTGCTTTTTTTCCTACACAGTGTAGATAGACACATAAGGAGTCAATCATTCTGTCTCTAGTGTGATTTGGTGATCTGTAGCAGACACTAACTAGTACCCTGTCTTGTGCTTTATCTGTTAGGACATTGATCCAAATGCATTTAAGATCATTTTCTTCAGAGTTATCAGTGACTCGGAAACAGGTAATGCTATTTTTGACAGAGTGCCACTCTCCCTTCCCTTTTGCTCACTCGATCCTTCCTAAATAGCTTATAACCATTGATTTTAACATTCCAGTTGTGCAGATCATCCCACCAGGTTTCAGTAATATCAATGGGATTGAATTTATGTTCATAAATTAGCAATTTCAATTCCTCTGATTTATTACCCGGGCTCCTAGCATTGGAGTGTGAGCAATTCAAACGAATTTCTTCTCTTCATGTCCTTTGGTTCTTTGATTAATTTTGTTTTCAACATCTTGACTTTGTGATAACTGAGTGCTCCTATTTTCCCTCTTTTTACCCTCACCTTGTTATTGTTTACTATTTATCAAGTTCTCTAAAACTCTGCTAGGTGCCTGATGGACATATACAGAGTTAAGTTCTCTGCTTCTTGTAGCTTACAGTTTTAAATATATAAAAAATGCAACAAGTAGGATCAGTGGGGAATTAAAAACAATTTGCTTGCCAGGGATGCTTTCTTAAGCTCTCACAACTTTAATAATATTTTGCTTAAAGTAGTATTAATTATGCATTGTTTATTAAAACAGTGTCTTTAGCAAAGCTCTTTTCTTTGCTAGACCCAATTGATAAGGGCAGAACAATTGGAAGTTTGTTTAATTAGACACAGAAGAGGAATTAATATTGATTTACTAAATGATGTTTTAAAAAGTGCTATTTGTTAAAAACAGAGATAGCAACTTGTTAAGAGATTATTTTTCTGCATAGTAAAACAAGAACATTACGAAGTCATCAATGCTATATATTTAAATAGGTCTATCCTTTTCAGTCTATCAATTTCTTACAATGTGAACAGTATGCTCAATTGGAACAATAGTCAATGGGATAGCCTGGCTCCGCTATTCACATACTGTGTTATATGTGTTAAAAGAGAGAAATCTGCTTCCTCCACATTTACAAAAGCAATTTTAAATGCTTTCGACTCATAGAGTGAAGCTCTATGAATAAATAAAGATCTGCTGAATGAACTGGTCATCACCTTTTAAAAAAACATTAGTACTGTTCCTCACGTTGTCCCCAGAATTCATCATAGAATTCAAGTAATCTGCTGACTTTGCAAAATTTATGCTTGTGCAACTTGTGTAATGTGCAACTCTAAAGACCATCCCATATGTTATGTGAGTGTTTCGCACGAACAGGGTGAACAACAGATGCATTGCATATTGATATAGGAGAGACATATCAGCAAATTCATTCTTAACTTCCAGAAGTAAACACCTTTAATGTTATAGAAATTATTGTATCTTCTTTACATCATGCTCTGTATAATCACCACTGCTTGCTTTAGGTAGTTACACCTGCATGTCAAGGGAGTATGCAGTAGACTGTATAGCGCTTAAATTCTAGGATGATGAGGGCTCTAGAAATGCTTATAGGCCCGGATTTTGCAAGTTACATAAACATCTGAATAGTCCCATCTTGTGCTTAAAGTTAAGCATATACTTAAGTACCTTGCTGAATCAGGGCAATCGATAGGATATAGGGATAGAAGTATCTGTTCTTCTATGTTGGATAGTTTACTTACTTTTTTTAAACACCAATTTCTTTTGATACAATAAAACAATTCAAGATTAATGTTAGATAATTGTTTATTTTAACATCTGTGTACAGATCCTTTACAAATGATGCCTACAAACCCTGTTGTTGTTTTTCAAGGTGAAAATGGTTCTTGCCAAATTGTATGAGAATAAGAAAATAGCGAGTGCTACCCACAACATATATGCATACAGGTGAGTGAAGAGTAGAGAATTTTCAGCCTCAGTAACTTTGACCCTAACTATACATTAAGAGTATTAAGTTTTGTTATGGATAAACATACTCATAGAACCCATGAAGATCACAGATATAAAATAAAAATCAGAAATTGTGTTATAGGGTCGTATAATCTTCTTACACTGCATTTGGATTCAAACAATGCCTAAAAGTGATCTACAACTACAAGTCAAAAGTGTACACATTGATTCCATATGGTCTGAAAATTACTGATCATTCTGAATCTACTCATACACCTTTGGAATGCTATTGGATGAAAACAGTCCTTCTAGCAGAATCCACTAATTCATCATGAAAATAGAAAGAAAAATAGATAGTAAACATTTTGGGACAGAAACCTCTTTTTTGTTTTATGTATCTGTATGAGACCCACATCCCTGACTGAAGTCCCAAGGCACTATTGCAATACAAATAATAAATAAGTATGGCACCGGGGAAATAGAGTGGGAAGAGAAATAAATATACATACACACACATGCACACTCGCACATACCACATATGTCGGAGGCTACCGGTGTGGTGCTTCTGCTTTCTCCTGTTGATATCACTCGGCTGCGTGCGTGTGTTCCCTCTGTGTGCTGCCCCAGCTCTGCGCAGATAGCTGACACAGCAGACCCGACGAGAACCCCCAATGACCACAGAGTCTAGTAAGGTACAAAGGCACCTTGGCCAGGTTTATTGCGATCTCGGACACAATTGCAGTTCCCCGTAGATTACTTAGTCTACCGGGCATACTACTAATAGATGCCTCTTGGCAAGGACCCGACTCAGTGGCGGGACTTTCCACTGCCCCCGTGGCCGGACAAAGACACCACCCCAGGGATACATTTTTATACACAGGTACAAACAAGTTACACATCACTCCTGACGTATTGAGGTGCAACCCCTCTACATAGCAAGGTGCCACCTCTCACCTTGTACATGTTGGTTCGATCAAAACAACTCTATCCATCATTTTACCCTTTTGCCCCTGTCATTGGGATGGGTCGGCCTGTTCCATGTTATCTGTGGAATGTTCCGGTATAGTGTATCTTGGTACCATGTTTAACTATGCGAGGTGAATATATATTTATGCAACATCAGCCCTTTTCTTGCCAGCTTCTGTGAGCAGGGCCTGCCTCTTGCTCACAGCTTAACTTTGCTTTATGTTAGCAAAGTCTTGACCATTACTTTAGTTTGGTTCAAGCCTCAGGCCTCATACTGGGCCTTCATTAGGGCCTTCACTTACTACACATGTGGACAAAGCATGGCGAAGAGGGACATAGAGGACAGTATATTTAAAAGCTACTCAGGAAATGTCTAAAATCAGTTTGTGTGGATGGTACTCAGACAACAATGTTTTATCTCAGCCACATTTCCATGGTCAAAATCCATTAGAGACACACTGCTTTGAAGATAATGTGCAATTACTGTATTGTACATATAAATAAAATATAAAGTAAAACATCCCATAAACTGTTTTCCTGGCCTACATTTAAATCTCTTCACTTCCATTTATTTTATTTTGATGATAAAATATTCTAGGCTGAATATTTGCATGCAGGGTTTTGGCTGAGGAAGGTTATTTCCAGTTTTCCAAAAAGACACTCCAGTGGATTTGTGTGTGTTTGTTAAACTGTGTGTTTGTGTATATGTGTTTTTCTCACACACACACAAACATACATTTTATGTATACTACTTGCAAAAAAATGACATTAAAAGAACCATTTTTAAGGTTGCAAAGTCAAGCACTGAAAAATTAGGAAATACCAGAATTTAGGTTGCCTGTCTTCATAGCAGGGTCTGAATAGTGTGCAGTAAATAAGGCCTAGCATCACACACTGAACAATGAGGATGAAACAAAATATTGATCAGCTAGTCATTGAGTACAGTCCATCCTGTGCACTGAATAAAACGGGTCCTGTGGAAATGATGTCATCTTTTTATTAAGAACTATATCATAATTCATATGCACCAGAGGGATGAATTAAGGTTGCACATTAAATTTCTGCTCATCCCTGGGCTGGAGTATGCCCAGTGTGAATGGAATCTTCAGAGGTTTTGCTGAGAAGGTCTAAGACTGAACATGTGCAAATTGTGATTTTCTAATAGGCTTATATCTTGACCACATTTGGGCATATTTTAATGAGGATGACAAAAAGTACGTCCTTGATGTAAAAGTCAGTCCTCTGCCAAATTTCAAATCCATTCTCCAAAACATGAGGACACTAGAGCTTCTCAAAAAAAAAGGTCGCCAGAATTTTTGAATATGGGCAAAAGGTATTATTCCTTAGCCTTGTTCTTGGAAGCAGATGAAGCATTTTGGCTGAAATTTTCCCCAAAAATTCAGCCAGAGGCAGACACCTGCCATGGAAACTTTCACCCAAATGGTAAAAATTTGGCAAAGTTATAAGTAACTGAAAATGGGGTCTTAATATGGGAAGTTTTGGGCAACCTTAATAATGAGAGCTACCAGCAGCCCTACCTATCATAAACTCATTTCACATAGGCTTCATATATGACTTGATCTCAGTCCAGATCCACATCACAAAAACCACCATCACTACAACTGATACTAACAGTTATCCCTTGTTGGCAGTCTTAGCAAAGAAGCCAATGATCTGAAACACCATGCAAGAAAACTGACCTAGACAGTTATATCTATTGGTGGTACTACCAAAGAGCAAAATGGTAGGAAGAGGAGGTTTGAATACCACCCATGCTATATCTGTCTGTGAACAGAAGATTTCAGTTTTTACTATTGCCAATATGACACCTCTCTCCGTCACTAGCTACATACACTTTAAACAAAACCAAATAACTGAGTGTGATGTTACAAACAAAGGTTATGAAAGGTTATGAAATCAGTTTGGGTAACAAGTGGCATGATGCCAATTGTGTGGATAATTGTTTGGAACTAGACTGAGGCCATAGTCCTATCAATATAAATCACCTGTTCCAGGGTGTACAGCTCCTACAGTGCCTGATGTGCAAGCCTCTCACGCATGACTAAGGCAGCGATTATGTCATGGAAGTCACGGAATCTGTGACAGCCTTGCAGCTCTCAGCTGCTGCTGACGGCTGGCCCCTCAGCAGCTCCTAGACGCTGGGCAGCAGGGGGATCCCGGAGTTCCAAGCCCCTGTGGGTGGTGAGGGTCCCCTGGAGTTTCCATCCGCCAAGGGCGGCACAGGGAAGCCAGAGCTCCCACTTGCTGCAAGCAGTGGAGCTCCCCACAGCTGCCCAGCTCTGGTGGGCAGTGAGTGACCCCAGAGCTGTCCAGCCATGGCGGGTGGTGGGAGCCCCCCTTCAGCTGCTCAGCCGCAGTGGGTGGCGAGAGGTCCCCCTGCATCTACTCATCCATGGTGTGCAGCGAGGGCCCCCCTGCCTCCCCACAGTGGCCCATTTGGACCATCCTCCCTCCCCATTTTGTATCTGTGACAAAATCTGAGCATTACTCATGACACAACCTGCTCCAGAGCTGTTCCTGGATGCAGGGGAAGCCCCACAGAGCCAAAGAGTGGCCTGGGGAATCTGAGTTAAAACTCAGTCGTACTTTCACGTTGACAGTTAAATCATGACTCCACTGATGTCAAAAATAGTTTTACTAGAGCTCTGGAGGCTATGTCTACACTTACAACGCAGCAGCAGCACTGCATCTGCACCACTGTAGTGCTTCAGTGTAGATACTCACTACTGCGACGGGAGGGGTTTGCCCATCACTGTAGTTAATCCACCTCCCTGAGAGCTGGTAGGTAGGTTGACAGAAGAATTCTTCTGTCGACCTAGTGCTGTCTACACCAGGGATTAGGTTGGCATAGCTACATCTGTACGTGGATTTTTCACACTGCTGAGAGATGTAGCTATGCCAATGTATGTTTTCCGTGTAGACCAGACTTGAGACTCCCTTTCTGATCTATAACTTCTACCTGCACTGTCATGTAACTCGGTTCAGCTAAACCTAGTTAGGCTCAGAACCTAAGGATTTGTTTAAACTAGAGTTTTTATCTCAGGCTAATTGGTTGCCTGTTAACCTGATGTGGTTAATGCTTTTATAGAAACAAGGGTAGACACTCCCCAAATGTTTGTTCTGTGGTACAGATAAATGTTTGTGATGTACTCTAATGCTAGACTAAGGTAAACCACAAACGTTTGTATTCTCAAAATAACATTTTGACATTCTGCAGGGGACCCATAGGAAAAAAGGTGTGTTTTTATTCTGTATTAGCTAACACTGGGTAATTAACACATGGAAAACTCTTAGCATGGACAAGGCAGTTCGTAGTTCTCACATGTGTTTGCAGGTTGAGGTAAACATTATGGTGGGGGGCCTAGGGTTTACCTCAACCGGCTAATGTGTGAAAATTACAACGGCCTTGTCCACACTAGAATTGTATCACATTAGTTGCTATTTGTTAGCTAACACATGGTAGAAACCCCACCGTTTTCACAGTAAAGACAAGATGTAAGTCTTAGGCTCCTTCCAGGTGCTAGGGGTGGGCATCTGAGAGCCAAGGCAGGGATCACGGGAGAGATAAGAGCTGGTTTGTTTGTATTATTTGATTTAGTGTTTAAAATCTGTTGAGCTGCATATAGAGAATGTGGCCACAGATTCTATTAGTTTGTTTTATTTTGGTCACATTAAAAAAGTTGTAAATAAATTCAGAACTCTGGTGAGGGTTTTCTTTGCTTAGCTTGGGACTTCAGATGAGTTTCTGTCCATGTGAGTCCTAGTCCTATCAGACAGAACAGTCATCAAATGCTAATAACTCTCTACTGACCTGGATGACGTGAGCCAGTGTCCAAGAAGTGAAAAACTATGCTTTCCATTACCAACCTCCTGAGACATTCAGTCCCTACAGATGGGGTCTTAAGAAACAGCAATCCTGTTTTCATGCAGATGTCCTTGGTAAACAAAGTTGTTGATTACACAGTGTTTATGAAAGTTTTCGAAGATATCAGTAATTCTGTATGTGATAGGTTCCCCCTGGAGTGCCACTTGGAACTAGGGTACTACTGAGCCTGCCTGACCAACCAGCCTGGGCTTCCTTTTTCACTGTGGTGCTGTGATAAGTTGCCAAGCTCTTCAAGCTTGCTCTTTCATCAGCATACACACAGATAGGGACACACCCAGCTGCAGCTTCACACACACATGCCGAGATTAGCTCTGCATGAGAAGGCTTAGCTAAGGCACCTTCCCGTTGCTAAGGCACGCACTCCCCTTTGGAGTGTAAACCCAAAATTATACTGTCTTGTGCTGCACAGGGAACTGTAGAGCGTAAGCTCATAAAATTCGCCCCCTCTCTCAGTGTGGCGAGAGAGAAATGCAACAGTTTTCTGCCCCAAGTTATAATTTCCACACGCTGGTTTTAGACAAAACAAAAACAAATGTATTAACTACACAAGGATAGCTTTTAAGTGATTATAAGTGATAGCAAACAGATCAAAGCATATTACCTTAGTAAATAAACAAAACTGCAAACTGAGCTTAACACACTAGATAGGTAGGATATGAATTAGCAAATTCTCACCCTGATGATAAACAGGCTGGTAGATTCTTAAGGCACAAGCTGCCTTGGCTTTCCCAGGTTTTTATACACAGGCTAAAAATCCCTCGAGCCTGGGACCATCACTTTCCACAACTCAGTCCTTGCCCCTCAGGTGTTTCCAGGGAGAGTGAGGTACCATCATGATGTCATTGTCCCCCTTTTATATCTTCTTCCCACTTGCTTGAAAGCTCTTTTGCTATGACCTGGCTAAATATTTCCCATTGTGTAGTGCTATTTCTGAGAGGTTTCTGGGGTAATACTTGTGTTTGTGTGCATTTCCTCAACAAGCCATTAACATTGGCCTTTTTACTGTTGAACCTGAAAGGCTGCTTGTGGGTGTTTTCAACTTCACAACATGTTTCAGTAACACATACATAGCCAAACTTCATAACTGCACATACGATGATAGCATATACAATCCAACGAGATATTATTGTCTAGCAGATCAAGACTTTTAGACTGATACCTCACAAGGCATACTTTGTACAAAACATATCCTAATTACATGACAGTGGTGAATATTGGGGTGTGCCAGGGTGTCATACTGTAAAAATATTAAGTGATTGATATTTTTGGATTAGGTTCTAATACTGTTGCTTGTTTTCAGAATATACTGTGAGGACAAACAGACGTACTTACAGGATTGTGAAGATGATGGGGAGACAGCAGCAGGTGGACGCCTCCTCCATCTTATGCAGGTTAAAGGAAACAAACTTTGTCTTTAGATAGTTTTAAATGTGTTTTAAAAATCATAGATCATAAATAAGGCTCACAGCTTTACGCACTTAAGCTGATTTAGTATTCTGTATATTATCTGGCTTTTAAAAAAGTAGTTCTATTAGGTAATGATAGACACACACCAACTCCCAGGTTCTCAGAGCATTCCCTGCAGTGTCCAGCCCCTTATCCACTGAATACTCATTGAATTATCAGGCCTGCTGTTCCCAAAGGAACAGTACAAACCAGCTTGTAAGATTCTACTTAGGACCATCACTTTGCTTAACACCACATCAATTAGATATTTGAGAGAGTTATTCTGTGTAGATCAGGAAAGCATAGTTCCCAGAGGAAAGAAAAGTGTATGAGCACTTGAGTAGTAGCAGTTCATAAGTTTATTTGTAGCTCTTCAGTGAGATCTCTTGACTTCCTGCTTAAACACACTTATGACTGATAATGTAAATTGGGAAATTCACCCACTTCTGCTCTTTCTGTTGTTTTAATCTTCATTTGGAGGTTTGCAGTTTTTGCAGGTTAGTATATCATTTGCAGTCTAAGCAGTCTCTATTCTACTGAAACTTGAGGCAAGAAGTTAAATCATAAATTCTACTTTGCATGGTGACAGGTTTCAGAGTGGTAGCCGTGTTAGTCTGTATCAGCAAAAAGAACGAGGAGTACTTGTGGCACCTTAGAGACTAACAAATTTATTTGGGCATAAGCTTTCATGGGCTAAAATCCACTTCATCGGATGATCTGGGCATAAGCTTCTGTGAGCTAAAACCCATTGGATGAAGTGGGTTTTAGCCCACGAAAGCTTATGCCCAAATAAATTTGTTAGTCTCTAAGGTGCCACAAGTACTCCTGGTCTTTTTTCATAAATTCTATCTATCTTTTTTTTAACTCTTCCATATTCTTATAGCTGCTCTATAGGATACTCCACCCAAAATGACAAAGTAGACTAAATTAACCTCTACCACTAATAGAACTGAACAAAGTATTATACTTCATGCCTCGGGAGGAAGATTGGATTCTATGCAGTAACTATACTATGGCTCATCCTTCCCCATTCTCATGAAGAATGAATAAAAATAGTTTTGAGGAAAGGGTGGTGTTTGTATTGCACCATTTTTTTAAAAACAGCAACCCCAGCTCTTGCACAAACTTGGGCATAGTTCTTTATCACTGAGGTTCTAGTGCTATGATCATATCACTGTGTTCTAGTGATATGATCGGTGAAGATGTGGTCTTCTCTTCTGTAGGACTCTTATCTTGTCTAAGATAAACTAAAACCACTTAAATCAAGATAGTACTTTCCGGTTAGAAGAAACAATATTTTAGACACACCTTTTAGATTTAAAATGGTAGAGAGCTCAAAAATTTCCTAATGCCATTTGGCATCCTGCTTACTATGAACAATTGATATCCGGAGTTGCTTTGCTAGAGTTAATTCACTGAGCTCACAAGTGTTGTATAAGTATATTGTGAAACATGAACTGTATTGAAATTGTCTCAACACTTCTTTTCTAGATAGCCCCTTTATTCATTTTTATTCTGGAATTTTTATTGAATTCTTGTTTCCACATACAAAGGCAGAACAATTTGACAATATTTTTACAATTACATAAATAAGGTTTCTCTGTATAAATTGCCATATTAAACATATCTATCTGGGCTAGGTAGTGATAGTTGAGCCATTGCAGGTGAATTTGTGTTGGATTGCGTGTATCCATATATGTTTTCCATTGGACAACTTCCAATTTTATGCCTGAGTTGCAATACTGTAACTACTGAAGTTCATGGAGTTACACCAGGGGTGAATTGTGTTCATTATATTGATCATTACATGCAATTTGGTCCAGGCTCCCTGACTGACACTTTCCATCTCAGCTGGCAATTGGCTCTTCTGTACACGTTTCCTCTGATCCCGATCATTCTATAGGTCATCTGAAAGTGGATCAGGTCAAGCTCATCCTCATTGCCCTGGCATGGCCAAGCAGTGTTTGGTTGTATGACCTTCCTGATTCAGCCTCCCATATCCCTTCCTCTCCCTCCTGACCTCCTCATGCAGAATCACGGTCACAGCTTGCACCCCGTAGTCAGCTCTCTTCCATTTCACTGCGTGGCTGCTTCATGGTTGAATTAGGAGAAAGAGCATTGTTCAGTGGCTTTCAGCAGGTTCTATTCAACAGTGGAAAGTCCTCTACCAGAATTGCCTATTTGGTGAAATGGAAATGATTTTCTATGTGGTTGTCGGCCTGCAGAGTTCAACTGATGCTGGCTTCTATCCAGTACTTCCTGCATCATTGGTCGTTGGGCCTTGTGCTTAGCTCATTGAGAATGCACCTGGAGGCAATTTCAGCATTTCATCCCCCCATTCCTGGAAGATCAGTCTTTTCTAATGCAATGGTAGCAAGATTCTTAAAAGGGTTTCTTCGTCTCCATCCTCCAGTCTGAGAGCTGGTTCCTCTATAGGACCTTCACACAGTTCTGGCAGCCGTAGTGGGACCTCTGTGAGCCTCTGGCATCTTGTTCCTTTCCGCTTTTGTGCGAGAAAACTGTGTTACTGGTTGTGAGAAAATCTGCAAGTAGAGTCTGCAAGTTGCAGGCTCTGATTGCAGTAGCATCTTATACACAGTTCTCCAAGGACAAATTGACTTTACAGCCGCACCCAAAATTTTTATTGAAAGTGGCCTCTTGGTTTCATTTGAACCAGGCAGTATATTTACCTGTGTTCTTTCCTAAGCCGCATTCATCTCTAGAGGAGCAGCATCTCCATACATTAGATGTCAGGTGATGTCTAGCCTTCTATCTTGACAGGACTAAACCATTTCGTGCTTTGCCTCACCTGTTTGTGTTGTACGGGGATCGTATGAAGGATCGAGCAGTCTCTTCACAAACGATCTTTAGATGGATAACATCCTGTATCAAGTCTTCATACGAAATAGCTTCAACTACACCCGCTGAGTGGGTGTGAGCTAATTCTACGAGAGCGCAAGCAATGTCAATAGTGGTCCTTGATGATGTTTCAATATTGGACATTTGCAGGGCTGCCATATAGTCATCCATCCATACATTTATGAACCATTATGCCATTACCGCATCTTCCAGAGCTGATGCAAACTTTGGAAGGGCAATCCTGGAATCCTTATTTAGATAGACTCCGCCTCCTATGGGTACTGCTTGTGAGTCACCTAAGTGGAATAAATGGCTGCATCTACTTAAAAAAGAAGTGGTTACTTACTGTCACTAGTTCTTCAAGATGTGATGCAGACGTGTATTCCACAACCCACCCTCCATCCCCTCTTCATCCGAGTCTAGTGTCTGGGCTTTCAGTGCTAAGGAACTGAGGGGGATCGAGGCGGCACAGCCCCATAAAGCCAGGGGAGGGGCTATGAGCCGGAGGCACAGGGACTGCCTCCTACAAGTACTGCTAGGCAAAATTCTCTGGCTCCAGTGCACTTATAAAAAGGGAATTGGGGGGTGGGGGAGTGAAGCGGAAAGATACATTTAACTTTACTTAAAAACACAGGAACTGGGAGAGGGTATTTTTGAGGGACAAAAGAGGCAAATGGCCAATATTTGCCTTGTCTTTCTGTTTGAGTGGAGAGATGAGAGTCAAGTCCTCCTCACCCGAATTATTTTTTCAGGGTGCGAAGAGAACCTAACTCAGACGTGAAGTCCTCCTTACCTTTCATGTCTTCTCCACGTGCTATTGTTGCTGCCCTGCAAGTGGCAGCAGCCCAGGCCTGGAGCATTTCTGAAAAGCATTCACCTGGACTATGCCCCACATGCATGTTCTGAAGCTGCAGCTTACAAAGGTCTTCAGAGAACCAGCCCAAGACAATTACCTACCCTAACCCCCACAGTGTTTCAGGATAAAGTTAAAAACGCAGATAGAAGCTCTGCTCATGGGCCAGGGATTCAGACCTCAATACAAATAGTAACTAAAAATGCATAATATTTAAAAATAATAAATGTGAATCAACAAGTATCCCTTTAATAATATCCCTTGCAAGTTCCTTTGGGAAAGAAAAAGCTTTCATTATACAAAAGAAACTAGTTTCACTGTTGACTTATGTGTTTATCTATTTAAAATAATGTTCTGGGTTTTTTTTTTAAACAGATTTTGAATGTCCGTAATGTTTTGGTTGTGGTATCCCGCTGGTATGGAGGTATCCTGCTAGGACCAGATCGCTTTAAACACATCAACAATTGTGCCAGAAATATACTAGTGGAATGCAGCTATACAAATTCAGCTGTAAGTTATTACTGGTAGATTGACAATGTCGATATCTGAACATATAGGGCCATGTACTCAATTTGTGTAAATTTTCATAGTTCAGCTGAAGTCAATGGAGCTATGACAGTTTACACCAGCTGAGGATCTGCCCCATGGTAATTTTTGAGTGCTTATGCTAAACTTAAGAGCTCAGTTAAAAAGATTCCATCACTACTTTTCTCCCTATTAAGATTCCATAGACTTCCCTGTGTTTTCCTACCTCTTTGGAATTTTCCCTTGTGTTGTGTAATTTTGGTTTTATTGCTTGTTAAATGTAAAAGTAAAAAAAGAAAAAACGTTAATTTGTAAATACCTGACTGACTTACATGGGTAAAGACTATGGCGTTAAAGATCCCCAAGTTAGAGTACATGCCTGATAACCAAATTCATGATAGGCACCAATCTCAGATGACCCTGAGATTGAGTGAGGCCAAGTTCTAGTCCCATTGAAATCAATGGAAGCTTTCACATTCATTTTTAAGAGGTCAGGATTGGTCTGATATTTATATCTGTTTTTTTTAAACACCTCATTTGTTCTGATACACTGTATGAATCTCAGGTTATTTAACTACAATGAGCTGTTTTTCAGAAATGATACCATTCACTGTACGATGATTGTACAATTCAACATTTTTGATGCTTTATCAAAGAGAAAGCAGCTCTCAGAAGAAATTTATATGGACAGAAAAACATGTAAACAATTCATAAACAATAAAACACCAAACTTTTCCCTTTTTAAAACTAGATTAGAAGAATGGAAATCAAGAACAAAGAAAAGACTAAGGGTAAAATTTTTCACAAGCACCTAAGTGGATTGACTTTGAATGGGACTTAGCCTCCTACATCACTTAGTTGCTTTTGAAAATGTTTACCTTATCGCACTATACAATACTGATATAAACATTTTACAGCTTGATAACAAACCACCTGGTGGTGTTGCTCTCAAGTCCAGGGTGAAACTATATTCCCTCTCCTATATCTTCCCTTAACTGCCCACACTCCTGCTTAGCACAGAATCCCAGCACTAAAATGCATATGATTTTAAGTAGTCTTCCAGAGTAACATTCCAATTTGGGCATTACTCTTAACAGGGCCATGAAAAAGAGTAAGGTTGGGCTTATGGTTAAAGTCTAATTTGTAGAGCCCTGCTAGGATACACAAATGTGTATCCGCATCCGATCCGCAAAAATTATCTGTGGATATCCGCATCCGCGCATGCGGATATCTGCACATATCCACGGATTAGCAGGGCTCTACACCGGGGGCCAGGCTAAGGCTCCAAGGCATCCCCCTCGCCAGAGCCTGGTTGGGGAGAGCCGTGTGGGCAGCTGTGGGGAGCCCGCGTGGAGTCCCGGACCTTCCACCTACCCTCGGCCGGGCAGAGAGCTAGGGGGGCGGGGACATGGCTGTGGGCTGCTTTCAGTCCCCCACCCCTGCACCGTGGGCAGGTGGGGGTCCACTGCGACTCCCCACGGCTCACTGGTTGGGCTCCATGCTGGCCTGGCCAGGGGAATGGGGAAGATCTGTGGAGCTGCCCAGAGCTGCTCGGGTCTCCTGCCCAGGGGAGGCTCTTACTGTGGCCAGGCAGCGGCTTCGAGCCAAGCCACTCCCCTCCCCAGCTGGAGTTGGGTTGGGTAGAGTTGCACTGGCAGCTGTGGGAAGCTGCTGCGGACCCTCCACCTGCCCTGGGTGGGGAGCCCCAAGCAGCCTCCGACCCGTGTCCCAGCCCCCCGCCCAGAGCAGGTGGAGGATCTGTGCCGTGGTTCCTCACAGCTGCCTGCCCGTCTCTTACCGTCAGAGCCCTGCACAGATACAAAATTTGTATCCTCATCCGTGCTGCTATCCGCAAAAATGGTCCACGGATATAAAGCAGATACTTCTGGATTTGCAGGGCTCTACTAATTTGAAGTCTGGTGATCTGAGTTCTGGTCCTACCTCTGCGCAGACTCCCTGTGTGACCATAGGAAAGTCTCTTAAACTTTTCTGGGTTTTGTTTCCTGATCTGTGAAGTTCAGATAATAATTCTTACTTATGTAATACATTGTGGTAAGCAATAGTATTTGCTCATACAGGATGAATTAATATTTGCAAAGTACTGAAATAGAAGTTATGTATAAACAGAGGCGCCGACTTTCTAATGTGCCTGGGCAGGGAGGGGAGGTGCTCGACTGCCTGGCTCTGCCCCACCCCCAGCCCCCACTTCACCCCTTCCCTCAAGCCTCCACCCCACCCTGCCTCTTCCTGCCCGGTTCCGCCCTCTCCCCTGAGCGTGTACCGCCCTTACTCCTCCCCCTCCCTCCCAGTGCCTCCTGCACACCGTGGAACAGCTGATCACGTGAGCAGGATGTGTGGCGAGGGAGGGGGAGGAGTTGATTGGCAGGGCCACCAGCAGGTGGGAGGAGCTGGGGGGGGGGAATCTGGCTGCACCCACCATTTTTGAGCAACGGCGGAGTCGGCACCTATGTGTATAAGTACTAAGTATCAAAATTATATCCTTCTCTAATTTTCCCAAACAGTTCAAATATTGAAACTTCAAATTCCCTACCTCCGGCACCTTACCATCCATGCCAGCTTCTCCTGTCTTTTAATGTTTCTGTTCCCTTCTTCCTCTTCACTCTAGAAGATATAAATCATGTTTGTATATATGCATGTATGTATATGATATGTATTTGCCAACTCTAAAAGAACCCGTCACTTGGAACCAATTGTTTAAAGGATACTTCAAAAATCACACTTTTTGCATGAAACTTTTCTCTTATTTCTGATACAAAGTACATCTAAGATGGTTATAACTGAAAGAGAGAAGAATTTTCTTTCCCCCTTTTCTGTTTGTTTGTGCATTTCACAGCACTTTGTGTATCTTGAATTTCACTATTTCCTTATACGTATAGTCAATCCATTTCCTCTCTTTTGCGTGGGTTGTGGATTGTTCACACAGCAGCAGGGGAGAGAAATTTTTTTTTTTAAATAGGAAAATGTGATTGTAAAACAAAAAATTGTCCTCAGGGAGTCAGGATTTACTTTTGGTGCATTTTTTTTAATGACTTCATTTCAGATTGACTCGGTTCCTTTTAAGGCGTGTGTAATTTGATCTGCTTTGTAGAGGTTAACATCATTCAGTGAAATGTTTATCAAATGAATGCTAAAGATACTAGTACTGTAGATAGCAATTGTGGTTCTTGGAAAAGTGTTCTAATTGTCTTCAGCGTAGTAATCAGGATGCAAAAGTACTCTTTAATGTGTTCCACAAATTGAACTATTCTGTTGCATTTTAAAAGCTAGTTTCCAGTAAAGGATCAAAAGCATTTTGTAAATTATGCATACAATGTGAGAATTGCATGCCAGTAGGAAGGCAACAGGTTTTTACAACAGGTTCAGATGTGTTTGATACTTATGCCAGACATGAGAAACAGGAGGCCCTGCATAGTGGTCAGCTTGTAAACAGTGTGTGTTGATTTGAACACAGAAACAGTGAGACACAATGTGATTAAATGTGGAGGCTGTATTTTTATTAACAACTCACACCATACTAGGGTAAGCCACCCCACACCCCAATGTATTATAAACCTGAACATGAGAGTGAAGGCCACCCTTAGGTCTGCCAGGCACCCCAAACTGGAAGCTAGAGTCCTGACCCCCTCCTTTGCTCCAGGCTGGAGGTAGGAGACACGAGATGAGGGAAGTCACAAGCTCCATGAGACAGATAGGCATACCCCCTGGCTATTGCATGAAAGTGCTCAGGACCAATGCCCAGGCAGCCTGCTGGGCTTAGGGCCTTTAACCCTTCCTAATCCACCAGCCACACCAAAGTTATAACAATTGTAATTAAATCTGCCACAGCCAAACTTCCTGGATGCCATGTGGAAGGTGAAAAAACTCACACAGCAACTTGCTAATTTCACCAGGTGGGAAAAAATATCACCTCCAGAACGGGCAGTCAGGTTAGCCCCTGGCATCAGAGGAGATCCAGCATTATTAGCTTAAAAGTGGGGCTGAAACAGAGAGCCTGCAAGGCTTCCCCACCTGGGAAGCAAATCTTGTCACTCCCTTTCCCCCACTGCACCAGGTGGGAGCCAATCATCCAACCCTGCATCCTTCCTCCATCCACCTACCCAGTGGCAGCAGGAGTGAACCTGTCATGCCCCACAGCTTGGACACAGATGCAACATGTAAGTCCTCCACCCTTGGGAGAGGCAGCTTGGGGAAAGGGAAAAAAGGAGAAGAGTGAAGCATCATCCCTCACCCACCAGAGATGAGGGGGTGTGTGGGAAGCAAAGGGGCATGTAGAATACTGCATTAGCTGCTTCTGGTTGAGAACTGTCTCCACTGCTCCTGCCTCTACCAAAACCCCAGTTGACCATTGGGGTGAACACTTCCTTTCTTTTTTGGTCCCAAAGTGCAAGATAGTGAGTGAAGCACACATGTTGATCCACTCCCGATTAACACAGTGTAACTTCAATGAAGTCAACCAGTGTGAAGTTATTTATTATATCTATCTTATCTGTTCATTCAGCTCTCTTCCTTAGTATCTGAGTGCTTATTGGGGTGGTGCCCAGAGCCCCGAGTTAGGTTCAGTGGTCCATTCTGTTAGTTGATGTACAAACAGAGGAGGATAAGATCCTTGCCCTGAAGAGCTTAGCTGTTGTAAGCGAGGTCAGAGCCAGGGCGATAATTCCTTTTGTAACTATGAATATAGGTTTTAGAGTTGCTCAAGACAAACATTTACTAAATAAGCAAGTTAGCTTGTTAAATATCCAAGTCTGAATGATCACAAAATCTCTGAATTATGAATATTTTAAACTGATTACACTATTAAGTGTAGTGTAGTGAGTCACCTCAAAAGAATGTTAGCAATGCACAGAAAAGCAAGATGGACTTTACTAGAAGGCAAGAGATTACTGAAATCATACTTGTGTGATTTTTTTTCTTTCAGGAAGAATCATCTAAGCAATTGGGAAAGAACAAAAGAGTAAGAAAGGACAAGAAGAGAACTGAACATTAATTCATTTAAAAATAACATAGAACGTTTAGTTTACACATATTTATATAAAATTAAACATGATCCTCAGAAATATATATTTTTATTCAGAAGAAAATTCAACAAGGACTTAGAAACATTTTCTTTCTGTTCTATGGTTGCCTCAGCTGCTCTGGAATGGAGAGCTTAAACAAATGAGTTTTCCATACTCTCATACTTTTAAACTGGGTCCTGTGCATACCCAGAGCCATTTTTTTTTGTCATTTACAGTTGATTCAGGCAGAACATGGATTAACTGGCCTCCATACCATCAGGTCACTAGTCAAGTGCCTGTCTTGTACTGGGACTCAGTCAGCAGGGTTCTTCAACATTGGGATGAAGACATGAAAACTTTGGTAAAGAATATTGTCTTTTAAAGCTTTCTGTACCTAAGAAAAAAAGCAGATAGGCTCTCTTGTGTATCTAGTCCTTGAGCATACAATTTGGAGTCTGCTTGATGAAGTCTCAAGAGCTATCACGAAGAAAACAAAAGAAAAGGTGACAATCCACAGACTATAAAAGTCACTTGGTCAATCCATTGAGAATTTTGTTGCATGTGTGTCAGGCTGAAACCTGTGTAGGTGAGGTGCCCTAAAATTGGAAGAACCAATGTTTTTGAAACAGGAAACAGCAATTTTGAAATCATCATGTATTGTACCTAATAATGAATATTAAATATCAAGTATCTGTACAAGTGGTTCTGTTTTGTTAATTGTGTAGAATCTTTCATGCCAATAATTTTTCCTCTCTCATAGAACTTCCAGATTTCTCTCTACTATACTGCAAATTTAGGTCTTGATCCTGCAAAGGGAGTCAATGGGATTCCTCTTATGCATTAAGGACCTACCATGTGGATCCTGAGGTTTTTTCCTGTATCTCTCACTTGTCTGGATGTACTCAATTAGCTGAAGGTCTTTTTCATCTCTAACTTTTATGATCTTTAATTGCTAGGGTTGATAATTTCTATTTGAGTGCTAACAATAAAGCCACTTTCATAGGCTTGGTCCACACTAGAAAATTTTAGTGGTATAGCACTGTCAGTGAGAGGTATGCTTTTTTTTTAATAGCATTTATATATCAGCAAAAGCCTTAGTGTACATGTAGTTGTATCAGGGGAAAAAAAGTGCTTTGACAGTATAGTTTATTTTGCTCACCAAACTGATATAAAATATACCAGCAAAAGCACTTTTTTGCTAGTATAACTTGAATCTGCCCTTAAGTTGCTGGTACAGTTATACCCACAAACATTTTCTACCATAGGCCTGGGCTGATTAAACTAGCTACACCAGAGTGTCACACAGCAATGGAGAAATTTCATAACCTGTTTAGTCATACTAAAGTTATGCATAAGTCATTTAGTGGCCCAATTTCCGAAAGAACAAACCACCCACAGATCCCTTTGCAGCTGTTTTGTTATCTTGCAGATGGATTCATTTAAAGCCAAAAATACTGTCCTTTACTTCTGGTAAACTGTTGACAAATATTCCCAATATTCCAGTGTTTTCCTCAGAGGTAGAAATCGCTCCAATTATTTTATGTAAAAATAGGTTGGACTTCAGATATTTTACAAACACTATCGATTCCAGTCCCATGATGATATGTATGTTTCATTCATTCCTTCCAAAATGCACACTTTAGCTTATGTTTTCAAAAGTGACTAGTGATTTTAAGCGTCTAAGTTTTTAGATGCCCAAGTTAAGATACCTTAAAGGGGTCTGATTTTCAGAAAATGCTGAGCCCGTACCCCCTAAAAAGCAAGTTCCTTTCTGGAGTGTCAAGTCAGGCACTCCAGAATTGAGGAACTCATAATCCTTGGTCACTTCTAAAAATTAGGTCTATATTCCTCCTAAAATAAACTATAACAAATCAACCCTCAAGTTGAAGGAGATTGGAAAGCAGACTAGCAAAGCTAAGAGACTTGAGAATCCTTAGGAAAGGTTGACATGGAAGTCTCTACGTTAGAGCTGTTCAAATAATACTAAAAATGATTTGCAGATATTTTAGTGAATAAATGTGGCAATTTTGCTACGCTCTTATTCATGGTGTCATATGGTTTGTTGTTTGAATACCTTGACCAATTTATTTATGAAGATGTTAGAGAATCCCAAAAGCTCCATGAATTTTTGCCCAAATAATTATTCAGCTGAAAATTCAGATAAGTGTTGGTTGTCGTTTATTTTCCCATTACAAAAGTTTGTCAACGAATCAGTGAGCAAAAACAATCCCATTTAGTTGAGGTAGTAAATAACATCTCTGAGAGCAAATAGTCAAAACGACAGTATGTATGTGTTTGTGTAACCACTGGTGTGTAAATCCCCTTCTGTGCCAGTCCAGAGAATAGACGACTTGTTACAGCAGCCAGCTACTGAGCCTTGTCTCTTTAGCTCAAGCAGCTCCTGCTTTTAGCTCTGGACGTTCCCAGTTCGGTCCCCTTTGTGTCACCTCCGGGAGGGTGGCCATCATGCTTGCATTTGTTTCTTCTGCAAGAATGTTATCTGCTGGCGAACTATCTCTTCTGGACTGATAAGATAAGAGAAGTTATATCCTCTTTTTTAAAAAGTATTTTTCTAATTTAAAGCTGCCTTGATTGAGAACAAAGTTTTGCAACATAGCATGAGAGTAGATTTTTGTTCCAAACATTGTGAGAAATGCTCCAATGTATCTTACAGACAAAGAACTTGTGTTCCCTGTGATACTTTGGACTGCTGACAGACCTTCAAGGGGATTGGGCTCAATTATTTGATTGCATACAACTGTCTCTTCATTGTCCTTTAAAGCATAGAAGGGCAGCCTAGGTCAGATGTCAAAAGGTTTAGGATTGATGTAGCTATCAAGACAAGTGAGATGTTTATTGAAATCTGACAGTGAAGATGTGCATGGTGTTCAATGATACTCTGCTGGAGTACAAGTTATGTAACTCTGAGAACGTGCTGTTTAATGTGCTAGTAAATTCTAGATGGATGTCAGTTTTGTTCTGATCAATAAATTATAGGGAACCTTTCTAGCTTTAATCTCTCTAGCCGTGATAATCTGTTAGTTTTTACAGCTCTGATGCAATCCAACTTCTTGTGATTTTGAGATATGGCTATGGGCAATAAAAGGCAAAGTTGTGGTCTGCAGTATGCGCCCGTTCAGAGATGTACAGGGGAGTAAGACACACCCTGTGTCTCTTCTGTGTGAGATAAGGATATCTCAGGGAACAGCAACCTCTGCAAGGCTGATTTCCCCCCATCCCATGCAGATTGGCAGGGAATGGATGAAGATTTCACCCTACTCTTTCCATGCTAGTTTAGCTGTGCCAGCCAGCATGTGGGGAAACAATCTGGGTCAGGGATAGGGTTGGCACAGTGTAATCTCCCACCATGGAGCATGGGATGAAAAAGGCAGTATGTTGAGACTGAGTCAAAATTTGGTCCCTGGTCTGCCCCTTAAGTCATCAGGGCTTTTGGCAAAGACACAATCTAGTCCAAAATAAATGGACGTTCCTATATTTCACCTTAATAGTGAAACATTTTATTATGTTAATTAGGTGAATTTCAGTATCCTAAAGTAATAGCCCAAAACATTGCAGTAGTATTACTTACTATTGCAAGCTGTAGTGCTTTGGAACTTGCATGCAAAATATTACAGTATTTTCGTAAGGGTTTGGATGGATGCATTTAAAAATTAACAAAACAAAATTTAAATGCAGCACAGTGCTCCCCGTCTGAACACAACGATGCTTCATTTACTATGGGATCACCTAGATTTAAACAAATCTTGTAGGACTTTAACTGGAAAATAGGATCAAACAAGAAGAAATGTGCAAAAGTCATTCTAATTCCTTTACATTAAAACCCATTATCCAAATATATTTTATACTTTCTAATAAAATATAATGGTGCTTTTAAATAAGCAAAGAAACTAAATGCTGCTAAATGTCCCCTACCACTGTAATTCAGATACCAAATTATGGAGTAAATACATATTTCATTCAATAAATGTGAAAGGATTTTCCAGCAGGCTGGAAAAATTGAGTGATCTGTTTATCAGAAGAAAATTCAGAGAGAGAAATTAATATGGCATTAATCCCTACTTAAGTCATTAAATACAGCCGCCTTCTCCATATCAATATGCCCATAAAAGGGTGCAAACAGCAGTTGGAGAACAGAGGGGGAGAAGGATGCTTTAATATGTTTTTATTGTTTTGATTGCAATGACTTTGCTGTATTGGAAGCAAATCAGACTGCACCTGAAATCCAATTGACCACTCTAGGACCCCGAAGTGCCTAGAAACAGTATCTGCATTCCTTTTTCTAGGTGTTTAAATTGAAAATTTAAATGCTGTCATTCTGCCAACAGCCCCTCTGATAAGGATTTTTAAACAAACAAACAAACCCAACGTTGTTAGAAAAGACTTTTCTATCAAAGTGCTGGGTTCTCCATGAGCCAAGGTGAATTCAAAAGGAATGACAGAATACTGAGAGCTAGTTCCTGCTAGTCTTATAAACGACCAGATGGTTTGCAGGATGCGCTTTGATTACCCTCAGTGCAAAGTTATTTAGGTTGAAGGAAAAAAAAAAAAGCATAAAACATTTAATTCAACACTCCTACCATGTACTCAGAATTTTTCAGTACGTAAATCTAAAAAGGATTAGTTTGTTCTTAAACCGTTTTTATTTTTTACAAGAGATAAAATCATTTTATTATCCCAACATAGCAATTTTAAATTTTGAATTGTAGTAATAGTTTGGTCTTGTAGTGTCTTAATACTTTGAAAAGGCGTTCAGTGCAGTTCTGTTACCTATTACTGTACAGTTTTATGTTTGCAGTTCATACTTCTGGGGGAATTCTACACCAAAAAATTAAAAATTCTGCATACTATTTTAAAATTCTGTAAAATTCTGCATATTTTATTTGTCAAAACACCACAATATAATAACACCAGTTTCAATTATTTTGGTAATTCATTTCAGAATACCTGTCAGCAAGTATGTCTGTAATTATACAGACAACACAAAAAGATTCAGGAAATATTTTTTGACAAATAGATTCATTCGTAGGCATATTAATACAGAACTTTGAGTAATAATTCATTTAAACTACAATATAGAAATGTATTTCCTGCAGTGCAAAGGCTTGGGGGAATCAGGGTTGATGGAGGAGCTGAGGAAGAGGGAAGTAATTGCTGCGAAGAAGCCTTGGAGTGAACCTGCAGGGTCGTTGGATGTGGGTGGGAGAAGTATGGAACATTTTTTTGGGGGAGGAGGAAGGGATTATTAGGGAGTTGCGGAGCCTCCCCCATGCAGACCCTGGCTAACCCTAGCCTGTCATTCAGTCAGACACATCTGCCCTGTCCCCATGTGGCCCTGCACCGATATTCAGCCCGCACCCCTGTCTGTCACTGGTATAGCCATTCTGAGCCCCAGTCTGTGACCCGCCGCAGCAGCCCAATGTGCCCCACGCTGTCTGTCCCCACCTTATCCCATGCCTCCTCACCTGGCCCCATCAGCAAGGCACTTTGAGGAACTCAGCCTCTTCTCCTCCCACTTCCCTCTTTTCTGGCACCACAGTAGCCCTGGTGGGTGAAAAAATTCTGCAGGGGATATGAATTCTGTGCGTGCGCAGTGGTGCAGAATTCCCCCAGGAATAATTTAACTAAGAATGCCTATAAGGAAAAAATATACATAACTGACTGTGCTCCCTTGAGCATATTAGATTTTCACACCTACTATCTAGCATGTTGAATTGAATGAAAGTTACTCTTTTTATAGAATTGTCACTAAATAGAATTGTTACTTTTATAGAATTTTCACACAATATCCTGCTGGAGGCACATGTTCAGCAATCTATTAGGTACCAGTTAGCTCCCTTAGAAATTCTCCTAGTTATTTACAATTTTATTTAATTCTAAGCTTTCAAGTATAGTTAGTAATTGTCTAGCTACTAATTTTCTCTCCCAGTTTCATCATAGTTACAATGCTGCAGCAGAACTCTTCTAATAACTAATGGGATGGATCCCTGGTTAAATTGTGACTACATTAGGAACATTTTTGAAACATTTCTCAGTGTTGCTAACAGTATTGGGAGCCCTAGTATAGACAGCCTGTTGCTCCCAATACCTTTTCCAGCACTCTGCTGATCCATCTGATGGCTGCTTATTGGCCTATGTAAAATAAGTTTGTGAGCTTGGTCTATTTATCGTACCACTAAAACCTGTATGATAATTGGCACTAACTAGCTTCCTTATAGCCATGGATTTGAGGTACCATACACACTGAACTACATTCTCCCTCCTAAAATTGGTATTCAGGACCCAAGACCCTGCTTCATTTCTAATAATACTAGAGATATTCAAATTAATAGGTCCAGATTCTCATATTGTGTAAACTGCTTAGCATAGTGTTCCATTGATAGGTCTTGTTGCAAGATTGGGGTCTTTATACAATTTCCTTTCAACCTGCAGCAGACTCTTCCATAAGGGCATTACTAGAAATGAAGAAGTTATTGTCTCCTACTTTTAGATTGTAAACTCTTTTGGGGCAGAAAGCATCCGTGTTTGTATAGCCCCTAGCACAATGGGTTGTTGGGCCATGACTGCGAGGCTCCGTGATAATATAAATAATAGCTATGAAGCTAATACAGTAACTCCTCACTTAACATTGTCCTGGTTAACGTTGTTCCGTTGCTGATCAATTAGAGAACATGCTCGTTTAAAGTTGTGCAATGCTCCCTTATAACATGGTTTGGCAGCCACCTGCTTTGTCCACTGTGTGCAGAAAGAGCAGCCGGTTGGAGCTAGCTGGTGGGGGCTTGGAACCAGGGTGGACCAGCAGCCCCCCATCAGCTCCCCATTCCCCTAAGTTCCCTGTGCGGCAGCCACCCAGCAGGCTATCAATTGCCAGCAGTTCAGCTGTCCCTCCCCACACTGCTGTGTGCTGCTCCTGCCCTCTGCCTTGGAGCAGCTCCCAGGAGCCTCCTGCTTGCTGTGCGGGAGGAGGGCGAAGAAGAGAGGTGTTCTGGAGAGAGGGAGCTTGCTAGCAGCAGCTGCTGTCTCAACTTGTTGATCTACTTAAAAGGGCAATGTACATAGAGTGGTGTCAGCGTGCTTAAAGGGGCAATGCGCATCTCACACACGCAGTGTGTGTGTGTCTGTCTCGTTCTCTCTCTCTCACACACACACACGGTGTGTGTCTCAGTCTCTATCTGCCATGCTGTCTCCCCTCCCTCCATTCGAGCTGCCTTGTAGAGTGTGAGGCTATATTAATAACAGTGTGTTAACCCTTGAGGGCTCAGCCAAGTGCTAGTTCATCATATCCCACCCTCTTCCACCCTCTGACTTCACCACCTCAACCAAGCTTCACAATCATGTACCAGGGCCGGATTTAGGAAATGCGGGGCCCAATTCGAACATTTTCGGCGGGGCCCCAGCAGGGATGGCTGTGGGCAGGTGGTGCCGGGCTGGCTGCAGACGGGCTGGCTGCAGGTAGGGCAGGGGGTGCGGGGCTGGCTGCAGGCAGGGCAGGGGGTGCGGGGCTGGCTGGAGACGGGGCTGGTGCAGGCAGGGCAGGGGGTGCAGGGCAGGGGGTGCAGCAGGGGCTGGCTGCGGGTAGGGAGTGCAGGGCTGTCTGGAGACGGGCTGGCTGCGGGCAGGGCAGGGGGTGCAGGGCAGGTGCGGGCAGGGGGTCGGGGGTGCAGTAGAGGCAGCTGGAGCCCCGGCCCCTTAAATAGCCCCCAGAGCCCCCGCTACCCCAGGGCTCTGGGGGCTATTTAAAGGGCCCGGGGCTCTCCTGCTTCTACTGCCCCGGCCCTTTAAATAGCCTTGGGAGCCCTGGGGAAGCGGTGGGGCTCCAGCGGCTATTTAAAGGACCGGAGCGGCAGAAGCAACGGGAGCCCCAGACTTTTTAAATAGCCCACAGAGCCCCGCAGCCCTACCCCAGGGCTCCAGCAGTGGGGCTCTGGTGGCAATTTAAAGGGCCGGGGGCTCCAGCGCGGGGCCCTCTTAGGCGCGGGGCCCAATTCAGGGGAATTGGTTGAATCGGCCTAAAGCTGGCCCTGATGTGTACAATATTAAATTGTTTGTTTAAAACTCATACTGTGTATATGTGTGCGTGTGTGCGTATCTATCTATTTATAGTCTTTTGTCTGGCCAAAAAAATTTCCCTGGAACCTAACCCCACTTCCCCATTTACATTAATTCTTATGGGGAAATTGGATTTGCTTAACATCGTTTCACTTAAAGTCGCATTTTTCAGGAACATAACTACAACAGTAAGTGAGGAGTTATTGTAATGTTTTTGCCTTTAAAGACTGATCTAAAAAGGGAGCAGTTAGAAGGCAGAACTAGCTCTGTATTTGGTACTTTTCTGTCCTATTAAGCATTGCTTGAGTCTTTTAATCGGCAAACATCCAACAAAAAGATGTTTCCAAACTCCTGACAAAGTTAACCTGGGTGTCTAAGTTAATGGATTTCTTTGCTAATGTACGCATAAAAGGAAGAAAAATTCTAGTGGTAAGCGGGTCTCTTACATTTTCACATGTCTAAATGAAAGCTGTCATTTCTATTACTATATATGGAAATAGTGGGATGCTATTCCTTTTCATTTTCAACCAGATAATCCCATGTTGAATTAGATCCAGTTAGCTTAGTTTAGATCAAACTTCAGTATATGGTAGCAAGGTGAAGAAAACAGTTTGCAGCACTGCTTAGCAGTTGTTAAGATCTGTGGTTTGCACAATGATGCTTGGAAATGAGATAATGCTCAAAGCAGAAGTGAGTATCGTATATAGTTTACATTCTGATATTACTTACATAGTGTGCAGATTTTGTATGAATAATAATGTTTTGCATGTCTATAGTGCAGGGGTGGGCAAACTTTTTGGCCTGAGGGTCACATCTGGGTGGGGAAATTGCATGCAGGGCCATGAATGTAGGGCTGGGGCAGGGGGTTGGGGTGCGGGAGGAGGTGTGGGAGGGGGTGCAGTGTGCAGGAAGGGACTCAGAGGAAGGGGTAGGTGCAGAGGAGGGGTGCGGGGTGTATGAGTGGGCTCAGGGAAGGGGTTGGGGTGCAGGGGGGGGCTCAGGGCAGGGATGCAGGGAGGAGTGTGGGAGGGGGCTCAGGGCAGGGAGTTGGGGTGCAGCTGGGGTGCGAGGCACAGCAGGGGGCTCAGGGCAGGGGGTTGGGTCGCAGGAGGGGTGTGGGGTGTGGCAGGGGCTCAGGGCAGGGGTCAGGGTGCAGCAGGGGTGCGAGGCACAGCAGGGGGATCAAGGCAGGGGGTTGGGGTGCGGCAGGGGGCTCGGTGCAGGAGGGGTGTGGCAGGGGATTGGGGTGCGGGGTGCAGGAGGGGTTCGGGGTGCAGGCTCCAGCCTGGCACCACTTACCTGGAGTGGCTCCTGGGTGGCAGCGGTGTGCAGCGGGGCTAGGGCAGGCTTCTAGCCTGCCCCTAGCCCCCGCACCACTCCCGGAAGTGGCCGGTACCACGTCCCTGTGGATGGGGGGGAGGAGGCAGAGGGCTCCATGCGCTGCCCTTGCTTGCAGGTACCTCCCCTGAAGCTCCCATTGGCCATGGTTCCCCGTTCCCGGAGCCCTCTGTCCCCCCTCCCCCAGGGCCTGCAGGGCCTGCAGCCTGCAGGATGCAGTGCTGGCCACTTCAGGGAGTGGCGCAGGGCCTGTGGCACCACGGGGCTGGCAGACCTGCGGGCCAGATCCAAACTCCTGATGGGCCAGATCTGGCCCGCAGGCCATAGTTTGCCAACCCTGCTATAGTGCCTCCTATACAATGATTATCTGAAAGCATTTTGCAAGCAATAATGAATTTACTCCAACACCCTATAGAGTAAATCTTTGTATTCCCATTTTGAAGATGGGTCACTAGAGTCAAAGCTTGAGACCAGCATTTGCAAACTTGGGTACTTAAAGTTAGACCCTATAAACCATTTTTAAGCTTCTGAATAAAAGTGGCTTGATTTTTCAGAGTTGTTTCACAGCTTCTAATGAGTGGCTTATGTACAAATAAAAATCGAATCTGTGCACACAATTGGCACTCCATTTCTATCACCAGCCCTACGAAGTCATGGCCCCATTGAAGCCAAAAGCAAAGCTCCCACTGACTTCAACAGGGCCAGGACTTCTCCCCTGTTTTTAGGAAGTTAGCTTCTGATCCTAGTTCATGGAAGTCAATGCCTGTCAGTGGGTGCAGGATTAGACCCGTATTGGTTAACATCAGTCCAAGAGATCTCAGATATAATTTTGCTGTATATGAGCTTTGAACAATAGGGACTGCATAAACAGGAAAATTATAAAAAAAAAAAAAATTCTGATCTCCACGACATGGACAACATCATTTTATATGGTTGTACATCATCAAGCAAATGGGACCTCAGTCCTACAGCAATAGAAATAATAATTTGTTGTTGCTAAATAAATACTGAAGAAATTCGAAATTAAACCTATTTTTCTTCCCTAGAATTAAGTCCCTCCAAATACATGTAAATGGGAAACAAATTCCAGAGAAAATCTGGTGCACACACTATGCTAAACATCAAAAATTCTTGTGTATAATAAGAGTGAGCAAGAAAGCAATTTTTCAAGACAGCTTTTCTGACCTCCATTGATAAGGATCAGCCTGAAGGAAACACAGTGTGACACTCTGTATCTCGAGGGAACACCCAGCACCCGCATGTTCATCCTTGTAATATGATTGCGTGGTATCCAATGCAAAGTCTGTCATGTTGGGTGTCTTCGGAAGGCTCATAATGCACTGAGCATTGTTGTTATAGTGATGTTCTAGTGATTGTTGTTATAATAATGTTATAGGTTGCATAAGCATCAACTTCCCCTCTGCCTGGTGGGTGCTCGATACCCCCCACACCCCTGGCCCTGCCTCTTCCCGTCCCTGCATTGCCCTCACCCCACCCCCATTCCACCCCCTTCCTCCAAGTCCCCGTCCCTGCCCTGCCTCTACTCCGCCTCCTCCCCCGAGCGAACCACGTCCCCGCTCCTCCCCTTCCCTCCCAGAAAGTCCTAAGCACCACCAAACAGCTGTTAGGCAGCAGGGGGCGGGAAGTGCTGGGAGGGAGAGGGCGGAGCAGGGATGCGGCACACTGGGAGGGGAGGAAAAGGAGGATAGGAGTGGGGAGCTTGGTTGCCGGTGGGTGCAGTGCACCCGCTAATTTTTCCCTTTTGGTGCTCCAGCCCCGGAGCACCCACAGAGTCAGCACCTATGATAGGTTGTAATTTCATGTATATGGTTATGAGGCTGAAAATGTGTCCTCATGTTTTAAAACAAGACCAGGCAAAAACTCTCCAAGAGCAGAGCGGCAGTTCACACCTCATCAGGGCATGTATAGGACAAACTCAGCCCACCTCACAGGAACAAAGGACACTGGCCTAGGCAGCAACAAAGGATCTCTTGAACTCTCAAGTGAGTCACCCCCTTTCCTTTGGTCAGTTTGGGACTACGATGAGGTAATGCTCACCTGACCCTGAAGGGGGGTGCAAAGGCAAGAGGGAAGAGAGAACATGATAAAAGGGAGAGATACTTGCCATGCTCTTCCTCTCTCTTCCACCTCCATCCACAGACACCACCACCAAGCGACTGAAGCGCTGATCAAAGGGGAGAGCCTGGCTGAAGGGCAACCAGACAGCCTGTGGTGAGAAGCATCTAAGTTTGTAAGGGCATTGAAAGTGTTAAGATCAGCTTACAATGCGTTTTGCTTTTATTTCATTTGACCAAATCTGACTTATGCTTTGATTTATAATAACTTAAAATCTATCTTTATAGTTAATAAATCTGTTTATTCTACCTGAAGGAGTGCGTTTGGTTTGAAGCGTGTCAGAGACTCCCCTTGAGAGAACAAGCCTGGTACATATAAATTTCTTTGTTCAATTGATGAACTCATATAAGCTTGCAGCATCCAGCGGGCATAACTGGGCACTGCAAGACGGAGGTCCCTAGGGTTGTGTCTGGGACCAGAGATATTGACTAGTGTCATTCGGTTGCAAGTAGCTGGGAGCAGCTTACATGCCAAAGGCTGTCTGTGAACAGCGCAGGAGTGGGGGTGCTCACAGCAGAGCAGGGTAAGGTTGGCTCCCAGAGTCAAGGACTGGAGTGACCTACCAGATCACCAGTCCACACAACACCAGAGGGGAACGTCACACAGTCACTGCATTTTTAAAACTAGCATTTGAAAACTCTACTTCCTGTTTACTGGTGATACTTCTGCAGATTCATTTTTCAGGCTATTTCAGCTATATGGACTATGCTTTTGAAAACAAGGAAGCTGTGCAAAATCTAGATTTACCAAGCATCAGAATCTTGCAATCATTTTTTTTTTTACTTTATGAAATCATTTTGGATCATTATTTGCTTTTCAGTATACAGTATCTTAATTTTTAATCTTCATTAACAGAAACAGTTACTGTATTGTTTCTTCAGAAAAGAGCCTGAAGTAGATGGACAATATGTATAACAAATGTGCTGCAGATCGAAACATGACTTCATCCACATCGGACTTGGGTTCAAAATTTTCATTGGTTACAATGGTATTTCTGGGAATTCTTATGGGTTTGATAGCTCTTATTACAGTGCTTGGAAATGGCTTGGTCATCCTGGCTTTTTTGGTGAACAAAGATCTTCGGCATCGGAGTAATTATTTATTTCTTAATCTTGCCATTTCAGACTTTTTAGTGGGTAAGTTACGATAATGAAGCAAATGTAATATTCATTTTATAGTTTACGGCAAAGAAAGATTTATTTCATTATGCTGTTTCTCTTAAGCAAATTTTCTGAACATATACCTAAGATCAGATAATGGGGTGGAAGCTGCATAAAGTACTTTAGCAGGCTATTAGTTCTCAGAAATGTATTAGAAAGAGAAACCGATCTTTTAGCAATGTGAAAGATGTTTGGTCCAGAAAAGAGAGCAACTATTCTATGTAGAATGGATGTGAAACCATTGCTGCCTAGGGGTTATTGTTTGTAACTGGTTTTAATTAACCTCCACTCATCTTTAAAACTTGGAATTTTTGCTTTTCATCATAGATTGTCAGATGGAGCACAGTATATGTTAACCAGTAGATCTTGTATATATTGCAAATTCCATTCAGTTTTTCTGTATTTGGTTGAAATTAACTAGTAGCCAAAAGTTTAAGAATTACAAATTATTTTTTCCAGGAGTACATACGCTACATCATTCCATTTACTGAGTCAGCCAACTGACTAGCGCTAGGCAGTTTTTGCAAGTATTCTACTGTTCATCTCTGTATCTGGCTGCAGGCTTAAGGACATATGAAAAGAATAAATAATCAATTATTAATCATTTCAGCGGGTTGATGCCACACACACACACACACACATGCACCTTTTAAAAAACTATGCTTGAAATAAATTAAAATTGATTGTTGGAATCCAAAATTATTCCACTATAGCATTTAAACAAATATGTAGAAGAGTTATCATTGGTAGAAGATAATTAAATCATTGTAAACGCAGAACAATAGTTTTTAACAAGAGTTAATATTTCAAGAATGTTAAATATTTTTTGAAGGCACAACTGAATTTTCTGTAATTAACATATTTACATCCTGCTTATTTTACTTAAGCAATAACACAAGATCAGCAATGAAGTTCTGGGTGATTGTTGTATGCCTCAGGTGGTATTCAGAGGCATGAGGCTGAAGACCTAGGGCTACAGCCACAAAAAGGATATAAGCTCCTCGCTGCAATGCCTGTCTTTAGGTGTCCTGCTGCCCACTGGATCCTCAGCCCCGAGTTAGGTGTCTAGGCTCCCTATACAATGCACGGGGTGAGATGGGTGCCTAGGAATGGGATTCTCAGAAGCCAGCATGCTGAGCAAGAAACCACTTAAGCTAATGAGGAGTGAAATGCTGAAGAGAGGTGTATGCTTTAAATTCCATCCCTCAAAGGGAATTAGGCACCTAAGTCTGGATCAGAGGCAGGCACCTAACTCCACTTGCGATTCACAGCTGTGAACCCCTCCTGGAGTTAGGCACCTAAACCAGGTCAGAGATTGAGAGAAACCTATCTCAGAATGCTCTATAGCCCAGTGATTAGGGCACAGAGTTATGAAACTGAGGTTCAAGTCCTTGCTCTGAATCAGGCAGAGTAAGGATCTGAGTTGCAGTCTCCCGTATCCCATGAGTGCTCTAACCACTGGTCTATTGTGTATAATTGAGGGTGATAGTTCCTCCTCTGTTTTGGACAGGGCCTGATGCAGTAGGCTTGCTTGTAGGCAGCCTCTCAAAATGCCTACTGGATCAGGCCCCATAGGTGAGGTAGGCAGGGGAATGCAGTTTCAGGATCCCAACGTGGCTTAGGTGTGAGCTGGGCATCAGAACTTAGGTAGCTTTGCACATGCGTACCAAGAAATGTAGGTGCCATGGGGACTTTGCTCATGGAAACTTAGGCACCTCAGGAATTTAGGCACCTTAAATCCCTTTGTGGATCTAGACCAGGGTTTGGCAAACTTTTTGGCCGAGGGTCACATCTGGGTATGAAAATTGTATTGCAGGCCATGAATGCTCATGAAATTGGGGTTGGGGTGCAGGAGGGGGTGAGGGCTCTAGCTGTGGGTGCGGGCTCTGTGGTGGGGCCAGAAATGAGGAGTTCAGGGTACGGGAGGGGGCTCTGGGCTGGTGTAGGGGGCTGGGGTGTGGGAGCGAGATCAGGGTTGGGGAAGGGGTGGAGGCTCTGGGCTTACCTCAAGCAGCTCCTGGAAGCAGCAGCATGTCCCCCCTCTGGCCAATGGGAGCTGCGGGGGTGGTGCTTGGGGCGGTGGCAGTGTGCGGAGCCCCCTGGCTCCCCCTAAACATGGGACCCGGAGGGGGGACATGCTGCTGCTTCCAGGAGCCTTGGCACGCGTGTGTGGAGCGGCCTCCAACCCCGGTCCCCGGCTGGAGCGTGGGAGCAGGGCAAGCCCCAGACCCTGTTCCCCAGCAGGAGATAGAGGGCAGGATTAAACTGGCTGGAGGGTTGGATGTGGCCCCCGGGCCATAGTTTGCACACCCCTGATCTAGACCCTAGTGCTCTAGTGTACTGTACTGATAAGTAAAGGAGCCCTAGGAATGCACAGTGTCATATTGCTGTAATACATTTTAAAAGGAACTAGTCTTTGCTCCTCAGAACATAACAGCATTAATGGGGATAATTTAAATGTTAGATTTATGACATACACAATATATACTCCTATAATATGCACTGTTTGGGAAGGGGTGCATTTTCAGTGCTGGGAATTAGCTGAAGAGCTCCCATTAATGGGGTTCTGGTTCTGGTCCCACCCAGACTTCAGGACCTGGAGCTATCAGGCTGGGAATGCTGTAGATATTGTGTACTCAATCCACTGAAGAGCAGGGAACACTTCTCAGCTTTCAACAGTAACCCCACTGGCCATATAAGAAGCAGTGTTTATGGACTCCAAAGGAATGGTGGCTGAGATGGCAGGTTTCAGAGACAAGAATGGGAGCATAAGTTGCTCATAAGTATTTCAGAGGGATTTAATGAGGCTTTATGCTGAGCCTCTGCCAGGAGTGAATTTCATCCCCCAAAGAATAATATAGGAGCAGTTCATGCTGTACAATTTGGCAGTGCTAATATTTGAACTACGTATTACAAACAGTATACAAATTATATGAACTATATATGTCAAAATGTGTTGCCAACATTATCCATGCACAGAATAGAGATTGATGCTAACAGACAGTCATTATTAATGTAAATTAATCAAATGGTTCTGCATGCAAATTATAGAAGTTGACATGTACCAGCTGGATATTTATTAAGAGAGACTGTAAGGACCTTATTGTGAGTTGTGTGCAACTCACTGTTTCCAACAGTATTATCATGGTCTTGTATAGTAGCATGTGTTATTTCAAGACAACTTATTTAATTTACTATGTGGTGGTAGCATCCTACCGAAATATTATCCTTCAGGAATGTGACACACTGACAGGTATTGCAGCAAATTTATATGAGTTGTAGAGGAACCATATTAATAAAAGACTTTGCAAGCATTGTCCAGTGGGATCACCACACGCACTGAAATATAGTTATAGGGCAGGAGGCAGAGTCAAAATATTTCTTTTTCAATTAATTAGAAAGCCCCCTAATTTTTAAAAAAGTAGAAACCTAATGTTAGGTTCCTAAATCCATACAGCCACCTAAACAATTGGCCTATTTTTCAAAAGTGCTGAGCACCCAGCAGCTCCTACTGAGGTGAATGCTATTTTACGTGAATAGGTGTATATATGTGTAGGGTGATCTCAATGGGATTCATGTGGCCATTCAGCTCTTTTGAAACTCAGACCACTTATGATCATGCCTAAATATGATGTAGCAGCTTAGCTGTACAGTAACTCCTCGCTTAACGTTGTAGTTATGTTCCTTAAAAATGCAACTTTAAGCGAAATGATGTTGAGCAAATCCAATTTCCCCATAAGAATTAATGTAAATAGGAGGGGTTAGGTTCCAGGGAAATTTTTTCACCAGACAAAAGACTATATATATATATACACACACACACACACACACACACAGTATAAGTTTTAAACAAACAATTTAATACTGTACACAGCAATGATGATTGTGAAGCTTGGTGAGGTGGTGGAGTCAGAGGATGGGATATTTCCCAGGGAATGCCTTGCTGCTAAATGATGAACTAGCACTCGGCTGAGCCCAAGGGTTAACACATTGTTGTTAATGTAGCCTCACACTCTACCAGGCAGCACAAATGGAGGGACTGGAGACAGCATGGCAGACAGAGACACACACAATGTGGGTGAGAAGAGAGAGAGAGAGAGAGAGAGAGAGAGAGAGAGATGCGCATTAACCCTTTAAGTACGCTGACACCACTTTTTAAGTAAATCAGCAAGTTGAGACAGCAGCTGCTGCTAGCAAGCTCCCTCCATCCTGAGCCCTGTTATGTCCCCCCTTTCTCTATGGAGATGGGGTAAGTGGGGTGCAGGAGCAGGGGGGTGAGGGACACCCTGACATTAGCACCCCTCTTTCCCCACCCCTGCACTGCAGAAGGCTCCCGGGAGCAGCTCCAAGGCAGAGGGTAGGAGCAGCACATTGCAGTGAGGGGAGGGACAGCTGAACTGCCGGCAATTGATAGCCTGCTGGGCAGCTGCTGCACAGGGAACTTAGGGGAGTGGGAAGCTGATAGGGGGGCTGCCTGTCCACCCTGGTTCCAAGCCCCCACCAGCTAGCTCCAATGGGCTGCTCTTTCTGCAAGCAGTGGACAAAGCAGGCGGCTGCCAAACAATGTTATAAGGAGCATTGCGCAACTTTAAACGAGCATGTTCCCTAATTGATCAGCAATGAAACAACATTAACCGGGATGACTTTAAGTGAGGAGTTACTGTAGCTCCTATTTTTGAAACTTTTGGTTTAGGAGATTAGAGAGGGTACCATATTTTGAGTTGTCATAAATGTCCTGATGGGGCACCTTGATTTTCAGCCCGTTCCCAAGATAGCCCTTTCTGCAGACCAGTGCTTTCCATTTTCCAGTGCAATGCAGAGTCATTAGTTCACTGAACCAGGAGAAGGAGAACCTCCTACTGAGCCATCTATACCACTCCAAGCAGTGTCCAATGCATGTTCCGAATATGTAGCACCTCTTTTCATCAGAGTATTTAAGTCATTCCACTTTAGCCTTTAAAACCTTAGGTACCAGTCCTGCTTCCTTTACCGATGGCATTCCATCTAATTCTGGGACTGGCATAGAGGTGAAACCAAGAGTGTCCATGTTGAGATCCAGGGCATTGGACTCCACATTGACCACCCTCCCATCTGTATTTGCTGTTCCATAGCTCAGGCCTTCTGCACAGACCTGTTCTTCTCAGTGGTTGACAGTTTTTTCAGAGACTTTTGTTTCTAGGTTTAAGCAGAGAGCTCCAAGTCCCCTCAGGCTGCCTTAATGTTTCCTACTTTCCTTTCAAATTTCCTGTGGGCCTGAAATCTTCTGAGTCAGTAAGAAGTGTTAGAAACAGACAACTCACATCTTGTCCATCCTGTTTGCTAACTAAGGATGCGAAATTGCAAGTGAGGACACCATTTTCAAACTTATATGTGTAAAGATAGGTTCTTAACTCCATATCGAGACATCTAAATAAAAGTAACCTGATTTTTCAGAGGTCCTAAGCATCATCTAATCCCATTGAAGATGATGAGAAGTACAGGTGTTCATCATCTTTGAAAAGCAGACTTAAGTGCCTACATGTGGTTTTAGGAACCTAAATTTAGGTTTAGCATGGATGTTGAGATTGCTTCATGTGTGTTCCAGTCTAATACCTTATCAGCTCAGTGCCAAAAAGGGGATTATGATCAGTGGAAAATGCTAGGCTGAGTATGTATAGGAAACTATAAAATCTTTTTATCTTTTGTTGTTGGCTCCGTTCACTGTTCCCAGCCAATGAGAGCTGCGGGAAGTGATGGGCCACAGGGATGTGCTGGCTGCCGCTTCCCGGAGCTCCCATTAAACGGGATCGGTGAACCACGGCCACTGGGAGCTGCGGGGGGCCGTGCCTGTGGATAGTCAATGTCAGCACAATGTCTCGCGGCCCGCGATCAGATTACCCTGATGGGCTGTATGTGGCCTGTGGGCCGCAGGTTGCCCACCACTGGCTAGCTACTCTTTCCTTTAAGTTGTGATCAAAGTCTGGAAAATACTAATAATAAGTGCTATATTATGCCTGCCAGAGCATTAACAGTGCATAAAAACATTGTGGAGATCAAGTGTAAGGAACCCATTAACTAATTTCATGAGAACACAAGAACTTCAATCTGTAAATTCCAATCTGACGTTTTTTTAATTGGGTACCACAAAAATTGTTCTGTGTTCTTGTTAGTACACCTCTACCCCGATATAACGCGACCTGATATAACACGAATTTGGATATAATGCGGTAAAGCAGAGCTCCAGGGGGGCGGGGCTGCGCACTCCAGTGGATCAAAGCAAGTTCGATATAACGCGGTTTCACCTATAACACGGAAAGATTTTTTGGCTTCCGAGGACAGCGTTATATCGAGGTAGAGGTGTACCATCTGCAGTCCTGACTATAACAACTTGATTGTTTATTTATGATTTTTCTCTATAGGTGCATTCTGTATCCCCCTGTATATCCCTTACATCCTGAAAGACAAGTGGATGTTTGGAAGACCTCTCTGCAAACTCTGGCTAGTTGTAGACTATCTTATGTGCACAGCTTCAGCCTTTAGCATCGTCCTTATCAGCTATGATCGGTTCCTGTCAGTTACTAAAGCTGTGAGTAGAACATTCATAGTTAGCTTTGCATGTCTCATGATGTTTAGATGTAATTGTGTATTTATGATAATACTTAACACTTATATAACACTTTTCATCCATAGATTGGAAGGTACTTTACAAAGGTGGATAAGCATTATCCAACAAAGAATTTAAGTGACTTGTCTAAAGTCAATTAGTCAATGGCAGAATTGGAAATAGATTTCCAGACTCCCAGGCCAGTGACTTTGGCTAATCTAAATTATAGGTGGCACATGTAATAATGCCTATAGTTAAGGTTGCCTGACATTATAAGATCCTATTTTCATGTAACTTATAACTTTGCCAAACTTTTGCCATCCAGGCTGAAGTTTTCTGTGTTGGCTGTCTTCCTCAGGGTGAATTTTTTTGCTGATGTTGAAAGTTTCAGCTAACAGTTCAGTCATTTCTCAGAATAAGGATAGGGATAATACTTTGTTTTGACAATGATAAAATTTTTTTTGAGTGTTTCGTTCAGAAGCTCTAGCTCCTCCGTTCATTGGAGCAGAAACTTGAAATTTGGTATGACGGTTGCCCGACTTTCAGGAGCGTGTTTTTTGCTATTCCTGTGAAAATTGGTCCAACTTAAGAGCCTCTGAAAATCTGTTTGCACAGGCTCGGTAGAGAATTGTTAGTTTGGCAACTAAATTCTCTGACAATTCCATCTACAGTGAACATCTTGCAGGGGTGGAGCAGGTCTTTTACTGCAATTGCTGCATATGGACGCTGGGAGTAGGCCTGCCCAAAACCAAAGGCCCACACCCTCTGCTAAGAGGGAGGATTGGAAGGTGTGTAGTGAATGGGGCAGGTGATGGCAGGAATAGAAAGGAGGGTCTCCCAGTTAAGGCAGTTGAATGCTGTCCTGGGAACGTGGATTCTATCCCTGCCTCTGCCACAGAGCTCATATGTGATACTAGGCAAGTCACTTACACCAGACTTTTCACAGGTGGTCACTTAACTGTGTATTCTTCACTGTCTGTGTCCCAAACTGAGACACCTGGGATCTGATTTGCAGAGTCCTGAGCACTCACAGCTATAGCTGAAGTCAATGGGAGCTGTACTTTGAACAAACAAAGTATTATAAAATGGACGGTTCTCTGAAAAAAAAAATCAGTCCATAGGCACTTTGGACTGTGCACCCAAAATTGGATACTTTTGCCATTGTCTCTGTGCCTCAGCTCCCCATCTGTAAAATCGGAATAATAATAATACTGTCTCACTTCCCAGGTGAAGCACTCAGATATAGTGATTAGCACCACAGACAAGCCCATAAGGAAATTACTAATTCTGTCTTCAGAGCAGGGTTTGAATAGTGTGCAGTAAATACGGCCTGGGGCCAGTCACTGAAAAATGAGGAAAAGCCCCCCCCCCAAAATATTGAAAGCTGCTCATTCAGGAAATATCATACATCCTGTGCACTGAGTGAGTTGGGGTCCTGTGGAAAAAATAGTGTGAGATAATGTTATTAAAGACTATGTCATAATGCTTACACACAAGGGATCTGAATTGAGGTTGCACTGGCAACTTTTTTTGCTGCTGGATACTTAAAAAAAATAAAATGTGGTAAGGCATAAAAATCTAAACAACTAAAGGAATCTGAGCGGCCATTTAAATGATAAAGAAAGTACCATAACACAACATCTAAATGATTGAATTTCCTTCCTTTAAGAAATATAAGGAGATCTGGGGGCGGGGGGATACATTTTATTCTATGGCAAAGAAAAACAAATATTCACATTTAGATACTATCTAGTGCTTGGAAGCAGTCATGGTTACTTTTCTATTACAGTGGGAGTAACCCTCCACCCCCAACTCTTAGTTCACCTCTGAGATTCAATGTTTTCATGAATCAGAAGCTGACTCCTGGTTATTTCCTTATTGTAGTGGTGATGCCATCAAACCATTTCTATTACTCATTCATTCATTCCAGTGGATGGTGTATCCATCTCAAATTTCCCACCAAATCTCAAGCATACAGTAGGCTATAGTGCTTGAGCCCAAGATTAATAAAGTTTTTCAGGGCTTTATATAAACACAGATGTTCCGGACATCTGGAGACCTACAGTACAAATATTATTCTTAATTTCCCAGAAGTTTTTACAAAGTACTTATACTAGTTATAAAAAGAACACAATGTGTGACTGACATGGGGTCTTTTAATTTTACTTCTAGGTGACATATAGGATTCAACAGGGAATGATGTCAAAGACTATTGTTAAGATGGTGGCAGTCTGGGTCTTTGCATTCTTAATCTATGGCCCTGCAATCCTCATTTGGGAACATGTGGTCGGCAACAGCATCATACCCGATGGAGAATGCGACGTTGAATTCTACTACAACTGGTACTTTCTCCTGTGTGCCTCAACCTTTGAGTTCTTCACACCTTGTATCTCTGTGGCCTATTTCAACATGCGCATCTACTGGGATATACAAAAACGCAAGAGAAACAGGCTCCTGAGCACAGTCAGCATCAGCAAACAGGTGTCTGTACCTCCAACAGGAAAGAATGTCTTGATGGCTGACCATTGCTCTTTGAAGGAAGAAGCTTCTTTTCCTGATTCAGAAACAGAGGACAGTCTTTCTACTACTTCCAAGACACAGGTGCAGTCACAGGTGACTGACAGTTCACATCGGTCCAGAGGCTATTCCATAACCCCTGACAATGATCAGTCAGTAGCCCTCAGAGTGAATACCAGGTCAAAATTGAACAGGGACAAAAAAATTGCTAAGTCACTTGCCATAATTGTCTGTGTCTTTGCCATTTGCTGGGCACCATATTCATTACTTATGATAATTCGCGGAGCCTGCTGTGGAGAGTGTGTCAACGAAATCTTGTATAATATAACATTTTGGCTTTTGTGGCTTAATTCCTCTGTAAATCCTTTCCTCTACCCTCTCTGCCATGTTAGGTTTCGGAAGGCTTTCATGAAAATATTGTGCCCAAAAAGGTTTGTGATATAGCCACCAGCCCTGTCAGTCTCTTCTTAGACAGCCAACTAAAAGACTTACAACAGAAGCTCCTCCACCTTATTTTAGTTTAGCTTGTTCTGATCTCATTTTCAATAATATAGTAGATATGTTTGTTTCATAGATGGCATTAGTCAAGGATGCAATATGTAAATTTGCCAATAGTTTGATAATTTTCAGTGCATTAGTTTCCTTTTCTCTTGATAGTATCATGTTAAATTCAACAGCAACTTTTGCCTCATTGTGCACTATTCCTTTAATTTATGAATTTTATTCACAGAGCAGGATCCCTTTCTTTTATTAATACCGTTTATTTAAAATTGAGACAACACAAGGCATATATTTTCAAAGGCCGCTACAGAAGTGTCCCTGGGAAAGAGACTGTGGAAGCAAAATTAAAGCAGGGCAAATGTTTTAGTCAGGTTTAAGGATAGAGTGAAGTATAACCCTAACCCTAATAACGCAAGAGTTGTAAGAGATGCTGCTTCACGCCTCACTTGTCGCCTGGCTTTAGTTGATAAGAATGGAATGCTGATTTAAGGAGAAACCTTGAGACAAGGTAGTGTCTGGAGGGAGTTTGTATAAACAAAGGATAACCATTAGCCGATTGATGTATGCAAGGGGAAGGTATAAATGCTTGTCTTATGCTGCTTGTAGAGTGAAGATCTGCCTAAGGTCAGGGGGGCCCCCTCTCCGACCTCAGGCTTCCATTGCAATTGCTCGCAATAAACTGTTTCTGACTTGTTGCTAACAAATGCAGAGTGAGGACTGGCTTTCTTCCACTATTTGGTGCCATGACTTGGATACAGCGGCAATCACTACGGACCGTTCCTCTTTGAACCCCAGGCACCAGACAAGAGGTAAGAGACCTTTTGAAATCTCTAGTGGGGTTCGGAGGAGGACTGCCCGTGGGGCGTCTGTCCCTCTCGGGTTCACACCATGCGAACGTATTGTTTTTGCAACAAGGACAGATGCAAAGCGGTGTTGAGGAGATTGCCACCTCACATAAGGAAAAGGTTATGATAAGTCTGGACGTAAGGAATTAAGGTTATGGTTAAATGAGATGTATCCAGGTATGGGGGAAATTAATAAGACTGAGTGAATGAGTGACAAGTGAATGCCGTTGACCAGGTCTAAGACTTAAGCTGACTCCAGCCGCCCCAGGGCTACCCCATGCTGGAGTTCTGAAAGCAAGGGTGGTCAGCCGAACCTTGTGACCCAGCAGAAGTTTTTCCTTGCCAAGTCTGCTGACCAGGTCTGGGACTTTCCCCAGAGTGTGAGAGAGCAAAAGTCTTCCCTTACTTATTTGCTGACCAGGTCTGGGACTTAAACTGACTCCAGCTGCCCCAGGGCTACCCCATGTGGGAGATCTGAAAGCAAGGGGAGTCAGCGGAACCCCGTGACCCAGTGAACTTTCCCTGAGTGCCTGAAAAATGGGTAGTGGTGAGTCTAAGAATATTCCCACACCGCCGAAAGGCACCCCTGCCTACTACATGTACGTGCATTATGTCCTAGGACTTGTAAGCATCTAGATAACTGGAATTTTTACACGCATGATAATCCATCTAAACAGTTTCCACTAGAAGGTACCTTCGATTTAGATAAGATCATACATCTTAGAGGAGCTCTTGAATCACCAAAAATTGTAGGAATGTGTTGCTCCCTAATCACAAGCCTTGAAGAACGGCAAACTGTTCCCTTGGCAATGAGGCAGGAGTGACCTTGTTCTAGCGCCTATGTTTGGGAAACTTATTTGGCTGATTTGATTGTTTCCTCGCAGCTGGTATTCACGCGCTCAAGAGATGGGTTTGTTATCTTATGTGCATGTACACTGCCTGGCCTTTTTATGCGCATGAAATGTAACCACTAAGAAGTGTTGTAAACAAAGCAAGGAGAGAAATAAAAACCCCAGGAAAAGTTTTCCTGAGAGGCTTTTTGCTTGAGGCTTTTGAAGCTCTCTGGCTACCAACAAACCTGGCGTTCTGTTTCCTGCGTCGTCACCACAAAAAATCCCTGACATACAGTGGGAACAATTTGTCTATTGGTGGGAGGAAGCCACAAAGAGACTCCATGAGTCTCAAGTGTGGAGTCTAAAGGACTCCCAAGAAAAGTTAAAAATCCAAGTGCAGGATTTAAAAACTAAATGCAAGACAACCGGATGTCCCTTTACCCAAACTACCTCATCAAATCCCTCTACCTCATCGACCCCCTCAGCTCCTTTGTATCCCCAATTAGTAAAGACTGGGAGGGAGGAGGAGACAGCCGAGGACATTGTGGATTTTTTCAACAGTGCTTCTCAGCGGGCTGTGCCTCCGGCAGGACGCGGGCAGCAGCTACCGCCAGCCCTCCCCCAGTACCTCTGGGCCGCACGCACAGGCTATGCCTTCTGAAGTGGTAGCACCATCATCACCACCACACATATCGGCTGATCAGACCGTTCATCCCGGAGAGGAAACCTCCCCTCCACCTCCCTATCCACTTCAGCACCTACACGTTTTGGGTACAATATAACTAATAAGTTTTGATTGTATAAGGAATGAAGGATACAATTCATCATTGGGATGTGCCTAATTAGCACCACTCCCAGAGAACCAATTTAGCCTAATGATATAGGATTGTAATGACTGCTGTTTAACTAGGACAATATGAGCCTAAATTCCTCATAATGGACCAGTTTCCAAAGTATTAATGGAGTAAATTCTGAGATCTAAGGCCAAATTCAGCACAGGCATAAGCAGACCTAGCTGTCTAGAATTCAGTGTACGGTAGCTGCATCTCGGTACACTGGTATTAAGGCAGAAGTTGCCAAATAAATATTAAAAGAGGAAAAAAAGAAATATGAAATGTAAATTATAGTGAATATCCATTTTATTCTTTTATTGTTATTTAGAAGAGTATTCTGTCATTTGACATCATTGCAAATTCCTTAGTTTAAGGGCCTCATTTTGACTAGAATTTTCATTTAATCATGGTTATTGGCCATCCATTGATTTGTCCCAATCAAGAGGATTCTACCGTATTATGATCTAAAGAATCATACCTACACAATAATAAATACCAGATTTAAAAAAGATATTCACTAATAGTTGCAGAAAATATCTTAAGCAAGGCAGAAACTGAATCAAGTGCCCAAAGTAACCAGCTGTCTTCTTTAAAGTGCCATCTTCATGAGTTCTGTTCTTCACAGAGATTGGCTCTTATTAATTTTAAGACAATTTCTTAAATTCAGGAAGGGTGCAAAAGGATGCCTTGCTTGCACAAAGAAGTCTTTTTGCTTTGGCCTCAAGCATGAACAAGTGCTGTTCACTCAGTAAGCAATGTTTTTGGGAAGTTACATTGGGGGACTTAATGAGCTCAATCGGTTCAGCTTGGCAAAAAGAAAATCAAGAGGTGACTTGAACCTGGTATAAGTACCTTCACAGGGAGAAATACCAGTTATTAAAGGGCTCTTTGATTTAGTGGAGAAAGGCATAACAAAACACAATGGCTAGAAGTTAAAGCTAGACAAATTCAAATTAGAAACCAAGCACACATTTTTTTAACTGTGAGGATGATTAGTTATTGGAACAAACTACCAAGGGAAATGGTGGAGTCTCCGTCTCTTAATGTCTTCAGATCAAGACTGGATGCCTTTCTGGAGGACATGCTTTAGTCAAACAACTTACTGAGCTCAAAGGGATAACTGGGTGAAATTCTATGGCCTGTGTTATACAGTAAGTCAGACAGATGATCAAATGGTCCCGTCTGGCCTTAAAAATCTATTAATCTTTGAAATAATGATTTTCACATGCCTAGGCTTAGTAACTGTGTGATCATATTGTTGTAACAGTCATCCTTCCTCACTCTCCCTGTTTGTCACCCCCCTCTTGTCTTGTCTAAAAGTAGACTAATCTTTACAGGGCAGGGACCACATCTTTCAATTTTTTCTGTAAAGTGCTTATCATGTTGAATTGTGTAAAAATAATGATAGATTAGTTTTCTGAGGACTGAAATGCTGTAAACTATGTACCACAGGGAGAGAACAGGAGAGACTGAGGTGGCACCAATGCTTGATGCCCCTGCAATTGCAGAGAATTAATTAGGTGAGTTATGCCCACATGATCCCAGCAGGCGAACCACACCCCATACTGCAGAGGGATGTGAAAAACCCTGAAGTCCCTGCCAATCTACCTGGGGGGAAAATTCCTTTCTGATTTCAAATCTGGTTATCTGTATGGAAATCTGAGCATGTGGGCTGGGCACATCAGCTAGGGATCGAGAAAGAAGATCCTTTGTCCCACCTCAGAGCACCGGGTCAACCCAATCTGGTGTGCCAGCTCCAGTCGCAGACAATCTCTGAAGTTGCAGAGGAAGGTGAACCCTTACCCTGAAATACATCTAGTCAATTGTCATTATCTTAATTCAGAGCAGCAAGTGTCGTGAGCATGCTGAAGACAATGTAAGCAATCCTGTTCTCCCCAGGGCTCATGAGGGAAGGGGGCAAACAGGAGGACTCAGATTTTCTGCGGTCTATTCCCAGTTTTCATACCGACTTGCTGTGTGATCTTTAACAAATCATTCTCTCTGTGCTTTAAAATAGCTATAAAATGGTGATAATACCTCCCTGCCTCAAGGGGAGGTGTGTTTTGACTTAGTGAGCCAGATTCTTAGCTGGTGTAAATTGTCCTAGCACTATTTATTTCAAATGCAACTATGCCAATTTACACTCACTAAGGATAATATCTGTAAAGTTCTAAGAAAGCCTTGGATGAAAAGCACTATACATGTGCAAAAGTATTGTTTATTAAACAAAAATCTGTCCTTTCTTCAAAAAGAGCAGAAAGCTGGCATTTTAAGCAAAGAAACACAATAAATGTGTCCAAACTGAGAAAGCACTCAGTTACTCTGAGATCTTTCTAATTTTCTGGAACTATACCTTTAAAAGTTCTGGTCTAATTGGATTGTTGGTAATGTTAGAATAAAGCTTGTCCAGTTCTTTCATTGTAAAATGGTGCATGTGATGATTGATTGGGTTGAGTGACTGGATATGCACCTTGCAATACTAGAGCAGTACAGTATGGTGGGGGAAGGTGGAGTTCAGTAGTTTAGCAACCAGATAGAGGAACAATTTACAGATTTCAGTTGTCCAGTGCACTGTTCAGCACTCACAATGCTCACTGCAGTATGCCCCACCAGTCATGTGTAATTACATTGATTATATCACAGTTTTTCTACCCACATGTGATGGGGTGCTCCACTCACTGCTAGGATGACATCTTCTCCTAATTGTTCTGGGGAATAGCCCACAAGGTCAACCCTTCCTGCAGTTGCACGCCATCCTCTGCCTCTCTCTCTGGGTCTGGAGCCCCTCTGACTGCATGAGCTGCTGCTGCTGCCTCTTCGTGAGTTAGCCCTCCAGCCAGGTAACTATATGTCTTTTCTCCTTCCAGGGTTGGAAAGTCTTTCCTCACCAGCAGTACTACACAGTTTTCCCATTCACTGTCCCACCAGTACCACTTCCCTAACCCCAGTGGCTGGTTAGGGAACCTAGGCCCACAATTTACCTCAGGTTGCAGTTCAGGGACTGTCTAGTCAGCAGTCAAGGTTTGTGCCACCCCAGACCATGCTGCATTTCCCTGATCTTTCCTAACTTTCTGGCTCTCCCTTCCTTCTCTGGGTCTGCCAGCTTCACTACTCCCTCTTCCCAGGGAGCAACTGCAGGCAACCTGTCACTGCAGCCACCAAACATGCCTCCCTTCTCCCAGAGCATGACTGTAGACTCTCCCAGCAGCCCTTTCTGCTTCCAATTCCCTGTCTTTATAGTCCCAGCCCAGCTCCTTCCTCCTCAGCTGGGTTTCCTCATTCAATCAGGGGATTGCTTAGTCACCTGACTTCCCTCAGCTGTGGCCTGTTGGGTTAATTAATCCCCTTCTCAGTCTGCCTTAACCCTTTCAGGGCCAGTGTGAGGTGAACATCCCATCACACCACACAACGCTGCACGGCTATCCATCATCCACCTTTGTTGGACGGTTGGCCCCTTACTGAAACTTAGTGGGGTTTTTTTGGTTGGCCCTCTCCCAGTACGAAAAGGCAGAGGAAGGGCTGCTGAGAAATCAGGACCCTGAGACTGACCATCCCGAGGGGCAATGGGGAGACGCCAACGCTCCAGGTCAGTCTGACTGACAGGGTAGGCAATGAGGGAGTCAGGAGGCCCAGGGTCCCATCCTCCATGTGAGCTGGAACTGCCTGGGCCAGAGCAGGCAGGGCGAGCTAAGGAGAGAGCATCAGCCCGAGCGGAGGAGCAGAGAGCCATGCCAGCCAGAGCCAGAGGAGCAGCCCAGGGAGCTGTGCTGGAGATAGAGTGAGGCTGGACTGGAGCTGGAGCAGTCTGGAGCCAGGTGCGGTGAGCAGCTGGGAAGAGTGAGGGGGCCCGGGGCAGAGCCCCATGCAGGGAGATGTCACCAGCCAAGAGCTACTGCAGGCTGGACCGGGAGGGGGCTCGTGACCCCAATGCGGTTGGTGGGGAGGCGACGCTGGGAAGAAGGGTCCTGCCACCTAGAACCTGAGGGCGTGTGACCACCCCCAGAGCAAGTATCCAACCTGCAGCATCCCTGCAGCACAGCCCGGGCCTCGGCAGGAGGCCTGGGACATGTGAGGAACAGACTGTAAACTTTATATTCCAGAAACGGCTGTTTGTGGTTCCCCCGGGCCCACAGGGAGGGGTTACATGTTTTCCTTTAACCTTTTCCATTTTTTCCGTACTTTTTAAAATTAGTTGCTGTTTAGTTAGCCCCCTTCTCAGTCTGTCTTAACTCTTCCCGGACCAGTGTGGGGTGAACACCCCATCACACCGCATAACACTGCACTGCTATCCATCCTCCTCCTTAATATGGAAATAATATATTTTAGCTGGTTGATATTCTACTGGCCTCTTTTCCCTTGAGCCTTGGGAAAACATAAATTTAGGATAAATTTTTTTGCCCTTTCTTCTTGGACAAGGATCTGGCCAGGTTGATTCATGTATTTGTCACATTAGTCTATTGTGATTCTCTCTCTCTGGGACTGACGGAGGAAGCAACACAAACACCTGCTGAAGATGATTCTATTACTGCTCACAAATAGATCTTCTAGAATAAATCAGAGATCATTCATGCAAGACTGCTTCCACTGACTGCCTGAACAATGGCATGTATTAATAGACTCGTGCTCACAAAATCTGGTTCAAAGTTGGATTTTAGGCTACGTCTAATACCAGGGCCGGCTCCAGGGTTTTGGCCTCCCCAAGCAGCCAAAAAAACAAAAAACGAAAGCAGCGATCGTGATGGCAATTCGGCGGGAGGTCCTTCGCTCTGAAGCGGAGTGAGGGACCGTCCGCCGAATTGCCACCGAATACCTGGACGTGCCGCCCCTCTCCGGAGCGGCGTCCCCAAGCACCTGCTTGCCAGGCTGGTGCCTGGAGCCGGCCCTGTCTAATACTGTGCCCCAGTGCAGGCTATGGGGTGTGTGAACTGCAGCATGCACCAAAGTGAAGTGCCATAACTCCCCCACGTCGATGCTGGTAGTGCAAACTGAAAGGTCCCTTGTTTGTATTCATAAAGTCCTCTTCAAACAGGACTACATTAATGCGAACTAGGTCCCTTTTAGTTTAAACCAGCAGCACCCACATGGGGGAGTTACAGCACAGCCATTCACATCCCCCTAGTCCAAACTGCAGGGCTGTGTAGACGAGTGAGGCTTTTGCAAGAGACTTGAGTCTGACTAGTGTTTTCCTATCATTGTTTCAGCAGGCTACCCCCAGTAGATGTCACTAGCGCTACATGGTATTTTTAAACCTTGCAGATCCACTGGTCTTTCAACAGACAACACCTGCACAATGCCATGTAATATAATGAAAAGTTTCAGAGTAGCAGCCGTGTTAGTCTGTATCCGCAAAAAGAAGAACAGGAGGACTGATATAATTATGCCAAAAAAACCACCAAATCCTTTACATTTTGTTTTATATTTAGTCTGGTGAAGAAAAAAATTAGTGGGGGACACATTATCCTGGTAAAGAAAGGAAGCATTTAATCATACAGGTAATCATATCCTGATATGGAACTTCTTCATGTGTTCTCCAGTGTGGAAGCTGCCTCGAATTCTGCATTTGAACCCCAAGGCCACCTCTGAGCACTGGGTTTTGAGCCATATGCGGCTGAATACAGAAGTTTGGAATTTGAGCTTGGAAAAAATATATTCTTTTCCTCTTATGACAAGTGTATTTCTCCCAGAGTAGATTTTGCAGGGCAGCTCCTTAGGGAGAGAAATCAATAGAGTTACACCAGCTAACACCAGATGAGGATCTGGACTTGTGTGCGTGATTTGCCATTGTGAAGGGATACTCACAGCTACGCACTGGGGGATTGATCCTGCAAGAAGCTGAGCAGCTCCTGAGAAGTACTGACATAATGGTCGTTACCTGGTAACTAGACATTAAAAAGAGGATTTATTTGTATTACAAAACAAAATCCACACAAAAATAATATCACTATCTCTGGGTTTCCCTGTGTGTCCTGTTCTCTCCATTTCCATCGAACAGATTGTAAGCACTTCAGGGCTGAGATTTCCTTCATTTAGAGTCTCACACAGTGCCAAGAACATCTATGTATTCTGAGGAGTTTTCAGTAGCATGCATCCCTATAGCATCTAAGCATGTCAGTGTTTAATAAACAATAATAACAATGGATTAGTCCTATAGATCCTGTAATTACAAAGAAAAAAAAAGCGTACAATTCCCCTCAATTAAATTAATAAACATTCAATTATCCCTTTGCCTAAAATCCCATCTCTATGGATATGCTGTCCCTCCACACAGAAAACAATCCCAGGAATTTACATTATTGCTCCAACATTCTTTTATTATTGAGCCTCTTTAGGTATAATAATTATACATGTATGTAATTATAATAGTTCTTTGTACCTTCCATCCCAGGAATCCAAAGAACATTCACTAATATAGTCAAACAACACCCTATGATGTTGGTAAATATTGTTATCCTCAGTTGACAGCTGGGAAAAACCGAGGCAAGGAGGGATTTAAGGCTGACTCCTACTCCCATTGCTTTAGATGAGAACTGAATCAGACCCTATGTAACTTGTCCCAGTCACATAGGAAGTCTGTGGCAAATCCAGGAATGCCAGCCAAGCCTCCTGCATCCCACTCCTGTGTCTTTGCCACTAGGCTACTTTTCCTTTCACAATATTGTTCATTTAGTCACATTACTATTATTTTCATGATAATATTTGTTGATATGAAAATCTAGGACTTTTTGAATATGAATGATGTAATAACTGAAACTACTCATGACATAGCAGAATTACACGGGTTGTGGGGAACCTTGATTGTTCTTGTTATTTCATAACGTTAAACAGTGATGCTAGTTTTGTGTTATATCAGGGTTTTTGGTTTTCTTTTTTAAATTTGCCTATTTGAATAGTTTGAGTGGAAAGTGAATTCAGGGCATGTACTTTGTGTAAAACCATAGCAACCATCTTCTGAGAGAAGCCCTGGTTGGTGTAGTTAGTGGTAGAACTACCTGCAAAGTTCAGTTGATCCTTCTAAACTTCAAGGGGAAAATCAGTTGTCTGAGAAAAATAAAGAGGATAAGTACGTTCAGCACAAGAAGAGATCTTATCGGCTCCCTGTATGGTTTAGAAGGATTAGTGAAACTGAACATATTGTATGAGAGTCTAAGACAACATTTTCAGTACTCAGTGCTGGCTTTGTTTATTACTTTGATTAGCCATCACAAAGTTTAGGGGCATGGGGAGATCTTTGGAGAGAAATGATTTCCTAAGGAGTAGCCAGAAAAGCACAACTTTCTTAACAGAAAGAACCCACCAACCGGACTATTTTATAAGCAAATGTGCCAGATCAAGGTAGTCCAGACAACTGCACTTGGACACTACCTGGGGATAATTAAAGTTGCAAAATGGAGAAGCAGTTGAAATATATGCCAGAAAAATTAGCATTGTATCTTGCTTATCCACATAGTAGAAAGAACTGACAATCACATTAGGCTAGGTTGTACCTATGTGCAGCAATGCAATGCTGCAGCACCCAAGGTAAACAAACATAGATGCATAATCCCTCCCTGAGCTTACTGGTGCTCACACAGGGGTACACTAGACATGCCTCTTCGCCATCCCTCCACCCACATTAGGATTTATGCAGGGCGTGGCCCACCTGTTCCCCTGATCACAAGGTCTGTAATTGTAGCTAACCATATACATGGGCTGTGGAAGATGGGGAAGTCTCCTTGAGTCCTGTGCATGGGCCATTCACAGTCTGGCCCATCCTGTAGAGTAGATTAATTGTTCTCAACCTTTTTTAAAGGATGTAATACTTCCTAAGACAGAGACCCTGATCTGATTCAACCCTCTTTTCAATTTCTAGACACTGTTTTATGTTCCACTGGTGGAGAAGTCATCAAAAAGCTCCATCAGGCTTAAAATTTGGCCTATTAAGGGAGTGATTTGGTTGAAATAAAATGTGATGTTTAGCTTCAAGAAGAAATTGGAGGGGGAAAAATTAGATTTAGCTACATGGAACGTAACAATCAGTTGGGTAAATGCTAACATGGGCTTCATCAAATGTTAAAACTCTCTGTTGAAACAGTATTAGCACAGCGGGGATTGTGAAGTGTCGGGGTAAATAATGACTCAGAGCAAATAGGCCACAGCAGGAACAAGGGCTCTTTCACCTTATTGTGTTCACTAACTGCCCTCATATATGTACAGCATTAAGTCTAGCATCATCATCATTACCTCTGCTCTTTCTAACACTTCCTGTGGCAAGAATGAGTAGAAAAAAGTGGTCTGAGTCATGCTTTGTATAGCCTGATTTGGGGTAGGTTAGTAGTGTTGATTTAATTTATCCACTTAATTTTATTTTTCATTAATAATTTTATTATTTGTAATAATTTTAATAATTATTAGGAATATTAATTAGTATGGGTATTTTGTGCGCCAATTTGTTTAATCAGAAGATAGAGTTCGTCCTGAATCAGGCTTCACAGAGTTTATAAAAGGAAATTCGGGGTTGTGACAGGAAGTTTACAAAGAAACAGATGTAGTCATAAAGACTTTTTATTAAAATCAATGAAGATAGTAAGTAAATGGTAAAACAGTTAGAATTACAGAGTTACACTTGTATCACAGTTCTTTAAGAGAATATAAAGCTATACACTGCAAAATGGATTAATACTCACACCCTGTTCTTGATAATAATCTGGTGTTGGCAACACGTTGGGCGTTTTTCACACTTCTAGTAAAGGAAGCTACTGCAAAGTGACTTGCTTTCTAAATTAACTCTATATGCCTTACCTAAATAAAATGTAAATGAGATTAAATCCTTTTTTAACTTACAGTCTTGAAAAGAATGAAGAACGACCTATCAATAGTTAAGAGTCGTGTGGAAGATGAGTAGTATCGATACGTAGTTGAAAGGTGGAGGCAATGAAGAGTAGACAGGAGGAGGTAGATGGGTAGATTGCCTGTCTAATGGCAAGCTGCTTGCTTTTTTATAAGGTATTTAATCGGAAATCCTCCCTCTTATGCCCATATTTCATTCTTCCCCCACGGAAATGTTAGGGTACACTTACCCATAGGCTAGTATGCATGTGCGTATGGATGACATATGTACGCACTTGTGGTAAATATGTTAGAATGTGGGCAAAACCCCTAATTTTCCACCCCATTTTACTATTGGTTTAGGTAAAGGTCTTTAGACATCTGCGTGAGTGTTTTGCCTAATTTTACTTTTTCCTGGGAAGGGTCTCAAAAAGGTGTTAACTACGCATTAGCTTTAACATACAGTGTTTAACCTGTAGGTAGGTCTCTTGCATTACAGCTAAACTTACTTTTAATATAAATCTATAAATCTAATACATCAAATACTCATTTTATAAGAAAGATATATTTATACAGACAAGCAGATTAATCCTTAGGGCTACATTTGTAATATATTATTATGTTTGATCAGTACTGCAGTAGTGCTCAGACATCGCAATCAGGATCTGGGGCCATTATGCTAGGCAATGTACTAACACATAGGAAGACATGGTCCCTGCCTGAAGGCACTGACAATCTAAGAAGCTAAGGAACAAATGGAGGGTGAGGAGAGGGGAAATCAAATATTACTATTATTCATATTGCAGTAAGCCTAGGAGTCCCAGTCTTGGACCAGGCCCCCATGGTGCTAGGTGCTGTACAAACACAGAGCAAAAAAGTTTACAACACTGATGTTTTAAATACTGACATGGCATACTTTGTGAAAATAATGAATAAAAGAAAACACCTCAGTTGTTCCTGACTCTCCTTCAAACTATCTCATCTTGTAGGTATCATGGAAGAGCTGTGTTTTGTGGCAAGATTAGAAAGAGGACCGGATAGTGGCTCAGATCTATCTTATATATCTGTCTTAGACTTTTATAGTGCCACCCTTCACCATAGTACCTAAATGTTTTCCATGTAAAATCAACTGCAATAGTAAGTCCCTAAGGGACTCAGGGAATCTCTGGCACTTCTCTGAATGTGGGGATGCACTTGCATTTAACCCTATGCCATGCTCTGTTTCGATGGACTGATCACTCACTGAAGCAGCAAATAAATGACATACTTCTTCAGCTCAAGAGTCTGTCTATGCACCTGTGCGTTCTGGGTAGTGGGAAAAAGAACACTGGGGTAGTAGGCTGAATAAGATAATAACTCAGTAAATTTCCACTACATGCATCCGACGAAGTGGGTATTCACCCACAAAAGCTCATACTCCAATATGTCCGTTAGTCTATAAGGTGCCACAGGACTCTTTGCTGCTAACTCAGTGAGAAAATTTTCTCCACCAAATGTGCCTCCTAGGCCTGGTCCACACTAACCCCCCACTTCGAACTAAGATACACAACTTCAGCTACGTTAATAACCTAGCTGAAGTTGAAGTACCTTAGTTCGAACTTACCGCGGGTCCAGACGCGGCAGGCAGGCTCCCCTGTCGACTCTGCGTACTCCTCTCGCGGAGCAGGAGTACCGGCGTCGACGGCGAGCACTTCCGGGATCGATTTATTGTGTCTAGACAAGACGCGATAAATCGAACCCAGAAGTTCAATTGCTTACCGCCGGACCCAGAGGTAAGTATAGACGTACACCTAGACTCCAAGACCCAGTGAAAAGGGGAATCCAATCACACTCACTTTAATAACTACTGCAGTGAGAGGGGAATAAATCAGATTTCCCCCAGTTAATGCAAAATCTGAATGTCTCTCAAATCCCCCCCACTATCTGCAGCACACATGGTAATGGAGATGTTTGGTTTTGGGTATAAATTAGCACATTATCTCTACAGAAGGAGCCCAAATGATGATTGTTCACTAGCTGGAGAACTGCTGGCTTCTGGGAAAGTGGAAATTCAATGTCAAAAGGCTCAATTTTCCAGGTGAACAACAGGAGCCATGCCTATATGAAACAAAGCTGGCGAAAATCTGAGGTGTAGCAGATATTTGTGCCCAAGGTTACAGAGTAGAGGAAGTAAGCTGGAGATAGAAGCTGATGGAGGAGATCAAAGTTTGCACTTGTAGAGTAAACTGATGAGAGAAAGGGTGGTATATAGGGAAGTAAGAGGTGCTTGGAAGTTTGACAGGCTGTGGGAGATAGAAAGGGTTATGAGAAACAGCTATGGGAATTTAGAACTAGAAGAGCGGTGGTCATGACAGAAGATCCTGAGCTGGCTGAAAAGAGATGAAAGAGGATGACTATGAGCAGATTTTTGAGCCTGTAAGAAAAAAGACAGCATCTCTATATTTTGATCATGGGCCATATATAGACTTGCTCAGACTAGTATGAATCTGGATAACCTGTGCTTCAAAAAATCACAAGCAATCCTGTTAGCACAATAATCTAAGTTCCTTGCACAAATCTCCAAAGTTGATGGGGGGCACCGCGGGTCTATGAGGAATTACAGGACTGTCAGCGTGATGAGTGGGGGGAATTATGGGATGGTGGACATGACGAGGGATTTGGCGATGAAGCTTCAGTAGAATTCCATCACATTTCCCTCCCTCCCCACTTTGATCCCTGACAATAATCAGCAGCATCAGTGCAGAGCCAAAACCAGGGAAGGGGGCAGTAATGAATAAAGGAACTACTATTTACCACACCAATATCGCTAGCCCCTCTCCCCTCCTTTGCTGTTTCTTCCTCTCCCTTATTTCCTCAGATCAGATTTCCCCTCTTCTTCCTGCCTTTTCCCACCTCTCATCTTCTTTGTTCTCACCACCCACTTTTTTTCTTTCAGCAAAAGAACTTATTTCCTTTAAAGCTGACACACTCCACATTACTCTACTGCTAGCCTGTTGTGCTGTTCCACAGCATCTGCACTGTCCCGGTAGGATTTATTGTCAGCAATTGACAGGAGATGCTGCTTCTGATGGTGCACATGAAAAGGCAGGCAAAGCTGGAGAGAGGTTGTTAGAAAACTGCAGTTCCTTTCTCCTGGTGGGAGGACATTTCTCCTCAGTGCCTATGTGACATGACTCTGTCACTTATAGCATGTACTTCAATGTTGGTACCACAATGGTTTCCCCCTGCTCTGCAATCTTTGGCTCTTCTTCTGTCTACAGCTGTCCTTCTGGGCTGATGATGCATTGGCATAACTTTGGCATACACCTGTCATGCTGACAGCTACAGAACTGTTGCAGGAACATTGCTAGATTGGAATCACAGTGTTGACACTGACTGAGGGACCTTATTGTAATTGTAGCTGTTGTGCACCTATCAGTAGCTGCTTCTTCATGGCTTTTGTTCAGTCAAGCATGGGCAGAAAAGAAGTCGGTACCTACTAAGTCAAACTTATTAGAAGTCTATTGCTATACAGGCAAAACTGGTACTGTTGTGAGCCATATTCTACCCTGCTTCTGAATGACTCATGGAATAGCTGACATCTTCCTCCTCCTCTCCTTCCAGGCACAGGCCACTCACAAACACATTGCAGCAGCAGGATGTTGCTGATTAAGACACCGGATGTATATTTCTCCATAGATCAGCTGGGGGAGATAGCAACTGTAACTCCAAAAGCAGCAGCAAAAAGCAATTTTAGTTCTCTCTTCATGAGATCAATGGAATGTATTGCATTGAATTTTTTTTTTTTTTTTTTTTTTTTTTTTTTTTTTTTACACATTCATCTTTAAAAGTTTCCACTTGAAATGTTTAAAAAAATGCCACGTGTGCAGAATCTCCTGAGTTATCAGTAGCCCACTAAGAGTTTTCCATACTCAATGCAACCCTGATTGCTTATGCTTTAGTAGGGTCCTATATCCCACTTACTGTTAGCCATGGAAGAAGACTGACTATGAGAAATCTCTTTCCAGGCTTTCTGAAAGGGATAAGTCTAGGAAGGAATAGGATTCTCAGAGTATTAGGTTTTAACCTCTACTGTAGGAGGTCTAGCCAAGTGGCTTGTGGCACTTGTAATGCTTGCTTCTCAATTAGTTATTTATTTTTTTTCAGCCAGTGGATAACTCTGGATGTCCCTTTGGCCACTGGAAAAGCAAGGAGTAAAGATACTAGTGACCCCAATAAACTTGCTAATTTCCTTTCCTGTCAGGAGTTAAGACATCACCTCTTGACACTTGTTTATTATGGATTCTCTTTGTGCCCATTAAATTTTTTTGTTAATGTTAGAGCTATGACATCCAGAGGAAAGCCCAGAAAGTTTAAACTGAGAAACTGGATTATTATGTATTTACCACAATCCTCAAGAGCTTTAACAAGTGTACTGTGGCTCAGATATGTAGCCTTGGGTGCCCTTCTGACTCTGCAGCAGTGAAATTGTCCTTTAAGTAGATAAGCCTTTTTACTCTCAGATTTTAGGAAAAGGTCAAAGCAGAGGCCAAGGACCATAACCTTCCATTGGCAAAATATTCCCTTTTCTGGGGAATCCTAGCAATTTTTGGTAGTTTGAAAGTGTGGAAATGGTAAGTTAGGGCTGATTTAGGCCTATTCTACACTAGAAAAGCTTTGCTGGCATAGAAATACTGGCAACCCCTCTTAGTATAGATAGATACAGTTTACAGTGGTAAAAGAATGTTTTTGCCAGTATAGCTTATACCAGTTCCCTGAATAAAATAAGCATTTTTTATGCTGGTGTAACTGCATCCACACTAAGGCTTTTGCTGGTAAAACATGTATTTAAAAACTCCCCCACCCTTCTAACTGACATTGTTATACTGGCAACAACGTCTCTTGTACACTAGGCCTCAGGTCTGTTTATCCAGGAACTCCTCCTTTTTACAGTCGTCAATGTCTTTTAATCCATGCACAGGGAAAGACTGGGTCTTCGGGGAAAAAAAGAAAAGAAAAAGAGGTTTCTGTGTTGCTGACTCTCATAATTTTTTTGTGAGTCTCACACTATTTAGTGTTTTCCTTAAAACCCAGCGCCTGGAATTACCTGATAATATGAGAATCTTGGCTTTCATTTTTTTTTTAAAGTAATTTTATAGCCCTTGTGATTGTGGAGAAAAGCTTGAAAATGTGACCTGACTGTAATCTTAAGGCTTAGAAAACACAAGGCAAAGAAAAAGAAAAAGAACTTTTTTTTTTTTTTAAAGCTCACCTGATGGGGCAGCGGGGAAGGGCTGACATGATTTTGGAGCACTTGGGGTTGGAAAGACTGAGGTTTGGGGCTTACAATGAGACCATACCTCCCCAAAAGATGTGGTTGATCCATCCCCTTGAAATATTTTCAATTGGTACTACTTCGAAAGCTTCTCATTCTTGGCCTTACTCGATTACTGAATTTCTCATATATAGATTTAGTTTACCGTATTATATCGAGGTTTTCCAGTTAAAAAGAGAGGCCCAACTTTTCAGAAGTGACTAGTGATTTTGGTGTGTCACATACTTATTAGTATTTTAACTGTTGTCTTTACACAAGAAAGGTAAAGTAGGAGATGCACTTTCCCCTGGGAAACTCCTGTTACATGAAATGCACATTTTGACTTGTCCTAACTGACCACTGGGTGTCACTGTTGTTCCACAGAACTATAGCTGTAAATTACATTAGCCACGCAGAGTTTTATTATAGCAACCCATGGCCTTTGTGCAGTATAGCATTAGCATCCTTTACAGGATGCTGTTGCATTAAGTAGGCCTGACAAGTCATGCACATGAAAAAGCTTCATGTAGATGTTGTGTCATATTTTACAAGAGTGGATGAGGTAATATCTTTTATTGGACCAATTTCTGTTGGTGAGAGAGACAAGCTTTTAAGCCACACCGAGCTCTTCTTCAGGTTTGGGAAAGGCTCTCCCAGTATTACAGCAAAATGCAAGGTGGAACAGATTGTTTAGCATAAGCAGTTAGCACATATTGTAAGGGACCATTCAAGGTAGACGGCCTAACATCCTTTGCAGTCACAGGACAAAAAGAGGGGTTAGTGGGTAACAGATTGTTGTAATAAGTCATAAATCCAGTGTCTCTGTTCAGTCCATGATTTTTGGCATCTAGCAGAGTTATGAATTTAAGCTCCCAGGCTCGTCTTTTGAAAGTGTTGTGCACGTTTCTTTTGAGGATGAGGACTGATAGGTCAGACAGTAATCGCTTTGTGAAAAGTGTTCACCCACCGGTGACAGGATGTTTTTGTCTTTTATCATTTTCCTGTGAGTTCATTTGAGAGCATAGTGATTGTCTGGTTTCACGCACATAGCACACTGGGTAAGTTACACCACATGTTGTGATAGGCATGTGTAGGATCCATGGATCTTGAAAGGTGTGTTGTGTTGATCATTGTAGCAGTGGGTATATGTCTGCAGGTTTTGCATCAGTTGCTCTGGCAGGGTCTGGGTTGTATGTTCTAGTCTGTGGGAAACTTACTTCTGGTGATGAGCTTGGAGAGGTTGGGGGATTGGTTGAAGGCCAGAAGGGGGGGGGTGTTCAGGAAAGATTTCTTTCATGATGGGGTCTCCGTTGAGTATGGGTTGTAGTTAGATGATACCCCATATGGGTTTCAGTGTGGAGAGATAGGTAACAATAGGGGTGTGCGGTCAGAAGGTGTTTTATTTCTGTATTGAAGCAGGATCTCTCAAGGTATTTGGGTGGTCCATTCCATGATACAATCTACTTCTCTGGTGGAGTGTCCTTGTTTGGTGAAGGCCGTTCTGAGTGTGTTAAGGTGTATATCCCAGACTTTCTTCTCAGAGCATATTCTGTGGTATCTGAGTGCCTGGCTGTAGATAACACATTTCTTGGGATAGATACTGGATCTATGAAGGTAGGAGTGGTAATCTGTGGGTTTCTGAAGAAGAGCTCTGTGTGGCTTGAAAGCTTGTCTCTCTCACCAACAGAAGTTGGTCCAATAAAAGATCTTACCTCACCCACCTTTGTCTCTCTAATATCCTGGGACCAACATGACAACTACACTGCATATTTTACAAGTGACAGACATCTTTTGATATTGTGCCCACAATGCTGCAATATTGAGGACACAGCGGTTTCTCTCTTTTCTGAGAACTTTTTTTTAAAAACACAGAATCATAGATATGTAGGGTTGGAAGGGATCTTGAGAGATCATCAAGTCCAGCGCCCTGCGCCACTCTACCTAGCCTAGACCATCCCTGACAAGTGTTTATCCAACCTGTTCTTAAAAACGTCCAGTGACGAGGATTCCACAACCTCCCTTGGAAGCCTATTCCAGAGTTTAACTCATTAACAACACGGGAAACAAACAAAAACTTCAGGTGGGTTACAGTAGGGAAAGGAAGACAAAGTTATGCCCGGGTATGGGAAGGTAAGTTTGTGCTGGGAATTGGTTCAGCTGAGCCAGGCAGGTATTTGGCATCCAACCTGTGCATTTTAAACAGACAAAAATAGCTCAGGATCTAGGGACCAGACCTTTGGCCCAGACTGAGTCCCAGCTGTGGCACTCTAAGGGCATGTAATGCTTCACTAAAGGGACAGCTGGGTAATCTTACTATATAGCCAACTTCGCATCACTTAATCCCTCCCTGCAGGGTGCTGGGGGTGAAAAGGGACTCTGCCCATAGCACAATGAGCTCCAGTAATGCTGGACCAGTGGAGAGGGTCATCAGCTGATGAAAGTTCAAGCAGCCCAGTGGCTACTCGAACTTACTCTGGGCCCCAACCAGCCCCAGGATGGAGGAAGCAGAAAGATGGCTTAGACCCATCTTGGTCTCTTTTACCCCCCCCCCAATCACCTGTGCTTCACGTGAGTTTTGTGCAGAGGAGGATCAATTTCTAACTCTGAGAATCCCATACAATGTTTTCAGGCTTTAGGACTGTAGCGTTAGTGAAAGATTTTTCACTTCTAGTTACCAATATGTTTTTATGCTAACACTATAGGGACTGCAAGATTTGGCCTCACGTGGATTTTCATGCCCTTCACAATGCATGAAAGGGGTGTCTGTTGTATACCCACTAACCTTAATTATCCAGTTGATGCAGAAACTTCCAAAAGTGTTGCCTAGCAAAAAGAGGATAGTTAAAATACTGACAAACATTTTTATAAAAGCAGAACTAAAACATGACTCTTCAGTAAAAATCACAGAATTATTCCACATCTGAAAAAACAAACAAACATTGATCAAAATAATGTCAGCTTGTCTAGGAAAGTGGCTAAAAGTTATCCTCGTCTCAGGAGATAGTCATTCTACCTTTTGTATATAGTCCTCCACTCCCCTTTTCTCCTGCACTATGGCTCTGATTCAGCAAGGTACTTAAAAACATGGTTAATTTTAAGCAAACTGAATTAAATTCCTCTGAGTTCTTGCAAAAGAGAAGAGACTTCCCCTGAATGTCAGTAACACTGAAGTGACCTTGATTGTACTTGTATGGTAGCTATATTAAGGAGGGAGAAGAGAGGGCCGTGGTAGTGTGAGAAGTCAAAAATAGGACTAAATGGATGAAACTGGCTAAAATAAAATTAATTTGTGATATCAGAAATTAATTTTTACAATATCAATATTTAGAATGCTGGCTGGTACCTTCAGGGGTGCTAGGGGGAGTGGATCTTGTCTGGATGGCTCATGGTGCCATCTGCACAAGAAGCAAGTCTGGGTTAAAGTAGGCTGATTGCACATTGGCAAGACAGCTCTGGAGCTGCATAGGCAGCATCTTATAAAAAGGTACAGCAAGTGCCACTCCTCCGAGTGCTCCCCCTAGTACCCCTGAAGGTACCATGATTTTCACAAGCTTGATGTCTCCAGGCACTGCTGCTCAAATGACACCAGCTACTCCCTGCAATATACAGGAGGTCAGACTGATAATCTAATAGTTCTTTCTGACCTTATAGTCTATGAATCCACTCCCTTCCCAGTGTACCACTGTCTCTGAGCCAATGACTTTTCCACTGTGGATAAATACTTAAATAGTCACTGGAAGAGAGACAGAGAGAGAGAAAATGACTCTGTAGCCCAGTGGTTAGGGCACCCACCACTGAGGCTGAAACGTAGGCACCAAGGGAACTTTAACTCTGAAAACTTAGGGAGTGAGTGAGATTAGGTGACTATGGGGTCTAGTGGAAGTTTTGTGGATGGCAGTGGAGCCAAAACTGGGACTTAGGTGCTTAAACTTGAGATTCAGGTGCCTAAATATCTTTGTGGCTCTGGGTCTCATTTCCCCACATATAAAGTTTTCCTCTCCCTTGTCTATTTAGAATGTAAACTCTTTGGGAATGTGTCTTACTCTGCTTTACAGTGATTAGTCCACTGGGGTCCCTATTCTTGGTTGGAGCCTCTAGATGGGACTGTAATAATAAAAACAAACAATGAAAGGCTAGAAAAATTTACTCTCTCTTTAAATACAAGTCTAAGGGCCATATGTTCAAAACAGTCTCCAAATTTACATGCTCAAAATTGTGCACCTTTTTAAATCCACAAAAACTCAGATTTAACCACACATGTGACATTTGTAATACCTAACTGGATTGTGCAAGTGACATTCGAGTGCAGAACCTATGATTTTTTTTTCACCAAAAATCTTGGACCTGCAGAATTGGGCAGGCATGGTTAAGAGCCCCAATTGAGAGTACTTTGAAAATTTAACCCTAAATACTGTCAAGATTAAATTGAGACACTAATTAGCAAGTGTGAAGAAATGCAAAATAAAGGCTGATCTTATCCCCTCAGCTCTGCCCTCCCCTTTTTTAAAAGTCAATATGTCTGAACAAAAAAATCACGGCCCCTGCAAGCCACAGGCTCAGTAACTTTGCATTTTCTTGTATCCTGTTGGTCATGTCCCCCCACCCTCCTCTATTCATGGTGTATTTTGATTGCACGTTATTTGGGACAGGGACCTTGTCTTCTTCCTGTCTGTGTAGATGTTCACAGTAGCACAATGTTAGTGCCAGGTGCACAATATGCTTTCCTTAATTCATACCACTGCAAATCCAAAAGTACAAAAAACTTATTTACATGTAAAAATATACATCTCGTATTTACCTGACAGCCCAATTACTTAAAAATTGGGTTAAAATAGTCACTGTTAGGCAAGGACCTTCCATGCCAAACCTCAGCCCTCAGTGCATTAAAATGGCTGAGTGCAGATGCTAACATAACCTTAACTGTAGTGCATGAACACACCACTGTAATAATTCATTTAGAATGATGACACCTGAGACCTAATTTAAAAGTCCTGGATGAATACTGTTCTCACATTCAAACCCCAAGGCTGCTGCAAACATACCTAAGAAATCCTAAGAACTATAGTGAGCCTAATTGAATTGGACTTAAATGGACCATTGAGGTGGCCTCACAGAGCTCCGGGGAATTTATATTGTCTATACTGTATCAGAATCACAGCTTGAACTGAATAACTGGTTACATTCAATCATGTTACTGTAACTCAAGCTTGAGGTAAAGGGAAAACCTTTTGCTGTCAGCAAGGCTGTATGGAAAACAATTTCAAATCACTTTAAACCCAGTTGGCAACTGCTTTGCCAATTATGGAGTCCATTGGGAAAGGTACGCGCTAGGGCTCAGGACTAAATGATTTATGTCAAGCGCCCTAGTCCCCTGAGGCACATGCAAGAGCCTGCAGAGGAGGTGCTTGTGGCTAATTATTTCTCTGAAGAATACTTGAGCAAGGTAATTTGTGCTTGCAGATGAGTTGCACTGCACACTGAATAGGAGACAAGCAAAGCAGAGACTTTAGTGATATAGCTTACAGACAGATAAAAGAGAAATGAATGGGCTCATCAATCCTCAATCTCGCATGCAAAAATATAACGAGCAAACTCTCGACATTGCGCTGAAAGGAGAACTCTAGAGGCATGTAAAACGGATTCTGATCACAACATCTAATTACAGAGAGGACTGTATCTTTTAAGGGTGTGACAAAGGCTCCCTCTCCCTCAGAGATACTGGTGTAAATCCAGTCACTTCAGGCAAGTAACAGTGGTGTAAATCCCAAGTAAATGAAGCAGATACTAGCAAAATAGGTTTCTGGATTCCATGTAGACACTCCTGTTTGTGTATCCCCTCCACACACTTTTGCTGTATTTGCTCCTGTTTTCTGAAATCTCTTCCCAGGTTTATTACTGAGACCCTGTTATAATCGATGAAGCCACAGAGCTTCTGGAACATACATTTGGTTTAAGAATGGCAAGCTACAAACAAGGAAGTGTAACTTCCATTGCTTTTAGTACAACCTCTACCCACCCCTCCACTTTGAATTACTCTTTGGAAAGGGAAGAGCTACTCTCTAATTGGATATGTTTGTAGGGTAAATCTCATTACCCCTCATGAATGACTTTAGTCTGACTTCCCTCCTGATGCAAACTTCCCCAAAAATTCAAGGCTGTTCAGATCTAAGGGTTGAGTCAATCCTATTAGCAAGAGGAGCCAATTTCTAAACTGTCTCGCAGCGTGGGTGTGTTAGGGGCAAGGGTTTTTGTTTGGGTCCAGTTGTAATTGAAACACTTGTTGGAAGCCTGTATTGGCAGAACACTGGGGCCTGGATTCTCAGCTTGTGTAAATCCATATAGTGCCATTGAAATCCATAGAGCTATTCTAATTTAGACCAGCTGAGGATATGACTCTCGGTGACTTCAGGAGTAGTAGGAGTGAACATTCGAGACACATTTATAATTGTTATTTCTGGTAAGGTTTTAGCAGAGACACTGCCTGCAAAATCAGATCTGACCCTGAAGCATTCAGGCACAATTGCACACCACTCAGACATTATTAGAGGTCGTATAAGCAGTCAGGGCTGCAAAGCAGTCAGGAAAGTTCCACTCAAGTATCCCCAGCCCATAAAACACAGACAAATCAAACACATATAGCCAAACCCAAGGAGTGCCTAGAAGAGCAGGTTATTCACAAACAACAGTTATGACTTCACAGGGAGGAGGAGTGTGCAGCCAGGAACACAAAATGCAGAAAGAGTCATCAGATGGGTCATTCTGCAACAACCTGGAACAAAAAGGATTACAGCAGCATTCATATTTTCCCCTCAGCCGGTTCAATCATTCATGACAATAATATGGCTGAAGTATGAGGCTAGGGGATGACTTTGTTATCTCATGGTAAACTGATCAGCTTTGAAACAGAAACAAAACATATCCATTTGTCCATGACATCCAGGCATTTATACCGTATTCATGCAACAATCGTTATAACTCGTTTAAACTGGAATCCATTAATGTTAACCTGGTTAGCTCAGAAGGAAAACTGGACTGCAAAGGGCAATTGACTGCTGAGAGAATACACAGTGTAGAGGTAATAGGAGAAGGAATGACTCTTTAGTAAGTCTGTCCTGGACTTTCAGAGCACAGAAATTGGGAACGGTAGCAGGAACTACAAAAGACTAATGGAGTCTTGCAATAGAAGGCTCTGTAGTCCCATAGATCAGTGGTTCTCAACCAGGGGCCCGGGGCCCCCTGGGGGGACCATGAGCAGGTTTCAGGGGGGCTGCCAGGCAGGGCCAGCATTAGACTTGCTGAGGCCCAGGGTAGAAAGTTGAAGCCCCACTGCATGTGGCTGAAGCCCGGGGCCCTGAGCAAAGTAGCTTTGTAGAGGCCTCTGTGACATGGGGCCCCAGGTAACTACCCTGCCTTCTGCCCCCTAATACTAGGGTTACCATACGTCCGGATTTCCCCGGACATGTCCTCCTTTTGTGTGCTAAAAATAGCGTCCGGGGGGAATTTGTAAATCACTCACAATGTCCGGGATTAGCAGAGAGTGGCTGGGAGGGCTGCAGGGAAGTCCCGGGCTGGACTCAGGAGCAGCTGTAGAGGAGCCGGATCCGCCCTGCATTCTGAGCCAGCAGCTCCCTTGCAGTCCAGTCCAGCAACACTGTGCAGGGCCAGACCGGGTTTTGTTGTGCAGGGCCAGACCGGGTTTTGTTGTGCAGGGGAGCTCAGCCATGTGTCCGGCTCGGCTGCACAGAGCCCAACACCCTGTTCTGAGCAGCAGGGTAAGGAGGTCAGGGGGCAGGAAGGTTCTGGAGGTGGAGGTCAAGAAACGGGGGGGGCTTTTTGGGGGGAGTGGAGAAAGTTTTGGGCAGTCAGGGTACAGGTAGGGGGTAGGGTCCTGGGGGGCAGTTGGGGGGGGGTCTTAGGAGGGGGCAGTTAGGGGACAAGGAGCGGGGGGGGGTAGGGGGCTGGGAGTTCTGGGGGGGAGCTGTCAGGGGGCAGGAGTGGAGAGAGGGATCGGAGCAGTCAGGGGACAGGGAGCAGAGGGGTTTAGATGGGTTGGGAGTTCTGGGGGGGGCTGTCAGGGGGCAGGAGTGCGGAGAGGGATCGGAGCAGTCAGGGGACAGGGAGCAGAGGGGTTTAGATGGGTTGGGAGTTCTGGGGGGGGGCTGTCAGTGGGTGGGGAGTGGTTGGATGGGGCGTGGGAGTCCCAGGGGTCTGTCTGGGGGTGGGGGTGTGGATAAAGGTTGGGGCAGTCAGGGGACAAGAGGCAGGGAGGCTTAGATAGTCCTGGGGGGCAGTTAGGGGCAGGGGTCCCAGGAGGGGGTAGTCAGGGGACAAGGAACGGGGGGAGGGTTGGGAGGTCAGGGGGGGGCGGGAAGTGGGAGGGGCAGGGGCGGGGCTAGGGCGGGGCTCCTCCCGTCCTCTTTTTTGCTCGCTGAAATATGGTAACCCTACCTAATACCGGCCTTGGCTTTTATGTGAAGAAAAGCCATTATTGTGGCACAGGTGGGCCGTGGAGTTTTTATAGCATGGGGGGTGGAAGCTCAGAAAGAAAAAGGTTGAAAACTCCTGCCATAGATACTTACTGTGGAAGGAGGCAATACATCCTCATTTATGGCACGAGGCAGCTTCTAATTGTAGACTCCACCCCTAGGACTTCCCTGAAGAGAGGACACGTCTGAAGAGCCTGGTTTAAAGGCAGCTAGCTGGAATATGCTCACCGAGCAAAGTAGGACAAGGAGCATGCAGACTCAGCAGGTTAGTGGAAAAAGGTTTTTTCTCATTATTTTTATTTGTCATTGTGCTGATCCCCTCCTCACTGATTCTTTTTAGGTATACACATCATCAGGCATTACATCAAAAACAAATCCCTGTCACAGCAGCTCTAGGCTAATTCTTCCCACTCTCTTCTGTTGAGAAAACCCCTGTTCTCTGTCACAGCCCACATCCTCCTCCTTTTTCTTCCAAAAAAGGAAAAACAGAAAACTTCTTCAATACTTTCCACCTCCCTGCCCCCATAAAGGAAATGTATACCTGTATTTTGCAGATCTCTTAAGTATTTCTTTTGATTTTTTTATTCTTCCCAATCCCTTTTTATCCTCTTTCCTTTTGCATGTCCACATCTTGCTGATCACAGGGGTCAAACAGATTGGAAACACATGTGCCAGCAAAGTGAATTGACCTTTGATCTCTAGCTATTCCTCCATGGGAACATTAAATTTTTTCTGACCAAAAGTATTTTTTTTAAAGTGGAATGCTCTTTGCCTGGGGCAAATTGCAAGGAAGAACATCAGATGGGTTTTTATTTTACTACTTTGTAGAAAAGTATATTCATCATTTTTGCTTTAAATCTGGAATTTTTTAAACACAAGCCTGGGATTTTCTCTTTATCTGCAGCGCTAATTGTGGCTCCTGTGCAAAAGCAAAATAAAATAAAATAAAATGAGCCAAGTGTTGAGCTTGATTGAACTGGTATTAAACACAAATGATTGGGAGGCAGAAAAGTTTTCAACATCCCAGGTCCACCTACTACTACTTCTGTTGAGAAATTAAATGGACCATATAATTCTCCCCTCAAAATGTTACAGGTATGGATCACATGACCCCTGTCTAAAAAATTGTTTGTAAAGCACTTTGGGATCCGTATGGTAAAGTTGATGTGAGCTTTGCATTATTATTGCTATTAATAAAACTGCAGCTATAGTTCTTTACCTTAAACTGGAGTTTCTGCATATTAACTGAAGGCTCCCAGTGCCCTGTGATACAACCCAACAGTTTTAGATTCTGATCATTCTGGAGGTCTCACCCATGAGGTTTCTAAGCAGGTCCCTATACCTTTTGGAGACATTTTCTTAACTTCCATCATGTCTACTCATGCATATTCCTCATACACATGGCTGGCCTAATTGTTGTTATAATATCAAAAGAACTGAAAATATATCTGTCACAGGCTGGCTGGACCTTTAAGGCAAGGTGGGCTCAGCTTTGTCTGTAACCTACTAGCTAGTCCCTATCTGATGGCAACCATAATAATTACTGACCCCAGCTGTGAAAGGGTCAGGGAAAGACCATATAAACAGAGTGGTGGACTTAATGGAAAAGACACGGGGGGGTTGGAGGTATTTCATAGGAAGGGCCTGGAAGATGAAGAGGAGCGGGGGCAGAGATAGGCCATCCAAAGAGCATGGAAGCTGCCAGAGTCCCTGAGGAGGGGAGACACTGTTGGTTGGAAGCAGTGTAAGAGCAGCTTTGCAGGGGTCAGGAGAAGGGAGTGATAACTTGAGTGGAGCCTGAGGGGGCAGAAGAATAATTAATCGGAGTGTTTATTTTTGACTTCTAGTTAGACCTGGAAGGGGGCTAAACTGAAGAGGTGACCTGTCTGGAGGGCCAGGCTAGCAAAGGCTCAGACAGAGACAGGCCATTGCAGGGGCAAGGACATAGTCAGTAGGGGGTGCAAGAGGTAAAGCTCCCTGCAATGCCAGTCCAGGCATGGGGGTGTGTGCTAGAGGGGAGGAGGTGCTATATCAATATCCAAAACTTTACAAATGGTCATGTTTGGCCTATGGGATCTTTGTTGTTAGCTACATCACCATTCAGATCATGCCATCTCTGAGTTTAGTTAGAAGACTGAATTCAACAAAACATGACAACCTAACATGGGAGAGCCAGAATATATGTCAGAACCTGATAAACCAACATCACAGATGGTATCTGCATGGGCATCGCCATTCATCTTGCATGGCCCACCCATTCTTCTTAAGATACACACTGCTGGAAAGAACACTGTTCCCTCTGAAGCCTGATATTATGAATCCCTTTATATCTGGGTCTTGGTTCTACTTTTTCACTTTGCTTCCTGCTAATATATGCTGTCAGCACAAATGACTATTCATAAAAAAATTAATTCTGGAAGTGTTAATCATTGTTTGTCAGAAGTCAATCCAGCTTCTTATTTTTCCATTTAAAAAGTTTCAGTCATCCAATCAGGAAGCAGAAATAATACCATGTGACTTAGGTGACCAGTCACACAACATGAATAACAAATACCTAGTAGTCCAAGTGAACAGTTGAGCAGCACATACACTGGTATTTTTGCACATGAGCTATTTGGCAAATCCTTATGAATAACCAGTACATTGGTAGGAATCAGAACGAGTTGACTAACAATTCACAAATAGACAAAAAAGGGCTACATTAGTGAGATTACTTGTTCTCCATGAGTAATTTGACCAGTTTTAAATGATGGGGATCAAAGGGGGCAGTGAGCAGCCTCTCTATATGCATGCTTATGTCAAAAAAATAATCACAGAATACCTGATCTCTTTGCCATATTAACATATGCTCCATCCCTTGGAGATAGGGGTTTTGTACAGGTGTGTGAGGAGCACAATTTAGGGCATAGAATATTAGGATTGGAAGAGACCTCAGGAGGTCATTTAGTCCAATCCCCTGCTCAAAGCAGGACCAACACCAACTAAATCATCCCAGCCAGGGATTTGTCAAGCCAGGCCTTAAAAACCTCTAAGGATGGAGATTCCACCACCTCCCTGGGTAACCCATTCCAGTGCTACCAGAATTTTTTTTTTTTTTTGGCATCTGTCAGCACTGCCCAATGTGTATAGATGTTTTTTAGTGAAAACTGCTTCAGGTCTGACTTGTTCATCAATCACTAATGTTTACAGTACACAAACTGGAGGACTTTGCAGCTCTTTCATGAATGCAGTCAGGTTTCAACAACAATGTGTCAATTAGATCCTCTGCACTGGAGCTAGTTAAATACAGTAAAAATAGGGTTCATGGACATTTATGTGAATGCCAAATAACTGTCCAGGTCAGCTATGTTTGTGTCCCTTTTTTATTCCTGTTTGCTAACATTCCAACAAATAGGTTTTCGTCCCCATTGTTTCTGCCTAGGGTGTTATATTACTGCCCATTCCCGTAGTATCTGAGTGTCTTCCATTAGACAAACTGCTCCAGCTTTTTTTCTGCTTTTTTCTAACTTTCCAGAAGATGGTAGTATTGAAATAACATATGCTGAGGGTATGTGTATACTACAATTAAAAACCCGTGGCTGGCTCATGCTAAAATCTCAAACTTTTAGGGTTCACAAACATTTGCATAAATGAACATACCAGTTGTGCAAGTACTTGTGGGCAACAAATCACATGACATGTAACAGGGGAACGAACACACCATGTTGATTTGTGAAAATATCCACAAGCCAAATTTTGTATTTCTCAACTAGCTCTACCATAAACTTCCCTGAAATCTTTCTAGGCCCTTCCTTTGTGGAATTAGCATGCTCAGAAAAAGGAAACTTGCTGTATTTTCTCCTGGGCCTTATACCGCTGCCCATTACCATAGTATCTGAGTGCCTTCCACATACCATCAATCGCAACAGTAAAGTCCTTAGTAAGTTTCATGGAGTCTCTAATCTAGGGTTACCATACATCCGGATTTTCCCGGACATGTCCGGCTTTTTGGGCTCCAAATCCCCGTCCGGGGGGAAAGCCCAAAAAGCCAGACATGTCCGGGAAAATCGGGGGGCCGGGCCGGGGGCCAGGCCGGGCCGGGCCGGCGGAGCAGGGCCGGACCGGGCCTGGGGCTCCGGGGCTGGGCCGGGGGCTCCGGGGCCGGCCGGCGGTGCGGTGCCTGGCCGGGGGCTCCAGGGCCGGGCCGGGGGGCTCGGGGGCTCCGGCGGGGCTGGGCTCGGGGGCTCCGGCGGGGGCTCGGGGGCTCCGGCAGTGCCAGGCCGGGCTGGGGACCGGGGGCCGGGCTGGGGACCGGCGGTGCGGTGCCGGGGGCCTGGGGGCCGGGCCGGGCACCGCAGTGCTGGGCGGGCCGGGGGTGGTCGGCCGGGGGCCGGGCCTGGGGCCGGCACCCCAGGGCCGGGGCCGGCCGGGGCCAGCCTAGGCCGCGCCTCCTCCCCCCACACTCCCCCTTACCTGCTTCAGGCTTCCCGCGACTCAAATGTTCGCGGGAAGCAGGGGAGGGGGCGGAGACTTTGGGGAGGGGGCGGAGTTGGGGCGGGGGCCCGTGGAGTGTCCTCCTTTGGGAGGCACAAAATATGGTAACCCTACTAATACCCCTCCCTTCTTGGAGTCAAAACTTTGCTTGAAGTAGGATTTTTTGTTTTGACATTTTTTTTTGAAGATTTATTTAGCTGGTAGGGTTTAGCGGTAAAAGAAGTGTCAGTGTCGGGAGCATATTTTTTATGGTGGAAAGGCAAAGAAGAAGGTTTTTCAGAATTTCCTAATGATGGTCAGAATCTGGATACATCAAATCCGTCTTCAGGAAATCCACTGTGCAGCCAAATGCCCTTGACCAAGAATGTTTTGTACTGTCAGTGTGACTGCATTCCACAGATTTAGGGGTTATGTGCCTTTATTATTTAGGGGCTTATACCCACTTACCATTTGGGCAGCTGGTGGGCTATGATCACTACTTATCATGCTGTTATCATCCCATTGTTACCTGCTGCTATTCCATGTGTTTGTTATATCTACCTGTTGGTTTTCATTTTATATTTAGACTGCAAGCTCTTTGAGGCATGAACAATCTCTTTGTGATGTGTTTGCTGTGTCTGGCACAATGGGGCCCTGATCCCTAGTTGGAGCTGCTCGGCACTACCACAATACAAATAATAAATAATACTTGACTCTTTTGCTCTTCCCTGTGTTACAGATTGGATGGGAGTATAGGGCCCTCAAGTGTTCCAGACAATAGGATTATGCAGGCACATTTTTGCTAGAGAACTTTAAAACTACCATACAGTGAAAAATTAGAGGATCTACTGGCAATCCGATTATAATCTATAAACATAATCTAAATCATGACATGGAGACACTGATTAGATATGACCTAACTGGACAAATAATCAATATTGGATTTATTTCAGCTTTCTGTTTACAAAATGGATTGGTGACAATGGAGAACTTCCTCTGGGAATACACAGTGGAAAAGATACCAGTGAGCAACTACATAGGCCACTTGAGGTCACTATTGCTTGATAATGTACAATACAACGGGAAGACTATAGCAGGGAGGGAGTTTTACAAAAGAAGAATCTTATAAAAGGTTTAGAGATGGCATCTGGCCCTCTCATTTAAACAGAATGAGAAGAATACACTGTTTAGGGATGCACACAACTTCTGCTTCCATGCAGTTAACGCCGCTGGCTAGTGGGTAGCACTGTTGCTTTTTGTACTCACAGTTGAAAGTGAAATAATTCAAAAACACAGCACTACAGAAACTATACATTTGCCCCACATCTCTCATAGCCCTGTGAAAGGTCTAGCTGAATTACACAAAGAGCGGGTCAGATCCTGCAGCCCATGCTACATGATTAATCCCATTATTTTAATGTAAGGCAAGTAGGATTAGGCCCAGAAAGGTGGCTAGAAAACAGATTAAGTTATGTCCATATAACATGAGGCTATCTCATTATTCAGGTGACTTTAGGGAACATAGCACTAGATTTCTATATTAAAAGGTTAGGATCTCACCTGCGTAAATAATGAAAGGAATGTTTATATTTGGTTACTGCAGAGACCTCACCATTCAGAGATCTTGTCAGTGGCAGTTGAACAGGTAAATAATTTATCAAAGTCCATGGTGAATAAATATATAATACTCCTACCCACATAACTTCATCCAAGTCCCATGGAGCCCTGCAATGAGTTTCTTCTCCTTTGGAGTGGTCTGAGATTACTAAATAATTCAGTACCTTCTCTCTTGGCTGTGATAGGATGTATAGCTTTTAACTACCTCAAAGAGCTTTTTGTTCCTTATGAAGCTAAGATGGTCACTCTTGTGACTCTGTCTTCTGGAAATCTGGCTGTTTAACATTATCTAAAGGTGGGCGGGGACTCTGATGCATGAAATGCCAACGTCTATAAAAATGCAAGTCTCTCCTATTAAAATGATTTAAAAATACAGGCTATTTTGATGTCTCTCACCCATGTTCTTCCATTTACTGGGAGTTCTGTGAATCTTCCATTGTGTGACTGGAGTTAGAATTATTTTGTGGCTACTTTAGTAAATATGTTTTGTTTTCTGGGTAGCCTTTGTCTTCGTCTTTTAGGTTTAATATTAAATCACTTTGCACTGACTCCTGGCCCTCTTCCCTGTGCAGCCCTGACAGTTCTATCTAAGGTAGTTATAAGACCTCCTTTAGCATAATATCTGAGCACCTCACAGTCTAATATCTTTTTCCTCTCTTCACCCTGGTGAGGTCAGAATGTGCTAGTGTCTTCGTTTTACTGATGGGAAACTGAGGCAGAGGATATGTCCACCCTGTAATTAAACACCTGCAGCTGGCCCATGTCCGCTGACACGGGCTTGTGGTGCTTGGGCTGTGGGGCTGTTTCATTGCTATCTAGACTTCTGGACTTGGGCTGGAGCCCGAGCTTTGGGAACGCAGGGTCCTAGAGTTCCTGAACCCGGAAGCCTATACAGCAATGAAATAGCCCCACAGCCTGATCCCCATGAGCCCAAGTCAGTTGGTACGGGCCAGCTGCGGGTTTTTCTTTGCTGTGTAGACATACCCTATGCATAAGCCAGTGGCTCTCAAGCTTTCCAGAACTACTGTACCTCTTTCAGGAATCTGATTTGCCTTAGTACCCCAAGTTTCACCTCACTTTAAAAACTACTTGCTTACAAAATCAGACATAAAAATACAAAAGTGTCACAGCCACACTATTACTGAAACATTGCTGACTTTCTTCATTTTATAATTATAAAATAAATCAATTGGAATATAAATATTGTACTTACCTTTCAGTGTATAGTATATAGAGCAGTATAAACAAGTCATTTTCTTTATGAAATGTTAGTTTGTACTGACTTCACTAGTGCTTTTTATGTAGCCTGTTGTAAAACTAGGCAAATTTCCAGATGAGTTGATGTATCCCCTGTAAGACCTCTGCGCACCCCCTCAGGGGTACACATATCCCTGATTGAGAACTACTGCCCTAGGCAGTCAAGAATGGGGAGGATAAAGAATTCCCTGACCCTCCTAACTCCATCTGCCTCCTCCGCCTCCCAGAAGATACTAAGTATGATTGAAGGGGGCTGTTAAGGGATCTGCTCTCCTCTTGCCCCTCTCACTTTCCTTATGGAAAACCCCATAGAGGTTACTACAGTCCCTAGTGCTCTCTCTGCAGGCTGCAAGGAGAGCGAATAAGCTCCTCACCCCTTTGAGCAGCTTTATGCCTTTCTGCCCTTTTAATGAGCAGTGGTGGACCTGTTACAAGTGGAGGAGCTGGTTTATGTGTCCCCTACTCGTGCTTAACAGGCCGACATTTAGCCGTTAGTAAGTATTTCAGCTAGGAAGGTTTATCATTGAACTGGGTGCCACTGTGCCATAGAATCTGCAGGATGTTTAAAAAATGACTCAATACAACCATGTTTTAACACTAAATCTGGCCCTTTGATTGCAAACCAAGCACTATGTCTTCATATGTCTATGTACAGTAGCCCAGATCCTGATTGGTGCATCTGACCGCTATCATAATGTAAATCATAAGGACAAGATTGATCCACCCTTACTCATGGTGAGTAGTACCTTACTCTGAAAGCAATCCTATTGCTTTCAATGGAACTGCTCTTGGAGAGTGATACTGTTCAACCCATGTAAGGGTAGTATAATCTGACTATCTCATAAGAATAGTGTGAGTTTCTAATAAAAATGTGGCAGGCAATGCAGACAGGCATGAAAAACTCAGTTATGGAATAGTGCTGTACATATTATAGAGACTATCGCTTCTTTAGCATTTTTAAACGACCCTATTGAATTGTGTAGCATTCTTGATTAAATTCTGCAGATTTAAAAATTCCATAGGAAGGATCGCACTATATTAAACTTAACTGTAGGGTTTTATAGAGTCATTTCTATAGACTCCCTCTTTCATTTTTCTTTTCCATAAGGAAAGTCATAAAACTCTAATTTATGTTACTGATAGCCAAGTCTCAGGGCCTGCTTTTGAGTATGTCGAGACTTGGAGCTGGGGCTGTGAGTCTAAATGTACTAGCGCTCGCTCGCATTGAGCTAGCGCACTAAAAATAGCAGTGTAATTGGGGTAGCCAGGGCACGGGCTAACCGCCTCAACCTCCTGGGTACGTACTTGGCATGCCTAGTCTGTGCTACTGCCCATGCTATGCCTGCTACACTACCATTTTTAGCATGCTAGCTCAAGGAGAGCTAGGGCAAGTGTGTCTATGTGAGCTGGGAATCACACCCCCAGCTCCAAGTGTGGATGTAGCCTAGTCCTCTCCTCTCTTACTCATGCTGAGTAAATTGGCCTTCAGTTTGCTCAGTCCTTACTCAGGCAAACTCCAGTAAAGACCCGAGGATATAGCAGTAGAGTTAGTGAGCGAGAACTAGAATAAACTTTAATGATCTATAGTCGTGTCTTCAACTTCTCTCCTGGTCTGATATAATTTAAATCAATACTAAGAAACCCTTTTTAGCATTTCGCAAACCAGCTTGTCATTTTACCATTAACTTAGGCATTCCTGTGTGGTCACCCATTTCAGCACCATTTTTGGTGACCCTAGAATAAATGGTCAGTGATAAACAGGGATAATAGGTTACAAAACGGGGGTGGCAAGAAGGGGGTATTAATAAGGTAAGATTTTTAATTAATTTTCCAAGTTAATTAAAATGTCCAAAAGCACAATAAAACTGCAGAAAATCTGGCAAGGGAATGGCAGCCTGTCTGATTAATGCAAGTCAGCTGTCTTCTGAGGGTAATAGTAATAATGATGAGATTATGGATATGGAAGAACCTGCTAAAGAGATATGAGATGCATGTGGAATACAAACTGTGTCCTAGTTACTATTTTATGGTGCACAATGGATCTTATTAAGGAGGAGTAGCAGTAAGAATTACCACTGAATTGCTCAATAAAAAGTATTGTGTAATTAACAGTGCTGCACCAGCAGCTGGAGTGCTACCTCCCATTGATATTCCAGAGCTTCCATTTACTTTCAGTTTTTAACTAAAGTATGTGGGCTTCAACTGCTTTTGCAGACAGCTATGCCACATTTCCTTGTTAATGATAACACTCGAGAAAAGGGAGATAAGTACTGTAGCCCCTCACATGGAATATAGAGCTCAGGAGATACTTTAAAAGGCCTACACAAGTGAGAATGATACTTAACATCTTAGTAATTATAATAATAATAAAAATAAAAATAACATCAACAATAATTGTAGGAGATAATACTTCCTTTCTTATATCCTTTGTCTGCCTTGTCTATTTGGGCCCTGGTTTAGCAAGCACCTGCTTAACTCTAAGCAGGTGAGTAGTCCCATTGAGTCAATGGGAATGGTCACATGCCTACAAACCTTGCTGATTAGGGGACATTGAAGGTAAGTTCTTCAAGGCAAAGACTCTCTTACTGTGTGTGTGTAGTGCCTGGCACAATGGGGTTCCAATCTTGGTTAGCGTTTTTGGGCACTACCATAATGTACATATGTGATATTATAGTATCCAGCCAGAAACAGAAGGGCTGAAATAATGCAAGAAAGGGTGCTCCTATAGTATTTCTGGCCTGACTGGAAGTAGGAAGGACTGGAAATCTCACAAAAAGCCAGTTATAATAATTCCAGCCCAGTTTTGCAGACCAAAGAGCTTTGGGCAGTTCAGTTATGTTTCAGAGAGGCATCCAGACTGTTGGAGGATGGTTTAAACCAAACGTTCCAATCCTTTGAGGGTCATCCTTCACTACTTATGAGAGTGAGTCAAAGGTTTGATGTAAATCCATACTCCTCAATATTTAGATCCAAAGCTTTGGTTCAACCCATTATATGGATAAGGGCAGAACAAAATTCAGATTTGAACTTTGTCACAGTTTTTGAGTGTATGGAGCCAGAGTTTTAGTTGAGGCCTGCTGGTAATGAAATCCTTGCTTTTATTAGCTTATTTTCTGTGCTCCTGGCTAGGTTATACTACGTCCCAAGTTCATTTTATTCAAGTTTCTTTGAGTCAAGAGTGACATTCTTAATTCCAACTTCACTGTTTACCCGGGCTGCTCTTAAAACTGAAAATAGTATCTTGAGGATTTTAGTCTCGGTGAAATAATAAAATAAAGGCATTCTGTCTTGAATTTTGAGTAGGCTGCACCAGCATACACAAGAGAAATCCTTACGGGAGATTGCCTTGTTTTATTAAAAGGGGTGGGGATGATGGCCAGGAAAAATGTGAAGCCTGTTGATGTAAAACAGAACCAGTTTATAGGGGGCTCACTGAAGATTGAAGGTTTATAAGGTGCTCTTTTAATAAGCATGCAGCATATTAAAAATATCATAAAACCATAGCTTCCAGCCATGCGCTTCAGAAAATGCTAAGTGGCAAAAAGAGAAAAAGGTGAAAATTAAAGAGAGGTGGGGGAAGCTGATACCCAAAGCAGAGGGACACTTGGGACTGGGGTTCTGGTTCAGGCCCAGTGACACTGCCAAAATACATAGTAACCAATTCGCAATGCTCATCGCCCTAATGGCAAAATTACCCATAAAATACCATGACTGGGGAACCTCAAAGTGTTTGGTATTTGTGATTGGCTTGCGTAAGGATCAAACAGCTCATCTGCTTCTATGAACCTAAAGAGGCCCCACAGCAACCCCAAAGAGACCCTGGCTCTCCTCTGCTTTTTTGTTTCCTGGGGAGGCAGGGTCTCTCTGGGGTGGTTGTGGGGCCTATGTGGGTTCACAGAGGCACCTGAGCTGTTCGATGCTTATCCATACACTTACCTCTTTGCTACCATATCATCAGAAGATACTTTGGGGGAGGCAATGACAGGACCATCCCGCTCTGGTGTCTTATGGGGGGGGAGGGCGTCATTTCTCCTCTCCTGAGCTTGCCCATGTCTCCCTGATCTCTCTGAATTTCTTCTGCCTGTCCCTCTGATTCTCCTCTCTTCCCTTTGCTATCCCCTTATCTCTCTTCCTCTCCTCAGAGAGGTGTCTCTGCCCCTCACTCATTCCTCTCCTTCCCCTTCTGTCTCTCTTCAAGCTCCCCTAATACGTAAGGGGATGGGATGCCACCATAGTGCTCTTTCATGACCCAGGCTGATGGAGAGCTGCTGTTCCTGACCTGCAGCTCAGTGCTCCACATCCAGCTCCTCCATCACATTGAGCACCTCCTGTCCAAGACAGCAGAACAGGAGAGGCATAGAGTGAAGTGCACTGAGCTTACATTTACATGGCAATTAAAAACGCTAAAGGAAAATGCATCCAGCCAGACTTTGCCTGAGGAAGCCTAGAGAGCAAGGGGCAATACATTGGGGGAGGGGCGGAAGAATGGGAGCATCTAAGTGGATTACCTCAATGGTCATTCTCTTCCCCCATTCCCTCTCTAGTTCCTCTTATGAATGGTCCTTGCTCTTACAGCAAACAGACCCATTCTAGGAATGCGCTAGAATTCAGAGCACAGGGTGGGGAACTGGGAGCAACTCTTGAATTGTGATCCCAGCTTTTTGCCATTGACTTTCTCTGTGATCTTGACAAGTCACTCAGCCTCTCTAACCTCTGTTTCCCCATCTTCAGTAAGGGTTGTGAGAAAAACTAATTTTTTGTCTATAAAACGATATGGGGTAGCTTGTGCTTTTTGACCCTGCTCTGAGTAAGGGACAGTGCATAAGCAGCAGCACCACCCCAAAAATAGCCCCAGCAGGCACAATATGCTCCTGCCTCCCCCTTGCTTGGGTAGTGGGGAGGGTGTGACCTATACCAGAAGCAAATACAGCACTCTACCTCAGTCCAGCTGTGCAGGCTGGTGCACTGGTCAAAGCCCAGGCTCCACCCATCCCCCATCCCATCCATCTCAGCCCACAGCTACCTACTAATGGGGCTGGTGTATGGCTCCGTGTCCAGGTAGCCTGTGCAGGGGGTAGTTCTAGTCAGTCAAGCCAGTACACAGGTGCTGGAACTAGAGGTGCTGCAGCACCCCCTGGTTTGAAGTGGATTCCATCATACACGGGGTTTACAGTTTGGTTCAATGGCTCTCAGCACCCCCACTGTACAAATTGTTCCAGCACCCCTGAGCCGGTCTGTGTTAAATATTATTAACAACTCACCCCATGGATGCTGTCATGGTGTAAACAAAATGTTACGGAAATCAGAACTGGAGTATTTTTTGAAATTTTTGAATTTGAGTCAAATTCTGTCAGTCTTGCTGACACTGAGTAGTATCATACTCCATGAACACTGCCATTAAAGCAAAAGTTTCAGAGTGGTAGCCGTGTTAGTCTGTATCAGCAAAAGCAATGAGTACGTGTGGCACCTTAGAGACTAACAAATTTATTTGGGCATAAGCTTTCGTGGGCTAAAATCTGATGAAGTGGGTTATAGCCCACGAAATCTTATGCCCAAATAAATTTGTTAGTCTCTAAGGTGCCACAAGTACTCCTCGTTGTTTTTATTAAAGAAAAAGGGACTGCTTGCAGCATCAGGTCTCCCTGTGTATGAGGAAGGGTGGCCCTGTGTTTGCAAACCATGGCAAGACACTGAACTTCCTAGTTGTCCTCCCAATTCAGGTCGTTAGATAGCTAACCGCCGTCACTTGCAACCTCAAGCTATAGCAAGCACAAAACAGGAGGCCATTAACAAAATAGTCCCTAAACTTAAAATGGGGTGGTATAAATCATTCATGCAACAGATTGCATTTATTTGTTAGATTTTTGTACTATGAATAAAAGTGTTAGATGCACCTTGTGGAATTCCCAGATTTAAAAAAGCCTCTCTTAGACATGGGTTTTGTTCCAAAATGCAGTATTTTCTTGTTAAATTCTAGACACATCCTTGGGAAGATTTTGGGACATTGCTGTCTAGTTCTCCTTCATAGCTCTGGGATTTCTATCCAATCATAGCAATCCATTACCAGTTCTGAGCTCAAGCTGCCCCTGACTCTTCTGCTCCCAGTGGCAGTCTGTGGCCCATCTCCTCTCTGGTGGATCAGCAGCACACCCCCATGCTGCTAGAAGATACTGCTGCAGTATAGCACAGCACCAGGAGGGGGAAGTGACCTGGAGTCTACTGCTGGGACTACAAATAGAGGACAAAAGTTCATAGTTAAAAAGTTAAGAGGGGCAGTCCTTAGAAAACAGAGTCACCTCTGAAAAGTGGGACATCTGGTGACATTAGCTGAAATTCCACAAAAGCTCCCTATGGCCTTTTCAGAAATGCAGCAGATTTTTTATAAAGAAAATAAAGTGCATTAGATTTTGGTGTTGATTTATCTCAATATTTTGATGTGCGGTGTTGCTTAGACAGCAAATTATCTTAACTTGAAGGCTTCTTTGCTGGAAGAGGAGGGATGGATGGCAATGGACTTATTTTATTTACAAAGAAATGGCTTTGTCCTGCTTTCTTTATTTCATTATTTATTGAGTAAGATAATAGCTTATGGTACTTACACAGAGCCAGCTGTTTGCAGGATGCCAAGAGCAGGTGGTCTGGGAGGCCTCTGATGAATTGCAAAAGACACTTACCAGCTGCTATCACTGTGTGAAATGAGCAAACCTGCAAAATCTTTATTTTCAATTGGATTGTACTTTTAAGTAAGCAAGGGAGACAGCCAGTATAACTACAGACCATGACCAACAACCCACATAAACAGTGTGCAAACACAAGTGATTAATGTACCAGTATTTCAAAACATTTAAAACTAACGAGTCAGATTTAACAGTGTACAAGAGAGAAAGGGGTGCAGGAAGAGGATTGGAGGGGCAGGGGGACTAAATGGGAAGAGGGATAAGGCAAGAGGGAACTATTTGATGGGCCTTAATGGCCTTTATTTGGTTCCTAACAATTCCCATGTCTTCATTCCATCAGCCATCCAAACTAGTAAACAACTATGCTGGTCTTTGAACTTTTTTTTTTTTTTGTATTTATGTAGGGCACTCTTGTGTGCTACATCACCAGGGTGCAATCCTTTGGTGCTCACCACATCCTCAAATGGTCACTGATGAGATGCACGGATAATGGGTTACAAAGACAGACATTAATAAGGTAAGATAAGAGAGGGGAGGTTTATTAATTTTTCAAGTAAAGTTAGGATGCCCAAGGGCACAGTAAAACTGTAAAGAATCTAGTGAGGGATGAGAGAGGCCTAGCTGATTAATGCAAGTCAGCTGTCCTCAGAGGGTGATAGCAATAATGATGAGATTATGGAAGAACCTGCTGAAGACAAATGAGATGCATGTGGAATAAAAACTAAGTGTCCTAGTTACTCTTTTGGAGTGCACGATGGATTTTATTAAGGAGGAACAGCAATATAAATTACTGCTGACTGAGATGCCAAAGCAAGGAGCTGAGTTTGCTTTGCTAGAGCTTCACCTGAAATCTAGCATGGAAGTGGGGCTCCTGTCCTGAAAACAGTCCAAAATACATTGTAAAGTTAAACTGGGACATCCTGTCTTCTCATAAAGAGAACGATATCTCCCATTTCTCTCCATTTTCCCTTTTTTCCCCCCTCGCTTATATTTGCCCTTGAATTCCATTTCCTCCTTTGCTTTTTTATGGTTAACTCAGGGCTCCCCAATTCCTCCTGTGAGTCTCACCAGAGCTTGAAATGACTCTTCTCAAGGCAGCATAAGCTCTTAGTAGATGAGTCGAGGTACTGTTCCCAGGGGAAGAAATTCTTCTGCCTTTCTCCTCTTTCTTTTCCTGCCCCCCTTCTCTCATCTCAGTTTCCTGTCTTCCATTTCCTTTTCCTTCCTTCAAACTTTTCTCTCTTCCCTCTCCATATTGTCTTGTTTATCCTCCTCTTCCTGCTGTTTCTCTCACATCTTCCGAACTTTCTCTGTTCAATCCCTGCTACCACCTTGTATCTCTTCATTCTCATTGTCTTTCTTCTCTCCCTTCTCCTTGATACCGCTCACTCATTTCAGTAACCCTCTCAGCCTGAGAGGCAACAGCAGAGAGCACGCTTTCATGTTCCTACGATTCACACCCTTCATATTGACTGACCCTCCCTTCCCAGCCATGCCAGCCACCACTATCTCACAGCACCTTCTGTGTCTATGATAACGGGAGATAAAAGTCACAGCTGAGACACAATTAGTATCAATGTGGTGCATGTCTGGGAGTCGATCAGCATGCAGAAACCTTAGTGGGATAGCATGTCCTTTGCTGCTGCTAAAATATGAGATTAACTTTCCAAAGCAGGAGATGGCCTCCAGGACACCAGAAAGTCTGTGCTGAATTGCTCAATAAAATATAAAGTGTAATTAACAGCATGGTAGCAGCTGGAATAATACAGTCCCTCATATTGCTTTTCCATGTCCTATTTACTTTGAGTTTATTAACTGTCCACAGTGACAGGAAATCAAAGAATTATAACATTTTCTGCTCATGCTACTGTGCTAAATCAGCATTTCCATAAGAAATTCTGGGTTTAATGAGTTGATACAATGCAATCATAAACTTCACTTCAGGATTAAATTTGGCATTCAAAAGTCTCAGCCAGAGTGCAATCCCCACCCCATATTTTAATAAATCAATGTGAGCATTATAAGATCATATACCATCCGCCCCCACTTCCCGAGGCTTGCTGATTTTCAAGACACTTTCATCCCACCTGAACTATCCTCAGATTTGGTTGGTGAGTTTGTGGTATGATTGTCAAATCACTTTTGTTTTGATAAATTAGATCATCTGAATTTTTTTTCCCACAAAAGGCCCTTATGCAATGACTCAAAAAGCTTTTTCCACCCATGTTCTAAATCTGCAATCTCTGCATTATTAAAATGGTGTAAATACATATTTATGCAACAGACAATAATGGCTTCATTTTAACAGCTCCCGATATATATATTTACATGACAGACCATAATGTTCTATCATGTCAATCCCCATAAACCTCATTTGTGACACACATGCAGCCTTCACTCTGAATTTCCTGACCTTTGTGTCGTCTGCTACCGAAACATAGGAGTTTTGTGTGTGTGTGTGTGTGAGTGCAAGAGAGAGAACCTCTTGTTAAGGATATTAACACTTCTAGTAAAAAATAGGAAGATAGAAAATGTGTTTTGTCTCTATAATGTAAGGGAAAAAACCCAAAGAAAACAATAACAACAGCCCTAAACCACTGTGTGAATATTGTGTCTCTGATTCCCAATAGCAGATGTTTCGGGTGTTGGAACTCCCATCAGAACAGCTGCAGAAATGTAGAATCACATCTGGGTTTGTGACACGGCTGCATCATTACCCACTGACAGCAAAACAGCCAGATGCTTCCAATTCATTTTAGGGACTGAACTTAAAGTTTGAGCCTCCGAACATCCCCACTTTACAACCAGCTACTTATCATTTACTGCAGCAGTTCATGAAAATGTAGCAGAGGTGGTCATTGCAAGTCAGGAGTTTCCCCTGCTCCTGCGCTGCAAGGGAGTTCAGCTGCAATTCCTCATGATCCATTCTGCTGCTTGGCTGATAAATAGGCACTGCAGCAGAGTTGGACGGGGAAGAAAAGGTATGCTAGGACAGAATGGTCTGTGCTGCGGTGGCTCATGCTGTGCTTACTCACTACTCAGAGAGCTGAATTCAGTGGGATGGGGATGGTCTTTCCTCCCTCAGATAAGGGCACTAGAAACACTGCTGCGGTCACTTCTTGTGATGATTCTCTGGTGGACCCAGCTATTTCAGTACCCTCTTCCCATTGGCTGCCCCTTGTGATTGGCTTTAGCCTGTTCCTACATACTGCATTATGGGGTTTCTCAGATCGTACCTCGTAATGCATAACATGGTGGTGTACTAAATTCAAACACAAGAGACAACAGAGAGCAGCCAGCCAACCCCCAACTCTCCAATTTCTGCTTCTCCTGGGTCGACTCTTCGCCAGCAATCGACCCCCTCCTCAGATTGATCTGTCGATCTAAATTCTCTTCGGCCCTAGGTTTCCTGCCAGCAGGTGTCAGGAATGGATCTATGCTTGATCTTCCACTGCTTGTAAGGAATTTGGGGGGTTTGACTGTGGCCCTGTGGTCCAGGCCTGGACTCTGGAACACTTACTCAGAAGACATTATCACCTATCTATGGCTTTGTTTTCTTTGTCTGTGGTGCCTAAACTGTGAATTATCAGGCTTCCCCCCATTTACCACTCCCCTCTCCCCACCAAAAAGCAGGATCTCTAAGATATGAAGGCTCCTGGTACCAGGTGACTCCTTTTTTAAAGAGAAGTGAAGATCTACTACACTCACATTTCAACACTGGCTGATGCTCAGCAACATTTAGCCTTTCTGGCCCAGTGAGACACCAAACAGTAGCGTGTTATTTTTGTCTCAGTGTGGTTGTAGAGCAGACAAAGAAAACTATGTACTGCAGTATGACAAGGAAAGCAGATATAGCCTCAAGTGACAATATTAGATTTTGTACGGTTCAAAGTAAAAGTATGTTCAGCTATACGGCCTGCGCGCTGGTGATTAGGACAATTCAGACATGAATTTGCATTGGAGTTTGAAGGTATTCGGAGCATATGTGAAGGTGAGAGCATAGTGTACAATATTAGCCTTGCTAGACCATGCTTCATAATATAATCCTCAGTCCAAACACAAAGATAACGGAGTGTGATAAGCTGCAAGATTTCTTTTGAAATAATGATCAAAACCCATTTGAATCAATGGCATTTGCTTTACTGTACAGCCACAACATTGGGTCAGAGGTAGTGAGCTAAACAATCAAAACGGACTACCTAGAAAAGATAAAATCACTGAGCAAATATTTATTATAATTTCTTTGTCTGACACTAACAGGGCTGACACATTCCCCACAATTGGCAGGTCATATTCAGTCAGTGATAATTGCCAGCCAGCAGCAAATTGAGAGAAAGATCAGCTCACGTAAGATAAGTCCTAAAATACACTGAGAATCACAAGATGTGTTACAAATGGTAAATGGGGTCACTATTTTGTTTAGCCAACCTTAGAGCTCTCCAGGCTTTCCGAGGAAATAGAGATGATCTGATGAATTCTCCTTTCAAAGTGCACACATAATTGTCAGTGAGGTTAATGGCACTCATGCCCTTGTATAAGGAGAACATCCAAGGACAGAATCTTATCATGTTGGATTATTTTTCAAAGGAATCAGTGCCAATCTTTGGCTTTTCTAATGTATTTCTACAGTTGTGAATCTACAAATCAAAACATCCCTCTCTTCAGTGTCTATACAGTCTAATGTAGTTTTGGATTGTAAAACCAAGTTTAAATTATAAGTGGAGCAATAAGGTTTGGATAAACTTGTTTGTGTGAATTGCTCCACCAAATTAATCCGCTGAACCACAAGTGGTTCTTCCACCACCATCTGAGACGCAGCAAACCATCTGAGTGGGAAAACATTTGAAACCAAAATTGGTGATATGGTGAAATCAACCCATAGTGCAGAGAACCACTACAGTAGTTTCTCCACAGTATGTGAGTTGTGCTGAGACTCTGCAAGCAGAGCAGCTGCACAGGGACCCTATGCCCCTTATGAACTGTGGAAAGTGTTTCCATGCCAGCTTCACATAATCCAGTGTAAAAGTTCACAAGGGGTGGGCTGGCCACTATTCCGCCTGTATTTTGCAGGGTAGTTCGCTACACCAGGCCCCTTTTGGGTCTTAGGCCTTGGCTACACTTACCCGCTAGTTCAGCGGCTGGCAATCGAATTTCTGGGTTCGACTTATCTAGTCTGGATGCGATAAGTCGAACCCGGAAGTGCTCGCCGTCGACTGCGGTACTCCAGCTCGGCGAGAGGAGTACCGCGGAGTCGACGGGGGAGCCTGCCTGCCGAGTGTGGACCAAGGTAAGTTCGAACTAAGGTACTTCGACTTCAGCTACGTTATTCACGTAGCTGAAGTTGCGTACCTTAGTTCGAATTAGGGGGGTAGTGTAGACCAAGCCTTAGTTAACCCTTCCTTTAATAGTGTTACTCACTATGAACATGGATTTGAGGAATTCCAAAACCTCTTTGAAGACTGTGGGTGTGAATTATCTTGATGCAGTAGAACCTTTTGAGGTTCAAGCCCCGTGCAGCAGAAAAAGGGAAGTGATTTGTTCATAGTTGCTTGAACCCATTATTCTAGGAGAAATACTCCGATCCTCAAATGCGTTCTTATGAATTCATCTAGGGATGAAAATCTCTTCCTTGCTTGCAAGATTCATTTTTGTCATCATCAGCTTGGGTGGAAGTGAAATGGCAATGGAGAGCACGTAACAAAAACCAAGTGTAAGTGTCATTTTACTGATTTCCAAAAGGATGAGGATTTTCCAGGAAATAAGTTTCTATTGATGATTGAGAAAATATGCAGGATTCTTCTCCCCCTCGATAAAATGTTATTCAAAACTTGAGCATAATGAAGAGGAACATGTTAAGATAGCACCTATGTGCAACAGATTAAGCTACTTGAGAGTAGAGGACATAAGAAAAATCAATAGCTTTGTATAAGCATGAGGTCTGTAATCATACCGCAGACATACCCCAGAGACTATGTGGACTTTAACTATATTTGTATTAATAAAGCCATCTAAGAACCACATTTAATAATAATGAATTTATAAAGTGCACAGTATCCCCCACTCTCCTGCTGAGGCAGTCAAGGTGCTGAACAACATAAAATATGACTATAATAAAAATCTCTCATGAAAATGAAGAGAAAAAAGAAATAAGGGAAGTTAATAAATATGGAGACCACAGTGGCGATATAGCAGGAGAAGAAAAGATTTGCAACAGAGCATGAGTAAGCAAAATGATAGGCTGACACTGAACCTATCTCTGCTGTCACCAAAACTGCTACTGACTTCAGTGGGGAGCAGAGATAGGGCAGTGCTGTGGGCTTTGGAAAATCCCACCTGTAGTATTCTTCGAAGGTGGGGAAGAATGGGCTGTGATAGATATTAAGGGGAGAGTAAGTTCCACACTTTAGGTCCCACTAGAACAAGGGCATGATTGCCAGATAACCTGAGGCTCAGGGTGAAACCTGTAAATGCTGGGCAGTGTCAGAACTCAAGTAGTCCTTAGCATGAACTTCAGGAGGAGAGTTTGAATGCATCCAGGACCAACTCCACTAACAAAAAGAAGAACAAGAGTACTTGTGGCACCTTAGAGACTAACAAATTTATTAGAGCATAAGCTTTCGTGGACTACAGCCCACTTCTTCGGAAAAGCAGGTGGAATGTTTTGTTAGAAAAAGTTATTGTTTCTTGACCTGTTTTACCATGCAGGGCTTTGAACAATAACAGTGCCTATCACAGTGGGGCCCTGATTTCCACTAGACCTTATGTGCTAGCACAATATAAGAAATAATAGTTTAATAACAAAAGCAGTCTGCCACTCTATACGCAGGCAATGCAGAGAACACAGAGTGGGCTTAATATGATTGTGGAAGCTCAAGCCAGTGAGTACGTGCACTGTTGCATTTTGAATAAACAGTGAGCAATGGAGAAGTCACGCTTTGAGGCCTGAGAAAAGGGAATTACAATAACTGAGCCCCGTGCATGTTGCTTGTGCAAAGTCAGCGCAGAATAAAGAGCACAGACTGTGTAAATGGAGCAAAACCTTTCCTCCAACATACGTTTTTATTTGGAATGGCAAGTGACCCCAAGTTTCTTAACATTATTCAACACCTTGAGATTTGTCCCCGCAATACCTGGAGACAAGAAGGAAGATGGTGCTCACCTTGTAACCAGCACAACTAGGATACTTCATTCCCTCTCAGGTGCTGGGTTGAAAGAGTGAGTTTACGTTTTCAAGGGGGAGGAACACCTCCTCTCTTGCTGTTTTTTCCCCCTCCTCACATCTTCCTTGTGGCTCTCTCTAGCCTGCGTTTGTGGTTTCAGGTGTTGGCGTGCATGCTGAAGGATGTCTTGGCATGTATGTTCCTGGAATCTTTATCTCATGCTCTCCCCTGCCACCATGCCTGTTTCCTCAGTGCCTGATCTAGCAGAGAACCGTACTGTAAATCCTGTTTCAGATAGACCTTGGTAAACTGAACAAAGCACCAATCAGATCACTTCCTTAGCAGACCTAGGAGCATCTTAAACAGTACTCTCACACTGCCGGGCAGTGGCTCTGGTTGAGGGGAAATGTCAGCACATACTGACCCAATTCAAACCCTGGACCTTTAAGGGAAAAATTGAGGAAATGTGGTTTGATTCCTAAGATATACTTCATAGCATTTTGAAGGGTAACAGATGAAGTGGTGCAACCAACCATTTTTTGCTAGTATTTAAAAGGGTAGCATGCTTCTGTACTTCATCTGTGTTAAAATGATGCCCTACTGATACACAGAGTGAAGTCAGAATTTGAGAGTGTTATGGAGAAAATGTTAAATCTTTATAAATAAATGTTGTTATTGCAACAGTGCTGCAGACAATAGTGCTTTCTGAATACTACATTCACTTCAAGTTGGGTTAGGGGACTGTGTTGATTTATCCATTATGGTTACTTGAAAGACTATTTGACTGAGAAACATATGCAGCCTTTTCAATATTCTTACACAGTTGTATAATTCCAGACCCTGCAGTGTTGCTATCCCTTAAGAAAACGGCTTTCTGTTTGAAAACCATCCTCTCTGAATGTTAAATTGAAAGGAAATAAAGGAATATCTAGTCACAGTGGTAAAAGCTGCACATTCCCCCACCCCCCTTCATTATACAACAAGCTGATTCAGTATTTGCTTCTTTACATTTTTATGCAGAGAAAAAGGGTACTTTGGGAAATCTGACACTACTGGTAAATGCCACTGGTACAGGGCTGGATGTAGTGATAGTCACCTTCAAACGGTTTTGTTCAATTTGCATTAGGTCCCACTTTCCTTCCCCACAAATCTTCAAATTCTTACTTTAAATTACCTCAGGGGTCCTCAAACTTTGTTGCACCTTGAGCCCCTTCTGACAACAAAAATTACTACATGACCCCCAGGAAGGTGGAGCAAAGCCTGAGCCCACCTGAGCCCCACCACCCCAGGTGTGGTGGGGCCAAAGACAAACTCCCTGTCCCAGGAGGGAGAGGGAGAGCAAAGCCAAAGCCTTCAGCCCCAGGTGGAAGGCCTGTAACCTAAGCCCCACCACCCAGGGCTGAACCCTCAGGCTTTGGCCCTGGGCAGTGGGGCTTGGGCTTTGGCTTCAGGCCCCAGAAAGTCTAAGCCCCACTTTGGGGTCCCGACCCACAGTTTGAGAACTGCTGGATCTGAATCTCCTGTGTCTGCAAAATTGAACTGTACTTCTTGGATCTGGTCTAAAAGCACATTCAAGTCAATGTGAGTCCCTCCACTTACTTCAGCAGGCTTTTAAATTAAATTAATGGAGATATCCCATCTCCTAGAACTGGAAGGGACCTTGAAAGGTCATCAAGTCCAGCCCCCTGCCTTCACTAGCAGGACCAAGTACTGATTTTGCCCCAGATCCCTAAGTGGCCCCCTCAAGGATTGAACTCACAACCCTTGGTTTAGCAGGCCAATGCTCAAACCACTGAGCTATCCCTCCCCCCAGCTAGATAATTCTCTCTTTTGATAGTCAGAATTTGCTGTTCTAATCACTATCTTCTAATTGGATCCTTTTATTCAGTAGTAAGAGGTGAGCTGTTTAAAAAGCAAGGCCTTTACGAGATCAAGGCCTTTACGAGAACAGGTTCTTTCATGAGATCTCTAATATTTCCTGTTTCTGGTTAGGCAGAAATACCTCCAGAACCAGTTATCTTCAGAGTATTCAGGCAGCTTTTCTCTTCTCAACCAAAACAGAGAGGTGGGAAAAATGAACACTAGGTAACTAATGCCGAGAGTGAGCCTAACACTTAAGCATATGCTGAAGTCCCACTAACTTAAATGGGAGTTAAGTACGTGCTTAAGTGCTCTTCTGAATTGAGGCCTCCATGATTAAGTTCAGGGTGAGTCATAGAAAAGTTAGAACAAATTTTAATTTGATCTAAACTTATAGATTCATCTATAGTTGGAACATGCAGTTTCCTTATTAATAAATCTACTGTATACAGTACTTAAGATTTTGGGCTCTCCAATACCATCTTTTTCCCTGGTGTAATCCCATCAGATGGGTCCTTTCTCTCCACAGCACTCTGTTCAATGCCTTATCCTCTATCACAACAAATGGTAAAATGTCTTCCTTTATGACGTCCCTCCATTTCTTCTTTGGTCGGTTTCTCTGTCTTTTCCCTTCAATCTAAATCTGTTGGACTCTCTTACCCTCATAGGTCTCAGGACTGCACTTTACATACCAAAGCCATCTGAGTCTGCACTCTCATTTTTTTTGTTTATGGGTGTTACTTTGAGCATATCTGGATGCATTGTAGACTTTCCCTTTTACTCTTACTAGTATCTTCCTGTCCCATTCTATACCACTTATCTCAAATACAGTACGGTCTGAAAATCATCTTGAATACCAACAGGTGTTTGAAGTAGACACCTGATGATACTTCCCTGCCATCTAAAATGGTGGCTTCCCAATCAAATAATACCATAATGTTAAAGTGCCATCTAGCATATTGCTGACTGAGAAAATGCTGGAAAAAGAAATTTCATTTTAACTAGTGATGGGCCCAGATCTGAACTCCTATGAACTCTGGGAAAGTTTGGGTTTGGATCTGGATGTTAAGGCATCCCATGGCCTTTAGAAAGGGGACCTGGTTCACCACTGTGAATAACTTCAGTGTTATGCTGATGCAAAATTGAAGTAGCACAGCAGTGAACCTTGCCCAAGAGCTACATCACTTTTAATAACTAAATGTATGTAATGATCAATATAGTCTGTCTGCCCAATCCACATCATCGTAAAAAACCTATTTGAGACTTATAATTAGTTATATTTATAGTTATATGTTGTCTTCTGCTTTTGAGCCATAAATTATATCAAGCGAATAATGTGTAAAAACCCTACGACAACCTAGTAATATAGATTTGGTGATATCAAGTAAAAGAGAATCAAGCGCACTGCACTATTTAATACAGCTCAACTACAATGAGTATTTCCAGAACCACTGAGCTGAAAAGTACAATCCCACCAGTCTGGTACCATGAAAATGAATGTTGATGGCTGCCTGGATCAATTCTATCATGAAAATAATGGCATCACTCTGGGCACAAGATTTAGAGCCTTAAAGGCTTTGGGGAAGACGCACTCAAGTAACCTACATAGGAAAGTAGATTGATTGAGAGTGGCTGGAACACACATAAAGCTGACATTTCTACACATCTGGGCCTTTATCAAGACTGATGGGTTGAAACATTGTCTTTCTGTGCATTCCTGCCACTTTCATATGTAAGCTCCTGGGTCTGCATTTCTCTTGAGACTTTGCTTATTTGTGCGTACAGTAAGTCTGTTTTTCTATTGGCTGTTTCTTGATAATCTAAGGAAAAGGACTTGAATTCATCCTCTGTTTGGAAGTCCCCAAAAAGGAGAAATGATTTTCAATTTTTAATTTCTTTTTCTAAACAAACTAGCCTAGACACCAACAAGTGGAAGTTCGGAGAACAAAGGCTTTTTCATACAAACACAATCTTTGGGCCCACTGCTGCAACCTTTGAGCCCACTTACTACCAGGGCGGAGACATGCTTTCTTTTGTCAGGTGTCCTATTGCAGTCTGATCACAGTAAGCACTACACCTGGTGTATAAATTTAAAGAGTTGAGTCCTCTGGTTGTGCAGCAATTAGATGCTATTCAGTAGAAGAAATACATTTAGCTTTAAAATCAGTCAGTCCAGTTGTAACTAAAAATGTAAAGGAAACTTCAGGAAGTGTGGCCAAGGACTAAGGGTTTTTTTTTAGGATGTAAACAAAAGCTAATGGAAACACTCAAATGGGCAAAAACTTAATATGTTGTTATGAAAACATATAGTAATTATGAGCATTAGCAGCATCAGAGGCTGGTGCAAAGAGAGTTGCTTGATTTTTCCCTACAGATGAAAAGCCATCTGCATGCTTCAGGAATTGTCGTTTTCCCACTCTCCAAGGTAGAGAACAACACTCAATTGCTAATCTTTCATTTACTATATATAAATGTTACACTGCACAACAGTAGCAATAGGAAAATGTTCAACATATAAAGGCGTTTATTTGCTTGTTGCCATCAATCTAATGACACCGTTCAGATTCATTTGTTACTGGCTAGACCCAAGGACCATGATTGACATCTATTAATTCAGAAAATTGTTGGGAGGGAATTCTATAGATTAAACTATTTTTCAGCATCCTACTCACCTTTTTCTCTTAAAAAAAAAAAAAAAAAAAGCCAGTGGGTTGGCCACACTGGGGAGGGGGGCGTGTTGTACATTGCTAAGGAACGGGGAAGACAGGGTATTCCCCTTCCCACTGGGGAGGAATTGTGAAAGTGCGCATGGGGTCACCCCCCAGCACAGGCTGACACTAAATGACACATTTTAACCCTAAGTCTAGGAAAATACCGAGGTCAGGAGTATTCCTATTACGAGTGATCTTGTACACAATTTTACCTCTAGTTTACTTTAATTACCTACTACATACTCTATTTCTGATCTATTTGCATATAATCTGTTGTTTAGTTTTCTAGTTGCTTTGTGTTACTTTAGCCCTCTGGGGGCCCCAACCAAAAATCAGGTGCTAGCCAGAGTACAAACACATAGGGAGAACGAGTCCCAGCCCCAAACACTTACCGTCTAAATAAACAAGTCAGACAAAATATGGGAGGGGAAAGATAGGCAGCATAACTTGCCTAAGATCACATAGTAAGTCTGTGGCCAAGCTGGGAACACAACTCTGGTATCCTGATTCCTAGTTTAGGGCCCTATCCACCAGCCCACTGCTCCCTCCTAAACATAAAATAAAAAATAGCATTTTATTAGAACTCTTTTGATCCCCCTACATTTTAGGGTATTGAAGCAGGTAAAAAACTTCATCTACCATGAATTCTACCAAACTTCTGTGGAGAGAAACTGAAATAACAATTAATAGTTGCCTGTGCTCAAAACTTCTGTTGAACAAACACATTACCCAAAGAAGACAGGTTTGCAACAAACACCAGATCAAAAGAAGTCTGGAGATTCAGCTGTTTACGCACTATATTATATGTTAGGCAGACCATCAAGGAATGACGTGAAGTTCCATTGAAGTCAATGGCACGTAACTATATGCTGAAGTGCTTTGCAGAACCGGGTTCTAAGTCCCAGATCCTCAATGGCATTTGGGTGCCCAACGTCCATTGAAAACAATGGGAGTTAAGCACCTAAACCTCTTTGAGCATGTGGGCCTAAAAGCTTATTAATGAATTAGAATACAAGATGCTGGGTTCAAGTCCACACATTTCTCTCTCAGTGAGGATTTAGCCCATTCCAGAAGTCTAACCTCAGATGCTCAGAAACCAGGGCACTATATTGGTTTCCTCCCCAGTGATCTCTCCACACCCTCCCTTATGGAGTCGTTGTTCCATGCTGTCTCTTGTAAGTGCTAGATTTTGAGCTCTCTGGAGTGGCGGCCATGACTTGCTCTCTTTTTAGTAAAGTGCCAGGTACATAATAATATACTGGGGTTTATAAATGCTTATTAATGATAATACATTTTAAAATAGATATTCATTTTTGTACACAAAAAATGTTTTAGCTGTGAAAACCATTTATTTGGTACAACAAAATCAGCATTGTTCCAGTATGATTTTCTACTCTGTCGACTCTATGTCATATCTTCATCATGAGTAACCCATAACCAGCATCATCTTATTTGAAGAATCTCCACTTTCAAGCCACTACAGACAACTGTGTAAACAGTCAGGCAATTTTGCAAATATATATTTGTTTTCCCAGTAGTTATAGCTATGTTAGAATTGTTAGAGGCTTGTGTTAAATCCATATTTAGGGACCATTTTTGAAAGGCAGATTTCTGACCTGTTAACCTCTAGCAATATTAATTGCTAGACAAGTGGTCTGTCAGTGATTCATTAATGTCTTGTTCACCTAAGATATTTAAAAATAAAATAAAAATACAATGCCTATACTTCCCAGATATAGGTAATCTTGTGTGCCTATGGCTGCCACCCTTCCCCATCTGTGTTCTATGCTAACGGCACATAATGGCACTGCCCCAGGAGTAGCCTGGAACAGATTAGGACACAGAGCTCAAAACTGGCCCTTGGTTCCCTGCTTGTTCCAAGAGGGAAATAATCTAAACCTTACACCTGACTCACATCATATGTCCCTATGCTCTAGCTCAGTTGCACTGACTGGAGTGTTGGTGGGATGGAGCTCCTGCTCAGGATGGAGAATCATGACCCAATGGAGGCTGCTCTCCCTTCCCAGTGTTGACTAGTGATGCAGATAGCCCACACAGGAGATGAAGGGGGGGATTTTATTGCCCCTAACAGGGTAAACAGTAAACTATAACAATACTATTATTAATAATAATGGATCTATCATGTACATGTTTTACAAGTTTTCAACAAGATAAGGACTTCATCCAATCACAATCCAGAAAGATCAACTATTTATTCATAAATTACATGGAAATCCTTATTGCCATTATGCCACATTTTCAACCTGGCTTGCAAATTTCCACAAGCAAATTTTGCATGCACACTCATTTGAACAGACAAGCAAATATTTGTGCTTGCAAATAAAACGGTCAGATTCACAATTAATTGATTTCCATGCACATTCAAGTTTAGAGTCTAGTTTGAAAATCCAGTACAATTTTATCACCTGTGTTTCTCATGGGGCACTCCCTCAAAACCCCCCAAAAGCTGTTTATTACTTTGTACGCTCCCTCTGGATGTACAATCATGTCACTCACTATTGATGGAGTTGTCTGAGTTTCTGTCAAACTGTGGTTTTTGCCAGCAAAATTTTGCATCTGTATCTGGATTTGATATCTTGGAGTTCCTGTCAAATCAATATTTGTTTCATTTCGTTGTTTTGTCAGAAAAATCTATATGGCTGTTATCCCAAAGGAGAGTTAGCAAGTCACTATGTAGCTGATGATTAGTAAATAGTGAAAGGGACAAAGTAGCTCTTATAGCATAAAAGTAAGTTTGAACCTCCTCTCTTTTTCTGAACTGATCTGGATTGTGAACCCCTTCCTTTAAGCTTCAGGACCTGATCAGTTAATTGCTTCCCTGCTGGTCCATGCTCAATGGGCAAAATATCCTCATAGGGCATCTTGTTGCTCCCCCTCAGCTTGTCCAGCAGCCCTGGCCTCACCTGCAGCCACAGGGGTCCTCAGGGATCTCCTTGTCTCCAGGGGCTTCTCAGAGAGCTCTTGCAGGATGCAGGCGATGGTCTTGCAGAAGCTCTGGAGGGAGAGCTCTATGTATGTCTCTCGGATGCAGCTCTCCAGGGCTGCACGAAGTAGCAGGTGTGTCACCTTTGAAGTGCCAACATTTCATGCCATGCTGGTACCGCATAGAAACTCTCTTGGGGCCAGTCACAGCAAGAACTAGTATCACAAGTGTAAAGGAGACCTTTCCAACCATTCCCACACCTCTCTTCCTCCTCATAATACCTCTCTCTTCCTCTTCCTCCAGCCCTAGGAGATGCAATAGTGATTGAAATCTGCTGGTTAGGTTCAGTTAATGATACCAAAGTTTGGAGGTGTACGGGAAAATTATTTATGTATTTTAAATTCAGTACTTGTGAAATGATCCAGATTTAAAGCCCTGGAGCTAGAACTCCTTTACCCAGTACAGTGCAGAATTGACATGGCATCCTTGGCATGACTATATCCTTTTACCTGACCCATGTAAAATAACTCCCCCAAAATGAAAACTCCTTTTCCAGTTTTGGGGGTTTTGTCCCAAAATTGGAAAATTTCAATTAAAAAACCCCAAACATTTTCAGGGTGCATTTTTCATTTTGATAAAAAGGCCATTTTTAGGTTTTTTTTTTTAAAGTTTTGATGGCAAAATTTCAACCAGCTCTACTCAATAGCTTCAGAAATTTGATTCATGTTAACCTGCGAACAGTGGGATCAGAACCAAATCTATGAAAGTTTGGAAGCTGGCCCAGTACTAAGTACTTGATTTGGAATATTATCAATTCCCTCTTGAGTCCCCAATAGTGAGTGGCAAGGAAGGATTAGGGTGTTAGTCTGGGACTTGGGAGATCCAGGTTCAAATTCCTGTTGTACCACAGACTTCCTATGTGACTTTGGGAAAGTCATTTAGGGCTACATTCGCAAAAGGATGTCAGCACCTGACTGCCAATTTAGGTGCCATTGAGATCCTTAAAATCCCCCCTCAGCTGCTGCCAAGCTGGAGCCGCCTAACATCTTTAGGCACTGAGATTTTACCATTAATGTTCCCTAGGCATCCAAGTTTCTGCTAGTGAGCATGTGCACAGCTACCTCAGTCTAGGTGCCTAAGTGTCTGTTTCAGGCTTAAATCCCCAGTGGGATGCTCAAACTAGGTGTTCCCCCACCTATCTCACCTTTGGACTTGCACATAATGGCTGGAGTGAGGTCTCCCTTATAACCTTTAGCCCAGAGGTCAGGGCACTCCTTAAACGTGGGAGACCTGGGTGCCATTATCACTGGACTAGGGGCTAGTCTGGTGTGGATTTCTCTAAAGCTTTCCTGTTGAAGCTATTCTATTGTATATAAATAATCAAAAATGCACTGGGCCAAAGAGAGAGCAAGAATGAGTCTATAGTCCAGTGGTTCAGGCCCTCCTCTGGGAGGAAACCCAAGTTCAAATCCCTTCTCCATATCAAGCAGAGTGGGTCTTCCACATCCCAACTGAGAGCTCACATCACTAGGCTAAAAGTGCCTAGCTGTGCTGCTGTAGTGTTTCAGTGTAGACTCTCGCTACAGTGATGGGAAGAGTTCTTCTGTCGCTGTAGTTAATCCCCCTCCTAGAGAGGAGGTAGCTAGGTCTACACCCGGGGTTAGGTTGACTTAATTACATAGCTGGGTCAACCTAACTTTTTAGTGTAGACCTGGCCTAAGTCCCTTAGTCACTCTGGGTCAGATCCTCAAAGGTATTTAAGCTCCTAACTTCCAGAGATTGAGGATCTGCGCCTCAGTGCTTCATTCCACCCATCTGTGAAATGAGGATAACAAGACTTCCTACCACCTGGGAGGTGTTGTGAGGGAAAATATATGAAATACTGTGAGGTGCTCAGATAATCTGGTGGGAGGGTGGTGGCATGTAAGTACTGTGGCAAAGTACCTTCTTCTCCTCAGCAGGCTCAGTCCTTTTTAGCCTTGGAGAGACAGGCTTGGGCAAAGCAAATCCTTGTAGGTAGCACAGGGTCTGGCTATTCCTTCCCTCAGTCAGTCCCTTGTGCTTGTTTTTCTTCCCTTCTGGGGACAGAGTGCGGCCTTCCTTGCTGCACCTAGCTTACTGGCAGCTTCCCTACTTCTCTCACTCTCTTCCCCCCCCCCCCCCCAGGGGGGCGGGTCTCAAGCAGTTGGAGCCAGCTGAACCTAATTAGTTCCCTGGTAACCCCTTTTCCAGCTGCACCTTATTTCCCCATGGTTATCTCTCCTCAGTGGATTGGGAGAGGCCTTTTAACCCCCTGGGACTAATTACTACACCCCCCCTTTGTAGCTGTTTGTCCTGGGTTTGCCACAGTACCTAAAATGAGTGGAAGAGCACTCAGACGGCAAAGAATCCAATAGTCACATCATGGTGTGATGTGAACATTGCTGCAGTCTGGTTGCAGGGCGATTATTCACTGCAATGGGAGTTGGCTTTATTTAATTATCTTAGGTTCCAGGGATCAGATTTTACTTTCCAAAATCCAGCTGCTGTAGATGCTAGAGCAGTGGTGGACAACCTGCAGCCCGCAGGCCACACGTGGCCCATCAGGGTAATCCTCTGATGGGCCACGAGACAGTTTGTTCATGTTGACCATCCGCAGGCACGACTGTCCGCAGCTCCCAACGGCTGTGGTTTGCCATTCCCGGTCAATGGGAGCTGTGGGAAGCAGTGGCCAGCACGTCCCTGTGGCCTGCGCCATTTCCTGCAGCTCCCATTGGCCAGGAACGGTGAACCGTGGCCACTAGGAACTGCGGGCGGCCATGCTTGCGGACGGTCAATGTAAACAAACTGTCTTGTGGCCCGCCAGTGGATTACCCTGATGGGCCGCAGGGTGCCTACCACTGTGCTAGACTGTTTGTCCTTCATTCTAATGATCAGTGACTGGAGCTTCTGACTGTAAAGACCAGTTTAGAAATAATTTTATTTTAAATTTTCATAAAGCAGAAAAGATTTTTATACTTATTTTTAATATAACACTGCTGCAGGGGAAGAATCTAGCAGCTGGCTGCATGGGAAGAATTTAACAGTGCTAATTAGAATAAATTACAATGTGATTGACCTGCCTTGACAATAAAATATCCTGGAATATTTAAATTGCCTCACAGAACTCATGTTGGGCTTGTCTTAAATAAGGAGTTTTGCCCCACTATAGCTATACTGATGTAACCTACTAGTGTTGATACATTGTGCCAGCGTGAGTCACTTTTTACACTGCTACAGCACATCTATAATAGGGGTTGGGCTAGTGGAGTCACATCAGTGTAGCTACTACACTGGTGTAAAATCCCCAGTGTGGACTAGCTCTTAGGGCTTGTCTACACTGCAAAGTTAATTAGGATTAAGGTAGGGTGTGAATTTAAACTAGAACAGCTATTCCTGAATAACTCTATGCATAGATGAGCCCTTGACCCTTAACAGCTGTTGCTGCCCTGTGTGTCAGTTTTTTTTTTAAAAGCCACTGTTTTCTCAGACTTAGCTATTATGTGACAACACATTAGGTGTGTAATTTTTAATCATGTGCCTGGTGCACAATACAACAAAGTGGATGAAACAATTATTAACACATAATAAAGAGAGGGCAATTTTCCATGTAATAAATATCTGTTTTTAAAATGGAAGACTTTGGTAGATTAGATATGTTATAGTTCTTGATTATTTTTTGCATCATTCCTGAAATATCCATACTAGAAAACACATGTGCCAAACAAGTCATTAATAAAAGTAAATTAATGTTTGCAAGGCATGGCATTCCCAATACAGTCACGAGTGATGATGGACCTCAATTTCACCATCAAGAGTTTAAAAAATTTGCCATAACATATAATTTCAAAGATATTACATCAAATCCAGGTTATTCACAATTTAATGGACTAGTTGAAAATGATGTTAACATAGTAATCTTTTTACTATGTTAAAGCCATTTTCAACTAGCCTACTAGATTGTCAGATATAGATATGGTAGATATATGAAGCTGAAACTACAAGATTTAGATCCAGATTTAGAATCTAAACACTCTAAAATATCCTCTTTTGAATTTTACTAAGAATTTAGTTTCAATTATATAGAATCATAGAATATTAGGGTTGGAAGAGACCTCAGGAAGTCATCTAGTCCAATCCCCTGCTCAAAGCAGGACCAACACCAACTAAATCATTTGTCAAGCTGGGCCTTAAAAACCTCTAAGGATGGAGATTCCACCACCTCCTTAGGTAACCCATTCCAGTGCTTCACCACCCTCTAATATCCAACCTAGACCTCCCTCACTGCAACTTGAGACCATTGCTTCTTGTTCTGTCATCTGCCACCACTGAGAACAGCCTAGATCCATCCTCTTTGGACCCCCCCTTCAGGTAGTTGAAGGCTGCTATCAAATCCCCCCCACTCTTCTCTTCTGCAGACTAAATAACCCCAGTTCCCTCAGCTTCTCCTTGTCATGTGCCCCAGTCCCCTAATAATTTTCGTTACCTCCGCTGGACTCTTTCCAATTTGTCCACATCCCTTCTGTAGTGGGGGGAACCAAAACTGGACGCAATACTCCAGGTGTGGCCTCACCAGTGCCAAATAGAGGGGAATAATCACTTCCCTAGATCTGCTGGCAATGCTCCTACTAATACAGCCCAATATGCCGTTGGCCTTCTTGGCAACAAGGGCACACTGCTGACTCTTATCCAGCTTCTCGACCACTGTAATCCCCAGGTCCTTTTCTGCAGAACTGCTGCTTAGCCAGTTGGTCCCCAGCCTTTAGTGGTGCATGGGATTCTTCCTTCCTAAATGCAGGACTCTGCACTTGTCCTTGTTGAACCTCATCAGATTTCTTTTGGCCCAATCCTCCAATTTGTCTAGGTCATTCTGGACCCTATCCCTACCCTCCAGTGTATCTACCACTCCTCCCAGTTTAGTGTCATCTACAAACTTGCTGAGGGTGCAATCCATCCCGTCATCCAGAATATTAATAAAGATATTTTGTTACCATAAGGTTAATTACATGATATCTTTTAAAAAAAGTATTTCCTCATATCAGTATTAAATGTATTGCCTTTAAAAATGATTGAATGATCTCTTGTTCTTGTTTTATCACAAAGGATAAATATGAGCACCCAATTATATTACATTATTTTATATTATTATATTATTTTAATACACCTATCACGTCCAGTCTTCATTTCCTTTTGGTTCCAAACCATCTTTTGATTCCCTCTCATACCTCCGCTCATGCTTCTCATATAGCCTCTGCTATATCCTTTTTGAACTGAACACAGTACTCCACGTGAATACTGCGTACAGATGTGGTCCCCTCATCTCGAAAAAGATATACTGGCACTAGAAAAGGTTCAGAGAAGGGCAACTAAAATGATTAGGGGTTTGGAGAGGGCCCCATATGAGGAGAGATTAAAGAGGCTAGGATTTTTCAGCTTGGAAAAGAGGAGACTAAGGGGGGATATGATAAAGGTATATAAAATTATGAGTGATGTAGAGAAAGTAGATAAGGAAAAGTTATTTACTTATTCCCATATTACAAGAACTAGGGGTCACCAAATGAAATTAATAGACAGCAGGTTTAAAACAAATAAAAGGAAGTTCTTCTTCACACAGCACACAGTCAACTTGTGGAACTCCTTACCTGAGGAGGTTGTGAAGGCTAGGACTATAACAGTGTTTAAAAGAGAACTGGATAAATTCATGGAGGTTAAGTCCATTAATGGCTATTAGCCACGATGGGTAAGGAATGGTGTCCCTAGACTCTGTTTGTCAGAGGGTGGAGATGGATGGCAGGAGAGAGATCACTTGATCATTACCTGTTAGTTTCACTCCCTCTGGGGCACCTGGCATTGGCCACTGTCGGTAGACAGGATACTGGGCTAGATGGACCTTTGGTCTGACCCAGTACGGCCGTTCTTATGTAACATATCATTGATTTCTATAATGGCATTACATGATCAGTATTTTCTATTCCATTCTTTAAAAACCCTAAGAGGTTTTTTTTTTGGGGGGGGGGGTGGGAGGGAGGGAGGTGTTTGACTGTCACTAGACACTGAGCAGAGGTTTGCACTGACTGTTCAGCAATAATGCCTGGATATTTTTCCTAAGTAGTTACAGTTGCATCCAATGAAGTTGGTTCTAGCCCACAAAAGCTTATGCCCAAATAAATTTGTTAACCTCTAAGGTGCCACAAGGACTCCTCGTTGCTTCGACACTTGTGAATAATACAGCCATCTCAATAAAAAAGGTACACCACACCACAACATCATGCATTCTCTGTTGATACATGTTAGTATTTGAATTTTGACAATTGATGAAGGCTTTTTGTAACTGATTGCAATTCCCCCTCTCATCCTAGTCATCATGACAGCATGTAGGAATGCAGCGGGACAGTGCTTGTGATTTAGCCCAGGGTAGCAACAAGGACTGAATGGGTCAGGGAAACATAAGCCGAAAAGCAGCTAGGGATCCTTTAAAGGCTAGCAGATGTAACTACAAGCATCAGTTTCCCTAAGCACAGAAAAGTCATAGTTAGAGTTTAATTCGGTGTGATACAAATCTAGATAGCACTTAAACACTATTAGCATAAGTCTGCAATATTTAGCCATGCTTTGCTGCTGGTGAATGCAGAAAGACGTACATAACCTTCCAATACATTTCCTTTCTATCTGGCCTAGATCTATGCAATTGACCCAATCACAAGTTTAAATTCTATTATGAATTTATTTTACATATATTATACATATTATTCACTCAAAGCACATTCTATGAAATCATATTACACGAGCCAAGGAAAAATACACTAGTTAGAACTCTGAAGGGCTTTTGTGTTGCATAAGTGAGCTTCATTCCCCGTCGTATAATATAAAAATGGCAAAGACAGTATGGAATGTGCACTGTAATAACTCTAAGTGTTCTCTTAACAACTGTGTATCACACAAAAGGGATGCAGACACTATGAAAGCATTTTCAGTTGCTGTGTAAAAATAATCTAAAGTGTACAAGTACTATCAGATCCACACAAAGAATCTTTCCAGTTAGGTTTCTGTTCAATCTCCTTTTTTCTAGGAAAATAGGGTGAGAAGTTTGTGGTGAGACAGCTCTGGAAATATCCTTGACCCCATTCAATCTGGTTTCAAGCCTCAGTATAGCTAACTGTGCTAGCTGCATTGTTGAAGATCTCCTCTTGATGCAGGGTGAAAATCAGTTGTCCATGCTGACTCTCTGAGATCTTATCTATCTAGGTTTTTATACTATGCCTATCAGTGTGGTGCCTGAGTTCCTTCGTCTTCAGAATCTGAAATCTGTGAGCTGCCTTTAAGTCTCTTGATCATGAGGCTTTTGGGGAGACATCCGCAGTCCCTAGCAGGGATTGGTGGATCTTCTTGGAGTGGATTTTATGGAAAGGGTTAGATATAAAAATAGAAAATGCTTATGAAGCTAGTTGGAGAGAGCTGCAGCATTTGTGGTACATCAAGTGCATATCATTAAAGTGAAAGGTCTGACAGTCACCTGCTGCTGTCTGTGCCCTCCTGCCAGGTGGCAGTGCTAGGGCAGAGATTGGAGCACACAGAAAAATAAAAAGCAGAGGTGTGACATGCTTTTACTTCAACTAAGTGCATGCCATACACCACAAAATATTGCAGTCATTAATGTTTCCTACTTTCTAAAATCTTGGGGATGGTATTTATCTATATTGGTATATGGTTCCCATCACTATGGTACTTGAGCGCCTACCAAGATTATGATGTGTATATAAAATATATATTTCTTTCTTTTTCTTTTCTGTGTATTTGTAGGAAAGCTAGGTCAAGGAAATGGATTTACTCAAAAGGTGCTCAAGTTCATGGTCATCCTGATCCCTTTTAGAAGAGTCACAGGAGAGCCCAATGAATGAATTACATAATATTTGTCCTACTTTTGATTATATATTTGGAAAATATTGTCCAGGGCTGTGTTAGATTTTCTACTGGGTATCTGGCCTTTCAGTTAAAGGCTAAACACGATACAGAAAATGCTGTGCCAAATTAGAAGGATCTTAATTTAAGTACCAATATGACTGAAGAAGCTGTTTTGTATTTTGCCTCCAGAACAAGGAATCATGAACAAGCAGAACATGCTTTTATGTAGCCCCAGAAGCAGGGATCCATATTGGTTACACTGGCTGTATATTTCTGAAGGATCTATTAACCTTTTCCAAAGGTGGATCTGAGAAGGAGGCATACAAGTTTTAGATAGGGAGGAATTTTTAGAAGTTGCACCTCCCCGCTTAAATGCTGACATCCACTGAATGTTGTAAATTAAGTGTAAATATATCTCTGACAGTAGAATTCGACAATAAGAAAGTGAGCTAGAGGATTCTTGAAATGGATCATTGATCATAATAGACAGTGCCCTGGTGCAACTAGTAAAGTGGAAAACATAAGGATAGGGTACCATCTAGTGGATAAATAGTAAAGGAAGCCAAAGAAAATCTATTAAGACACTACATGACGAAGTGTCAGCTGAAAGCATTCTGAATGTTTATGCGTTCAAAAATAATTTCTAAAAATACTTGCTGTGCTTTCTGCTTTCTAAAGGCAACTCAGTTAGTACTTAAGCTAATGGAGACTAAGCAGGTCACAATATATAGGTCAGGTGCTCTTCTTCCTCTCTGGGTTCTGTACCAGGAGACAGGTGGTTTGCTATTAATTAATATCTGAAAGGTGTTTAACATCTAAAGTACTAAATTCAGCATTAACTGTATTGCTTTTATAAATCAGAGAAGGGTCCTGATGTCAGATTGCTATGTAAATATAGGAGCTAAAAATAAAGTGTTAGGGATATGTGCAATGCTTTGGGTTGGATAGCCTTCAGTCATCTATTGCCACCCTATCAGTCTGGGCCTGTTGACTGATTAGGTTTAATTTATAATGGATGAATACCTTTATGCAGGTCTTCGTACTTCTTTCCTAACCTTGTGCCTCTCCAGCACTCAGATAATCACACACACGATTTCTCTACCAGTGCCCTTTGCTTCTGATTGTTGAGTGCTCACTTATTGGTTTAACCCCCAGTTCAGCAAGGTACGGAAGTACCTGCAGAAGTTTAAGAACAGGAGCAGTCCCACCGACTTCAGTGGAATCACTCACTTGTGTAAGTATCTTGCTGAATGGGGTCCTCAGAGAGAGAGGTGGAATATGAGGGAAGATGGAGGCATGTGACACCAAGGAAGCATTACAGAGGTGGAAGTGTCTATAGAGCTATTTAATTTTGGAATGCATGATAGGTATTCCATCCTTGATAAAATAGAAGGATGAGACTCAGGAAGCAGTTTGCTGGAAGAACAGCAGTTGAACCAGTGACAAAGAAGCAAGCACTGAAAGGAAGCAAAGAGAAAGAAAGAAGAGGGAAGTCATCCTGATTAATGACTATAATGAAAAATATTGTCCTAGACACCTGGGGCCCAATGAAAAACCAAATCAGGTATATATGGTACTTCTCAGAAGCCCCAAAGAGGCTAACAGATATCCTGAAGAATGCTAGGGATTTCCTGTAGGCTGTAGTTCATGTAAGAACAAATGAAAGCCATGAAGGCAGTTTTGATATATAATAATCACTTCAAGGTATACTGCAAAGAACTTTTTTAAACAGTGGGTGTGTGACCTTTTTTGTTCCTTTGTGGTATAAAAGAAGTTTGAAGTTTTGCTTACCTCTCTCATTTTTCTGGTTTTGCTGGAGGACTTGTTGGGTGTCTCAGAGGATTTATGTTGTTAGCTCTTCCACCTTAATTGACTCTTTAACAAATACTACTTTCTCCAAAATGTTAATTAGAAATTGTAGTTAAATACGATACAATACAATAACTAAAAACAATGTGCTTAGAAATCCCTTTCCCTAAACTGTTCAGCTTTCCTTGGCTTTTGTGATACATCATTTCGTTAGTTCTTCAATTTTTGAGTTCTCCACATTTCTGAAATTTCTGATGTTAAAAACATGCCCCCTGCCCAAACAAAAACAAACCCCCCAATCCAATTGGGCTTTCTTGGTACAAAAAGAATAACAAGGAAAAAAAGTAATTACCCCATTTTTTTTCTTCTGCATTTTCCCTTTAAGAGACTTGGGAAGTGAGCTGAAGGTGGGAGCAGTGCTAATCCTTCTAGTGCCAAGCATGAGTTAAGGAACAATAATATTGGAGATCTAAGGTGGGATCTACAAAGGAACTTGGACGTTGCAGTGCAGTGCAGTTCCCTCCTTCCTACTGAGTGCCCTAACCTTTGGATTACAGAATTATTCTTGCTCTCTGTCTCTGACCCAATGACTAAGTATATATCCACAGTGCATCAGTGATTAGGACAGAGAGAAAGACTGTAGCCCAGTGGGTAGGGCACCCACATGGGAGATTGAGGGTCCAGTTCCCCTGCTTCAACCACTCTTTCACTATTTATGCAGAGCATAGGTGCCTCCAGAAATTTTTGACATGTTATTATGCACCATCAACCCCTGTGGAGTCATGCTGCTGGCCCCAGAGCCTTGCCAACTGCGCAGCCTCCACCTTCCTTTCCGTCCTGCCCAGATGCAGTGTCATTCCCAGGCTCCCATTTGGGGCTCGGGGCTTCTGCCCTGTGGGTTTGAAACATATTTACCAGAGCTCCGCTCCAGACACCTCTGGCTGAATTTAAACCCTGGTCATTCTCCATCCCCGAGAGGGGACACAGGCTGTTGGAAGTGGGGCAAGGCCAAGCAGGCTCCTTTGGGGAGCCCTGGCACAGAAGCCAGCCCCCATGGCAGCACCAAGGAGGAGCAATGCTGGCTGCTCCCTGCCCACTCAGGTTTGGCTCCACAGCCCCCCTGTTGTGACCTGAGCTGCACTTTGACCCCCATGCAAGGGGATTACAATGTCAATCACTCAAATTTGGACCTGCCACCCACTTGTCATGACAGACAGACAGCAGGGCCAAACCTGAGCTGCTGCTCCTAGCCACTACCAATGTATATGGCCACAGGTGCCACTGAACCACTGTACAACAACTTGGACAGAAGAGACTGAGGGAGCCTAGCATCAGAATATCTGAAAGCCCAGTGGTTAAAGCATTCACCTGAGAGGTCGGAGACCCCTGTTAAAATTCTTTCTCTATCTGCCAGAGAGTGGGGAATTGAACCTGGGTCTCCCACACCACAGGTGAGTGCTCTTAACTGCCAGTCTAAAAGTTATAAGGGGTAGCACCACCATCTCCTGCTGGATTTTGAATGGGACCCGATCTGGTAGGCAGCCTCCGAGCATGCCTCCTGGATTGGACCCCACATGCAACGTAGGCAGCCAAATGCCTGTCTTCCACTGGTTCATGAATCACACAGGTGCAAAGGTGGAGATAGGCATCTGGACACAGTGTGGAGCAGCGGTGCACGTGCCCGGAGTCAGAAACATAGGTGCCTAGGGACCTTTTACTGCAAAAACATAGGGGCCAAGTGAGTTTAGGTGCCTACAGGTTTGCTGGGATTTTTTGTGAATCGCAGTGAGGTCAACACTGGGATTCAGGCATCACCACAACCTCAGACTTAGGCACTGAAGTATCTTTGGGGATCCCACCCCTAGTGCATTGGTACAGAAGGAGAACTTGGATTTTAAGGAATGTTGGGTTGCTTTCTGCAAAGAGAGAGAACTGTTTGGGTTAGACAGAATCTACTGAAGTGGACGGGAGCCATTTGATTTTCTTCAAAACTTACATGGCTTGTTAGGCAGGCTTTGCATTAGATACTACAGTGATAGGTACTAACTACGTAGATAAAATAGGAAGGAAGAGAAGGGGCTACCTTTTACTTTATTCAGATTATATGGCATGTGTGTTTAACGTATAAAATAAAGTGGAAGGTGCAGGAGCGGCTCTATGTATGAAGGTGGCATTGTTATGACACAGCAGAAGGGTGGGAGGTCCAACTCTGATTTTACTTACACCAGTTTCACACTGGTGAAACTCCATTGGTTTCAGTGGAGCAATCCCGGATTTACACTGATAAAAGTGATTCAGGGAGGATGAGGCCTGAGAAGTGTTTTGATGCGTGTGTGTGTGTGTGTGTGTGTGTGTGTGTGTGTGTGTGTTTACAAGGGCAAGGTTTATGGGAAGCAAATGAGAAGCACAAGAAGTGTTAGTAATTCATGGAAATGATGACTACTGAGCCTTGTTGAAACTTGGTGGGATAATTCTTGTAACTGGACAGATGGAAGAGAAAGTGGAGTGGTCTTCTGTGTCCAAAGAGTTAATATTGCCAGGGATTCAACAATGAGGATGATGGTGAGGAACATGAAATTTTATAAGTGATTGGAAATATTAACTGATTGCAACTAAGTATTTTCAGCCTACATACTAAGGGCAAGATTGGCCCTGCCTCACATGCATGGCAAATTCCAGAATGGAATGGGGGGAAGCAGCCTCCATGGGACTGCTGCTACTGCTCCCATGCAGGTGGGTGGGGAGTGGGTGAGCCTTGACTTTACCCTCCTCCCCAGTATGTGGAACTGGCATAGAGGGGAAAGTTAATTGCTCCCAATATAGACCAGTAGCCAATGGCTTCATCCCCAGAACACGGGGGCAATTAGGGAGAGAACTGTGATTCAGGGGATGTCTACACTGGAACTAGAGGTGTAGTTTCCACTCAGATAGACATACCCATGCTAGCTCTGATTGAGCCAGCGTGCTGAAAATAGAAGTGCAGGCACCCTAGGATGAGCAGCAGGATGGACTACTTACCTGAGTACAATCCTGTCAGAAAACTATGTACCTACTCAGGCAGTTAGCCCATCCCATTGCACTGCCCATGACTATGTACCTATTTTTAGTATTCAAGCTCAATCAGAGCTAGTATGGGTATGTCAACTCAAGTTGGGAATTACACCTCCTGCTCCAGTAGACATACCCCACAATTTCCTCTCTGGTCATCTCCTGGGGCAATGCAGCTATTATGTGTTGCCTCTTAAGGCAAATTGTGAAGTCTTGCCTGCAGCTGTTAGTTTTGTCAAGTAAATTTCCCTGACCAAACACAGACAAGACAGAAGAGGTGGGAAAGGAAAAGGAAGCTCAATTATGATCAAAGGCAGGTGGGTAATTGTGATGCTGTTAGCTGAGACCATGAGACCATAAGCTTCTTTTAACAATCTTTTCCATTTATAGGCCAGTTGATCCTTTACTTCTATTGCCATGGCAGCAACAGCACTGGAGGAGAGAGAACAAAAATTAATTCACCTGCACTACCCCTGGAGGTACTTGAAACCACAGGACACCATTTTCTTCAGGGATTTTAGTGCATCTACTAATCTACTGGTTAACAGATAACACTAAATACGCATCGAAAAGGTTCCTAAATTATAAAGATGACAACCCCTTTGTGATCTTGACAATAAAGAATTCAACCAGTGGGGAAGCCATCCTGGATCTTCTACTTACCCATAAGGAGGCACTGATTAAGAACACAGTAATATTTGCACTTCTGTAGTGCTTTCCATCAGAGCCTCTCCAATCTCTTGGCAAGCATTAATGCATTCAGCTTCACAGCACCCATGTGAGAAAGGTAATAGGGTACCAGTGACCATGAGCCTTTTGAATTTAGCATAGTAAAGAATAAGTTCACAGGAGACAGCAGTGCAAGGATAATAGATTTCAGGAAGGCGTAGTTTGGGGAATTAAGAAATCTAGTGAGTGAGTGAGATGAGATGAGATGGTGGGAATGTTAAAATTTACTAGTGTGGAAGAAAGATGGAGAATCCTGGAAGACATCATAATTAAGGCATAACAGACCATAAATCCTCAGAAAAAGAAGAGGAAGGGATATAGAATGGGTTCAGCAGAGACAGGCAGAGGAGAATTTTCAGGAAAAAGCAAGGTTCCCTTACCCTGGCTCTGAGGGTGGATTCCCCAGGTCAGAGAAGTATGCTTTTTACTCTTTTTGCTTATTATGTTACCTTGTTTTGATATCTATTTATGAAGATTCTCCCATGCTAAACAGACATTCTTGCCTGTTGCTGTACTGTTTGGCTTTTGCTCAGCCCCAGTTTGCAGTCACATGCTTACTCTTTTTTTCTGAGGCTGCAATATTGTAAATGGAAAAATTATATTAAAAAATGCTTTTCTCTCTTCAGTTTGTGTGACCCTACATTGAGCAGAACTGGGCAAAACATTCAGAATAAACCTACCACTTAAACCCATTGCTTAAATCAGCTTCTCTACCAGGTGACTGGAGGATAGCTAAGGTAATGCCCATTTTTTTTAAAAAAGCTCCAGAGGTCATCCTGGCAATTACTGGCCAGTAAGTCTAACTTCAGTACCTGACAAATTGATTGAAACTATAGTTAAGACCAGAATATTCAGACACACAGATGAACAGGATTTGTTGGGGGAAGAGCCAACATGGCTTTCGTAAAGGGAAATGATGCCTCCCCAATCTATTAGGATTCTCTGAAGCGGTCAACAAATGTGGACAAGGGTAATCCTGTGGACATAGTGTACTTGGACTGTCAAAAAGCTTTTGACGAGGTCCCTTAAGCAAAGTAAGCAGTCATGGGATAAGAGGGAAAGTCCTCTCGTAAATCAGTAACTGGTTAAAAGGCAGAAAACAAAGAGTGGGAATAAATGGTCAGTTTTCAGAATGGAGAGAGGTAAATAGAGGTGTCTGCCAGGGATCTGTACTGGAACCAGTACTGTTCAACATATTTATAAATGATCTGGAAAATGGGGTAAACTATGATGAGTAATTTTTTATCATTAGCGAACTTTGCACAAGTTAGTTAAGTCCAAAGGAGACTGCAAAGAGTTACAAAGTAACAAAACTGGGTGATTGGGTAACAAAATGGCAGGTTACATTCAATGGTAATAAATGCAAAGCAGTGCACATTGGAAAACATAATCCCAGCTATACGTACAAAATGATGGAGTCTAAATTAACTGTTACCACTCAAGAAAGAGATCTTGGAGTCTTCGTAGATAGTTCTCTGCAAACATCTGCTCAATGTGCAGCAGCAGTCAAAAAAGCTAACACAGTCTGAGGAACAATTAGGAAAGGAATAGATAATAAGACAAAAAAATCATAATGCCACTATATAAATCTATGATATGCCCACATCTTGAATACGGTGTGCAGGTCTGATCACCTCACCTCAAAAAAGATATACTAGAAATCTAAAAGGTACAGAGAAGAGCAACAAAAATGATTAAGAGTATGAAACAGGTTCCATATGAGGAGAGATTAAAAAGACTGGGACTATTCATCTTGGAAAAAAGACGACTAAGGAGGGATATGATAGAGGTCTATAAAATCATGAATGGTATGGAGAAAGTGAATAACAAAGTGCTATTTGCCCCTTCACATAACACAAAAACCAGGGGTCACCCAATGAAATTAATAGGCAGCAGATTAAGAACAAACAAAAGGAAGCACTTCTTCATACAAGGTACAGTTAACCTGGGGAACTCATTGCCAGGGGATGTAGTGAAGGCCAAAAGTTTAACTGAATTAAAAAAAGAATTAAGTGAATTCCTGGAAGACAAGTCCATCAATGGCTATTAGCCAAGATGGTCAGGGATGCAACTATGTGCTCTGGGTGTCCCCATGCCTCCGACTGCCAGATGTGGGACTGCATGACAGGGGATAGATCACTTGATGATTGCCCTGTTTATTCCCTTTGAAGCATCTGGCATTGGCCATTGCCAGAAGACAGGATACTGGGCTAGAGGAACCATTTGTCTGATCCAGTATGGCCGTTCTTAAGTAAATCCAAAACATGAATCTGTAGCCTGCCTTTGGGTTTTGCTACAAACTTGAAACTCTATTTTGTCACATGGTTTATAAATCTGAGTTGAGTTTGAAGGGACCTGGGTTGACCTGGTGTTGTATATGGGAACTATTTGATACTCAGAGGCTTTCCATAACTTTGACCTGAAACAACAACATACTTGGCTGAGTTCAGTGATATCCCCAAGGGTTGTTTGAACCCAGACAAAAATCCTCACATTAACCCTGTCAATCAAATTTCTCTGAATTCTGCACAGCTCTAGTGAATAGGGCTATGGCTTTTGGAAACGAATATCTAAGTGTCTGTCCTGAAATTCCATACTGAAAGTTGAGAAAATCAGACACTGCCCTTCTATAAACAAACATCTCGTTTACTGTATGTGTGTGGAGTAATAGTGACATCCTGTGGCCAGTTTTGATTAGTCCTAGGAATGGACAATCTGCAGATAAAGAAAGCTACTCCTGTACTGTTAGCTGCAAGGATTAACTAAAAGATGGAATGAAGAGAGAAAAAGAGAGGAAGCTCCATCCTTCCTTAATCTAGTTCTAAATTTCAAAGCAAAATAAATTAGTTATGACACAGTTGTTTTTAGTCATAAACCAAACATTCTGGCCCCTTTGCTCATTTAAATGTAAAGTGCATTAAACCTGCTTTAGGAAGCCAAGCATAGAAATTAATACTGATAGGAGCTGCTGGGTATAATGATGGTAATAGGGAAACAGGGGAAGGAGAAGCCATTGGTGAGTGGGGAGGAAGGAGTGTATGAGATCATTCTCCTAAGCCTTCTGAGATGATCCAAATAAGCCAGCTATAGATGCAGCACTGAAATGGAAAAGCAGTTTCATTTCCCAAGAACATTATATTTTGATGTTAAGAGGCACAGCTGTTAACAATGAAGCAGGTTTAGGGAGGAAGAGATTCTTATCCATTGACCTATTTCTGCTGACGTACAGCAGAATTATACTGTCAGGTGAGTCAGATATAAGGCTTGCCCAGAGGGGATACAATTCTTAATATACAGAGGAATTTAAGAGAAAAAAATAAAATAGGTGTAGGGTAGCCAATAAATTGCCAATGAAGAAAAATGCAGCAGAGCAGAACAGCTGGCTGGAGCCCAGCGGAGAAAATGCTACACCTGAGAGATCACCCTTCTGTGATACAGTATTTCAAAAAAAAAAAAAAACAAGGAGCCATTGGAGTTCAAGGAGAGGCTGATGAGAATCAAGGTGATTTTTAACTGTTATTTATTGCCTCCATTGTGGTAGCACTCATGATGTGGTAGGCACTCCCCCAACACTGAGGAAGACATGGTTTCAGCCCTGAGGAGTGTCCAGTGATATTTTAGGTGACAGAGGGAGGAAGATGGAGTTTGGTGTGGGATTGTGGGCTGGGTTGGGAAGTGGGAAGAAAAGGCTGATAGGTATAGAAGGGACTTGGAGGGAGAAGGATTTCCTATATATATAGAGAGAGAAGTGTTGGATCAGGGAGAAAGTGAGGTTGTGCTGTTTTTTAGTGACTTCGGTATTCCTGTAGAAGAGAATTCTTCCAGGCTAATTCAAGATTGTGTGGGTGTCATGACAAGCATGGCACTGCCCAAGAAGCATATGGCTCAACATCTAGCTGGTCACACTGTAACCTGGTATTCTGGTGGGGACTGGAGGTTGTGGAGGGTGTAAAGGTTACTCCTTTATCATTGGCTGTTAGTTGGGGATCACAGTACATCTTTACTATTAGGATGAGAGACCTGTTTTAATGGTGTATCCTCAGAATCCAATGGAACTTTTGAGCTTCCAAAGGACTGTGCAGGAGAATACCATTTTGACAAACCATCATGCTTTTGATGCAGTGGCAGAAAATGATAGTGATTTTTTTTGGGTCCAACTATTGATTCTACAGCCTGTAGCCATCTGGGGTAACACAGGGGAGATCCACAAGATCCAGAGGAGTTCCTGGTCACTATGGCTTATCATTCCTGAATGAAATCGAGGCACGGATGGTTCTTCAGCCAGATAACCCAATTTCCAATTTTGCATGACAAAGCCCACACCCTATGTTTGTTAGGCCTTGTTAGCACCAAAAGGTGAAATTAAATTAAAAATAAATTGTGGGGAGGTTGGGATTTCTTGGGTTGATTGTTAAATTTCCTTGTTGTTCTTGGTGCTTTTCACCATGGCTTACTATTGCCCTCCTTCCCCACATGTACTGCTGTTCCTGAGATCAGAACCAGAAGTCTTTTCATCTGCTTTTGGGGCTCCTCTAACCTCAACAGAGCTTGTTTTACAAAAGAGTTTGATGGATTTGTAGTACTGTATTGGCCGCTGCAACAAAATGACATGCTAGCTCACCACTGATATTTGTTCCTACCCCCTTCTAGGCTTTTTCCTTTGTTTGTTCGCTTAGGTATGTGATGTCTTCCTGATTCAGAATTGGTTTGTAGGCAAAAACATATCCACTTGAATCCTAAGTATTTTGATTTGTTGACTCTTGATCTCCAGATATTAATATTAGACAATTAATGGTGTAAACATATCAGATTTAGAACTATATACCTCACTATAAAACAAATGTGCATAAATTGTCATGAAAATGGAAGAAAAGCATACTGGAATGGACAGAGGCTACGGGAGGCTCTTAGAGATCAGCTGTTCTACACTTAGGGTATGTTTGCACTTCTAACTGGAGATATAATTTCCATCTCAAGGAGACATACCTGCTCTAGATCTGACTGAGCTAGCATGCTAAAAATAGAGTGTAGCCACATCAGTGTGAGGGGCTAGCTGCCCCAAGTTCTTTCTTCGTGTGTTGAATGGGTACATACCCATGGTGTCTAGCCCCTCTCGTTACTTATGCTGCGACTGCTACACTGTACTTTTAGCATTCTATTTTGATCAAAACTAGCATGAGCATGTCTCCTCCAGCTGGGAATTACACCCTCATCTTGAAGTACAGACATGCCCTAAATGATTCTTACTCTGATGAATCTACCTGCAGCGCCTTGTGCACTCTCTCTTGTTCCCACTCCATCCCCAGGTTCCAGTGTCATGGGAAAAGCAAGGAAATAGCAGCCATTATAAGTATAGAGAGGATGATCTTATTATATTGCATGCAGGTTGGAAGGGATTTGAGAATTTCTTATGGAGATCAGCATTTTACCTGTTTGCTCTGAGATATATATTTCTTCACTAAAGCATGGCCTAGAGTCCCTGAGGTCCAAAATGGAGTTGTCATCAGGAAACAATGGGCTCATCAGGGTAAATAATATTTCACCCCCCAGGACAATCGGAGATGAGAAGAGGTGGAAGTATAACCCACTGGTGAGCGTATGTTACATGTCCCTCTTTGTGCCTGATCCACAGAGGATAAGAGTTTGTTATGGCCCCCAGCTACAGAGCCTGGCTCTCTAGCTCAAGCTGTTGAGACTTATGCATTGAGCTCTGGTGATCCCCAGTTAAATCCTTGGTGTTAACCAAGATGGAGGCTATCACACATGCTTTTAAAGTCCCCCAGCCAAAAGCATTGTTTCACAGGCATCTTTCTCTCTCACCTCACCTGTAGCTCTAGAACTACAATAGCCTCCTTTAATCCTGTCTGGGGGAGACAGAAGGACAGAATCCTCCAAGGACAAGCTGGAGATCTATATTCCCCAACCAGTCCTGGAGCTCCACAGCACTGGTTCACAGAGCATCCAAAGCAGTGGTGGGCAACCTGCGGCCTGCAAGCCACATGCGGCCTGTCAGGGTAATCCAGGTAATCAGGTTCCTGTGGCCCGTGCCGCTTCCCACAGCTCCCATTGGCCAGGAACAGAAAACCGCGGCCACTGGGAGCTGCGGGTGGCTGTGCAAATGTAAACAAACAGTCCGGCGGTACGCTAGTGGATTACCTGGACGGGACGCAGGTTGTCCACCACTGGTGTGAAAGTTTTTAATTGCCTATTGGTGCAAAAACTTAAAATGATAAAAATCAAATAAAATAGAGAGTATTATCCATCAAAATAAACAACAAATAAAAATCAAATCTTTTCAGGTTTAAGTCTGTAGCCTGTTGGGCTACTGATGATTGATTCAATCACCAACATATCCAATATAATCAATTACACAAAATATGGAGTGCCAAATATCTACCTGGAGTTACACTAGGGTAGGAATTTGACCTATCGTGTGGTAGATTTCAGGATTTGCAAAAGATCATGCTCCAGGAAAGATCACAGAAGAAATGCAGCAGCAGCAGCCTGGTGCCTAGCTTACTTTCAGTCTATTAGCCAAGTTTCCCCTTTGTCGTGAAAGATGGTAGTAGCTCTAGTAATAGATACCTGACATTGCTTTCTGCTTAAGTTGGTTCATCATTTACTGCCCGTGTGATAACCAGAGCGTTGGAAATGTATGTATTAGGGTAGGATGTGAAATCTAGCGATTCAGTGAAGGTTAGAAAAATCCTGACTGAGTTGTAGCAAGAAAACAGCTTGTTAAATGCCAGCTGAGGCAGAAGGTTTCGTCTCATTGGAACTCTACTTATTCTATGCTTGAACAGCTCTTGGAACAGCAGGATCCTGAGTACACCTATGTATACAAAAGACAGGCCTGGTAGATGTTAAACTGGCATTCATTTATTGGAATCCATTTTGGCTACTCTTCTTATTTCTCTCCTGGGAGGTCATTGTTGGTGGCATCTGGGAGTTAGATACAGTCCTGTTTCTGACACCTGCACCTCTTGCTTAAAGGCCAGCTTGACAATAAAGGGGACACTTTTGTCTAGCATTAACAAAAGACACGTTTGCAAGAACATGGATTTCTTTATTATTATTATTATTATTACCCCGAAAAATACCACTGTGTTTGATCTGTATTTCACAGGATAAAGTGAAACCATGGGATGAATGCATCAGTCCCTGGAAGGCGAGTCCTGTAAACAAATTAATACAACCCAGGTCTACCTCCTCTACACTTTGATTCTCTTCTTGTGCAGTTTATTGATTGATATACCGCAGGGAAGAGATTCCTCTGACTCAGACACTAAGCAAGTTCCTAAGGAAAATATCAGCTTTAAAAAGGGAGCAGAGGAAAAAGCAGCAGTAGCAAAAATAGCTAATCTCTCATTTACAGGAGCTGCTGAACATCTGGATAGTGTGAGGCACCTTTAATCCCTGGAGTGCAGGAAGAAATCAGCACCAAAGAGCAGCCCATGCTAATGCAGTGTCATTAATTTGCATACACTAGAAGGATGTATGTTATACATCCATATGGGTACCACTTTGCACTTTGTACCTCCAGAGGACACTGAAGGAATTAATCTACTGAGACTGAACTGCTATAGGGGCTAACGCAAACAGTACAATCATATTAAAATATGTATGCTGTCTATTTAACAATACACACTGGTTTAAAAAGATCAAGTGGCCTATATAAAATATCACACAAATGCCTGATGTCTGTCATGCTGCTGCCTAGAAGCAGCCCTTCTTAGGCTCATTGTATATGGTAGGCAATCTACAGACGTTTAGATCCAGCACTACTATATACATATGAGGGGAAGAGTAAATCTTGTGCCTAATATAATGGTGCAGTAGTTAGATGACAGGGAACCCGTCTGTAAAACTTTTATTTAGGCAAAAACCTTTTTATTTATTCTAAAGGGACACCACCAACAGAGGGGGGAAAAAACAAAGATCCATCCGGCTCCCCAATACAGGGTTGAGACTCTCCCCATTTATTACCACTGCTTTAGTTCTCACTCTCTCAAGGGTCTCTGCCACAAAGACCATCTTTCTGAATGAGGAAGACTGAACAAGGGTCTGTTCCCAAGGCCAACACCGTTATTGCTTATTATTAATAATAATACTTAAGACTTCCATAGTGATTTTCAAGGACTAGATCGGAACATGTTTTATAAAGGTGGGGAAGGATTAATATCCCTGTTTTATCGATGGGGAAACTGAAGTTAAGACTCACATTTTCAAACTTGGGTGTCTAAAACAAGGCACCTAAATCCATATTTAGGTACCGAAGTAAGTGGCCTTGATTGCAGGGGCTGAGACCCAGCAGCTCCTTTGCTATGAACTGTTACTCATGGCCCCCATGATGTTATTCCTCATTTGCACTGGTATTATTTAGATCAGAATATGTCCCAGTGATTATCTGTCTGAATGGTCTACACTGAGATAGATCAATCTATACTATATAGCCATAACAAGTATGTCTGCTCTAGAAATAGAGATGATAAACCAGAACGGAACACTAATACAGAAGAAAAAATACTTGCATATATAGAAAATTACTACAAAACTGAACTGTATTAAACAAAACCCCAGTAGTTTTTTCTTTCCCTATTGCTATAGGAAGGCTCATCACTGAGATGCACGTCACATAGGAGGCAATCTCTGGTTAACACTCCCGAAACTTGGGGAAATTGCCAACAGTCAGCCTTTTTAGTCCCAAAGGGAGGAGAGAATTGTTAAGGACTCCAAGCTTGGATTAAACTATTCAAAATGTTGTAATTTTCTCTTCTACATCAGTGAGTCAGATCACCCAGAAATCCTTTGGCTTAGAGATTCAAGTTTCCACCAGTGAGCAACCACGCACCCTTTGAGTATGTTTTCCAGCGCCAGGATAAACTGTTGAAGCAGTCAGACTCTGGCCAAAAGATGTCTGGAATGAGCATCCCTGGGTTTCCTTGAGAAGCCATGTGGATATCTCAGATACTGCACCCTGCAGAACTCCCTCACAAGAGATGAGGCTTATGCAAGTCCCCTATAGATCACTGTTCTTCTAACCTTGTCATGGTGGATGTTTGTATGTTTCAATAAACTGAGAAAATTTACATAGAGGCACCAAAAAGTGATAAAATGACCACATTGTGACACAGCGACTCTCAAATACCTTCACTGCTTGGAAATGTCGCTAGTAAAAAACAACTCAATGCAACACAAGAATACCTAATTCAGTGGGAAACCCAAAGACTTGCAGAACAAAGAGCTACAAAGTCCCAGCGTAGGGAAAACACACACACTGCTCTGACAATGGGAAATGAGCCCAAAAGCTGCAACTCTCACTCCTTGCAACCTGATTTCCCTGGACAAAAGGAACGTATAATGTTTGACTTGCCATACTTGCTTTTGTAGGTCCCAAAAGACACATTGGAAGTTACAGCACACAGCACTGCCTCACTTGATGATGAAAGAGGCGCTCCTAAGCCACCATGAAAAGGCAAAACAAATTGTGGGCCAAGACACACCTTACTCCTCTGGCGGAAGAGCAAATTCAAGCCGAGGTAGATAAAATGGCCAACTCATGCATAATGTGCATTAAAACCTATATTGAATGACCTCTCTCTCCCTTCCTGAACTGAAATGTTGGAATAACAATAAGTGATATTTATAGAGGCCTACGTTTTCCAAAGTGATTTTGTGGTGCCCAGCGCGAGACACCTCAAAGAAGCCTGATTGTCAGAAAGCGCTGAGTAACCATCCTCTGAAAATCAGGCCCTTTTAATGTATCCCAACCTGGGCATCCAAAAATCACTAGTCACTTTGGAAAATTTAAGTCATAATACCCTTCATGGAAAGATCCGGAAGCACTCTTCACAAATTGTGAATGATGATGATATGAGAGCTATTTGATCGCAGAGTCTTTGTTTCAAGCCATGGTGTGTCCTGGATGTCAGAATCCTGTTCTAGAGTATTCAATTCCATAGAAATTTCTTTACTGGGTAGAAGCACATGGACAAGAGAGCATTGCCTCAATTTAACCACTCATTCCCCTGGTTTTAGTACACAGACCAAGTACTTTTGTGTCCATGGACACACAGAACTAAGTGATTCCTTTAATAGCCAAGAAGAGTTGATTTGTAAAGCCCAATGGGTTTCTTTTTTGACTGAATACCCCAATGGACTTAATCAGACTCTAGGTTTGGCCATAACAAGTTCAATAGTTGCTATTTGCTCTTAGATCTTCAGCTTCATTAAATATAAAAGTTTCAGCTTTTGTTAGCAGTTAGTTGTATCTAGATCTATAATGGCTGTTATATCTGTCTAAGAAGAGACACAAAACTGAGGGCCTGACCACTTGTAGTCATTAAGGATCCCATGGCATATTTCATAAGGGTAGAAGTGTTAGCGCTAGTCACGACCAAATTACAGTTTGAGTAGCTATATTCTCCCCCACCTAAAATGCATCCCGCAGTTTCAACACTGGATACAGTATGTTTCTTCTTTTCCCTGTTTATAATGTAACCCTTCTGCCAGGTGGAGCCAGCAGCAACCAGGGCTGGGTTCAATATGTAGGGGTTCCTTTCCATTGATACAACACAGAACCATCTCGAGCCCCCACCCAGTAACCTAGGAAATTTATACACCACCCCTGGGCGTCTCTGAGAGACAATATTTCCCCACTCACAAGCACAGAGTCTGAGTGGAGAAAAGAAACTTTTAATAAAAGGAGGGAAGTAACTCAGAGATAATTTGGGAAAACACCGCAAACAGGGTTCATAAACATAAACCATGAGTAAAAGACCACCCCCAAGTAGGTTGGGCAGTGTCCTTTTCCCCGCAGGTTCTTAAGTTCAGCAACCCAAAAGTCCCTTTCACATGCCCGATCCTTCTCTGCACCCCACTCACAGTTGCTGTCCTTGGTCAGTGCAGACCCAGAGTCCACAGGTGCATCTGCAGAGTTCACCTTCCCCCTGGGTGGGGTGAAGAGGTACCTTACTTGTGCCACACCTCTCTGTCAGCCACCCTGTTGGCCACTCATCACGCCTCTCAACCAGCCACCTTGCTGGCCACTCATCATGCCTCTCCGACGCAACTGTCACTCGTTCATTAGTGTCAGTTGCCTTCTGCTGCCACCTGCCTCTCTGCTGTGACCTCTGCACATCATTTTCAGCTCTTAGTAGGCAGGGACGAAACACACACCTACCACAACTGATTTGAGCTCTGATCGGGTATTTAACATAACAAATAGGCTCCTAAGGAAGCCTATTTAGCTCTATTCTTTGAACAGACTAGGAAGGACCCTTGATGAGGGTATGTAGCCTCCTGGCTGAGATATCTGTCCCCACCCCTCTTACTTTCACAGGGTGCTGACATTCGAGTCCCTGGCTTAACAAGGATCTTTCAACTGAGGGTAGCCCCCTCCTTTGGGACAGGTTAAGCACAGTCCTGCTTTCCTGTATTCCTACAATAATTACAACACTGGTAACCATATTTCACTATCCCTGCATTCAGTACTAAGGTGATTTGTACTCAACACCAGCCAAAGTTGATCACTTTGACATTGCTGTATCTGCTGAATATGTAAGCAGAGCAGGAGCAAACTGTATTTATATAAACACACCCAATGTCTCTTCCCCACCCAGCTAGCTGTCAGGGAAGCATTCATTCAGACCCTGCTTACAACATATTGTGGTGGGGTGCTATCTAGTTGCCACATTCTACCCCAGATGTGGCCAGATTAAATGAACTCTGCATCTGAGTGCTCACATGCAGTGTGTTGGCATTATTATGACACAGACTGGCCCTGCCTTAGAACAAATATAAATGGCCAGATCAGAATTCTAAAGTTTTTGTGCTCCTCTGATAATACAGAATTCCCCTTTATTTTTATCTTGCCAGAAATTCTCCATCTGGCCCTTTGCCTTCAGCTCATAGTTTCCATTGGGAAAGAGAGGAGCTAGTTCTACCCTCTTTTATGTTGGTTCCTTAGGGAAGGCCATTCCCTCCATATCTGGAAGCTAATGCAGTTTCTAGGGGCGGAACAAGTTCTCTTCCCTTACCTCAGAGAAGTAGTTTTAATTTACTCCCTGTCCTGCTGAATGAGGCTATATTCTACTCATCACAAATATGGGCCATATTCTGGCATTGAGAAGCTTTCTGACTGTGACCCTAACAGCCCCCAGTACAAGAGGGCAAGGGCTTCACTGGTATCTGGTAGTGAGTTTCAGTTGGCTGACCAGTTCAGTATACCCCAACTCACTGATGCCATAACCTGTATCTAAAAGGTGTCATATAAGATATCAATAGAAAGCTAACATCATACTGATCATTAATATTATTGCATGGTGTATGTATGAAGGACAAATGCAAAATTACAAACAAAATTACAGAATATTGGAAACTCTGTTCTTAATGTGTGTGTTAATGTGTGTCTGCCCTCGCCAAAGGGATGTGGTTCTGCCACTTTGAAGGTACTTCCAAGAAACATTAAGAGACAATGGGAATGCATTTACATTAAAAGTAAACTAAACTAAAAAGGAGAGAAGCTAACCACTGAGCATCATGGCAGGGGGAGGAGATTGCAGGAACCAGTCAGTTTGCATTTTAGCAAACACCAGAAGAGGGAGAAACCAGCATGAAACTTCCTTCACCACGAGACTCCATGTATCCTTCCTTACAGCTTGAATGAGCTTTACTTTGGGGGAGGGATAACCTTCAGAAGAATCCATTTCAAAGGTCACTGGACTATAAAAGAGAGGGCCGACGAACCCCGAGTTATCTTTCACCTATAAAGACAAAGAAACCAAGTACTTTGGACTTTGTGGGAGATCCTGACCATGGGGGTGGTCAGCCATTTTGCTGGAAAGTAGTGTGGTAAGAATCTTACCTTGAACCTTTTGTTAAGTCTTAGTCTCTAGAAAGTATCAGAGGGGTAGCCGTGTTAGTCTGAATCTGTAAAAAGCAACAGAGGGTCCTGTGGCACCTTTAAGACTAACAGAAGTATTGGGAGCATAAGCTTTCGTGGGTAAGAACCTCACTTCTTCAGATGCAAGTACTGATTACTTGCATCTGAAGAAGTGAGGTTCTTACCCACGAAAGCTTATGCTCCCAATACTTCTGTTAGTCTGAAAGGTGCCACAGGACCCTCTGTTGCTTTTTACAGTCTCTAGAAAGTGTTTTTCACGTTTATTTGCTTGTAACTGTTGGGTGTGTTTTGTTATAGTGTTATTGTCTGTTAAAATATGTATATATTAAATCCAATATGTAGTTTGTAAATATATAGCAGCAATCCAAGATGGAGTTTGAACTGCCATCTTGTGACCGCCATCTTGTTGTTTACTGTTATCATGGCCCAGTCATAACTGGATCCAACTGGTTTTTCTCGCCACTGGCAACGCCAAGGACAATTTTACCTCAGACTGTTTCTCGCATTTGCTGGGACTGTACCATATTTTCCTGCCATTAAAGGCATGAAGGGACTGAACCCACTGAAAAGTGGCGCAGTCCATCCCAGTGACTGTCCATGAGTGGTTCAGGCCTTCACAGCACCAGTGTATCGTTGAAGGGCACCACCGTTCCTGAAGTGAAGAGAAAGGGAAGAAGACGTTCCATCTTACCTGCTCCTGTTCCTGGATACAACACTACCAGAGGGTTGCGGTTCACTTCTTCCTCCCTGAGACATCGAGGGACTCTCCAGTGCTCCTCCTGTGCGGGTTCCAATTACCCAACGAGTGTAGGTCCTGGATTTCACCGCCGCCATAGACGTGCTGACAAAATAGTGAGATAAATAGGGTTTTCTCAGTTGGGGGGTTATATGTGTTATTGCCAGGGTGATTTGTATTTTGAGCCTGAGCTTCATGCTCCTGTTTTAAGGCTGCTGTTTCACTGTTTTTGTATTGCTTACCTAGTTACAGTTCATTTACATTTACCCCTTTCCCTGATTTTGTCAATTTATCCCCCCCAATACACTTACCTGTTGTTTTTACCTTTACCTATTGCCAGTTTTTATTATTTGCACTACACATAGGGAAGAGGGAGGGAGACCAGGTACACCAGCCACCGGTGACAGACACGGCAGAGGGTGGGTCTGCTCTTCTAAGTAAAAGGGGCTTGTTTTACATCTTGATACCTACCTTATTATACATCTAGAGTTACCTTGGCTCCCCTTTGAGCTCACATAACCATTTCTATCTCTAGCCTTTATACCGGAATTCACTTAAAATCCTAACTCCTTTTGTTAATGAACTTGTTTTATTTTTAAACTGAACCACACCAATGCTGAGCTTGAACTGAAGTGATTGTTAATGCCAGTTAAAGTGATAAACTGTGTATTTTGTCTCTTTAGAGGAGCAAACGAACATTTCAATTACTCTGAAGGGCCCTGAAAAGGGCTGGGCACTGCAGAGCACACGGTTCTGGGAAAATTCAGGACAGGAGGGGTGTTCGGGTCATCTTGCTAGATCTAACCAAGGCTAGTGGAGGCCAGAGCATAGCTGTGGTGTAACAAGCAGGCTGCTGGAGTCAGAGTTGCTGGTCCAGAGCTACTTATTACATGTACATTCAGTGCATGCTGGTATGCTGGCAGGGAGCACCCAGACAAGGAAGCTATACCAGCACAGCATTTTAAGGCACCCAGGGTTACAAGGCAGGTGATGACAGAACCCCTCACTGGTCTGAATTGCACCCCAGACTGTGACACTGCCAATTTACCTTTCAGTTGGATAATACATGTTGAATATCCTACTATAAGCTTTCCTGGTGTCTCTTGAACACCGTTGAGAATTAGCATGTTTCACACCAGAGGTGGCTGCCTTTCTGAGGTGGATGACGTGAGCCATCTGTGTAGCTTGTATATTAGCTTTAGGGTCTGGTCCTGAGATATGCACTTGCAATGCTCATTAACTTCATTGAGAGTTGCAGGTGCTTAGCACCTTTTCTGATCAGTCCTTAAGCTGTACTTTGAGATGGAAGGTGCTATATAAAATGTATTAATTTGTGTGTGGAACAAATCCATTGAAATAAAGGAAAAGTCTGTGTAAAAATCTATGGCAGGATATAGTCCAAAGTTTGTAAAGCACCTTGAGAGTTTCCTCTCTGAAGAGTATCAGAGGGGTAGCCGTGTTAGTCTGAATCTGTAAACAGCAACAGAGGGTCCTGTGGCACCTTTAAGACTAACAGAAGTATTGGGAGCATAAGCTTTCGTGGGTAAGAACCTCACTTCTTCAGATGCAAGTAATGGAAATCTCCAGAGGCAGGTATAAATCAGTATGGAGATAACAAGGTTAGTTCAATCAGGGAGGATGAGGTGCTCTGCTAGCAGTTGAGGTGTGAACACCAAGGGAGGAGAAACTGCTTCTGTAGTTGGATAGCCATTCACAGTCTTTGTTTAATCCTGATCTGATGGTGTCAAATTTGCAAATGAACTGGAGCTCAGCAGTTTCTCTTTGGAGTCTGGTCCTGAAGTTTTTTTTGCTGTAAGATGGCTACCTTTACATCTGCTATTGTGTGGCCTGGGAGGTTCAGAGGGCTTAGAATAGAAATTGTAGGCACAGACACTGTGATGGAAACCCTGAGGAATGGACACTGGGACTGACTAAGTGAGGAGAATGGGACTGAGACAAAGGCAAGGAGTGGGGAAGAGGCAGGACTGGGACAGGGGCAGGTTGGAGAAGAATGGGCAGAAGGGGTCATGCTTGTAGGGAATGGACAGGAGAATCTGTGCCCACTAGCGCACACACCCCTCCAGAGCCTAGAATGGAGACCAAGATTCCTGAGTCTCACCATTCCCCTGCTATCAATAAATATTTGTGAAACCCACTGGCAAAGTGTCCCGTCCCCCTCTAGTGTGTTCGCATAAAGTATTACAACCTACTACTGCTATCAGTTACTCCGTTAGCTGTACCAGACATCTGGGTGGTGGATCTAATGGTCCCAAGCCTACTGATGACCCATGTGGATGTCAATATGATGACACATGATGAAATTTGTATTTTTTCTTTTTTTCCACACACACAAACTATGTTAAAAGAATGTTATTAAGGTTGCGAAGTCAAGCATCCAAAAATTAGGAAACACCAGAATTAAGGTTGTGTGTGAGCATTATGATAAACTGTTTAATTACATGATCACATTCTATTTTCCCACAGGATCCCTTCCTGATTCAGTGCACAGGATGCACCTGCTCTGGGAATGAATTGGGGTTGTGTAGTGAAAGAAGGCTGTGCTCTGTAGTACCCCCTACTTTATTTGTTGCTGAAATGTGAAAGCATGTAGTGAATGAGGCAAGGGACTGAAGGAAGAGAAGGGAGAATCTCATGGTTATGACAATTGAATGCTGCTCTGGAAAATTAGATTCTATCCCTGCCTCTGCCAGATTGTTCTATTTGATGTTGGGCAAGTCACTTAGCACCAGACTTTTCACAGGTGGTAACTGATTGTGTGTTCCTCATTTTCTGGGCGCCAATTTGAGATCCCAAGCGCTCACACCGGAGCTGTGCTTTGAACATATAAAATGCTATCTTTCTGTGCCTCAGTTGCCCCTCTGTAAAATGGGGATAATACCATCCCCCCTTCCCAACCTCGCCGGGGTGTTGGGAAGATAAATTAATTAATATCTGTGAAGCACTCAGCTACTGTAATGATAAGTACAATAGAAAAGCCCAGGCGTAAATAAATTCTGTCTTCAGAGCAAGATTTAAATAGTGTGCAGTAAATAAAATATGGGGCCACACACCGAACAACAAGAAGAAAACAAAATATGGAATAGCTGCTCAGTAATAGAGCACGGTACATTCTGTGCACTGAATGACCCTAGGGTCCTGTGGAAAAATAAACGTAATCATGTAGTTACAGACTGTTTCATAATGTATACACAGAAGTGCGGACAAGTTTAGGTTGCACAGGTGCTTTAACTGGCATTTCCTATCTTTTGAGTGCTTGACTCTGCATCTTTAATAATGGTCTTTTAATATGTGTGTCTGTGTACTTCAGTAATGTGCCGTATGTTGTGGGGGTGGGGGAGAGAAAGGATCTAGAATGCAAACGGCAATTTCTGTATCCAAGTGCAGTTCATCAGTCCTGTAAAAGTTGTGCCATCCCATTTCTACTGAAAACATATTCAAATGCAATGAACATACTTCTAAAGTTATGTCAATATAAGGCAACCTTAATACAGGTGATATCTACAAGCATCACAATGAAAGAAAAATATGGGGAATTTAAGAGACAAGGGGGGAAAAAACAGAAAATGATGAACACAAATCCATGCAACCTGAAAAGGGAAATCATGAAATAGCTTGCAAAAAGTATGCCAATGAAGTACTAATCTAGCCAGGCACAGGGCTGAGAGAAGCTATTGAACAATTTCATTATGTCATCCTTTTCAAAGGGAGAAGAATCCTGCTTTCCTATTTCATGATAATTGTATGAAGAAATGTGGGTGGAAGCCCAATTCATTTCAGAGGTTGATGAATTATTTACTAATTAAGGAGAAGAGCAGAGAATAGTGTATGCTATATTACTTTCATATGAATGTTCCTTTTATTATATTATTTATACACAAGAAAATGTTGCTTTTATTAACTAAGAGGTTAATCACTGGAATGGGTTGCTTTGCATTCTTTGCAATCACATACACTGGCAAATCGGCTAATTTTATGTGAAGAAAATAACCAGGCAATTTTTTGAATACTTATCTGTACGGTGCAGTTTAATATCATTTGCACTGTATAAAATGAATAAACCAGCTGGCCTGACATTTTGGCAGTTGCACGGCATATTGTAGGATGACAGACTCTCAGGTTCAGGAGCTGCTTCAGGGCTTGGATGAATTGCAGAGGTGACAAAACTGAGTGGAAGAAGGTGAGCTGAAGGGATGGTGACTTACTGCAGCTCCAGCCGGACTGGTTAAGGAGCAATCTTGAGGATGACCTCAAAGAAGGCCACCCAGTTGTCCTCCCAACTTATAGTGGAATCGCGCAGTGGCACTGCATATTACTGGGTGAAATCAAAATTACTTGACTGTGTGTCATAAACCCAAGTAGTGCAACAGCCAAAGAAAATTCGTCATGTCCTCAATGGGTAAGGACTTGAACTTCTGGAGAGGAAGAATTTGAGTTCTGTCCTGATTGCTGCTATGATGTCCTGTGTGGCCTAAGTGCACAGTGTAGTGATAACCACGAAGCTGGCCACAGAATATTAAATGTTAATGACAGATTAATTAAAATGACAATCCCTTTATAAGTTACTCTGCTGTGAGGTTGCTCAACCAAGCACATTCATAGAATATTAGGGTTGGAAGAGACCTCAGGAGGTCATCTAGTCCAATCCCCTGCTCAAAGCAGGACCAACACCAACTAAATCATCCCAGCCAGGGCTTTGTCAAGCCGGGCCTTAAAAACCTCTAAGGGTGGAGATTCCACCACCTCCCTAGGTTACCCGCTCCAGTGCTTCACATTCAGTTGTTTACACTTTCTTCAGACATCAACATCTAGTAGAATCAGCGCTGTCCACACAGGATCAGAATAGTGGAATTGTGTGCCAGAAGGATAATAATTTTTTATTTGGAATCTCTACACATCTACCCAAACTACAAAAGAGCCTGTACCATAACAGTGCATACCATTTAGAAGTGCATTGGTTTTTCTTTCATTCAGATTGTTACAAAACATATGTTCCCTAACCAGAAACACCTACCTCTATTATATATGTATACATAAAAAGGAATCCCTTTCTATAAATGAGTCTGTTTAGATTCCCCTCATGTGCAAACCTCCCATTCTCCCCCCATTCATGTGAAGCCGTAGATATATGTAAACTCCTGTCACCAGACATTAAAAAGGAATAAATTCCTTCAGAACAAGGCTTGGGTTGATGATGTAATAAACCATTTAATGATTTGTATAGATTTCATGAAAATGTATCATTGCCTATCCGATTTTTTTGAAGTAAAGGGTTTTGTTTAGGTAGAATTAATACAGTTTTTGAAATGTTAATGGGATTTTTGCTTTAATCGTAACCACCTGGGATTTTATTAGATAGAGACAAGCCCAGCCAGCCAGAGTACATCATATCTTCACAACAAAGAGCACAAGCCAGCCAAATGGAGCCTTATGACTGCAGTTTATAGAAGCTCTGGGAACTATCTGGGCTCCACAGCTAGGGAGGCTGTTTCTTGATTTTGAGGAGTAAGTAGCATCTCTAGCATAATCATTCCACAGACTCCCCCTTTCTGGAGCACCATAGCCCAGTCCATTACTCTGTCCAGCATGATCATCATCTATGCAAAGCCAGCTCTTGAGAATGTTATCAGGGACTCAGATTAACTTGATCAGGAAAACCCCAATATCCAAAGGCAGTGGATGCATTATTTAGGTTCTATAGCCTGAGTTTATTGACCTTTCCCTTAGGTTGGCAGCTCTGTTCCAAAGTTCAGCCACGGAAAAGTAGCAAAGGGCTCTACGGTCCAAAGGTTAAAATCCAACCTGTCTAAAATGTGCAAATTAAAGGGAAAGGCTGGGGAACCCAAGCAAAACCAACACGATGGTAGTGGAAGAGAGGTCTTCTCTGCACTTCCCCAGTGATCGTGAGAAGACTTGCTCTATTGCATTTATGGGTTATTGAGCTTTTAATTGTTATGAGAGCTGGTTGGAAGATGGAATTTCCATTCTATGGGAATATGACATTTTGGGGGGAAAAATCATTCCAAGTTGCAACAAAAAGTCAATTTTTGAAAATTCTCAAGTAATGAAAATTCAAAAATATGTTGATTCAGAAACATTGAAACATTTTGATATTGTGAAGTTATTTTGATAATGTCAAAACATAATATATTATGTAATACAATGTTAAAATATTAGATCAAAGTTGAAACAAAATGAATTGAAGTATTTGTATCTTTCTGAAATGAAGTGTTTCAACATCATAACAAAAGAAGAAAATCCAAATAATTTGTTTAAACTTTTTCCTGTCTAAAACTTCATTGAAATTAACAGGGTCATGTGAAATGTTCTGTTTTCAACAAAACTTCATTTTCAAATGGAAAATTGTTCTGTCAAAAAAAAAAAAACTGACCAACTCTAAGCATTATTTTGTTTAAAATCTAACCCAGAAGCCTCCATCCCCTCTACATGGTGCTACATAGGGGAATGATTCCAGGCTGTGTGGGGTATAGAACACCCCCAAAAATAAGCACTGTAAAGTGCAGATAACAGGGAGGTCATCTGCAGGTCCCCCACAGCTGCAGATCACTTCCACAAAGCTTTTCTCTGGTTTGATTTGGGGCATCAGTAGCAGCAGTTTATTGTTTGAGTCCAGACTCCTGACCCACACATTGAAGATTGCTGGATTTCTTCTACACCACAGTTACACGTAGCTCATCTTAATGTTTACCTTTTTAGCATCTAAAAGAAATAATACTTTGCAATTAAATATCACTCTTCAGAGAACAGCAACAGAGGGTCCTGTGGCACCTTTAAGACTAACAGAAGTATTGGGAGCATAAGCTTTCGTGGGTAAGAACCTCACTTCTTCAGATGCAAGTAATGGAAATCTCCAGAGGCAGGTACGAATCAGTATGGAGATAACGAGGTTAGTTCAATCAGGGAGGATGAGGTGCTCTGCTAGCAGTTGAGGTGTGAACACCAAGGGAGGAGAAACTGCTTCTGTAGTTGGCTAGCCATTCACAGTCTTTGTTTAATCCTGATCTGATGGTGTCAAATTTGCAAATGAACTGGAGCTCAGCAGTTTCTCTTTGGAATCTGGTCCTGAAGTTTTTTTGCTGTAAGATGGCTACCTTTACATCTGCTATTGTGTGGCCTGGGAGGTTCAAGTGTTCTCCTACAGGTTTTTGTATATTGCCATTCCTGATATCTGACTTGTGTCCATTTATCCTCTTGCGTAGTGACTGTCCAGTTTGGCCAATGTACATAGCAGAGGGGCATTGCTGGCATATGATGGCATATATAACATTGGTGGACGTGCAGGTGAATGAGCCGGTGATGTTGTAGCTGATCTGGTTAGGTCCTGTGATGGTGTTGCTGGTGTAGATATGTGGGCAGAGTTGGCATGGAGGTTTGTTGCATGGGTTGGTTCCTGAGTTAGAGTTGTTATGGTGCAGTGTGTGGTTTCTGGTGAGAACCCCAATCCCAGTCCCAGTTGTCCCCCTCCTGTTTCCTCATCTGATCTGCCACTCTCTCCCACCCAGCCTCCATTTGCACTTCCTGCCCTCCACACATTCTCCATCCCCACTTAGTCTCAGTCCCAATTTTCCGCCGAAGGATCCTTGTCCAGTCTACTTGTCCCAGGCTCTTTTTCCAGACAGTCCTACTTCTACCCCTGCACCTCGGCTCCTTGTCAGGTATGTTTCCCCTTCTCCCCTCTGCCAAATTTCAAGTCCCTGCTCCAAAGCAGGGAGGCTCTTGAGTTTTTCATAGAAAAAGTCACAAGAATGTTTTACTTGGGCAAAACAACTTATTTTCTCCTAGCCTTATTCTAGAAAATGGCGGAACTGAAATTCAAAAAAAAATATTCAGCCTAAAGCAGACATCCAGCATGGAAAAATTCAACCCAAACATTTAAAGTTTGTCAAGGTTATAAGTAGGGCTGTCGATTAATCACAGTTAACTCACACAATTAACTCAAAAAAGGTAATCACAATTAAAAAAATTCATTGCAATTAATCACACTTTTAAATGCACTGTTAAACAATAGAATACCATCAGAGATCCAGTAACCACCCCAAACATACCAAGAAATCTGTCATCAATAGCCAGGCACTCAGAAACCACAGAATATGCTCTGAGGAGAAAGTCAGGGATACACATTTTAACACTTAAAACGCCTTCACCAAACAAGGACACTTCATCAGAGAAGTAGATCTCATCACGGAATGGGCCACCCAAATACTCCAAGAGAACCTGCTTCAATACAGAGGGAAAAAAGCCTTTGACTGTACACCCCTAGTTGTCACCTGCCACCCTACACTGGAACCCATAGGAGGTTTCTTTAAACAATTATTTCTTTAAGGATGTAGTTGCCATCATCTTTTCTGAACTCCCTCTTCCGAACTTCAAACAATCCGCCAACGTCACCAAGCTCATCATCAGAAGCAAGCTCCACACAGACCAGGACACACCAACTCAAAGCAGCACCAGACCCTGCCAGAACAACTGATGCAAAACCTGTAGACATCTCTCTGCTGCTATGATGATCAGTATCCCCCACAACATGGGTCCTTCACATGCTTATCACAACATGTGGTGTACCTTGTCCAGTGCACTAAATGCCCAGTAACAACTATGTGGGTGAAACCAGACAATCACTATGCTCTCAGATGAACTCATATACAAAAATGATAAAAGATTAAAAACACCCTATCACCTGTGGGCAAACACTTTTCACAAAACAATCAGTCCATATCTGACCTTGCAGTCCTTGTCCTCAAAGGAAACTGCACAACTTCTTCAAAAGACAAGTCTTGGAGCTTAAATTCATAACTTTGCTAGACACTAAAAATCATGGTCTTAATAAAGACACTCCATTTGTGGCTTATAACAGCAATCTGTAACCCACTAACCCCCCCTTTTTTGTCCTATGACAGGAGAGATGTTAACTGCCACATCACCTCTCTTACAATATGTGTTAACTACTTATGCTAAACAATCTGTTCCACCTTGTATTTAGCTGTGACACTTTGAGTACCTTTTCCAGGCCTGAAGAAGAGCTTGGTGTAGCTGGAAAGTTTGTCTGTTTCACAAACAGAAGCTGGTCCAATAAAAGATATTACCTCACCATCAGGAAGCAAATTTGCAACAGAATGTCACAACACTCATATAACATTTTTGCTGGCTATAATACCACGTTAGGGAACTTCAATGGTCCTGTATCAGCGCAAGTCTGCACATTTCAAGAGATGTAGTAAAAACCCTATGTTTTCAGAACCAGTCAATGGAGCCTCTGGAATATCTAGTTGCAAATTCCCTTGATTTTGAGACTCTACAGGCAACAAGACTGATCTCAGCTTTCACTTTTTTTTTTTTTTTTTAAAGATATGTCTAGTCCTTTTTGTTGTCAAGAACCTTGTCAGTGTAAACGGGGCATTAGGACTGAAGGTTTGTGGCTGTGATTTCCCCTAAAAATAATGGATTATTAATGGGTACCCACAAGAGCCTAGAACTGGCCTTGGGCACCCAAGAAAATCCACAGGCATGGTTTTCTTGATTTGGGGTATGAGAGATTCAAGGCAAATTCTCAAAAAATGAAAACTGAAATTCTCACTTAATAACATGATTCCAGGAGCAGGGCTTTAAGAAAGACACCAAATATTGCAAGATTCAGCAGAGTTAGCAACACCGCGAGGAGTCAGTTTTAGTCTGGGGGGGTCCCAGAAAATTATTTTGCAAGCCCAGCGTAACATGTGAAGGCCAGCTCTGGATTGGGTCCAAGAAAACAAATTGTAGAAGGTGTCATATAGTCACTCAGATTAGAAATAATTAAACCAAGTTGTACACTGGGTGGCAAGATGCACTTTTTCCATGTATTAAAAAGGAAAGGGGGCATTATCTTTCAGTGCTACCTGTGATAGGACATTATTCTTAAACAGTCAGATTTTCAATTGCCAAATGCTGTAAAAAGCCACTGAAGAATTGGTCTCAGCCCTCCATTCAGCAATTATGGGGATGCAGAATAAGGTAAGCATGATATAAAATTTTATATTTGCTCTGTCAATAGTTAATTGCAGTAATCATTTTGATCCCACAGCACACAACATCAGTTTCCAATCTCACTCATTAGGCAAGACAGCCTTGTTTGTTATGGTTCCATATATTTAATGTGAGTAGAACCAGACGGTGTGCTGAAGGAAGAGTCTTTCTGAGCACTCAACTAGTTGGACACATTTAGTTATCTCCTCTTTTCCCACATAAAAGGATAGTGGCATCATTAATATCAAAGCACAAATAAAATGATTATTTTCAAAATAAAAAATGACATTGTGAGAGATTATTTACCCTGAACCCTTAATAGGAGAGAAAAACGGATATTAAAAGCTACATTGTTAATGGGTATGTGGCCCCCCCAAAATACTTGGACCTAATACCCAATGAATCAAAGTTATATACCCAGCAGACAAGCAAAATCTTTGGTCAAAGAATTTAGAGGTATTAATTAGCTAACAGAGGGAGTCCATGCAGACTCATGAATGTAATAGGAGAAACCTCTGAAAACCAAGAAACAGAAATTAATTGAAAAATGTTATATAAGTGCTACAGAATTCATACAAAGTATATCCTGTTTGATATCAAAATCCATGTATAAGCAAATTCCAGGGCCAGAAGTCTAAATTGTATTCTGTTTTGATGATTAATCATGGAAAGGAGAAGAATTTCCCAATATGCTTTTCCTGTAATTAACTCACCTGTCAAAATAATTGGAATCCCTTAACATGTAGTGGACATAGTACAAAAAAAGGGGGGGGGGGTCGGGAGCTACTGGATGAAGCTTAAATGATGGCTCACTTTGTTTAGACAATCATGCGAGATAATCTCTTCTGAACTGGATTTCTCTTTACTGGGTTCCTAACTGGGACAAGAGAGACAGTTTCAGAGAACACCAACAGACAGCATTTTATTTAAACAGCTTATTCTTTAAAAGGCCCTATTTGTAGCTAAAGGAAACACCTCAGGCTCTCTCTCTCTCCTTAATTCACACACCAACTGCCTGGTCTTGCTTTCTTTTCCTCTGCAGAGATTTATGCAAAATAGTCTTATTAGTTAAGGAAGAGGATGTCATTCTGAAGATGCTTCATCTAGATGAATGAGCAGGGGACTGCAAATCAGGAACTCCTGCATTCTAATTCCAGCTCTGTCACTTGATCACTGTGTTGCCCTGGGCAAGTTACTTAGCATCTCTGCCTCAGTTTCCTCATCTGTAAAATGCAGATACTAACTCCTGCTTGTCTCACAAAGACACTAAGAGGGTTTGTTGGCATAGTATGCAATGCTTTGAAGATGTTAGGTGTTAGCAGTAGACACTAAACATTTGGGATGCTTTTCTGATGAACTTCTACTGAGATTTATTTCCCAACAGTTTCCTAGTTACTGTAATTCCTTCTCCACACACAATCTCCTAACACACAGCAGCCCTCTCTGCTGCAGTAGTGTTTCTAGCTCTGGAATGATTGAACACACTCACACTGGGGAGCTTGTTTTCAGCATCTGTTTTAATAATATTAATAAGAGTCCTGGAGTCACATGTTTTTTTCCTGACACTATAATTTTGCCACAAAGGCAAATATGGATTCTCCCACTACCTAGGCTGCCCATCTGAATGTGACTTTCTTTTGTGCTGGAAGTACTCACTCCATATGACCATGGTTGTGTCCTAGTCACCATGGTCCCCTGGCCCAATCTTCTGCAGAGTTTCATAAATGTCCTGCACTGCAGACCAAACCAAATTTAAGAGAGGCTCACTGATGTCTTAGGTTTGTCCACTCAAGTGACTGCAACATTAAATTGGAAGCCTTTTCTCCATTTTCGCAACCACTGAGTGACGCTGGTTTGGTCTCCTGACAAATCAAATGGTTGAATGATACTTAAACCCAGTCCTTATTGCCAGTGCAGTAAGTAGAGATGAAGTCCATGAACCAGGAGAGTAAAGCTGGCTGTACACCATTATGCACCCCCTAGACTCTGGGCTAGGCTAGGCATTGGCATAGCCCTTGGTGTAAGTTAGAGCAGCCCTGGAGCTGCTCTAAATACACCTGTTGCCATCAGCTCCTTATGGAGCCATTCTTCATCCCAGAGTAGCCAGAAGTTAGAGCCATCCATCCATACACCAGTCTCACCTCAACCATCCCACTATGCTGCAAGGGGACATGGTTTAGGGCTAGGCTGTTCTTTTGGACCTATGCTGCCCAGGAAACCCCCTGAATTAACTAGGGGAATTCCCATTTGGGGGTCATCTAGCTGAGTTATAGCCCCAGTATGATGCTCACACAGCATAAATGGGCTGGAACATGGGCCAGGATCAGGGCTGTAGTGTCCATAGCTCAGGAAAGACTTGATGAGCATGCACAGAGCCCCAGGCTTTTTCAGCGTCTGCTGCATTGTCTTTGTCTGATTGCAGCCTTTAGTGCAAACTGAGTGTGGCTGAGGCAGGGAGGAAAATTGTTGTTGAGTTAGGGATCGGGTTACAAGAGCAATACTCTGTAGCTGCAGACTGCTCCCTTACCTTATCAGATTTTCAGCAGCTGCTTTGCTGCGCCCTGGCGCTCACGGAGAGTCGATAACAATACTTTTAAAAAACCACAAACATTCTTAGGACCACCCTCTTGCAAGAAAGCGGTCTCCTTGCTGTCTCTTCTCCAGTTGGCTACCCCTTCCGCCCCTTCCTTTCTCTGTCAGGTCCGGAATACACTGTATGGCAAAATACACAATATATATTGAGAGTTTTCAGGTCCCAAATGAGAGGCTACTGGTGCTCCAGTACTAATAACTAACAGCTAAACACAGGGAGATTTTGGGAGAAGACAACTTTTCTTGGAACCGATTCAAACTTTTGAAAAAGTACCAGGCATGGTTTTAGTTCAGATCAAGGATCCATTTGACCATCAGAGAGTGGGAGGAGCTAGAGTACAATACAGTCATAGATTTATCATTTTCAGTGGCAAGTTGTATTGGCATCTCCTTTTATGTCCTGCCAAATTTTGCCAAATTAAAAAGTTGACTCAGCAATTATTAATTTGTATATGTGCATTAATTACAGCAATGAAACCTTTAGTCATTTCAGCTGCTAAAATCCTTCTGGGCATGGATTTGGATTAGAAGAAAGAGGATCCATGAAAAGATGAAACAGAAATAGGGCCATAGGGAAAATTCATAGAGGAATACTAATTCCTTTTGGACACACACTGGAAGAAAGTTTACTTAAAGATCCAACAAACAGACCACTAGAGCTCAGGCAGGGGATGGGAAAATGAAACACATCATATGCGCCATGCTTTACTTGCAATGGTAACAAAATATCCACTACTGCATTCCAAGGAATAAAAGGGCATAGTCCCGCAGTTCTTCGGGCAATGTCCCCTTGAATTCAATAGGAACTTCGCCTGAATAAGGGCTGCAAGACTGCAATCCTTCCTCCTCCACATATTGGTTTTCCTTTAGATATACCATTTCAGCTGCATGAATCTGATGAAACCTAATGAATTTCCTTTCAGAAGCAGAGATTTTACTCCTCTGTCGTAGATAAGGGCAGTGGGTCTCAAACTTTTGTGCTGGTGACCCTTTTCACACAACAAGTCTCTGAGTGCAACCCCCGTTATAAATTAAAACCACTATTTTTTATATTAAAAACCATTATAAATGCTGGAGGCGAAGCGGAGTTTGGGGGTGGAGTCTGACAGCTTGTGACCCCCATGTAATAACATCGTGATCCCCCTGAGGTGTCATGAACCCCAGTTCGATAACCCTTGGAGTAGGAGATTCAAAACTGGTTCCTGGCATCGTGGTATCACAACCAATAAAGGCTAAAAAGCCAAAGGGAACTTGTTTTTGAGGGACTAGACAACAATATTTAATAAAAAAAACATATTGTATCTTTTCTTCAGTTATTGTTCTGATTATCTTTTACGATGGCAGTGCCTAGAAGACACCCCAAGTGAGATCACCGCATGGCACTAGGCACTGTACAAAAATTCTGAGAGACGGTCCTTGCCTTAAAGAGCTCACAGTCTACTCTAAACCAACAAGACAGACAAAACAGGCATGAGGGACAAGAGGCACTGACAGGTGAAATGACTTGTCCAAGGTCATAGATATGGTTCATCAGGGCTGAGGTGGAAATAGAGCCCAAGTCTCCTGAGGCCCAGTCCAGCACCACTAGGGCGCTTTTTTTATGAGACCCTCTCCTGAAAGAAACCTGTCTTTCAAACTTAATATTTCTCTTTCACTCTAACCAGACACCTCTTCTCCCACTGGCTGTTGTCAGCTCCACTTTTGGTGAAACCCTGCTCTCACCTTTGCCACTTCTCTCCTTGTCCTCAAGGAGTTAACTATGAGAAATACAATTTAGTACTTCTAAAATTTCCTAGTATGGTACTTGCTTTACTCATAGGACAGGGGTTCTCAAACTGGGGGTCGGGACCCCTCAGGGGGTCACGAGATTATTACATGGGGTTCACGAGCTGTCAGCCTCCACCCCAATTCCCGCTTTGCCTCCAGCATTTATAATGCTGTTAAATATCTAAAAAAGTGTTTTTAATGTATAAAGGGGGGGGGTCGCACTCAGAGGCTTTCTGAGTGAAAGGGGTCACCAGTACAAAAGTCTGAGAACCCTGTCATAGGAACATGAAAATGAACAGACCACTAACAGTAAATGGTTGCTGATTATACCAACCTCTGTATTTTAGGGAACATTTGGAGATATGTGGCATAATCAGAAATAAACAATCCCAAACAATTGCTTTTTTGAGCTATTGCACAGCCTTAGAACCTATGCTCACAGGAGAGCTGGTTTACTAAAATCAGACAACCATAATATGAAAAATATATACAGTATAATTAAAAACAAAGGCACATGACTTTGGGTTAGATAAACATGTAGACATAGCGGGGTTAAGAATAATTAATGGGACCAGCCCCTGCTACTCCTCTCATAGCTTCAGTGCCAGTCTACAGATGGAATAGTACCACAAGTTCTTCCACACTAGGGGTGCAAGAGATTTGAAGCCACTGGATCAGCAGAAGTGCAGATCTGTTGCCCTTCCCCATACTCCGTTCCTTTGTGGTCTTCCATGGCCGATTATACAAGCATAGAAAGTTAATAATTGCTTAGAACATCTCTAGAAAAGGGTTAAAAGTGATTTACTGACTATTATGCACTTCAAATATAGACCACCCTAGGAAAATGGGGAAAAGGTTTCATTTCCTGGACAGCTAGAATAGTGAGGATTAAAATGAACCTCCCCCTAAGGCTGTCTCTCCTACTTCACTCAATTCCAACCAGTTTCCAGTTAGGCCTTGGCTACACTTACCAGCTAGTTCGACGGCTGGAAATCGAAGTTCTGGGTTCGACTTATCGCGTCTAGTCTGGACGCGATAAGTCGAACCCGGAAGTGCTTGCCGTCGACTGCGGTACTCCAGCTCGGCGAGAGGAGTACCGCGGAGTCGACGGGGGAGCCTGCCTGCCGAGTGTGGACCAAGGTAAGTTCGAACTAAGGTACTTCGACTTCAGCTACGTTATTCACGTAGCTGAAGTTGCGTACCTTAGTTCGAATTAGGGGGGTAGTGTAGACCAAGCCTTAGTGAGACAGATTTGTTGTAGGTATAGTCTAGATAGCATGTCCTTTAAGAGATTAAGTAAAACTTGCCTATGGAGGTGTAGATGATACCCTTCTGTGCAAGCAAAGCCCCACTGTGATGCATGGGGATTTACTCCAAGAAAAGACAGGCACTGTCCTCTCTCTGTTTCCCTCTGACCAGCAGAGCTCCACTGGCAGAAGACACAGATGGAAAGTGCTGAAGCAATAAACTGCAATTTTGTACAAACGCCTTGTAATAAGGAGCTTCTCTGATTCTTGTAATCCACTGCTGTGTGATTTCTGCAACCTAAAAAGAATATGCACTATGTATATATAGACAATAACATTAGATCTCTGCCATTCTCTCCATAGGCTGCAATATGTGTGTGTGTGTATATAGCATCTTGTTAGTCTTCTTTTGGTTACTATATATGTAAGTTTTTAAAAGATGGGTTGATTGCTAATTAGACACCTAGTATTGTATAATTCCTGCATTGAAGATATGCAGAGGCTTTGGAGGAATAATCAAATACTTAAATCAGGTGCATCTGATTACTACCCTGATTTAAAGTTAAAAGAAGACTAAAACAACAATAGACCATCCAGCTACAAAGGCATGGTTTAATGGCAAAGAAGGATTTGGACATCATTTGCCTCCCTTAACTGCTGGTAGCATGGCTATTGAGTCAGAAGCAGGTAGCAGTTATCTGATGCCAGTACATCTTTATGCACTGTTCACATTCCATTGCATCATGTCACATTTGATATGGTATAATGCAATGTGACTAATTTAATCAGACGTGAAGTGCACGACAGCAACATGCCAAGGCAGAAAATTTGAAGAAAAAAGCTTTTTGCCAAACCATGGCTGGATTATTTTTCTCAGCTGGAGGGCTCCAGTTTCAGAACTTGGGTTTTTCTATGCTGACCTTCCAGCCAAGGGCATGTGTCAAGGGGGCTCTTAATTCCCAAAGGCAGTGACACAGTATATTAGGTCATAGGAGCTAGAGAGGGCTGCCAACATTATATTTCAAAAATAAGGGACTGTTTTTTTAGCAACCCCACCCCACCCTTCCTCCCAATATTATTAATAAATAAAATAATTAATAAGCAGTACTCACCTACATTCACCAGGGGTATTTCTTGCTGCATTTTGCAGCACTCAGACACTCCTGATCTCGTTGTACAGAGATGAAAAAATAAGGAATGCCTCATGTAGTAAGGGACTGTTGGCAACCCTAGGATCATCAGACATTCACCCACCCTGAGTTCTGGGCCACTATCCTGCACCCACTCCCTCCTCCTCCTCCTCAAGCAGTAACTCCTGGTATGATGCCCTGGTCTCTCACAGAAAAGGAAGTGCAAGAAGCATTTTGCTGCTGAACGCATACATAGCTGAAGTCAAACAACCGAGCAAGCTAGCTGTGGTCTAACATTATTCATTTAAATAGGTCTGCGTTCAATTAGCTGCTTGTGAAATATCACGAGAAGGAACAAACACAAGATTTGCCAGGACAGATGCATTTCTAGCTCAAAGCTTTTTGTTGGTGATTATTAGTGCATGTATCAAAATAACCAGTCTATACCAAAAAGTTTGGCCATAGGAGCCAGTAAGTGTGAACAAATAAACCACACACACATTTTGGATTTTCTCTCAACCTGTGGGTCTGTGTATAACACACCCACACTACTATCTAACACAAAGTGATACTTGTCTTTCTTCTATTCTGGCCTTTGTTTGAACTTCATCAAGGTAGGGCCTGTGCCTTCTTTTCTGCTTCTACAGTGCCTAGCACATTGGGGCACGATGGAAAACCACATGCACACTCTCCCATTCACTCTCTAGGAGGACGTGAAGAGAACAACTGCTCCAGTCTATGTAGTAGCATCTTGAACTTGAACAAATGTATTAGATCAATGTAAAATTATATAATAAAACATTTTTTCCATAGAGAAGTGAGAAAGCACAAAGGTGATTTAAAGCCACATTTGTGCGTCCCCGCCCCTTGAGTTCCTACAGTAAGTGTAAGCGAAGGAATGATCCCACTATTGTGGGGAACTTTCCTGGCTTATACACTACCCCAGTGAAATGGACTTGCAAAAGGATCTGAGTCCTCGCTCCCACTTCCTTTACCTAGAGGCCTGCCTGATCTCAGAGGCTCCCTTTCCACTCTCCTGTGTGGCAGAGTCCTTGTTATCCCAACAAGACTGGGCCCAGGATTCCTGGGGGACTCAACCCCCAACCTTGTCATGGTCACTTAGGGCAGCGGCTAGGGTGTTTTCACTCTGGGGTGTTCTCTCTGCACTGGATGCTTCCCTGACCCACTGCTCATTACATACAGTTCAAAGCAAATACAATTTATTAAACAGCAATCAATTTTAAAACATAAGGAAAAATGGGAAAAGTTAAAGGAAAACACATAACCCCGCTCTGGCACGGGGACATCACAACCAGCGTCTCTGGAATGTCAGGGCAGTCCAGTCTGTTCCTCACAAGTCCCAAGCCCCCTTCTCAGACCCTGGCTGTGCTGCAGGGATGCTGCGGGTCGAACACTTGCTCTGGCCACATGCCCTCAGGCTTTAGATGGCAGGACCCTGTCAGGGTTACGATCTCCTTCCAAGTCTGGCCTGCAGAGCCTCTTGGGTGGGGGCATCTCCCTGTGCTGGGCCCGCAGCCCAGGGTCCCCCTCGCTCACCCCAACTGCTCACTGCACCCAGCTCCAGACTGCTCCAGCTCCAGCTCCAGCTCCAGCTCCACTCTGTGTCAGCACTGCTGCTGCTCTGCCTCCAGCTCCCTGGGCTGCTTCTCTGGCTCTGGTTGCTGCAGATCTCTTCCCAGCACACATCTGCTCTTTGGGCTGCTTCTGTGACTCTACTCCCAGCACTGACCTGCTTCTTGGACTGCTTCTCTGGCTGGCACAGCTCTGCTCCCCAGCCCAGCGTAGGCCCCTGCGTGCTCCTTAGCTCGGCCCCACTCTGTCTGACCCAGGCAATTCCAGGTCACACAGAGGGCAGGACCCTCCTGGCCTCCTGACTAGCCTGCCCATCCTGTCAATCATGCTGACCTGGGGCATTGGCCTCTCCCCATTGCTGTCAGTCTCAGGGTCCTGATTTCCCATCAACCCTTCCCCTTTCTTTTGGTTCTGGAAGCTAGCCAACCAAAATACCCCCCACTGAGTTTTAATAAGGGGACAACAGTCTCATAACTCAGCTGGTACAAAAATTCTGATTCAGGTCCACTGTCTCTTTAAGAACCAAACAGCCTTTTTTTTTTTTTTTTTTTTTGCTGTGCCTTCTTTAAGACCTAGCTTTTTGATCTAACCAACCATGTGATTCAGCCTTACTGGCTGGGCCCCCCTCCTAATCCCCAGGGACTGCCAGCAGCCCTCCCGAGCAGCCTAGCGGATTGTATGCTGCTGGTGTTAATTGCTCACTCAATGATCCAGCTGCAGTGCTAGCTCCTTTCCTGCCCAGCTGCTCCTGGCTGGAGTAGTTGTGGATGGATTATCTCATTTTTCTGGCTCATCCTAGCCCTGAACTGTCTGAAAGGGCTAGGCAGCCCCTTTATTCTTTCCTAAAACAAAGGGAGGGTTGCAGGGAGATTGACCTTTTAGTCACCCCGTCTCACTGGCAGGACTTAAGGTGAATCCTTGAAATGCCCAGAAAGTGCCGTTCCAAGCTTCGGGCTCCGTTAGCATTGCAGCCTGCAACTCCTTTCTTCCCAATAAGTTCAGCTGCTGGAGGAAATGTGTTACCTTTGCTACAATTGGATGGGGCTTCTCATGCAGCTTCTGGAGCAAGGCCTCCACCCTCACGTGGGAGACATAGCCCTCCGAAAGGGCTTACTGCAGCCACAGCCACTATTGCCCCTACGCTGTGTGCTCAGGCTGGGCCTCAGCCAAATGCTAAGGTGGTTCCAAATCCTGAGGCTTCCCCTGTGACCACAGTGTGGCATCCCATGAACTTTCCAAAGTTATTTCCCTCTGATCAGGGAAGTGGGGCACCAGGAGGTCAGATCAAGCAGGTCCCAAGACCCCAGCTAACAGTGGAGGAGCCAGAGTTGGTGACGGAGGATTCAGAGAGGAATGCAGACAACCAACTGCCCTCTGCAGAGGAGGAAGCAGAGCCAGGGCCTTCTAAGAGGCCCACCACCAAGAGGAAGGTGGCAGTATCACCAGGTGATGGTGAGTTGGTGTTTGTCCTAGTGAAGTGGTCATAAGCCTGCTGGCAGTCTATAAGAAAGGAAGTCTGGGGCTCTTTCCTGGGTAGGGTCGTTCTCTTGTTCCTCCAACTTCTTCCCCTAGCCTTCCCCCCTGCACTGAGTGTTGTGGGGTGGGGAGATGGTATGGGCTATATAAAGCAGTGGTTCTCAAACATTTGTACTGGTGACCCCTTTCACATAGCAAGCCTCTGAGTGTGACCCATCTTATAAATTAAAAACACTTTTTTATATATTTAACACCGTTATAATGCTGGAAGCAAAGTGGGTTTGGGGTGGAGGCTGACAGCTCGCAACCCCCCATGTAATAACCTTGTGAGCCCCTGAGGGGTCCCAACCCCCAGTTTGAGAACCCCTGATATAAAGTTTGCTGCCTTGTAGACAGTCGGGGGTACTGTACAAGCAGGATCACAAGTGAAAGCTGAAGTTCCTGGTTCTTTGTTCTTGAATCAGAATTCAAATCTTTCCCAATTTCACCTATAGAAAAGGGATTGACTTGTTATATAATTACAATCATGGTTTTAAGAATACTCTTTTCTGAGACCCTGGCAAAGTTCCCATTCCATGCTGTGTATGACACCCTTAATTTGAACTAGTAACTGGGGTTTGAGGATGTGTAAATGACATATTCCTGCTTGGGTCACCCCAAGTTACACTACACTCCCCTTCCTGTGGCTGTTAGTTCTGAAGAGCTCGGGATGCATCACTCCTTCACCTTTATTTCTGCACAAAATGCCGCTCCATGTCACCCTCCTTACTTCCCTGCATCCCCATCACTGCACACCGTGGCATAGGAATATGCATAGGAAAATGTATTTTTAAACATAACAAATGCTGTTACAATTCATAGAACTGGAAGGGACTTCGAGAGGTCATCTAGTCCAGTTCCCTGCATTTGTGGCAGGACTAATTATCTAGACCATTCCTGACAGGTGTTTGTCTAACCTTAAAAGTCTCCAATGATGGAGATTCCACAACTTCCCTAGGTAATTTATTCCAGTGCTTAACCACCCTGACAGTTAGGAAGTTTTTCCTAATATCCAACTTAAACCTCCCTTGCTGCAATTTAAGCCCATTGCTTCTTGTCCTATCCTCAGAGGTTAAGAAAAACAATTTTTCTTCCTCCTCCTTGTAACAACCTTTTACATACTTGAAAATTGTTATCATGTCCCTTCTCAGTCTTCTCTTTTTCAGACTAAACAAACCCAAATTTTTTCAATCTTCCCTCATAGGTCATGTTTTCTAGACCTTTAATCATTTTTGTTGCTCTTCTCTGGACTCTCTCCCATTTGTCCACATCCTTCCTGAAATGTGGTGCCCAGAACTGGACCTAATACTCCAGTTGAGGTCTAATCAGTGCGGAGTAGAGCGGAAGAATTACTTCTCATGCCTTGCTTACAACACTTCTGATAATACATACCAGAATGATATTTGCTCTTTTTGCAACAGCGTTACACTGTTGATTCATATTTAGCTTGTGATCCACTATGACCCCCAGATCCCTTTCCGCAGTACTCCTTCCTAGGCAGTCATTTCCCATTTTGTAGGTGTGCAACTGATTGTTCCTTCCTAAATGGAGTACTTTGCATTTGTCCTTATTGAATTTCATCCTATTTACTTCAGACCATTTCTCCAGTTTGTCCAGATCATTTTGAATGTTAATCCTATCCTCCGAAGCACTTGCAATTCAGTCTCAGTTCCCTGGCTGAAATATGTGCAAATGTAAAACTAGAATCATGAGACTTTTAAAACAACTTTTGCCCTTGAGTAAGGAACTGGGAACCCATTGCAGCCTCTCTGAGAGGAATCACAAGAGGCAGCCACTGAGGTTGGGGAGTTATCATTGGCAGTGACAGTACAGGAAAGGGCTGGATGTCATCCCGCCCAGCAGGTGCACAAGACCTGTTAGGTTTGCATCTGTCCAGTGCTATTAAAGAAAAGATATGGAAGGAAGTATGTATTGATTCCCCACCCCCATGTTTAAGGGTTCTCCTCTCATGGAGCCCCAGTGTTGCTGTGTAGGAGGAGACTGCAGGAAGCCTCCCATCCCCATGCCTCATCTCCAGCAGGTTGTAAGCCTTTTGAGAGCACAAGAGCAACATAGGCACAAGGCAACTGGTGCACTGTATGACCTTGCTGAAATATGCACATATTTTACAAGGGCATCCAGAACAAATTCATGGCTCAGCTATGTTGAGCACTTTTGACACAGGTGGTGGTAGTGCTGCTTAAACTATGGGAGATTCTCACAACATCACTATGGTTGCTACATATGACTCCCATTCAGTCAGCCTTCTAGAAGCCTTCTGGCACCAGCAATGCAGAGTCTGCTGGGGAGGATAGACTGAGTTGCTGGGCATTCTGAAGCCTCCATGCACAGATCAGCGAAGGATCCCAGTTCACAGGTCAGCACAGGAGCAACAACTACCAACAAGGGAAGAACTCCAGGGGGAAGAAGGGGGAGGAAATAAATGCAGAGAAAGATAGTTGAATTGCAAAGTGAGAATTCTGAAAGAAGTAAATAAATATGAGACACCACTGCCCCCACCTGTCAGGCTGCTGAACTCAAGTGTGAAATGAAGCATTGAGTCTGGCTCAGGAAGGTATTGGGTTAAATTTTATTCCTCTCAAACTTTCATGCCTCTGCTCTTCCACTTTCAGCCCCAGTCAAAACCAGTAAGCACTTTAATGCTGCAAGGAAAGCTCCTGTAATATGTGTGATTAGATGGGGTCAGGGAATAGCAGAAATCTCTTGAGTCTGTTCTCACTAGACTTCCAGCTCTAGTTCTAGGCCAATCATTTCAAATCAACTGATCTCTGTATTGTTATGAGAGAGGCAGGAAGGATTGCCTAGTGGGTAGGGTAAGAGACCGGGATTCAGGAAACCTGAGTTGAATTTCTGGCTCAGCCACAGATTTCCTATGGGAAAACTACTTTACTGTCTCAAAGGACTGTGAAGAGCATAAAATTAATCAATGATTCTGCGATGTTCAGATACTATGGAGATAAGGGCCATATACATTGAGAAACAAATTTGCTTTTAAAGAAAAAAAAAGTATGGGTTATGCATCTGACTCTGTGTCTTTAGTTTGCAGATTTAGAAACAAGTTGTATCCTGGGCTGGAATTGCCAAGTTACACCACAGTTACTCTCCGAGACAACAGTGACGAAGACTTTGAGGGACCCTCTAGGACTCCTTTGTCTGTTGAGACTGGAAACATTGTGAAAATGCTGGCAGATTCTACCAATTTTTCACCACTACTTAAACCCAGATGTGGAGCCAGGGGCAGTACTAGGCCATGCTCGTCTACAAAAGAAGACCACATCCCCTTACAGCTCACACTTGGTCGGAAAGGAGCACAAGTCTCAGATCAGGAGGAGCGTTCAAGCCCCCTGAAGGGAGAGGAATGTCTTCCCCGGGACATAGATTGTGACAGCAGTGTCCCAGATACTAGGGCTACTAGCTTCTTGGCATCTGTTGCCAATGAGTGGGTTCCAAGGGGGCTTGCATTGGAGTATTTACTGACTCCATTAAATACTCTAAAGAAATATTCCTCTCAGAATTTCAACCAGCAGGTAGAAAACTATTTTAAGAGGGTATAAGAGTCCTGAGAGACTCAATGAAACCAAACCTGTTAGAAATGCAAACTCCAGTTTGCATGTTTACAACTTGTAACAAAACAGACTTCTGTTTATAGTAGAGCAAGAATGGTTCAGATAACTTCAAGCCAGTAAATATCAAGTATAAAACTTACTCTTGGACTGGCAAGCAGTTCTAGAAACAGGAAACAATAGGCTTGCTGCATTCTTGAGAGGCTGAACATTCGTAGTACTGATATTGCATTAAAAATTGGAGAAAGGGTGTTTCAGTCCAATTTGGGGTGACTATAATCCCTTTTGAAAGCCTAGAGATGTACTAAGATAGGACTCCTACAGAAAAATATGAGAAAATGTGTCATAGAAGCCAGTGGTTTCTAATACCCACTACTTGTTAGATCAGCTAAACTCAAAACCTGTTTACATATCAGTAATTCTCTTTGCTGGCTGCTGATTTTGGTTTTTGGATCCAGGTTTCTAAGTTCTATTCCCAGTGTTACAGATATTTGGCTAGCTCACAATGATGTCTTTATATATGCAGCCACAGATTGTTATGTGCACAACATGAGACAGCTAGAGCACCTTGTCTACTTAATCCCTTCAACAGTATTAAAAAAGCTCCCAGTCACCGGTAAAAACTGCAGTGCAATTGAGAGTGTTCACGTTGCCTTTTTTTCAGAATACTTTTTTCAATTCTCTCATCCTGTTTTTGCGACACTGTGTGTGGTAGAATGCAAATCAAAATGTGAATGCCTCAGACTGGAACATTTCCTTTACTTAGCCACTGGCAAACCAGTTTTTTAAAAAAAGGATTATGATTCCTGGATTTTGGATTCAGATATAGCCCAGCCTGATCATGTGAACACAATTTCTGAAAATAAATTCCTAGAGAGCGGGATCTTCAGGAGACAGATTAATCATCTTTTCTGTGCCTATTGGTATTTGGAAATGCCTCTTGTTGGCATGATGTCAGGCACTCTCTAGCCTATTTTGGCTATGTCCTCTTAGTGAAGCTAAATAAATGAGCTATTACCAGTGGAACAGATTTTCAGTTTCCAAGATAATATTGGAGACATTTAAAAGAAACAAGGTGGAGTTTGGAAATAAAAAGGGAAAAAAACCCTTAGTCTTTTGAAGTAAAGTTTTGCTTAGTGCTGGATTTCCCTCTGACCCTACAGCTAGAGAATTGTGTGTATTCCTATACAGTTATTATTGACTATCTGATTTGAGTAGCACCTGTTGTAAACCTCCATTTGTGTAATGATTTCACATGTTTGTGTTACATTATTTGACAAGTTACATAAAAAGTTAACAATCTTTACAAGCAAATGAAGTAGTTTTGCAGCTTCATTTCTTAGAATAATATTTTGGTCTTGCTCCTATTATTATTATTTATTACTGTAGTGCCTAGGAGTTCCAATCAGGGTCAAGGCTCCACTGTTTTAGGCACCCTACAGACAGAAAAAGAGACAAACTATGCCCCAAAGAGCTTATATTTCCAGTTATTTGTTTTGTTTAGAGGCCTTTGCACAATGACTGAACACTAATGCCCTGACGCAGTAAGCGCTTAAGCACATGCTTAACTTTAAGCACCAGAATAGGCTCCTTGACTTAAACTGAACAACTTGTGCTTAAAATAAAGCATGTACTTAAGTACCTTACTGAATCAGGGCTTTAGCCTCTAGTCCTGCAGAGATTTATACACGTGCTGAACTGAGTAGTTCTACTGAAGTCAGTGTGTTAAGCTCAGCACGTATGTAAGCCTTTGCTGGACTGCTGCCTTAGTGAGACTGTATGGAGTCTTCAAGCTGAGGTCTTTATAGAGAACTGCTAAATGGGTCAAATCACTGTCACTTTGATCTATTTATTTTAAGGAATGGTGAACACTATTGGCTCCTAGTTTTGTCTCCTTGTTTCAGAATATTTCTTCTTCTTTCCAGTGGTTCTTTCTAGCTGAGCATTCATAAAAAGCACAAGAGCAAGGGTTTCATTGGCATATTCGTAAACACAGTGGATAACTCTCCTACGACTTCCCTTATGCTAACGTCGACTTTGTCTTGTGAGTCCCTGCTGCATTGCAATTCATAACCGCAGGTGATGGTTGGTTTGTTTTTTGTTTTTGTGGTAGTGGGATTCCTCTTTCTGTCCCTTTTTAGTGTCCTCTTTACCCTTCCTTCCAAGCATTTCTGTACTCCCCATACCCTTGTTTCTGCTTTCCTCCAATGTCTCTGCTGTCCTCTCTCTCACTGTTTCACCATCAAAAGGGAAAGTGATGCTTGGAGAAGGAAGAGAACCTCAAGTTACTTGTCCTCTGCAGCTACGGGCTTAAGTGCTGCATAGGTCAGCGGGGCCAATTAACTGCTGTTTACTTTCACTTCACAGTCCCATTTTTCCAGAAATGGTGGTGGGAGACATTTTATTCTGGAGCAAACCACAAAACTGGACTCCCCAGAACACACTTCAGTTTGTGTATGCATGTACACAACAAAGAGTGCTGGTAAATTAAGGGGAGTGGTTCCAGTTGAATTTATGACATAGTGTCCTGGCTGCTCATACATACCAATCCAGCCCTGGGCTAGTGCAGGGTTGTAATAGCAACCTCTGCAGTCAATGGATACGAACTCCAGCCCGTCGACAGGGAACAGCCCTTGGAACTTTGTTCCATTTTATGTGACTGAGGTTTGCAAAAAGGACCATTCTCCTATGAGCACTCTACAGTGCTGCCAACTCACATATTAGAAGTTTTACTGGCCCTGGATCATGGAGTCATGTGATTACGTGAGAATCCCAACTTTCATAGAATATCAGGGTTGGAAGGGACCTCAGGAGGTCATCTAGTCCAACCCTCTGCTCAAAGCAGGACCAATCCCCAACTTAATCATCCCAGCCACGGCTTTGTCAAGCCTGACCTTAAAAACCTCTAAGGAAGGCAATTCCACCACCTCCCTAGGTAACCCATTCCAGTGTTTCACCACCCTCCTAGTGAAAAAGTTTTTCCTAATATCCAACCTAAACCTCCCCCACTGCAACTTGAGACCATTACTCCTTGTTCTGTCATCTGGTAAAACTGAGAACAGTCTAGATCCATCCTCTTTGGAACCCCCTTTCAGGTAGTTGAAAGTAGCTATCAAATCTCCCCTCAATCTTCTCTTCTGCAGACTAAATAATCCCAGTTCCCTCAGCCTCTCCTCGTAAGTCATGTGCTCCAGCCCCCTAATCATTTTTGTTGCCCTCCCCTGGACTCTTTCCAATATTTCCACATCCTTCTTGTAGTGTGGGGCCCAAAACTGGACACAGTACTCCAGCTGAGGCCTCACCAATGCCGAATAGAGGGGAATGATCACGTCCCTCTATCTGCTGGCAATGCTCCTACTTATACAGCCCAAAATGCCGTTAGTCTTCTTGGCAACAAGGGCACACTGTTGACTCTCATCCAGCTTCTCGTCACCCCTATGTCCTTTTCTGCAGAACTGCTGCCTACCTACTCGGTCCCTAGTCTGTAGCAGTGCATGGGATTCTTCCATCCTAAGTGCAGGACTCTGCACTTGTCCTTGTTGAACCTAATCAGATTTCTTTTGGCCCAATCCTCAATTTGTCTAGGTCCCTCTGTATCCTATCCCTACCCTCCAGCATATCTACCATTCCTCCCAGTTTAGTATCATCTGCAAACTTGCTGAGGGTGCAAACCACGCCATCCTCCAGATCATTAATGAAGATATTGAACAAAACCGGCCCCAGGACTGACCCTTGGGGCACTCCGCTTGATACCGGCTGCCAAATAGACATGGAGCCATTGATCACTACCCGTTGAGCCTGATGTTCTAGCCAGCTTTCTATCCACCTTTTGGTCCATTCATCCAGCCCATACTTCTTTAACTTGCTGGCAAGAATACTGTGGGAGACCATATCAAAAGCTTTGCTCAAGTCAAGGAATAACACCTCTACTGCTTTCCCCTCATCCACAGAGCCAGTTATCTCATCATAGAAGGCAATTAGGCTAGTCAGGCATGACTTGCCCTGGGTGAATCCATGTGACTGTTTGATCACTTTCCTCTCCTCTAAGTGTTTCAAAATTGATTTCTTGAGGACCTGCTCCATGATTTTTCCAGGGATTGAGGTGAGGCTGACTAGCCTGTAGTTCCCCAGATCCTCCTTCTTCCCCTTTTTAAAGATGGGTACTACATTAGCCTTTTTCCAGTCATCCGGGCCCTCCCCCAATCGCCATGAGTTTTCAAAGATAATGGCCAATGGCTCTGCAATCACATCCACCAACTCCTTTAGCACTCTCAGATGCAGTGCATCCGGCCCCATGGACTTGTGCTCATCCAGCTTTTCTAAATAGTCCTGAACCACTACTTTCTTCACAAAGGGCTGGTCACCTCCTCCCATACTGTGCTGCTCAGTGCAGTAGTCTGGGAGCTGACCTTGTTCGTGAAGACAGTGGCAAAAAAAGCATTGACTACATTAGCTTTTTCCACATCCTCTGTCACTAGGTTGTCACCCCCATTCAGTAAGGGGCCCACCCTTCCCTTGACCTTCTTCTTGTTGCTCTTAACATCCCTTGTTAGCTGCAACTCCAAGTGTGATTTGGCCTTCCTGATTTCACTCCTGCATGCCTGAGCAATATTTTTATACTCCATGGTCATTTGTCCAATCTTCCACTTCTTGTAAGCTTCTTTTTTGTGTGTAAAATCAGCAAGGATTTCACTGTTAAGCCAAGCTGGTCGCCTGCCATATTTACTATTCTTTCTACACATTGGGATGGTTTGTTCCTGCATCCTCAATAAGGATTCTTTAAAATACAGCCAGCTCTCCTGGACTCCTTTCCCCCTCACGTTATTCTCTCAGGGATCCTGCCCATCTGTTCCCTGAGGGAGTCAGTCTGCTTTCTGAAGTCCAGGGTCCGTATTCTGCTGCTGTCCTTTCTTCCTTGTGTCAGGATCCTGAACTCGACCATCTCATGGTCACTGCCTGCCAGGTTCCCATCCACTTTTGCTTCCCCTACTAATTCTTCCCTGTTTGTGAGCCACAGGTCAAGAAGCTCTGCCCCTAGTTGGTTCCTCCAGCACTTGCACCAGGAAATTGTCCCCTACACTTTCCAAAAACTTCCTGGATTGTCTGTGCACCACTGTATTGCTCTCCCAGCAGATATCCAGGTGATTGAAGTCCCCCATGAGAACCAGGGCCTGTTTCCTTTGTCTCGTCCGGTTTCCCTTCCCATAGAACTGTTCTGAGCAGTAGCCAGGGCAGCTTTGGAATCTGCTGCTCTTCTCCTACTAGAGCAGTGATTGGCCGAAGCACAAAGAAGGGGTGAAGAGGAGGACCCCACTCAGCCTGGTCTCCTTATGCCCTGGATTCTCCCTTTTGGGGAACACAGAAAATAAGGGTAGCACTGAGATTTTTATACAGACCCTGCAGAAACTTTAGGGCTTAATCTTATATGGTGCTGGGCACTGCTGTGATGTGCTGAGTGCCTTCAATTGCATCAGGAGTTGAGGCTGCTCATTTTGGATCTGTTTTCTACCATCAGTGATATTGCTGTTGCCTGTTGTAGTAGACCAGGCTTAGGTTTTTCACCCCTATGTCTAAAGGTCTGGTCTGAAATCTTGCTTGCAGTGGGGTTTCATCACTCTCTCTCATCTATGTATTTATAAAGTCTCCATCATCCTGGTATCATGAAACAGTGCTGAATATGCTGGAGCCCAGTCTACACTAGTGCTTACACCAGTGCTAGCAGTTCTCTGTGGAAAATAGCAATGAAATGTTGTAGCATAGATAAAGCCATATTGATTCTCTCAGGCTGTGCCATGTTGCATCATCACATTGGTTCTACCAAAGTTGTGGCCTGGCCTAAGCATTCCTGTCAATAACTGCTGAATGGGGGACAAAGAAAGAGGTAGCATGTGGGAATGAGCCTCCTGGCTGGAGGAGCAATGGTAAAAAGGACTGTGTGTGTTAGGCAGTATTACATTTTAAAGATATTTTCAGCCCATCTCTACTAAAAGTGAGCAACGGAGAGCCTCAAAAGCTTTGTTTTGGATGTTTCACTGAACGTTGACCAAATGATCCCAGCTTCTCTGCTAGGTAAAAATGGATTGTCGACTTCTTCAGAACAGAATCTCCTCCATGGGAGTTCTAGAATTTCCTTCTTTTGGTCTGAAGATTCCATGAAAACAGCCTCCCTTAGGCAAACCTAGCAGTGCTCCTTCTCGTCCTGCCATAGCTTAGATATGCAGAGATATGTCTGTGGTTTATTTTATTTATTTTTTAAATGAGGATAGGGAGAAGGGAGAGAGTTAGCCCAAGCCAGTGAAACTCTGATGGTAGCAGAGCCGTTCCCTGGGTATGGCAAATCGGGGCAACCGCACCCGGTCCCGTGCTTCAGTGTGCATGTGGCAGGCGCTAGGCCGGCCCGGGGGTGAGCCTGGGGGGGCCAGGCTGGCCCGGGGGGGGGAGGGGGATGGTGGTAACGGTTGGGAGGTTGTCAGGGGGCCTGGCACCGGCAGCGGGGGTCAGGCCCGCATTCACCGGCGGGAAGTGTGTGTTGTATTTCTTTTTCTTGTGCAACATCATGGGGCTCGGACTCAGTCTCTGGCAGTTACCACAGCCCTCCCTGCTCCGCCCCGCTGGCTCCCAGCATCACACCGGCACCAGCATCCTAGCGCCGTTGGAACATGCCAGCGCCAGGCTGACTCCATCCATTGTCCTTCCGCCCCACACCCCTCCCTTTCCTGGGACCCCCCAGCACAAGTGCCACCCTGTGACTCTCCATCATCCCTTGACCCCCCCAGCACTGCTGTCCCCTCCCCACACCAGATTTCACCTGTATAAAAAATGTTAAGGGGGATCCATACAGGCTGATTGTCCTGGGCCCCACACCCCCCCAAGGATGGCCCTGGATGTTAGTTTGCAATCTGTTTAGGAGAGGGCTGTCTTTTTTTTTTTTTTGTTCTGATTGTAGAGTGCCTAGCACAAAGGGGCCCTGATCTGTGCTTGGGGCCCTAAGGCGCCACAGTAATACAAATGATAAATAATATTCAGATCCAGATTTCCCAGCTCAGAAAAAAGTATGGTTCAACCTTTTAGGGAAAGGTTCAAGAAAGTTTTATCCAAACCAGCTTGTTCATCCCTACTAAAAGCAAATGTGAAGAGCCTGTGGCAAAGTGATAGTTGAAGTGCTACAAATAGCATTGTACTCTCTTCTCCCCAAAATAATTCTATTGTTCTTACAAATCTGCAGCATTCCAGCTGTGAGATGACAAGAGCCCTGACAACTGCAAGAGCCGAATCATAACAGAAATGTTCTTGTTCTCTGAATTATCTTACACAGCTAAATTTAATACTTTTTTTTTTGTTTTTCATTCTGGCAGACGTTTAAGTTGCAAATTAGAAATGTATTGCATTAGCCTTCAAGCCTTGCAAATGCTGTCAAAGGCTGACTGTAATGATGTGACTTTGATATCAAACAGATTATTGCTTATGTACAGCGGCACTTACAAACATGTGCATACTTGTAAGTCTTGGCCTTTGTGCAGCTATGCAGCCAGCAGGTCATTAATGTACAGTACAAACAGGACAGAACCCGGTGGAACTCAGAATAGAAATGGCTGAAAGGAAGAGTCAGAGTTTCCAATAATCACTTTCAGTTGGCAGAATTGTGATTGGAACCATGTGACCGTTTCAGGCAATGGACCACAGGCAGCCAATTTATTACATATGGCAATATGATTAATGGTATCAAATGCTTAAAAAAAATTCAAGAATATGACAGCAGCCAATTGCACGGTGTCCAAGACAGTGCAAATCTGTTCCATGAATTTAAAGTCAGGCAGATGAGGTTAAATGAAAGAGGGACAGAAGCCAAGACAATGATTACAAAGTAAGTTGTTTCAAAAAGCCGAATGTTTTAAATGAGTTCATGAGCAACAGTCTCCGTTCTCTTCAATGTTACAGCCCTAATGAATACAGTCTGGAGCAAGTTTCTGCCTTTTACTCTGTTCAAACCCTGTTCTGCATTACAAAGAGCAGTGAATGGTTTCCAACAAAGCCTCCAGGCCCAGAGCAAGCAGCAGGTTTAAGGGATAGAGTAGAGTAGAACTGGTCGGGGTTTTTCCATCTGGAAAAATGTCGATTTGCCAAAACCAAAACTTTTCACTGGAATGTACCAGTTCTGAAAAAGGTTTCATAGATCCAGCATGGCATTTTTGAGAGAGAAAGAACAGGCAACAGCTCAACAGTTATGGATGTGGGAGACCCAAGTTCAAGTCTCTGCTGTGCCCGTTTCCCAACCAGCCCTAGAATGAAGCATCATTTTGATGCAGGCTGTTTCTTTCCTTACAGCTAGCCATATAACAAACACCCCCACCCCATCCATGCACACTCACATTCATATTCATGTGCCAATGACTACATTAATACAGTGTTATCGCTGTACAGTTAAAACACAAACATTCAGTAAATGCAAAAATTAAGGTTCCAACAATACCATTCACTTGCATTGGAGGTCTTGTAATTTTTATGTGCATATCATGCACTGAGCTCCATTATTAGCCTGGAAAATGTTAGAGGATACTACCTATGTGCAATGCTGCCAAGCTACTATAGCTGTTGGAATCGATAATTTAGAGGTCATTAAACATCTTGTTTTGAATTTATTTCCCTTATTTTGCTAAAAGTAAAAGAAGGGCGGAGGTGGGAAGGGAAAGACTGCCTGTGCTTAATAAAGTTAGAATTATTATAATATCCATATTATTTTGATGTTATTTACACTTCATTATTATTAATTATAATACAGTAGCACTTAGAAGCACCAGAGAGCAGGGCCTTATTGTACAGATACATAGTAAGAGATGGTCCCGCCTCTAAAGAGCTAACAAGCCAAATAAACAAGACAGACAAAGGGTGGGAAGTATTATTATTCTCATTGAAATCAATCAGTTACACACCTAACTACCTTTGAAGATCTCGGGCTAAGTGACTTGTCCAAGATCATACAAGATGACTGTGACAGAGCTGGAAACTGAGTCCACATCTTGAGTCCCAACTTTGTCTTTCTTCTTATTTCATCGAGGAAAATTGTGATGGAGAGGGTATGGGTTTCCTGCTGCTGCTATTGTTAAACTAGAATCTGTTTTCCCTAAGATGGGTAATAGCACATGTATGTACATTAGGCCAAATCCCAAGAGCTACCAAACTCCTGAAGCTCCTGTCGAAGTCAATGGGAATTGCAGCTGTTCAACACCTCTCAGAGTTGACCCAATTGTGCTTATGATAGCTTCACGATTGAAGAAGGCAGGAACTTCCTTTAAAACAAACAACCAAAAAAACCCCCCCTTAATTTGCAGATTATTGCAAAATACAGTAAAAATGAAAGAGAAACCCTAAGCATCTAACCCCAAAACCACTGAAGTCAACAGAAAGGACCCCCATTAACTTCAGAGTCCTTTGGATCAAACCCTAAAATAATAAAATCTGCAATGTTTTGCATGCACGTAGCTTTATCCTAGTTCTGTTAAGGCAGGGGCTTTTGCGGGGAAACTCTTGCCTTGAACAAGACATTTACAAACTCCCTTGTGTAAACTGTTTGAGCAGCAGCCTCTGTTACTGGTCAAGGTTGGGCAGGAGAATCTTCAGTGACAGCAAGAAGGAACAGGTCTTCTTTAGGCTGTGCTTCTAAATAAAATAGCAGGTGCCTAGAAATTACTTTTCTGATTGCTTCATTTTTAAAACCTCACTCTCTTGCCATACCAACCACAAGGCTGTATTGCCACAGCCCTTATTGATCCATGCAAGGAAGTAAAAGGGAATACGTTCCTTTTTTCTCCCTTTTTTGGCCTGGACAGATTGCAACTCTAGCCAAGGTGGAGAGAGCAGAGAGTCATTTGAAACTCCTTGCTATGAGAAAATGGGTTATGGGGGAGGTGCTGAGAGGTGGAAAGTGGGAGGAGTCCTGGCTCTACTCTCCTAATCCTATTTGATGGTCAGTATAGCTGGTCTGGTGCACAAGGGGCATGAAGAGGGTAAGCTAACTTCTCCTCAAAGGAAGGGGGACTCTGAGTCACAATCATTCTCTGCTCTGCTTGGGTGGTGCAGATGCTAGAGCTGGCTGAAAGTAGTTTGATGGAACAGTTTTCCATCAAAATGCAGTTTTATCAAAATTGAAACATTCTGATGCAGGAAAAGGCCAAAGAGTTCATTTCATTTTGTTAGTGTCAACAGGCAGATGTGGAGTTTTATATTATTTTAACACGAATATTTTAATAAGTCAAGATGAAACATTTGGTGGTCCCATATTAAAAATAATTCTGCTTTTCATTCTGATTCAGAACATTCTCCTCCTCCCACCCAACCCCCCCCAAACCCATGAGTTTCCCACAGAATGGGAATTCCAGTTCCTGAACAGTTCTAACAGCTACACGCTGCCCCGTACTCAGCACAGCTTGTAAAGTAACAATCAGTCCAAAGGTGCTAGTCCTCAACAAGCATGACAGACATAATTTTCAAACTTGGGGGCCAACTGTTAGGCATCTAAATAAAAATGGCCATATTTTCAGAGGCGCAAGGCTCCCATTGACTTCAAATATGGAGTACTCAAGTTGGATGAAAACTTGTTCTCTTTTATTTATAGAAAGGTAAAATTAAATGCACATATCTTGAGCACCGCAGTACTATTGACAATGGTGCAGGCTGGTTGTTAATACCCAAGACTCCTCTGATAGAGTGTTATACACTGAAGATGCAGAACTGGTGGTCATAAGTAGAGATGTTTTTATATACATCAGTCTGCATACTTCCATTGACTTTCAGCACTTCTGATTAAGTACAATGGCACACCTTATATGTGCAAGTATTTTTTTAACAGTATATAGCAACCTCTGTTCAAATTACCACAAAACTCTTGGCTAATAATAATGTCGGCTGCACTAGGTGACCCTCATACAGACAGAAAGGGAGAAACAAAATGTAGCACAAAGACAGAACAAAATAGAAGAGCTGGCTTGGAACTCTGATCCTTAGGCACTCTTCGTGTGTTACAGTAACAAAGAGTGTGACTTGTGAGGATCACGGACCTACTCGTGTACTCCAAAATTCCAGCAATAATTTCTACTGAACCCTACAGCATGTGGAGTCCTTTTGCTTTTCAGGTCATACAAGTGATATATGGAGTACAGACTCTAGAAAAAAATTGGAATTTTAAAGAACTCCAGTGATTCATCCCTTCCAAGATTATGACTGATATATCGCCTGTGTAAAATGATCATGTTTTACACAAAAGGGTCTTTGTTATACATTCGTTAGCAACATGTGAGCCAGTTTAGGGAACAAAACTTTTCTTCTATAAAAACAAACAAACAAAAAAAGACATGATACAGTGGTTGCCAATACTAATGACTTACCTCAGCCTATCACCTTCAGTCCAGTAGCTAAGCATGCGAGTTTCCAGTATTACTCTCTTCTTCAGCAATTTAATGTCTGTGTTTGCATAGCGTGCTCCTGGCCGTGTGCACTCACCCACTGCCCAAGGGTTAACAAGAAGATGCGGATCACAAATATATTAAAATAATGGGGAGGGTTTGATTTTAATTCTCAAGGACCAGGATGTGCAGAATTAAGGATTCTCACTTCATTTTTAGCGTACCATTGACTTTAGGAGGTTTCGGAGCAGGCAGTGTATATCTAGAAAAATGGTGTCAATTAATCATCAGCCCACTCAGACCTAAAGCTGTGGTAGGAAAAGAAAAAAAAAATCAGAATTTTTCTATTTTTCTTCAATTATTTTTGTTAAAATGAAAAACAACAACACCTACATGACTGGTTGAAAAACTGAAAAAGCATTTTTCATTATTATTATTTAAATATTTCCTGTTTTGGACAATATTTAATTTTGACACATTTTATGATCAAAAGGCAGCAAGAATAATCTAGTATTGCATCTCAGATTCAATGTTTTAAGCAACATCTTTCAAAAAAATTATTTTCAGGTCCTTGGTAACTAAACAATATGCATTGGGGAACCAAGTATTTTGCTAAACAGATTCTCAAAGGAAGCTACATGGGATTCACATATTTGAGGCACACTTAACTCTTGCAATGTCTTTTAAAGAGTTATTACTTGTACTGTCTAATGCCACAGTTGATTCTGTTGCCTTCTATAAGGCGTTTGGTACCACACAACATTTTGATTAAAAAATTAGAACGATATAAAATTAACACGGCACACATCAAATGGATTAAAAACTGGCCAATTGTTAGATCTCAAAATGTCATTGTAAACAGAGAACTGTCATTAAGGCGGTGTGTTTCCAGTGGAGTCCCACAGAGATCAGTTCTTGGCCCTACATTATTTAACATTTTTATCAATGACCTGGAAGAAATAATAAAATCATTACTGATAAAGTTTGCAGATGACACAAAAATTGGGGGACTGGTAAATAATGAAGAGGACAAGTCACTGATTCAGAGCAATCTGGATTGCTTGGGAAACTGGGTGCAAGCAAACAATGTGTGTTTTAATACAACTAAATGTAAATGTATACATCTAGGAACTAAGAACATAGGCCAGACTCACAGAATGAGGGACTTTTATCCTGGGAAGCAGTGACTCTGAAAAATATTTGCAGGTCGTGGTGGATAATCTGATGAATGTGAGCTCGCAATGTGACACTATAGCCAAAAAAGTAGCTAATAAAATCCTGGGATGCATAAACTGGGAATCTCAAGTAGGAGAGGTTATTTTATCTGTATTTGGCATTGGTGTGACCACCGCTAGACTGCTGTATCCAGTTCTGTTGCCCAAAAGTCAAGAAGGATGTTGATAAAATGGAGAGGGTTCAGAGAAGAGCCATGAGAATGATTGAAGGATTAGAAAACATGGCTCATAGTGATTGATCTCCTTGAGTCTATCTATTTAGCGTAACAAAGAGACAGTTAAGGAGTGACTTGATTACAGTCTATAATTATCTATCTGGGGAACAAATATTCAATAATGGGCTCTTTAGTCTAGCAGAAAAAGGTATAACATGATCCAATGGCTGGAAGTTGAAGGTAGACAAATTCAGACTGGGAATAAGGTGTAAATTTTTACCAGTGAGAGTAATTAAACACTGGAACAACTTATCAAGGGTCATGGTAGGTTCTCTATCACTGACAATTTTTAAATCAAGAGTGGTTGGTTTTTGTTAAAATACACTCTAGAATTATTTTATGGAAGGTCTATGGCCTGCGTTATACAGTCAAACTAGATGATCACAATGGTCCCTTCTGACTTTGGAATCTATGAATATGAATTCCAAACAAATTTTAAAAGACAAGGGGTAAAATTTCAAAGGTAACTGAGGCACTCAAGTCCCATTTTCAGTGAAACATACTCCCCTAAGTCACTTAGGTGCTTTTGAAAATTTAACACAAGATCCATGACCCAACATGTTTAGACTGTCTGTAAAGTTTAGACCTAAGGCAAAGCAATCCAATGGCCACACCTGGAGAGCGGTGACTAGGACAGCAGAAAATGAGAGAGGGGGGGACAGCCCCAGGGGCATCATTGCCCCGAATGAATAAGAGGCAGAAACTGGTGGCAAATTTAATTTCATATTAGTTTTAAAATTTTAATTTAATGTATGAGGAAATGAATTACACAAGAATGGAAAATTAGTTGGTAAACCTGGCAGAATAAATAGTTTTTAAAGGTTTGAGATTTGAACAGACAGAATAGAGATGGCTTAATGTTTAAATGTGGATACAAGAGTACTCACTGTGCCCTCAAAAAAAAAAACCCTGGGTTTGTCTGGACAAAGTGGGTAATAGCGTATGCAAACAATAGTTAGGTGAACAGCTAACTGACTTACATGTGTAAATGCTGGTCTGCTTCTTGCACACACGAGATTATCTTAATATGAGCAGCCATAGCACTGAATATCTGGGTTCTGAAAGTTTAAGTAAAACCCTATAAATCATTCCGTAATGGAAAGTGTTTGTTTTACAGTAAAGGGTTTTTAGTTTACAAACGTATTATCACAGCAAATGACTTTATCATTAACAAGGGGGAAAGTAAGTAATGAGACAATGTATACAAGATGAAAAATTTCATACCGTGGTAAGTTGCCTAGGAAATTCTTTCATGAATGCTCTCTGTGTGATATTTCTATAGTATAATAGATTCTAGCTGTTCTTTCTAATAATTCTGAGTTTCAGGGTGAGATGTTATTTCTCTTTTGAAAGTAATATAATCACTGGTGCTAGCACAAAATTTCTGGTGTGTTTTTGTGCATCTTTAACACTTCTTTGGATGAAAGTGAAACTTATATTATTTAGAGCAGTTCAGAGAACTACGTTCCTTGTTCAGTGGTGCTTCTTGCTAGAAGTCCTCATGAAAAGCTAGCCAATCTAAAGGCACAAAATATACTAAATATTTTATGTTTGAAGAAGGGATGGGTCAGAAAATCTTACAAATATTAGTGTCTTTGCTCAAAGGTGTATTTTAAATGTCCAAGGTCAACTTGGGTACATGCCTACCCAGGACCCATATTTATAACTTAACTGGAAGTCCAAAGTGAGAAGTCGAGGTGCTTGTGGGGAGCAGTGGTAAGGTGGGGCCAGTTTAGTGCAATAACAAACAATAATAATAAGGCAGGTGTTTTGACTGGGTTCAGTCTTTACTTTTTAAGCTTGTTTTCACAGGGCTGTAGATTCACCGAACAACTGAGAGATCATATGGCTTTTCAGTGCTCCCTTCATTCCCTCTGCTTTCCAAAAGGGAGAATCCTGCACCAGCTCAGGAGGAGTTTCACCCCTACTGCTCAGCGCTTCAGCCAACTGCAGCCCCCTTGAAGTTCTGAGGGAGGGAGGGGAGCAGTAAGCCCTGCCTTCCACATGGCTGCTACAGCTGCTGCGTGGAGTGATACTGTACCTACTCATTTCTGGTCTGAGTTTGCCAATCTCCAGTAACAATTAAACTCATACTGACATAAGGAAAAAGGAAGGTGGTAGTTAACTCAAACCAGTTCCTGATCCCTTCCTTCCATATCCTCTGAAGTCCATTACTTTTACCTGGGATGTTTCTGTGTCCCTTTCACTGTAGGGCTAGCCCTTGTATATGCCAAGTTGGACCCTGCACTTCTGGAATCAGCTCCCCTCTGTCAGTTTTTCCTTTGAACACACACCTAAGAGTGCCTTTCCCCATCTGTTGGCATATGATACCTGGCTATCTGCCCCCCAACTTGCCACCTATCACTTAATACACAGCCACAACCACACATACACAAGTCTCAGCAGTGACAGATATCCCAATTCAACTGCCTTCTACCAGCTGTTGAAGGCTCCCCAGGAAAAAGCACCCTCATCTGTCTCCAAAATGACAAAGATCTATGTGCCCTTACCTCAGAAACGCAGACCGTTTCTTACACCCCAGGAGCCAAATTTCTTGCTTCCTTTCTTCTAGTGTACCCTGCTATTTGTAAATGTGTCCCTAAGGCCTCCGTCATCTTACTTTGCACATTCCAAGGCTGGCCTGTCTCACTTTAACATATGGTTGTCTCGGATATATTGGAGACGTTGGTTTCCAGCTGAAGAGTATTCATAACCCGCAAAAACAACAAGGAGTCTGGTGGCACCTTAAAGACTAACAGATTTATTTGGGCATAAGCTTTCGTGGGTAAAAACCTCACTTCTTCAGATGCATAGAGTGAAAGTTACAGATGCAGGCATTATATACTGACACATGGAGAGCAGGGAGTTACTATTTGGACTCTCTCCTCAGACCCTACGCTACCAGCACTCCCAGCTATCTTCGAGACACCACCGACTTCCTGAGGAAACTACAATGCATTGGTGTTCTTCCTGAAATCACCATTCTGGCCACCATGGATGTAGAAGCACTTTACACCAATATTCCACATGAGGATGGACTACAAGCTTTCAGGAACAGTATCCCTGATGAGGCCACAGCAAGCCTGGTGGCTGAGCTTTGTGACTTTGTCCTCCCCCACAACCACTTCAGATTTGGGGACAACTTATACCTTCAAGTCAGTGGCACTGCTATGGGTACCCGCATGGCCCCACAGTATGCCAACACTTTTATGGCTGACTTAGAACAACGCTTCCTCAGCTCTCGTCCCCTAGTGCCCTTCCTCTACTTGCACTACATTGATGACATCTTCATCATATGGACCCACGGAAAGGAGGCCCTTGAAGAATTCCACCTGGACTTCAACAATTTCCACCCCACCATCAACCTCAGCCTGGACCAGTCCACACAAGAGATCCACTTCCTGGACATTACAGTGCAAATAAGTGGTGGTCACATAAACACCACCCTATACCGGAAACCTACTGACCGCTATACGTACCTACATGCCTCCAGCTTCCATCCAAGACACATCACACGATCCATTGTCTACAGTCAAGCCCTTAGATACAACCGAATTTGCTCCAACCCCTCAGACAGAGACAAACACCTACAAGATCTTTATCAAGCATTCGTAAAACTACAATACCCACCTGTTGAAGTGAGGAAACAGATTGACAGAGCAAGACGGGTACCCAGAAATCACCTACTACAGGACAGGCCCACCAAGGACAATAACAGAACACCACTGGCCATCACATACAGCCCCCAGCTAAAACCTCTCCAGTGCATTATCCACGATCTACAACCTATCCTGGAAAATGATCCCTCACTCTCACAGACCTTGGGAGGCAGGCCAGTCCTCGCTTACAGACAACCCCCCAACCTGAAGCAAATACTCACCAGCAACTACACACCACAGAAACACCAACCCAGGAATCAATCCCTGTAGCAAACTTCGTTGCCTACTCTGTCCCCATATCTACTCTGGCGACACCATCAGAGGACCCAACCACATCAGCCATACCATCAAGGGCTCATTCACTGCACATCCACATCCATGGTTATATATGCCATCATGTGCCAGCAATGCCCCTCTGCCATGTACATTGGCCAAACCGGACAGTCCCTCCGCAAAAGAATAAATGGACACAAATCGGACATCAGGAATGGTAACATACATAAGCCAGTAAGTGAACACTTCAGTCTCCCTGGTCATTCTATTACAGATTTAAAAGTCACTATCATTGAACAAAAAAACTTCAGAAGCAAACTTCAAAGAGAAACAGCAAAACTAAAATTCATTTGCAAATTTAACACCATTAATTGGGCTTGAATAGGGACTGGGAGTGGCTGGCTCATTACAGAAGCAGCTTTTCCTCTCCTGGAATTGACACCTCCTCATCTATTATTGGGAGTGGACTACATCCACCCTGATTGAATTGGCCCTGTCAACGCTGGTTCTCCACTTGTGAAGTAACTCCCTGCTCTCCATGTGTCAGTATATAATGCCTGCATCTGTAACTTTCACTCTATGCATCTGAAGAAGTGAGGTTTTTACCCACGAAAGCTTATGCCCAAATAAATCTGTTAGTCTTTAAGGTGCCACCAGACTCCTTGTTGTTTTTGTAGATACAGACTAACACGTCTACCTCCTGATACATAAAAATAAACGCAGAAGCTACTGCGGGTTATGTATCAGCAAACTTTATCTAGGTCCTACGTCATTATTAGCCAAATCACAAAACTGGGAGTTCATTACTGTATAGTAGTTCATCACCTTATGATTTTATCCGTTCATTTGAACTTATTTTCAGCTGTTCCTGGCAATACACCATACCTCGATAAGTATGAAAAAAACCCCACCAAGCCTCCCTACTATTATGAGCACTCATTAAGAAGCAAAACAATCTCTGATAAATTGTGTCAGGGATTTTAAGGAATAGATGATTATCTGCTTCAACACCATTAAAGCTACCAGTAAAAAAAAAAATAAAAAAATTCACCCCTCCCCCCAGAACAAACACATTTAATTACATAGCAGATGAACAGATGCACCTTGGGAGAAATGTATTTAAAAACAGAGTTACGGTCACATTCCTCAGGAGTGGTGGGTTTTGTGGTCTAAGGAACAAGTCTGAAATACTTAGATTCAGTTCCCAGAAGGATCAACTTAGGCCTTCATCACCCTTAGGTAAATAAATCAAGGTTCATTAATTTTGTTCCGTGTGTGAGAATTACAGGTGAGTCCTAAAATGACAAGGCTCTGTCTACTCCATGGGTGAAACCCTGGCCCCATTTTAAACCAATGGGAGAATGGGAGCTTTGCCATTGGCCGCGGGCCAGATTTTACCCTGTGTGGGCATTAAGGATCCCACAACAGATTAAGAGTCAGGATTACCCCTGGTGTTCTTGATCAATACACTTTCCTCTACATTCAGCCATGCAGAAGGCCATATGCTGCTGGTTGTCATTCCACCCCAGATGTGGCTGCATTTCAGTGGTGGTCTGTACCTTTCAAATGAAGCCTGTCTGAAGCCACTGTTCAAGAGACCAGCAAAAATCAGTTGCCGAGGAAAGGTTGGATATTTTTTAAACAAAATTATAATGAAAAAAAATTAGGGATAATTTAAAATGGGTTTAAATATAAAAATCAACATTGAAGCACAGTTTAAATCTAATTAAACACTTAAGACTGGGGATGGAGTATTGGAAGTTGCCCTTAGTGAAGGCCATGCTGCAGTTTGTAAAGTACTCTGGGATGAAAGGTACTACATAAAAGCAAGATATTACTGTAAAAATCTCCATTAAACCTATTCATTGAAATATGCCTGTGGATTCCTGGCACAGAAGGTTTTTTTATGAGAGTCATTCTGCTGTGAGAAATGCATCAGTAGCCTCTATCTTGCAGGGGTTTGTCCCCATTTTAAATTATATAAATGCATTGCAAAAAGGCAGCAAAGGTTTACAGTACTTCACAAGTAGCAGATAGGAGGAATAAGGCCATGAGCCAGTGTCCCTACACTACACAGATCATGCTGTGACCCAAAGTGCCACCTTTGTGTTGTTAATGAATACATCAGCTCAGATGTGTTAAGAACACCTCCTTGAACTTTTGCTTACAAAGCTCAAACTAAACTGAACTTTCATGAAGATCAAAACAATTCCATTCACTTTTCCCCCATATTCTGTTTTTCAATTGGACTAATCCTACTCCTATTATAGTCAATGGGAGTTTTGCCACTGTCTTCAACAGAGCACAACTTGCCCGATTAGTTGTAATTTTTGCATGTTGCTGCAATTCCTTGCTCTACCCAGAACAAGAAAATACTCAGAAAAAGACTGTTCTTACTGTAATTCAGCCCAATAGGAGCAGGAGTACTTGGAATCCCAAGAGACAGCCTATTATGGTAAGATGTCCATCCTAATTTTCAGGTCCACGAGATTCCGATAAGGTGAGGCACTTTTTGGTGCCTAACTCAAACTTACAGAAGCCTCAAACATTTCTACGCCAATGGAAAATGAACATTTCTAGGTTAAGGCCACAGATGAGTAATACCAAATTCATGCTTTATTCCATACCACACCATTATTAAATAATGTGAATTAAATACTGATGTCTAGCTGTAAACAATTTAAACATTACAGTAGCATTATAGTGTTCTGAAACTTGTATTTGTGCATTATAGAAGTGAAAAGTATTATTATATGTGACTCCAGCTCACAAACTACAGATGTGGATAAGTTTTGGATTCTCAACTCCTTAGCCCAAGGTTTGGTCGATCTCTGATTATTGTACAGTTAAAGAAGTCTGTTATGTGTTAATAAATTATGCAAATTTTGAGCATGAGCCAGAGACCTCTGAAGTCAATGATAAGACTCTTTCCATGAACATCCATGGTTTTTGAATCAGACCTTTTCCCAGTAATGGTGCTCTAGGATGTACGTAAGCTCACCCTCCCCTTTTTTTCTGGAAAAGAAGATTTTCTAATATTGATCCACTTGCAATGACCAGTGTAGCATAATCACAGTGATAACATTTCCAAATCACTCCTCTTCGCAAAGTACTTTGGAAGCTGCCATATATATATTATATCTCCTCTCTAGGGCTAGTTACTACTAGCTCAATCTTCTTTTTCCCTTTTCTGTTACCTCCGACACTAGCAACAACAAATAATCACTTAGAGAGGCAATTTCCCTGTAGACTGGCAGGATGTCTAAAATATGAAACATTAAGACATAGAAAATAGCACTAATAAAACAAAGTTGCTTTGGCTTTCCTTAAAAATGTCAGTAACTTACATTGGTAACAATGTGCTAAGGAAAGCTCTTTTCTGCTAATAGAGTTTATATGTACGTGGCAGGGTTGGGGAGAGGGACAGGAAGGTTGTACAACATTCTTTCACTTATTTTCATGATGAGTTACTAACAGACTGTTAGACTGGGCAACAACTAACCGCTGCTTCTACTAGGGAGCAGACATTGAGTCTGTGGTAGAACAAAAAGGAAGAACTAAAAAATATGAAGCTTTATTTTGGCACAACCATACCACTCCTTGCAAAGTCTCTGCTGTTTTCTTCCCAAAGACAACTGCTAGAACAACATTAGACAGGGCCCAAGATCAGTACTGAAGGCCGGGGTGTCAACTCCCACCAGATTCCCCCCTCTTCTTCCAAACTAAGAAAGTTGATGGAACATCTGCTTAGATTATGTATTGTGGCAGAGCTATTGGGAAAGCTTCAGCCTGGTTCTAAGGATTGCGTCTTCATGACTCTGCAGAGCAGTTTTGCTTTGGGTTAATAAAAAATGCCACTTTTTATAATGATTTATAGTCAATGTAAAACTTGCATCATAACTGTAATAGGCTAATCAGAATTGAACAGTTTAATGTTCTTCACCTGTCTATGTAAAATTTTTTATAACTATGGAACATTTAACGGAGGCCTAAAAACTCCACATGAACTAAAAAGGAGGATGGTTCAGCAGTCAGTCAGAATCCCAGTTAATGCATAGAGAAGATATAAAGAATTCAGATTCTGGGATTTAGAAGTGCTGCAAGAGTCAGTAACTGAAGAATTTTAGGACTGCAGGAAACAGGAAGAATTTGAGGAAATGGACTGGAAGATTCAAACGCAGACCTGCCTGGTCCATAGGTACTGGAATGAAGGTTGCTTGCGGTGTTGGTGCACCCCCTGGCTTGAAGTGGTTTCCATCATATACAGGGTTTACAGTTTGGTTCAATGGCTCTTAGCACTCCCGCTATAAAAATTGTTCCAGAGCCCCTGCCCTAGTCCTGCAATAGGGTCCATGCAGGTGAACCCTTGCACCTGTGTGGAATTCAATTGGGCTCAGTGAGGATAGGTGTAGGCAGACCTGATATCAGAATGGTTAGGGAGGACGGTCAGCCATTTCAAATAAATTAATGCAGGACCTCCATACAGCTGCAAAACCTTTGCTGATTATCAGCCGGTAAGTAATGAGTGATCAGACTGACCACTCCAACCTGCAGAACCCTTGTACTCCACCTCCTAGCTGTGTAGGATACAGAATTCTGTCTAGCACTCTCTGCAACTGACTTTGCGCATGGCCTGGAAAACCCTAAGATCACCCAGGAGTAGAGTGGAAATGTGAACAAAGTGTGACAGGACACAAATGAGATCATGGATAGACCAGAAGATGAGCTGGTGCTGCCTCATCCCATAATTGCTATGCACATTATAGTCAATTTTCCCCTTTAGATTTTTTTAAAAAATCCAAAATAAGTAATTAATCAATAACATCAATAATGAATGGAAAAGTGCACAGTGAAGCTAAACATGTAAAGTCTTCTGTTACCCTTCTGCCAGGTGTTGGTACAAAAAGGGCCAGGTTCAATTTTCTAGATATTCCTTTTCAACAACTTAGCACCACCAGCTCAAGCCTCCACCTAGAAACTAAGGAAGATTAACTTACCCTCTGGGCACCCTTGATAGGTAATGCTTCCCCCAACACAAGCACTGGAAGCATTGTACAAGACAAAGGAAATGTTATCTGGAGAGAAAAGGGAACTGTCGCAGGGCAAGTAAACCCCATCACCCTGGGGGTGGGGTAAGGACGTGGCAGCCCCACGGTTAAATCAATATGGCTGGGCTCAACCTCAGGGCTGCGTAGCCCAATGGCCTGTGTCACTAGGGCTCCCCTTATCTGTGGGGAAGTGTGGCCTGATGCCCAGAGTCACAAGGACTCCCCTGGACTTCAGGGAAGCATGGCCTACTGGCCAAAGTCAGCGGGATTCCCCTTGGTGATAGGGAAGTGTAGCCCAATGGCCAAAATCAGTGGGACTCCCCTGGGCTGCTGGGAAGGGCAATCCAATGGCCAAAGTCAACAGAGCTCCCCCGTTAAAGATCCTTAAAATGCTGATCTGACAATCAAGTCAATAGGGCTCCCCTGGACTGCAGGGAAGCATGGCCTAATGGCCAGAGTCAGTGGGACTCCCCTTGGCTGCAGGGAAGTGCAGCGGAATGGCCAAAGTCAATAGAAGGGGGTTTGGTGGGGCAGCTGGGTAGGGGGACCTGGGCCCTCCCTACTCCACCGGGTCCCAGCCCAGGGCCCTGGTAGTAGCAAAGCCACGAAGTCGGTGGGGAATCCGCCCGTAATACACCAACTGCTGCAGGACACTGGCTAGTCCCTCCTTGGGCTACTTCCTACCTTGACTCCTGCAGTTGAAGTTGGGATGTCCCCAGAGTCTCCGAGGGTGGTGCAGTCCTAGGTAGCAGCAATGTCTCTGGGGTGTCTGCCAGTGCCTGTCTGGATCTCTGCATCCCCCACTCTCGTGGCCTGAGCTTCCAACTGCTCCTCAGCTGGAGCCAGAGAGGTGCATCCTTCCTCCTCAGCAGCCAGCCCAGACTAAGCTAGGCTTCTCCCTTTTATACTGCAGCAACAGTTGGAGCATTCCCAGCAGGGTTGGGGTGTGTGGCTTCTGCTGCTAAGAGCGCTGCATAAACCCCTTCCACTTCAGTGTGGGGCAAGTAAACCCCATCACAAGGACACAGAATAAACTTGAGAAAGGCAGTAATAATCAATAATATCTTTATAGATCTATTAAGTGAAAGGCTCCTCTCCCCAGGGTGTCTTGGCAATAGTCTTAAACTCAGTCCTATTCTCACAGCATGGGTTTCAATAGGGCAGTTTGTTCTTGCAATAGTCCTCTTTTCCCTACTCCCCTGCACCCCCACGCACTATTTATTGTTCAGGATTTGCAGAGAGTCCAGAGTTCAGGAAAGTCCATCTCCAGCTCCTAAGGGAAGTAACCCAGCTGTTCTGATTACAGCTTTATTGATTGGTGGGGAGGTGGGCCTTCACTAGAGTTCCTCCCACTATGTTGCTGTTCTCTGTGCTGTCACACACCTCAAAATCACTTCTTCACAAACTCTTCAGTGAGGCATCAGTGGCGTATAGGAACCTGACCAGAGTCCTTACTATTTGGGATGCTCTCCCACCAGGATTGGAGGAAGCAAGCTTTCTTCTTTCTTTCTCATCTCTGGCTTGTGACCCAGCTCCACAGCCCATCAGTGGAAGACTGAGCCTTTGGTCAGGGTGACCTCTCACCTCAGGGCATATTTGGTGCAGTTCTTGGGTACTTTCATTTCCCAACAGGGATAACAACATTTCATTATCGCATACTTAGAAAAACAACTGAACTTTGACCAAAATACCCCAAAGGGTCACATAACAGGAATGCAAATGAGGCTTGACCCATTAGGTCATTTCCCCCTTGTTCACCAACAGATGCCGGCAGAGACCTCTGTCCTGGATGGAACTTCTGTCTAGCTGGAGTTCTCGAGCAACTCTGGGCTTCTCTTCGGTCATTCACCAACAGGTGTTAGCCCCCCACATTCTAGGGCTTCAGACTATAGGGCTTAAACTTCAAGGATAGAGTTATTTAAAAAGGTTCAGAGCAGACTGTTAGAGGAGGAGAGAAGAGGAGGACAGGGAATGTGAGTAAAGAAAAGGCAGCAGGCAGTTCCAACTTGCCTTTTTTCTCCCCTTCAAAACATTTTTTTCTTATCCAAATTTGTGCAGATTTTAGGGTACTCATTAATCTGAAAAACAAGTATCACTTCCAGACCATTAGTGCCAGAGTGGACTGAAATACCAGCCAACTTGGGCTAATAGTGCCAGGGTCATTCAAAATACCAAGTGCCACATGCTATTAAGTGCCAGGGTGATTTGACAGAACATCCTGTCCAGGCTATTAATTCCAAATTGCAAATACCTCCTCAGCAGTTGATGTATAAATCAGCCAGCTATTTTAATTTTACAAAAGAAGTGTGATTATTGTTGCTCATGTGAAGGGGTGGTACTGGTAAAGAAAGAGACTTCTGATAATTTGATTGCATTTAAGTGCTATTGTTCCTGATTCCAAGTGGGATTATTGTTGATTATCAGTGAAAAAGTCATATTGTGCACCCTGATGGCCTTTGAAAAGTCTTGAATTTCTGCGAATTTCGTAAGATCCACCTCTACTGCAGGAGGAAACATAGTATGGTGCACATTTCCTACAGACTCTTCAGTGGAGTAGAGCACTATTCAGCAGTCTCCCCAGGAGCTCTACAAAACCTATTTCAATGTTCCAGCCACTGCTTAGGCATGGAAAGGACAGGAAGGTTGTACATGGTTTGCAAAATCAACTTATGTAACACCATGCCCCTGGATGGGTCATCGGCAGTGTAAATTGAATATGGGACCTCAGGATCTCCAAGCGTGAGCCTCTACTGCCTGAGCTAAAAGACTCACCCTTGTTAGGCAAGGCAGTAGCAGGTTCATCAACTCGCCGTGTGGCCCAGCAACAAGTAGAGGCGGACAGAGCGCCACATTGAGTGGCTGTGGGTTACACTTGCAAAAGCAAATGAGGAGGTTAACTCAGCCATCGTTTGGTCTCCATATAGAGTTGTGTTGTCCTGTAAAGTTGTGATACAAGCATTGAATGTAGAGAAGAAAAGTTGTTGTCCAGGGATGAATGAACTGATTCATGTAACATAAGAACTGGCCTGAATATTCATCCAAAACACCTATCCTATCACACCCAACTGTTTTGAGGTTTTAAAATATTAGGTTTATTTAAAAAAAAACATTTTTTCATTGTTATACTCTTCTGACCTTCCTAGTTCTGCAAGAAGCAGACACAAAAGTGCTAGACTACAAAAAGGGAGGTTGGTTCCTGTGGAATTTCAAGCCTTGCTCCAAAAAAGCAGTATCACCAATTTCGAGAGAGAATTTGTCCCTTTTTAGATTTCTCATCCAGTTTTGCAGAGAGTACAGATATCTCAGAGAAGGTTCTGATAAACGTCTGAACCTTAAAGTGCTTTTTCTGGGCTGAACCTGTGAATCATCTGAGGTTAGCTCATCACCAGCACTGAAAAATGTCATAGACCTGAGCCTGGAGCTGTCCCATGTGGCCAGGAGACCTCTGGGCACTGTAAAGAAAGAGTCAAGTATACAGTGTAACAGGATAGATGAAAATACAGAGCCCCATTAGTGGACTCCGAATGGATTCAGCAATTAATAGGCAGACAACTGGCCTGGAAGCATCATGGAATGCTACTTTAGTTTTGGTGGATTGAGAGTTAATGGTGCCAGATCCAATCTAACCAGAGGGCCCAAAACTAGTCAAAGACTGTCACAATAAGTGCTCATAACTCTTAAACATTTCTATCTGATTCTGATACATAAACTTTCTCCAGTACACAGGCTCAACATAGCACAAACACACAAAACAGGCAAGCCCTCATATAAAGTAGAACCACATTAATCAACACATTTTCCTACAACAAAAAATTGTAGCCACTTCCCACTTTTTAACAAAGATGTAATGCCAGACAGTGTTGTATTTAATGCACTTATATTACTAAGAATTTAGTTTTACAAAATAGGCAACAAGTCCACTTAGCATTTTATGTATTATCAAGTAATTAAAACTGAACTACAATTATCTTCTCAAAATACATAGAATATATTTTGAGAGATATTATCCTTGCTTGTGTATTTGTTTACATATCTGCCAAGCTCTATAATATGCAATGGTGCTCCCAGTTATTAGTGAGGTTCTGTTGTGCCGCATACCAGAACCCACTTTCAAATACTTAGATGTAATAAACACATTTCCAAAAACACAGAATCACCACTGCAAACAGCCAAATAACTCCAGCAGTGCTATTCAAAAAAGAAAAAAGAAACACACAACACGCCAAAAGCAAATAGAATGTATGAAAAAACAGCATCAATGTTCCCAAACAAAAATTCTCACACAACAGGTGTAAAAAAACAGCATCGATTTCCTCTTCAAAAACCCATCATGGAAGTTTTGAATATATTAGTTACATTTTGTACTGTGGTAGCTTTCACAAGCCCCATAGGGATAGATACCATACCAACACATGAGTACACATATTCCCTAACCCAAAGAGCTTAAAATCTAAGGTCCCAATCCTGCATTTGATTTTGCATGGGCTCAGTTACAAGACTGGGGCCTAGTTTAAGAAAAGATGCAAGTTACTAATAAATTCATGTATTTATATGGGCTAGCTAATTGTGACTGAGATCTAATCTCACTCATGGTTGAAAATGGTTTGGTCCTGTACACACAAGGAGATAAAATATTTTCAATATCAATTGAGAGGGAGTAAAAACAATGGTCAGTTTCCTAGGGTAGATGGTCCCTGAGAGAACAAACTTCAAAACTGATGCTTGCTATTTTTCTTATGTGATCTCCATAAGAAGTAATGCATTTGTTTTAAGGGAACATAAGTAAACGCATGTATTCTGACTGATACTAAGAAGTGTTCTACGTTTACAAATTTGAGGCTCTCAGAACTGAGATGGTACACTGTGACCTTCAAAAGCTTCTGATAGAACCAGAAGGAATACAGGTAGCAAACCTTTGTAGCATGAGCCAAAGTCACTGTTACTAATCCTTAAAATGCTGATCTGACATCAGCTTAAAACATCAGAGGAACTATGACACATCTTCATAGTAACACGTGATATTGTGTTGGTTTCAGTTATGAAATTCAAATATAGCATGATGAGGCTATGCTTCTTGGGAGTTACACGTATGTGTACGCGCACACACAGACTCATACAGCTTATTAATAGAATAGAGGGAGAATAGTAATGTAAAGGCTAATCCAGGCAAACTTGCTGAATTCATTTAAAGTAGAGGATATGTTTACCTGCCTTTTCGAATAGCAGGAGACCTGGGGAAAGTGAATCTCCCTTGATCTAGAAGAGGTGAGGCACCAAACGTAGCCCTCAGGCTTGCTGCACAGAAAGAAGTCTCAGCCTCTTCAAGAGCACTCTCCTTGCATCCTTTCTAGGATTCCTCAGGGTCCCCACAGAGGAAGGTGACAGAAGATGGGCATGCTGGGTGCAGACATGGGGCAGCTCCACATTAAGGGGGTAGGGCAGGAAGGACACATCCTTCCCCCTCTAGACCATAAATGAAAATGCTAATACAGGTAGGGGCTATTTGTTTTGTTGAGCCCTCTCCATGGTAGGATACCCCCTTAAGGGAGAATGTGACGGGGTGCACTCACCCCGCACTGGATGGGGGAGGCTTAACCCTATACGGTGGGCTGAGGAAGCCATGCCCCTCAGCTCTACTGGGCATAATCCAAATGCACTAGTATAAAAGGGAGCAGCTCAGCTGGGACTGAGTGACAGAGGGGAAGGACACTCAATGCAGGCTCCAGACGAGGAGCAGCCGAAGACCAAGGCCATGGGAGCCGGAGATGCCGCAACCCAGGCAAATGCCAGGATACCCATGGAGGCCCTGCAGAGTCCGGAGTTGCTGGGGACAGCGCAGACCGGGTAACCTGGAGAGTGGTGGCCCCTTCCCTGCCAACAGTGGGCTGTGGCCACTAGGCCATACCGCCCTGCTGACTGGGGCAAATACATTGACTTTGGCTACAGAGACATAAGTGCGGGTGCACTCACGCTGCACTGGACAGGGCACACGTGCCCTGTGACAGACACCTTTGGGCTGCCACTGACTGAGGAACTAAAGAGCCAGCACTATGCACACAGAGCTAGTGCAGATCCACAGACATTCAGTGGATCATAGATTCATAGATTTTATGACCCATTATGGCCTCCTTGAGTTTCACCAAGTGAGTATCGCATGAAGCATATAATACACCTCTATCCTGATATAACGCTGTCCTTGGGAGCCAAAAAATCTTACCGCGTTATAGGTGAAACCGCGTTATATCGAAGTTGCTTTGATCTGCCAGAGTGTGCAGCCCCCCCCCCAGCACTGCTTTACCGCATTATATCCGAATTCGTGTTATATTGGGTCGCGTTATATTGGGGTAGAGATGTATATGGATGAGCTAGAGATTATTGTTTATAATACTGAGAAATCTTTCTTGTTTGGAAGCAATCTGCAGGGACTTTACTAGAGCTTTGGGTAAATGTGGCTCCTAGCACCTGGAAAGGTGAAGGAAGAGAATGAGTGTTTCTGATTTCCGTTGCATGCAGGCAATTTTTCTGGCATGGCACTTTTTTTGGAAGGTCTGTAGATGCTTTTAGTAACGTGTAGAGGTTAATAGTGCTGCATAGACGAATACTGTACAAGTTGAGGTTTTATAGTGGCTTATGTTTATTAACAAATGTGGATGATATTTTATACCCACAGAGAGAATTTTCATCTGATGATTAGACACTCACCAATTATTGGCACCAATGAAACCAGTACAAAGTGCCCTGGCTGGTGAGAAAAATCAATATACAGTATTTTTAGCCTAACGTATCAAAATAAAACTAACAATCAATCAAACAAATATGTATAATTCAAGGAATAAATCATACATATAAACCTAAGGGCAGAATTTGGCGCTTAAATTTGAAATAATTTAAGCCCAAAATGGGAGAAATCCCTGCAGCAGAGGATGAATAACAAGCACTCTTAGTAGTAAAAAGGTTGTAAATGCTTTTCCCTAACTGTTTACATATAGCATTGGGCTTCTCGCAACCTCCTTGGAATTGCGCTTGGGCACACTAAGGGCCAAATTCATGCAGTCCCTGACTCCGTCCTTATTTAAAGCAAATGCTCAATGAAGTACACCTCTACCCCGATATAACGTGACCCGATATAACACAAATTTGGATATAACACAGTAAAGCAGTGCTCCGGGGGGGGGGGGCGGGGCTGCGCACTCCGGCGGATCAAAGCAAGTTCGATATAACACGGTTTCACCTATAATGTGGTAAGAATTTTTGGCTCCCGAGGACAGCATTATATCGGGGTAGAGGTGTAATTTCTTACCAAAGTCTCTTAGAAAGTTGGATTGAGTAATGTCTGAAGAATTTGGCTTTCAGTTGATGCACTTGTCAATAAAAATAAACGAGGCCAGTAGCATATACTTTTAAGAAATAAACTTCACTTATTGTTCTGGGGTTTAATTGAAAAAACAAAAAGTCTTTTGCAAAAAACTTTACTTTCATATGTGAAACAACCTCTAAGGCTCATCAGATGGCAACATTCTTTGCCATCCTCCTGTCTCTCACTTTGCATCCATCTCTGGTGACATGGTGAATTTTTTATCCCCGGGGCCAGCTTGTTAGCTGGACGCATGGCTGTTCATCATAGCCTAATAACAAATCCTGTAGGGCTACTCTAGACCCAGTATGAGATATTTATGTTGTGGCTTGCATGTTGTATAAAACACTATGCACTTCTGAAAGCATAAAGTAGAGTTAAAAAAAGAAGCAAATTTCATACAGCACTAAATAAAATAAATTATAGGCCCCAGATGATCTCATAAATCCTAAGGCAGAGTTCAGATGCAGTAATTAATTATCCCAACATGGAATTCATAATGATCAACTATTAACATGTGCATGGGGGACTGGCTGTCTCAGGATTTGGTAATGGGATAGGAGACTTTCACCTCTAGGTTGCTGATTTGAATCTGACCCAGATCTCTTGAGACTGAAGGCTGCTAGCATGTGTTGTTTGTTCTGTAGCGTATGTGAAATGAGATGAGGTTCTAAGCCTGGTTCCTAGTAGATATACATCTCCACCCCACAGACACCGTAACTAACACAAGTTACCTTCCCTTTCCTATTGGTCATCTCAGGTTACAGGCCAAAGAGTGATAGACTGTACTATCTTCTCACCCCTAGAGGTGGTCTTCCCAGGACAAGTACCTATAAGAAAGTACCACTAGCAATGCAGTGGCAATTAAAATAAACTGGGGAAGCCTATGACTGATTGATTGGCGATCCCTTGATTCGAGGATTACCTGTACCATGGATTTACATATGGATCCTGAGATGGGTCAGGAGTCCGATCCTGGAACTGCAAATCTGCCCGCAGTAGGTGCAGACATTTTGTGGCAGGCCAGCGGCCTGCTGGGAGAAAGTTATTTCTTTTTCCTTCCTCCTCTCTCTCTTTTCAGCTCTGAGGTCAAGGCACTTCTCCTCGAAGAGGGCCACTGCCTGATGGAGGATATGGCGCCATTGGGGTCAGTTGGTGGTTTGCTCTTCCCAGCTTGTGATGTCCACATCAGTTTTCTTAAGATACGCTTTCAGTGTGTCTTTGTAGCATTTCCTCTGCCCACCCTGGGATCTCTGACCATGGGTGAGCTGAGAGTAGAGGACTTCTTTTGGGAGGCGAGAGTCTGGCATCCACACACAATGTCCAGTCAAGTGAAGTTGGTGCATGAGGATCATTGCTGGTGACGTTGGCTTCAGTGAGGATGCTGGCGTTAGTGCAATGATCTTGCCACTTGACATGAAGGATCTTCCGGAGGCATTGTTGGTGGTACCTCTCCAAACTCTTGAGGTGCTGTCGATAGGTCAGCCAGGTTTTGCATCCATAGAGGAGTGTAGGAACAGTTATTTTATAGACCTGGATCTTGGTGTCCTGCCATAGGTCACGGTCCGTGAAAATGCATCGGAGCAATTTTCTAAAGGAAGCACTTGCACACTGGATCCTGTGCTGGATCTCGCTGTCGATTTTTGCATTTTGAGAAAGTTGGCTACCGAGGTAGCAAAGTGCTCAACTGCCTCCAAAGTCTGACCCTTGATGGTGATTTGTGGTGAGTCATGTGCAAGGCCTGAAGCAGGTTGATAGAGCACTTTAGTCTTCTCAATATTGAGTGAGAGTCCTAGGCTTCGGTAAACTTGTGCAAGAAAATCCAGTGTGGACTGAAGGTCATTCTCAGTGTGTGCAAGGAGGACGACACAATTATCAGCATACTGAAGATTAATGGATGCCCTGAAGACTTTAGGCTTTGAGTGGAGATGTCGAAGAGTAAAGAGCCGCCCATCCATTCTCTATTGAATATCAACTCCACTAGGGAGGTGATCTTTAACGAGGACCAAAATGACCGCTAAATAGATGGAAACCAGGGTTGGGGCAATAACGTATTCTTGCTTAACCCCAGTTTTGATGATGAAAGGTTCTGTCTCAAGGCCATTATAGAGAACCATGGCAGTCATCTGATCATGGAGAAGCCTTAGGACCTTAATAAATTTTGGAGGGTAGCCAAATCTGGCCAACATCTTCCACAGGGCTTTGCAACTGACAAAGTCAAAGGCCTTTGTCAAACTGATGAAAGCCATATACAGGTCCTGATTTTGCTCCCCAGACTTTTCCTGGATTTGGCAGGCAACAAATATCATGTTGGTTGTCCCGCAGGATGGTCTAAACTGCACTGAGATTCTGGCAATATTTCCTCAGCAAGGAGAAGTAATTGATTTAAGAGGATATGGGCAAAAATTTTCCCTGCTGTAGATAGCAAGGCAATGCCTCGATAATTTCCACACTCTGACTTATTGCCTTTATTAAAGATTGTAAAAATGTTAGCGTTTCTCAAGTCTTCTGGAATCTTCTCATTATACCAGATATGAAGAAAAAGTTTGTGGAGCTTCCCTACCAGTTCTTCACCTCCAAACTTGTAGGTTGTTTAGGGGAAGCTTATATCTGCAGCTGTTTAGGCTGTATATAATTACTAAATTTATTTAAAGGAACACATAATAAATTATATAAAGAATGGGAGGCTGAGGAAGTGCTTACATTCAAGTGTGTAAATGTTGACTGATCCAAACCCTTCAGAGGGTTCTCCAAATCTGAACAACTCCAGTTTGCTCAACCCCTAGTGTCAAGCAGAAGTAGCGTAAGACAAATTGCTATGGGACATTTTCTCTAGTACGAATAAAACATGGCCAAATATGTATAGTTGGGGATAATCCTGCACTGTCAGGAAGAGGAACTAGGTGATTTAATAGGTTTTTCCTTCGTTAACTTTATGACTTAGGTTATATGGCTCCTGTCTGTTTTCACAAAGGAGTGAAAAATCAGATATGCTAGTAGCTTGCACAACTATTAACACAGTACCCTCCCATTTATTCAAAAGGCCTTGGGGACAACCCAAACTTTTGGATAACTGAGCATTTGGTTAAATGGAGGTACTCTTTTGAGCTGCAGTTTCACACGGATATAGAAATACAGGAAATAAGGGGAGTAATACTGATATTTCCTTAATACTGTACTTGATACTTTATTACAAGTAAAAACACCCAACTTTACTGAGTTTAATAAAACACCAAAATTGTATTAAAAGCACCGTGGGCATAATTTAATTCTGAATATTATATCTTCTTTAAAAAACTGAATAATCACAGTCTGTTGTGATTGAGATCTCTTTTTGCACAGCCTTCTGAGGCAGTTGATGCAATAGAACTGCTATACAAATACAAAACCATTGATTAGCACTAATACTGACATTACCCTGCCAGACATTTGTTGCTGCTGAAACAGGATTAGGCCCAGTAACTGCAGATAACCACTCAGAACCGCTATACAAATACACAACCATTGATAGTGTTAACAGGTGCTAAGAGACTAATTGAGACCTTATTAGCAGGTGATTATTTAACACGAGGAACACACTGTGGATTCAGATAACTAGGGTTTTTGGATAAAGAAAATTCGGATAACTAGAATTATACTGTATTTGTTTACACTTCATTGTATTCCAGAGAAAGGTTTTAATTATACTGAGAGATTGAAGCAGGGACTTGACAGGAAAACTCTATTGTAATACACAGAACACAAAAAAAACGGCACTTTTCAGCACCCCCCCAAGTCAACATGTTTATAAAAGCAATAAAGCAGTGGAGTATTATGATCGGATTAAGCACAATGGTTAATCTAGATCACATGCTCTGAAGAAATCCCTTAATTTCTGGGAAATGGGGATTTTGAACCAAATTCCACACAGTATTTGATCATTAAATCCATCCATTTCAAGACTTTGGCATTACGTACTGTATCAAATTCATCCTTGTGAATGAGAAAGATGTTTGACTATAATTTACAAGACATCTTTATGCATTATAATATTGACCATAGATGTCAATACGTATAGAGTACAGTATTCTTAACTATTAGTGACTTTTCAGAATTCAATGCAAAAATTTTTATGGCAAGAAACAAATATAAGGCTATATCTTGTGGTTTATGGAAATCTAACAGAGAATAATAAAAATGAGGATAACCCCACAACCTATTTTCAGTTATATCCAATGGTTTGTTACCCCCCAAAAATAAGTATATCAACTGTTTAACAATTACACAAACAATTGTAAAGTATTTTAAGAATATATTTACATTTTAAATTTTCCTTTATTTTTTCAGTTTTAATTAAAAGAAAACCAGGAAGTAATTAATTATTCCCAATCAAATTTTTAACCTTTCACTGCTCTTCTGGGTGTGTTTTTTAAATCCAAATGAATTTTCCATTTATAACTATAAGAATGAATGTGAGAATATACTGGACATTTATGCAAACTTTTTAGGGGTGCTTCCCCATGTCCAAGGTATACATATGCACATTGCCTCTTTAATATTAGAGTTTCTCTACTTCCTTCCAATTACATTTACATCTTAAGCGGTTGATAACAAAAACCTTCATGTATATAGCTCTTTTCATCCCAAGGATCCCAAATGCAATATGTATTCTAAATGCAGCCACCTCTCTTCTGGTGGAACAGGACAACCTTTTAACAATTCACAGAAGCACTACCCAACAGAATGGGACAGAAGGTTAAGAAGAGAATGAAGTGATTTCAGGAGGAATTTAAATAATCATACTATAATTGGAAGTCTAACACCCTTATCTTTGTGGAAAACGTGATGGGATCTTTAATGACTACATGGGTGCAGAAGAATCTCGTGTCTTCATCACTTGGGATATTAAAGAACAACAACAAAAATTAAAAAAAACTAAGCTGACATAGGACCAGAGGGAATCTGCACCAACAGGGGGATAGATTAGACACTCTAATATGTCTTTTCCATTTCTAATTTCTATAATGGAGTAATCTTGATTTTTACATTGATCTGAAAGACCTCACCTTCAACAACACAGTGCTCTCAGTGGTTCTGATTGTTCATGAAGAGAGCCACCTGAGGAATCATCAGTCCCATTCCATGTAGCATCCCTCCTTTGCTTAGAGGTCTCCAAGTACTGACCAGGCCAGACATGTCTTAGTTTGTGAAAGCTAATGAGATCACACAGCCCAAGAGGGTAAGGATTCAAGTCCCATCCACAATGTCAGATTACTTCCCAAAATTCCTTGGATTTCTGCTTGGTGCTCTTGTCTTCTATTTCTTTCTCTCTTTGTGGGAAGAGAAACACACATTGCTTCCTCTACATCATACATTTGTGTGGTAGTAATGAATTCCTCATTATTCCCTAAGGGTACTGACTCACTCACTTGCATCTGAAGCGATGTAAACTGGAATTTGTATCTTTGTGAAGGTCAGCTGCAGTGCACATGAACAGGTCAGAATGCTAATGAATATCAGAGATATGCTGGCAGTACAAATGTGAATGCAGAATCAGAATACTTTGTGGCTGTCAGGATATTGTATTGCTTGCTAGATTGGACAACAGGAGGATAGCAGCTAGCCATTTAAAAGGTTCCAATCAATGAGAAGAAGCTTGCCTATATAATGGAAAATCCTCAATGTCTGTCAGAGGGAAGTGTATAGCTATTTAAAAAAATCTTTGCTTGCCAATTCCCAGAAAATTCCTTGTCACCTTTCATATTTCACAAATCCACTGGAGAAACAGAGATAATGTACTGGTGTTTAACAAGTCATAGAATCACAGAAATTAGAGACATTCACAACCTATTAGGTCATTTCATCCGGCTGCTGGATTATCCTCTGGGCAAAGCATACAAGGCTACAATCTAGTTATAAACAGCGTCTACCCCTTCTTTTTGGGAGATTAATCCACAGTCTAATCATGGATGGAGAATTACACTAATCTGGGATGGAGAATTACACTATATTCAGCCCCGGGACCATGAGCAAAAGTATTTGTAGATGAGGAACGAGTGACAGATTTAAGGTTTAACAGCTGTCTTGCAAACCATCACTTCCTAACTGAACACAGCATTCACTTCTAGTTCTAGTAACTTGTGAGATCAGACCTTTAAAGTCATATCATTCTAAATTGCATCTTTCTTTTTTCTCTGTTTGAATTCTCATGCTAGTTTAGAAGTTAGTCTTTTGTAATGAGCATTCTAGAAATCAGTGCTTTGTACCATAAAAACTATAAACATTAACCTCTTTCACAAGCTTTCAGCTGCTAAAATCATGTAGCAATTGAAATGGAGAAAAGATAGCAAATTGGCAGAGTGATTTAATTTTAAGGTCCAATATCTGACAAAATTCTAGAATTAGAAAAACTTTGGCTGTCCAGTACAAAATACTTTCACTGTTATTAGTAAAGAACCAGTAAAGAACAAAGCTGCACAACCCTAATACACACTAAAATCTCCCCAAAACATACTGTAGCCTTATAGATGGATGGGTATATTTTGATTAATCTTTTACACTGCTCTGGTTAAAGATTTGGTCTCCTGAGGGCTACAGAATCAGGAATATTATTAGTATTAAGAGACCCTAGAAGCACACAAGAAACAATTCCAGTTTATTACAAATTACTTTGTTAACAAATTCAGTAAGCAGAGAAACAATCTCACAAATACTAAAATACAATAGCAGACAGAGAATGCAGAGAGTTTAGTCCTATGACCAGCATCACTCACATTTCCTGCTGGGGGACCCTGGAAAGTCAATCATTTTTGCCCTCCTCCTCGTTACCCATGGTGGTTGTTCTGCTATCTCCCTGTGCCTTTCTTCCCCCAGCACATACACTGGGCAACAACTTTTATCTGAGTTATGCTTATACCTCCTAAGGCTCATACATATACATAGGGAAAAAGGGGTTGACATCCTTATTTGCACTTCCACACCCCATAAACTTTGAGGTGCTCCACTTTTCATAGGTTATCCTCTTAGTTCCCCTTAGCATCTATGAAGACAAGTCCCAGTGGTAACCTGCAGTTACTGCAGAATTTCTCATGACCATACAATCTGGTGTCTTGCAATCTAGACAAGTACATTCTGACATTTTCACAAACATCACTCATTGGCACATTCTTTACAATAAATTGTAACTTTACTGGTACAGGGTTATTCCTGGGTAACCTACTTCTGTCAACGATCCTTAGGCCTAAAACCTAGTATGGCTAAGCTGAAATATTACAGGCCTCAATCTGTAGGTCTTGCATTATAGCCTTACTTTGCTTATATACCTAATACACACTCATCACTCATACATGCTGTTAACCTTACACTCTGAAGATACTATCCTACTTAAATCTATCCATCACACATGAATTAATTTACTTAACCACAACAATAAATCCTCTATTCGATGATTAAATGAAATAATTGGCTACAATCCATCCCCTCCCTCCCAACTGCATACACAGCACAAAACAAGAACACAAGACAACCATGCTAATACCACTGCACCAAAACAAAATATCAGAGAAAATAAGGATTTCGATCACTGCTAATATCTTTTCTTTTCAGGACACCTTCTTTATACTGATTTTTCTTGGCTCAGTTTCATCCCTCTACTCCTATTTATAAGCTATTGGGCCATACTTCATATTTCCTCTCCCATACTCCCAAATATCTGTTGACAGTTGTCACATCCCCTACTTAGTCACATTCCTCTCCTTTGTTTTTCCTGTTAGAGACCAGTATTAAAACAGCAGTTAATGAACTCAGCCTTTTTTGAATAATCATTAATTAAACTCCCTCCCTATTTCTTACTCTCTAGTCTTTCATTCTCTTTCCCCTCACCTGATATATTTGTGGGGAAGCTGTTTTTGTTCCTTTTGGACCCACTGGACCAGATTCTGATCTTCACTGCACTGATGTAAATTGGAAATGTCATTTCTATGCTGTTGTACAATCCATGGAGTTTGCAGTACTGGCAATTCTCACTCACCTCCCTACAACAATAGAGTTTAAAATTAAAACATTTGGTTTTGAACAGTTTATATTCTGAAATATGAGCAAAGTTACAAATGTAGCCAGTGGTCATGAAACTGCCCTTTTATAAATTTTGCCAGAGGATTTAATTCAATGACCTGTGAATTCTGTACATTACTATTTCGTTTTGTTTTTATTTTACTGCCCCTTAATTCCACCAAGTGTCCTTTTACTCTCATAAAAGAAGACAGGATCAAAAATGAGAAACTGAACCCTATTCATTATACCCTTTATCATTTTAAATATCTCAGTCAAATTCCCTCCTATTCTTCCAGACTCTTGGCTAAATAATCCTAGTTTATGTAGACTCTTGGGTATACATCATGCTGTACCTTGGTATCTCCAACCATCTTCATTCTCTTGACCTATTTCTTTCTCCATTATACCTTTCTGAAGGTGAAGTGGCCAAAATTAAAGAGAGTGCTCCAAATCCTGGTTTATCATTTTTCATAGAACAGACCCGACTCCGTTTTTGGCAGTGAAAACCAGTAGTAACCACAGTGAAGTCAATAAAGTTACACTAGTGTGCGAAAGGCTGGTATAAAGAAGCAGAGAGGCAGACTTAACGTCATTCTAAAATATTTTTATGTACTGTTTTCTTTTCCTTTTTTTAAATGTGCAAAACATGTTTGTGTGTGTAAATCAGGCTGCATACTGAATAGATATCTTAATTGAATGATCCACAATGGTTCCTTATTGTTATCAGCAATCCACACCAACTTGCTGTCTAATTTTGTCTTTCCTAACTACTTCTAAGGTGCTTATTGCCTTGGTATCCAAGTGTATCCATTTTAGGGTGCCCAGACAGCAAATGTGAAAAATCGGGACAGGGGTAGGGGGATAATAGGAGCCTATATAAGAAAAAGACCCAAAAAGCGGGACTGTCCCTATAAAATTGGGACATCTGGTCACCCTAATCCATTTGCCTCAAAACAATTATTAAATATCAGCAGTTCTAATACCAGTTCTAATACCTGGGGTCCCCCAATACTAATTAAGGCCCAAATGGATCATGTAAACATATACATAATTTTACTCACGTGAGTAGCCTCAAAGTCAGAGGGGCAATTCACACAAGTAAAATTATGCATATGCCTAAGTGTTAGTAGAATAGGGGTCTAATTTACTAATACCCCCCACTCTTTGGCTTACTGAGATCACCAGAGAGAACAAGATCCTCTAACGTGAATTGTAGTCTGGGCTCCATTTTGGGGCAAGAGAGCATAGAGTGGTTGATCCTGCAGCCCCTACTACACACGAGTAAGGCAGAACTGGTGCCTAAATCTTTGAAGAAGTGTTTGCTGCTGCTGCTCTAATATTAAAAGAATGAGTGGTTTTTCCTGATGCTGCTGTTGCTGTGAGACTGTGACTTTCCGCCTGCAAACAAACACAGGGGCAATGTGACTGTGTACAATGAAGTGTTTCCCTTTGTATACCTGCAGAACAATGCTGTTTTGAAACACTATTTTAGAATTAAGAAAAACACAAGTTACACAGTCCTACCCTCTTTCAGAGCATTAAAAATGCAACATCTTCAGAGGCTTTCCCATTCTCTGTTATCTTTCCTCAATGGTCTTGTTAGTAGTTTCTTCTCTTGTCCAGAAGTCTTCTAAAGCAGGAAGAGAATTATTCTGCTCACAAATAGGTGCAAGAGGAATATAAACAGAGCAGTGCATGTTATATAAAACTAGGGGAAGAAAAAAGCATCTTAGGTAAATACCAAGCTACTTATTTTATGATTTTTAAATGTCATTCTTTTGTCCAATATTGACTTTTTTATATGGAAGATAAATTATAGATCCTGCAGCACTTGTGAGACTATGGCTCTCTTGCTTTGACACAGCTGGTCAAGTTAAGAATTGAAGTCATAGTAATTAGTTATGAGTTTCTTAGTACCGAGGAGCCAGACCAGGACGAGAAAACTTTGTGAGGTTACCGCTCAGGGGGGAAGGCAAAACTCCTGGGAAAGAACCAGACTGTCCGGTAAAGGAGTACCCTACAGCATCTGGATCTTGTTGCTACAAATAGATGTTTCTTAGGGCACCTGCTTGCAAGACAGAAATACAATATACAACCTCTGGCTCTCATCCTCTCTCAAACAACTTATTTTTGAGGTCAAAATATTTGAAAATACATGGTATAGTGAAGGGAGGATCTTCAACAGAATCTCAGTCATAGTACCTTCAACTCTAACCTTGGAAATCAGTGGTGTGTGTGTACAGTCACTGAACTAATAGGTGGAGGATAATAAGAGGAAGCAATAGAATCAGAAAGTGGGTCACAGGGAAGGAATTAACTGATATAACCGCACAGCAAAGTTCTAGGAATCATGTAGAAGAGCAAGTGTCGGAAGGCAAGGGAAGAAGGAGAAGAGAAGCTTCAGGGAGGATGTGGTGGGTAGAAAGAAAGGGCTTGTCTATATAGTCCATTAATCTGCACTGGAGGGGAAGTAAATTCTAGCGTGTTGCATACTAACTGGCCCATGTGGACCCAGCAAACACTATTGTGCACTAGAATTCATGCCCCTCTACATGGTGCATTACTCTGCATTAGACAGCCCAGAAAATCAATGGACCTAATTGTTTCAGAACCCAATTGTCTCAGACATTCAGGTTTTCAGTAGTACAATGAACATGTAATTATGTTCCTATTGTTATGCCATTTGGTAATTCTGTGATGCACAAATCCTTAGTCCTCTCTTTAGAAATGCCCTGTAATTTTGATTTTGCCACCATAAATGGAAGCTGGAAACTAAATTTCAAGAATAATTCAAATAGAAGAAGCTTTTGTAATCTTGAGGTTAAGACACTAATCTAAGACTCACAAAATCTGGGTTTCATTCCCCTTCTCTTCCTTGGGCAAGTCATTTATCTCGGTGTCTCAGTTTCCCACTTGTAAAATGGGAAAAACATTACTTTCTTTAGCTGTTTTGTCTATTTAGACTGTAATCTCCATGATGCTGGGACTTTTTCTTGCTATGTGTATGAACAGCACCTAGCAGGTAAGGCCCCAATGTTGGCCAGAGCCTCTAGTTGCCACTGTAAATCAACATAAATGGAAGTTGAATGTTTTAAATTGGTAGTTAGACCTAAACAAATTAAGTTGGATTGGGTTTGGAGAGGCACTCCAAATTTTGGTTCCTTATCCAAACACTATCCAAAATATTCACATTTTCTGAGTATGCCATACTGATTAGAATTCTTGTGAGGAATCCAATATTTCTATTTTTGGTCCTGAATTATACTAGGATATTCAAAGGCATGTGAAAAAAGATTAATAATGTGGGAAAAACTTAGGTGAACTTTGCCCACAAGTAAGGGTTGGTTCAGGTTAAGCTTTGCTGAAGTTTTGGGATGATGCTTTTTAAAAATGGAATCAATTTAGCCGTTCCTCTTAGGACTGTAGTTAAGAAAAGAAAAGAAAAAGCTTAACAGTTATTATTAAAACACTTCCCCTATAGATTTTTTTTAAATTTATCCCTAAATAATGCCACCCCTTCTCTAACAATAGCTATATTTAACAATAACTTTGTTTCACTACTAAATTCAGGTAGAGCTCATTGAAAAGTTTTGGGGGTGGCAATCCTGAAAACACGGTTGATTATTTTCTCTTTTTCAACAAAATTTGAAATGTTAAGGGAAAAATTATTTTAAAAATGAAAATTTGGAAAATTTTGACTGGCTCTAATTTTGGGATAGTTTTAAAGTATGTACTTGTTTTATTACCTAGCTGATATTTTAAAAAATGAGACAATGCTCAGCTAGAAGCTGTGTTCTACTGTCCTGCAGATCAGATAAACAGTGCCCTTAAAAAGGCTGCACATTGCACAGTAGATATTTATTTCAATTATCAGGATAGTCTCTGTATTGGGGAAGCTATGGACAATAAGGAGATTGTCAGAATAGGAGGAAACCCTCTCAATATCAGCCGTGTCCAGTGAGGTCCCTCTCGTAACACATTGTGTCTGGGATGGAAGGCTTTCTCCCTCAACTTCCTAAATGCCCTTCTACACAGCACAGGATGAAGGGACGGGAAAGGACATAGCTTCAAGAGTAGTTCTTAAGCATGATGCTGTTACCATACCAGGGCATGTGAATAGAAACTACCAGGATGTGTCAAAAATCCCTTCCCCTCTGCATGTTAAAGTGGAGGATGACAAATCTAGAAACACGTTTGACTTTGAGGTTTCTAAGGTGTTGTTACTACAGCTGGTCAAAAAATAGAAAAAACGGTTCTGAAAAATTTCAAAAACTTTGAAGTCATTTTCCAGGGTTTGAAAAGGAACAACATTTCTGGGCATATGAAATATTTCAAAATTCGAACATTATCAAATATGAAAATGTTTTCAGTTTTTGGTTTTCCTTTTCCTTCTTCCATTTTCCTCTTTCTGTTTTGTCACTAAAAAGGGGAGGAAAAGGGGGGAAAAAGGAGGTAAGCCAGGCAACACCATAATCTGAAAATCATGCTACATTTTTCATTTTCTAATTTAATCAAAACAGAAAAAGACCCAAATCCCAGAAAATTTCAGAAAAAAACTTTTTCAAGAAAACTTCCAAATTACAAGAAATGGCCACTTTTCAAAGAAAAAAAATGGTTTGAAACATTTTGGCCAGCTCTAGTTGTTAATAAATGGGAAAAAAGAATTTTTGAAATGTGGGTTTTGAGCTGAGTGTCCGATTAGTTTAGTATAGCTACCAGCTTACTTGGTAGTTACACATTCTTTTCAAATTCAAGATTTTCAGAGGCTCTGGGCAGCCACAATTCCAAGTGATATCCATGGGAGCTGGGAGTACTCAGCACCCCTGAAAATCAGAAGAAATATATTAGGCATATATTGCCTGTGAGGTTTTCAATTAGTTTAATGTGTTTTACATTTATCTCCAAACTTCAGTAATTCACCCCTCCTATAATCTATTGATGTTTCCTAGATAGTGACTTTCCCTTTTCCATCAAGATGCTTATTCGGATTGGTATGTGCATGTATAGAACATCCTACTCTCCCGATGTAATCTGTACCTCTGTGTGTAGAGAGTAAGTAGCTACAGTATGTAAAATATTACCCTTGAAGGCTGGAACTCATCATTATGATGGAGGCCCAGCAGGTAGCAGAATGAACAGCCACTGGCCCATGAATTAGGAGCCTGGAGTGTCATACAGCTTTGTTGATACCCCAGAGGGAGGGAAAAAAAGCCTTGGTAGACTAAATCTACAGGTCTCAGAATTCCACATCACTGGAGCACAAGCCTCCCCCCCACCCCCTTTTTGCTGCTTCATTAGCCGCCTGCTGAAGGACAACTGTTGCAGGCAGAAAATGAACATTTCGTAAGGGGGTGACAAACTACACAGCTCATTTCTCTACTGCACTATGTGGGATTGTCTTTTGTTTGTTTGTTTTTTAAAAGCCTTAGACTTGGGCAGAATATAATTTTTGAGGAAATACAACCACGCGGTGAAATAACTGATTTATATATTCAAGAGTAAACACTCAGGGCCGCCAGGTTGAACACGCTTCAATTGCTGTGTCAGGATGGGAACTGGGTTGTTTGGATGTCAAAAGCACAAAAGACACATCAAATCTTTCTGCGTATGTGGAAACAAGATCTTGCATGTGATATGCATACAGAGTAGGGCTGCAAGAATCAGACAAATGGATTGAGTCACCTGTAAGACAAGCATTTGCAGATTACATATTGTGTTCAATTACAACATGGTTCTGGAAATTGTATAAATTATTGCAGTGTCAAGTCAGAGGAAGGTTACATATAGCCTTCTCAATTGGATTTATAGGCTTATTTTTGTGTATATTTTTAACAAAAACCCAGACATTTTGCTTTATCAAATTCCACATATTAAATGTATTCTTATTTAATTGCTGACACTGTCACTGTAATTGCTTCAAACCAAGGAACTTACAGTGGAAGTCCCTGATCCTGCAGACAATCAGTAGGGTCAGATACTTAAGTTAATAATGTACGTAAGTGATTGCAGGGTCAGGGTCTAAGAACCTGATCCTGCAAACACTTAACCCCAAGGGTCACTTCTATTAGGAGCCCCGTTGAAGTCAGTGGAACTCTTCACCATGAGTGAAGATTCTAAAGTGGTAGCAATCCACAAACCAAAGATCTTTTAATTACGCCCTTCTGCATATTTTACATGGAAATAGGCAAATATGAGTCTAAGGATTTTCTTGCCTTAACCAAACCAGGATTTCCATTATTTCACACACTTCTCTTTAACTTCACAAACTTCTTTGAACTCTAATTATCCCAAGTCCACAATTATTGGACATGTCAGTGCCCCCTTGTGATAGACGTTGCATTGGCATATAGTAAATGACAATCCCTGCCCCAAATGTTTATCAAGTACAAATATTTGCTTCAGGGTTAAAGTTTTTCATTCACTCATCTATGGGCTTCTTCCCATAACTCCAGAGTCTGCCTCTCTCTGTTGAACCTAGAGCCTTCAAATGAGCTAGAAAGGGTCCAAACACATGACCTTGTTTTCCCTTCATCAATATGACTCAAGGTTCTTTTTTCTTGCTATTATTAGAAATGTTTCTCAGATTTGCCAGTATAGGACAAGGTCCCATTGCATCTTTACCGTTTTTAAAATGACAAACTGCATTGAACTGCCAGTAAGCAGGCACTTCCTAGATCAATCACAACCACTTCTCTAATCTAAAGGAACTCAGAACACCATCCCCACCCAACCACTTAGACATGAGGTATCTCTCCTCCAAACTTTTATCCAGGAAACTGTATGGACAAACATGATGGACCATGGAGTGAATCCTAAAGGTCAACAAATTCTGACTCTGGTGAGGGGAATGACTACATGGGTCATGGACCCTTCATCAAAAATGCCCTACAGTCAGCCTTAAATCTTGGCACTTTTAGTCAGAGTGCCTTGGCAGACCTCAGCTTTCGAGAGGGTATGTAAAAGGGAGGCACTGTCTGAAGTAGCCAGAATCCAGACCACATAGGGTTTAATAGATTAAAATAACTTGAATTGCACTCAGAAGCACATAGGAAACCAGTACTCACACAGAGTTTAGGCTTAGTGTGCTTGTCATGGCTCGCTCAGCTAAGCAAGCGGAAAGCCATGTTGTGCACTAGCTGAAGGCTCTGAGCAGTTTCCAAGGATGCTCCCTAAATAGAGGGCATTACTAAGATAATCTAACCTAGAAGCGACACGACAAACCAAGCATGTGGCTCATGGCCCAGGGAAGGCTGATTTTCTCTTTGGAGATATTTGTGTGTTACTCTTTCTTATTTTTTAAAAATCCACATGCTGACATTATTTCTGTGTGAGCCTCTTACTTTATTTTGAAACATGCCACCTCCGCTTTTTTTTTTTTTTTTGGATAGGCACATATCTAACAGGCTGAGTATGTTATTGGCTTTAACTCCAGATGCATAAAGTATGGTGTGTTTTAATTTTCCAAGCTGCAACTTATCAAAGAAAAGGAGTGGAATATAAAGCAAAAGACAGCCCATAATAAAATCTGCCTCTGATTAGATTAGAAGTACAAAGATATTGGCAAACACAGCAGGTCCAAAACTCCTAGTAGTCATCACAGAGGTAAAAAAGTCACCCTCAGAGCCTTATTTTAGCCAATGCAGGGTGAAGGCCACCATTACCATGAAATAGTATTGCTGCTTTTTAAAATATCTTCTGATTGTTGTCAAGCTGTCATGGTATTTGTTCCCTCAAATCACAATGCAAACTAATCATGGCACACCACCAAATCATGATCTAGTAACACTGCCAGTCTCAGGCCTGGTCTACACTAGGTGTTTATGTCGAAGTTAGCGCCGTTACATCGAATTAACCCTGCACCCGTCCACACCGCGAAGCTATTTAGTTCGACATAGAGGTCTCTTAAATTCGACTTCTGTACTCCTCCCCAACGAGGGGAGTAGCGCTAAATTCGACATGGCCATGTCGAATTAGGCTAGGTGTGGATGGAAATCGACGCTAATAGCTCCGGGAGCTATCCCAGAGTGCACCACTCTGTTGACGCTCTGGACAGCAGTCCGAGCTCGGATGCTCTGACCAGCCACACAGGAAAAGCCCCGGGAAAATTTGAATTGCTTTTCCTGTCTGGGCAGTTTGAATCTCATTTCCTGTCTGGACATCGTGGCGAGCTCAGCAGCACTGGCAACGATGCAGAGCTCTCCAGCAGTGATGGCCGTTCAATCTCAGAATAGAAAGAGGGCCCCAGCATGGACTGATCAGGAAGTCTTGGATCTGATCGCTGTGTGGGGCGATGAGTCCGTGCTTTCCGAGCTGCGATCCAAAAGACGGAATGCAAAGATTTACGAGAAGATCTCTAAAGACATGTCAGAGAGAGGATACAGCCGGGATGCAACGCAGTGCCGCGTGAAAATCAAGGAGCTGAGACAAGGCTACCAGAAGACCAAAGAGGCAAACGGACGCTCCGGATCCCATCCCCAGACATCCCGTTTCTACGAGGCACTGCATTCCATCCTAGGTGCGGCCGCCACCACTACCCCACCACTGACCGTGGACTCTGAGGATGGGATATTGTCCACGCCCGGTTCCTCGGACATGTTAACGGACGGGGAAGATGAGGAAGGAGATGAGGAGGACGAGGCAGTCGACAGCGCTTACAACGCTGATTTCCCCGACAGCCAGGATCTCTTCATCACCCTTACAGAGATCCCCTACCAACCGTCCCCAGCCGTTCACCCGGACACAGAATCTGGGGAAGGATCAGCCAGTAAGTGTTTTAAACATCTAAACATTTATTTTTAACAGAACAGGAATATTAAGAATAACAACAATGGGTTTCTCATGATTAGTTTGCCCTAAGCGCTTAACGTTTCAGTCCTGGGCAGTGCAACTATTGAAAAAAAATCTAACAATGTCCGGTTTAGCATGATTGTCCTGCCCAAGCCGCTCTACTGTTTAGTCCCTGCCAGTGCAGCTACAGTAAAATGCGGTCTATATGTCCGGGGATAGAGCAGAAATCCTCCTGGGACATCTCGAGGAAGCTCTCCTGGAGGTAATTGGAAAGCCGTTGCATCAGGTTCCTGGGGAGAGCGGCCTTATTGGGTCCTCCATAGTATGAAACGTTTCCGCGCCACGAGACAATCAAGTACTCAGGGATCATTGCCCTGCAGAGCAGGACGGCATACGGCCCTGGTCTTTGGAGGCTTTCTCGAAGCATTCTTTCTTTCTCACTGTCTGAGATCCTCATCAGGGTGATGTCGCTCATGGTGACCTGCTTTGAATTAGGTAGGGGAATGTTAGTGTTGGGACTGCTTGCCCGTTCCTTTACAGAACTGTAACCGCTGGTTTGCAGCCACGCGGTGGAGGTGGGAGAGGGGCAGCATACAGGGATCTTTCCCGGGGACAGCCGCGAGGGGGTGGGACAGGGGCAGAGTTCCTGCTTGCCGGATTGCTGGCAGCAGGGACTGGCATTGCTTTCAATATGAAAGGAGGCCAGTGCTACTATTAAAGTTTTAAGCTGCCACATGTCTACGGCTTACCATGTCTGCCTGCTACACAAATTCCGGTGTGCTGCCCCGCTTCTCAGATCTGCAATGCAAGACCCCAGGCACTGAATGCGAAGGCCGAGAATTCGACCTTGTCCTGAGTGCGCATGTGATAGGTGCTGTGCATGGTCTTGTTCACAGAGAAAGACTATGTTCTTTGTTCACAACTACATTTATCTTTCACTCCCTTTTTCCCATTCCCACAGCCACATCTGCGACTGTCTCACAACCTAGCCTGGCATCACACTCCCAGAGGCTAGCGCAGATTAGGCGTAGGAAGAAGAGGACACGGGAGGACATGTTCTCGGAACTTATGGGCTGCTCCCGAGCCCAGGCAGCACAGCAGACCCAGTGGCGGGAGAACTTGTCCCAAATGCACCAAGCACACATGGAACGGGAGGAGAGGTGGCGGCAGGAAGACCAGCAGGCGACTCAAACGCTGCTTAAACTAATGAGGGAGCAAACGGACACGCTCCGGCGCCTTGTGGATGTTCTGCAGCAATGGAGGCAGGAGGACAGAGCCCCGCTGCAGTCTATCTGTAACCGCCCTCCCCCGCCACCAAGTCCCATACCCCCCTCACCCAAAGTGCAAAGAAGGAGGGGCGGCAGAGTCCATGCAAACTCTCACTCCACCCCTGCAGACAGCTCTAGTAGTAGAAGGCTCTCATTCCCCAAAATTTGACAAGTTCTTTCCTTCCCGCCTCACACAAGCCCCCGTCCAAGTTTCACCTCCCAGTTTCATGTGTAGTTGATAATAAAAAATACGTTTCTGTTAATTACTGTTTCCATCATGTTCTTTTGGAGGAGGGGGGGAAGGGGGTTGGTAATTGGACAGGACAGTCACCTTTAGCAGGGTACATAGGCGGGGGCAGGTCCAGCAGCAGGGCACATACACAGTGCAGTCACTAGTTACCCTGGTCATTCTGGGAGGTGGTTTTCATGTTCTGTGGTGGGGGGTGGGTTGCTCTGTGACTTTGTGGCGGGGGAGGGCAGTTACAGGTCTTATGCGGCGGTCCTTATCCTGGATCACAGAGCCACGCAGCAGGGGATCTGTAACCGTCCTCCCCCTGCCACAAAGTCACATAGCCCCCCCATACACACAGTCCCGATCAGGAGGGGTGACAGGCTCCGTTGAAACAACCAGTCCACCACAGCGGAGCCTGTCAATCCTGGAGTTTAGAAGCGTCATTTGCGTCACTACACTACACCCGCTCCCCACCACAGTCTGCGTCCCAGGTTTAAAACATTCCCGTGAAAACAGTAATAAAGAAAACGGTGTTCATTAACAAAGTAGAAGTGATTTTATTTCTAAACGTGTGTTGGAAGGGGGTGAAGGGGGTATGTAACTGGAGAGGATAGTTAACATTAACTGGGTAAAGAAACGGGGGCAGTTTCAGCTTCTCTGTACACAAACTTAAAAGTCACAGGTTACCCTGCTCACTCAGGAACCTAGCTTTCAAAGCCTCCCGGATGCACAGCGCGTAATCAGAAGCCAGGCTATTTGCCTCAACCTCCCAACCAGCCATAAAGGTCTCCCCCTTGCTCTCACAGAGATTGTGGAGCACACAGCAAGCTGCTATAACAATGGGGATATTGGTTTCGCTGAGATCACAGCGAGTCAGTAAGCTTCTCCATCTCCCCTTGAGATGGCCAAAAGCACACTCCACCACCATTCTGCACTTGCTCAGACAGTAGTTGAAGAGTTCTTTTTCCACTGTCCAGGGCGCCAGTATAGGGCTTCATGAGCCAGGGCATTAGCGGGTAGGCTGGGTCCCCGAGGATGACTATAGGCATCTCCACATCCCCAAGAGTTATTTTGTGGTCCGGGAAGAAGTACCTTCCTGCAGCCGTCTAAACAGACCAGAGTTCCTGAAAACACGAGCGTCATGAACCTTGCCCGGCCATCCGACGTAGATGTTCGTAAAACGTCCCCTGTGGTCCACCAGTGCTTGCAGCACCATGGAAAAGTAGCCCTTTCTGTTAATGTACTGGCTGGCCTGGTGCTCCGGTGCCAGGATAGGGATGTGAATTCCATCTATGGCCCCACCGCAGTTTGGGAATCCCATCGCTGCGGAGCCATCTATGATCACCTCCACGTTTCCCAGGGTCACTACCTTTGACAGCAGTACATCAACGATTGCCTTGGCTACTTGCATCACAACAACCCCCACAGTAGATTTGCCCACGCCAAAGTGGTTCGCGACTGACCGGTAGCTGTCTGGCGTTGCAAGCTTCCAGAGGGCTATGGCCACTCGCTTCTGGACAGTCAGGGCTGCTCGCATCTGGGTGTCATTGTGCTTCAGGGCAGGGGACAGCAACTCACGAAGTTCAAGGAAAGTTCCCTTCAGCATGTGAAAGTTTCGCAGCCACTGGGATTCATCCCAGACCTGCAGCACTATGCGGTCCCACCAGTCAGTGCTTGTTTCCCGGGCCCAGAATCGCCGTTCCACAACATCCACATGACCCATTGCCACCGTGATGTCCTCGGCGCTGGGTCCCGTGCTTTCTGACAGGTCTGTGCTACTCTCAGACTGCAGGCTCTCACCGCGGTGCCGTAGCCTCCTCGCCTGACTTATCTGCATCTGCCTCTGGGAAAGGTGGATGATAAGCTGCGAGGCGTTGAGAACGGCCACAACTGCAGCGATGGTCGCAGCGGGCTCCATGCTCGCAGTGCTGTGGCGTCCGCGCTGTCACTGACTAGAAAAGTGCGTGAACTGATTTCCCGCCGGCGCTTTCAGGGAGGGAGGGCGGGAGTGATGGATGGATGACGACAGTTACCCAAAAGCACCCTCTACACATTTTTTTACCCAGAAGGCATTGGCGGCTCCACCCAGAATTCCAATGGGCAGCGGGGACTGCGGGAACTGTGGGATAGCTGCCCACAGTGCACCGCTTCCAATGTCGACGCTTTCCCCATTAGTGTGGACTCACAAAGTCGAATTACTGTCCTTAGTGTGGACACACACGTTCGAATTTGCAATATCGATTCCAAAAATTCGATTTAAGTAAAATCAAACTACTCTCGTAGTGTAGTCATACCCTCAGGAAGAATTTTGGAATAACTGGGTCATGAGCCCTGGGATAGACGCATCAAAATCATCATGGGTGACAAAACCACTGGGGTCCTTCAGTCCTGAGGTGACCACATATTAAGCTTTGCAGTTGATCTCATGCTTTTCTTGGCCAATAACCTTTGCTCTGTTCTCCATTCACTACTCCATATTTGTAAGTACAGTCCATTTTCCAGTATTATCAGCACTTTTAGCTTATTCCCAGTCTTCAAGTTTCTTACCTTGTCTTGCTCTCTCTTCTCTTGGCTTTTCAATGTAACCCTTCCATTCTATATTAGACTTAACTCTGCCTAGTAATAATAATAGGGTGACCATATTTTCCCAAAGGGAAAACAGGACACCGCATGGCGCAGGCCAAGGCCTCCTGCAAGAAGACCAGCCTGAGCCCTCCTCCCTCCTGTCCACACAGGACTGGCCCAAGGCCCCTGTCCCCCCTGCACGTGGGACTGGCCCAAGCCGCTCGCCTCAGGCCCCCCCACCCCTATCCCCACACAAGGCTGGCCTCACTGCTTGCCCAAGCCTCCGCCCCCCCCCCCGCCCCGCACGGGGCTGGCATCGCCGCTCGCCGCTCCCCTCTCCCCACCCCGCTGATCAAGTTGGAAAGCGCAAATGGGACAAATGCCCAGTTTTGCAAAAAAAAAAGTCGGGACAGCTGTCCTGGCCAAAACAGGACGTATGGTCACCCTAAATAATAATACTATAACACAGTAAGAGTGGATGGGAAGCCCTGTTCAACTGAGTTAACCATTTGAGCAACATTATCTGATGGTTGTAGGTCAATGAAATGGATAAGAACTGGAGCTTGATGAAATTTTTCGCACTAAACTTTTTCAGACAAAAATGCAGATATAGTGACACAAGGATTTCATAAATTTGTGTCAATTTCACCAAATTATTTTTTTACTGAAATGAAACAAAAAAAAATTAAATTAAAAAAACCTTCATTTCGATATTTTCAAAATAAAAATGTTTCAATTTATCAGCTCAAAATGATCGTTTCAAAGTTTCTTTTAATTTTATCAAAAAGACAATCAAAACATTAAAAATTGCTCAAAATCAAAATGAAACCTTTTGTTTCAGGTTGAACAAAATATTTAGTTCGACCCAAAACAATTTTTCTTCTGATTTTTCAGAATTGCCAGTGAACCAAATAAATAAATAAATCCTTTATTTACCCAGCTCTAATAGGAACTGAGCAGGTCTGAACAATATGCACATTGCATTTTCAATGCAGCATAATAGAATCCCCACTCCCGAAAATTCAGAATTCGGGACAGGAAACTAGAGTAGATGTTAAGAGCCAGACAACATGGATAAGTGAACCTCAAAGGCCTAGGAAGAACGGCGTGGTTCACATAACCCCAATGTTAGATTGCTATCCAAACCTTTTGAGGTCCATTATTGCAGCCTTCCAATAGGTCACTCATTCTCTCTCTTTGCCAACACGCCAGGAGCAATTAGGCTCTCCCTTCCCTTCCCTTTCACTGACCCTTCAATAGTCCCACAACACTCCCTTCCACTCCATAATCTTCTAATAGGCCTCTCTCTTTTAAAACCTGTACTGTAGTCAGCCTCTTTGACAGCCTCCCTGGTGCCACACCCCACAAATATACTTCACTTAGAGATTCCCTAGTCATTAAGTACCCCAGAGTGCATTGCATGTAACACTGATTAGGACACTGCCCGAGATGGCAGAAGGTCTGGATTATTTGTTATCTGAACCAGAGAATAAGCATCTCGAACATGTAAGGATCGCAATAGAGAAAAGTTCTGATTAAACAAAGGAAATTAAAACACAATCCCCAAACCCTACTTTATTTGGAAAGTGAGCTCCATAACCACTTACTCACCAATGATAGCACTTGGCTATGAAGATAGGTTGAAAGTCTCATCCAATTTCCTTATATTTGTTAGTGGTGTTGTGGCAGGTGAGGTGAGGCGTTTATGGGGACAACCCTTGGATGAGTTGCATAGGCCTAGGGATACTCCTCTGAGCACTGTTTTATCAAATGTACATTTTATTGCTGTTAAGTGCTACTGGTTCCTTTGACTGATTAATATAGGTATAAGGTAGGATGGCATCCAATGGTATCATTCATGTCTATATTTTTATGCACTTCTGTTATGTATATATCTCCTCCCTCCCACAAACTGCAATAATGTGATCTCTTTTCCTCAATTTTTAGATGTGCAAGAAGGATGCTCTGTGCATCATAAGGAATCCCAAAGCAGCATTTTAGACATGAAATGGAAAGTTCCTTTTGTCAGTCTGTCTGCCTATCCCCCTTGTCATCTGGATTAAGAAAGCAAAGGTGCGTGTTGCATATTTTTAAATAATTCAGCTGTTTTCCAAAGGACTAGAACTTTATTAATTTTTTAGTAATGGCAATAGAAAAGTATTGTTAATATCTCATTTGAGGAAAAGAGATACTGCTGAGCAGGCATCTTGCTTGGGAAGATATGGTAAGTAGTAAATAAACATGTATTTATTTATTGAAATCTGACAATCATTATATAGACTAAAGTATATGCTGCTTTGGAAACCTCCCTTCTATGTTAAGAAATATACCTTACAATGTTTTTATTTGCTTTGAGTATGATCTTCTAGATTGTGGGAGAAGAGGAATTTCTTCCATCGCAGTTGCAAAGATTTATCAGTATTTATCAGGGACTCCATGGTTATTAGGCAAAAGGAACAGATCAGAGTGAAGCCACTTCTCCAGATGTCTTGTAAATTGATATTTTTCCTCATAGCAATCACTCCAGCACCCCTCCCCTGAAACATACATATACAGGCACCAGAGATTTTGGGTACCTCAGTTTCTGGCTGTCCATATTGAGACACCTTAAAAAGGCCCAAATTCTCAAAGGGTAGGTGCTCAGCACTTACCAGAAATTTGGCCCCTTTAAGGTTTGACAAGATAAACACCTACAAATTGAGACATCTGAAATCACTGCCCGCTTCTGAAAAATTAGGCCATCATGGGTAGTAGTTATCCTAAATGGCAAAGGGATCTTTCCAACCCTGCTGTGTATGATTTTATGATAAATATAATAACCTGCCATTCCAATCACTGTTTTTCTCCTGGGTGCAGAATTATACATTATAGCAGTTAAACATGATGTATCTTCATCAAAAAGAAGATTTTAGTTTAGGATTTATTAAGTTTAACGTGTAATTCCGCTTCCCCCTTGCTGTGCCAATTTTCAGTACTATCTCTAATACTAATGAATGGACCAGCAGATGTCACTGTAGCTCTGTTCATTCATCTTTCCTTTTGATGAAATTCCAGTTATTTTCTTTTGGTCTCAGCCGATCAGCTTCCTTATTTAACCATTGTCTTTTCACAGCTTAATGCATCATAATATTTGTAATTCATGTCCTCTGTCATTGCATTTTGAAGCTGACATACATCTTAAACAAAATGCAAGCCGAGGAGTAACACTGAAATACTGACACTATGTCCGTAGGATGGAATCCAAAAGACAACACTATGGAGGGGAGTGATAGGCAGTATAAACAAAGAACCGGGGTGGTCAGTGAAGGGCTTTGTTGTTAGAGATGTTAGAGTTCAGAGTGAGATCTAGATCCAGATCCAAACTTCCCTAGAGGCCACGTATGTTGTGATTCAGGCCCAGCCCTAGTTCTTACAGTCTGATTTTCTGCGTTTAAAAAAAAAAATAAAATGTAACAGTGACAAGAGAAAAAAATTTGCTTGTGTGTCCCACTACCTTCAAGCAGTTCAGGAAGTTGTTCTCCGCTAGATTGATAATAGCAACATAGATGCAGTAGTCAGGCTGGTTAGACCACATGTTTGTCATGGAGGGGAAGTTCTTGGGCTACACGGGGAATTGACACTGTCTCATATTCACCAAGCCATGAAATAACTTTTGAGCCTCTTGGAGGTAAGGAAGAGGGTACTGGCTTAGTCAGCTGGCTACAGGATGTGGATGGGAGCCACGCCTATAGAGGGAGACATGGTGCAGAAAGCAAGTTCTGACCCCTCAGACAAAAGGAGAAGAAATAATTTAGAGTGGGTTGCATGTGTAGTCGTGTGGGCCAAGAAGGGGAAAAAAAACATGCTCTGATGCTACGAGTGATGATTGTAAGAAGTGTAGTAAGAGGAGGCCCTGAGATATAAACCTTGGTATCAGAGGCCTAGTGTGAGGCCTGAGGCCTAAACTAAAGTAATGGTCAAGACTTTGCTAACATAAAGCAAAGTTAAGCTGTGAGCCAGAGGCAGGCCCTGCTCACAGAAGCTGGCAGGAAAAGGGCTGATGTTGCATAAATATATATTCACCTAGCAAAGTTAAAGTACAGAACACACTATACTGGAACATTCCACAGATAACATGGAACAGGCCGACCCATCCCAATGACAGGGGCAAAAGGGTAAAATGATGGATAGAGTTGTTTTGATCGAACCAACATGTACAAGGTGAGAGGCGGCACCTTACCACATAGAGGGGTTGTACCTTGCTGCGTAGAGAGGTTGCACCTCAATACGTCAGGAGTGATGTGTAACTTGTTTGTATCTGTGTATAAGAATGCATCCCTGAGTGGATATCTTTGTCCAGCCGAGGGGGCAGTGGAAAGTCCTGCCACTGACTGAGCTGAGTCCATTGCCGAGCGGCACTTTCTAGTAGTATGCCCGGTAGACTAAGTAATCTATGGGGAACTGAAATTGTGTCAGGGTCGCAATAAACCTGGCCGAGGTGCCTTCGTACCTTACTAGACTCTGTGGTTATTGGGGGTTCTCATCGGGTTTGCTGTGTCAGCTATCTGCGCAGAGCTGGGGCAGCACACAGAGGGAACACACGCCCGCAGTTGAGTGATATCAACAGGAGAAAGCAGAGCACCACACCGGTAGCATCTGACAACACTCAGCTTCAGTGAGCAGGGCCTGCCTCTGGCTCACAGCTTAACTTTGCTTTATGTTAGCAAAGTCTTGACCATTACTTTAGTTTAGGTCTCAGGCCTCATACTGGGCCTCTGATACCAAGGTTTATATCTCAGGGCCTCCTCTTACTGTTTTATTTTAGTGCATGGTGATATCACTATTTTAATAGTAGCTGGATACTACTTGTGTCTTGAATATATGATGAATATCTGGACTTAAACTGACAACCCTGAGATCTCCTTTAGCTTCACTGAAATGCCACTGCTTCTGACCAAAAAAAGTTCTCCTGTAGCTTCATTGGTAAGCTGAAGCTAAAGGAAAACTTTGTTTTGGTCAGAATCAGTTGCATTTCAGTCCTCCAGTCACTAGTGGGTGACACATTAAGTATTTCCTCCACACCAAACGGAATATAACCATTAGTACACCAACATGTGGATCTATTCCATTGGAGCTCATACTTGGCAGACATATAATTTCTGTGGATATGTAATAACAAATCAGACTCACAATAGGGATTATTGAGCCACTATTGGGTACTGCTTTAATTCCTCCAGCCGCTAGAGACAATATCATTGAAAATATCAGATAGCTGTGCACCTCAGTTTAATTGCAGTTCAGTGGAAGATGATGTATATTGTGAAATTATTTAGTAAATACAACTGAAGAACTATGATCTAGATCTGAATATGTCCAAAAATAGTTGGTGGCAAGATCCAAGATTTGGGTTTAGCTTATTATAGAAATATTAGCCTGTTGCAACATTTAGATCAGGAGCCAACATTCAAAGGTTGGGAGTATTTTGGAGTTGTTTTTCAGGTTAATTTTTAGTATTAGAAGACATGCTCTCCATATTATGCTAAACTTGTGACATGGCATCATTATCACATTATAACAAGGTACAATTAATGCATCTCACACTCTGCAACTTTCTGTGACCACAAACCTAATTGTTTCTTGAGGCTCATGGTAATGTGGCCTCTGACTCATAATAAAAGTCACGTGACAAGTCACGTGAGATGGAAAATGATGAAGATTTCTTCCCAGAGATTTTTAAATGGTAAGAGTCATGGATTTTGACTGGAAGTAGTTCCCCAATAGCAGAGACTGGCAAATTTCAAAAAGTTTGGTGATAAATATTTGGGTGCTTCTCTGTGGCCTAGCCAAGCCTCATCTGAAGGTTATCCAAAACACTATACAGACCTATTGTTACATAGCTAGTAGTTTCTGGTCCTAGCTAAATCCAGAATGTACAGAAGTACATGAAAATTAAAACAAGATGAACAAGCACCTGTCCTGGCAAAAAACAAACTTCTTTCTTCCCTTTTCTCCCAAAAGACTGACCAAGTTTTTTGGAACTTCAAATGAAAATAAAATTTGCCCTTTTCTGGAGTGAAAATTCAGGACTCTTTTGAAGTCATCTGCACCAGTATGAACATTCATCCCTGGCTAATAGCTTGCTGCGTAAATTTGAAACGATATCACAGATTCTCTACCACATCTAGCCTACACTGTGTAACTGTGACAGGGTGCACTCACCTCTCATGAGCGCCTCCTGTCAGCTGGGTGCAATCCTGCACTCTTTCCTTTCTCTGTTCCCACCACTGTCTGTTGGCTGTTTCCCTCGCCAGGTGGGTCTTCAATTGCTCACCCCTTCAGCTAGTCAAAATTCATGAAGGAATCCCTTTGGGGTAACAGTCCACCAAATGGTTAGACGTCTCCAGAGTCGTAAGCACCACCTATGGGCCTATTTAAATTCTAGCCCCTTTCTTGGGCTTCTAGTACTGAGTCTTATCCCCTTCTTGGGGCATAGGCCGCTTTCCCAGTGGCCAGTGCGTGGATCTGGGCCCACCCACTAATCCAGGTCCCAATTGAGGGACCCTACAAATAGCAGCCACATGTAGCTGTCTTTAATAGCTGCTGCAGCATTCCCTGGGCTGCTTCCCACTCTGTCCCACCACCTTCTGGGGCTCTCTGTCTGTTCCATGTCTGAGCAGGGTCTTTGCCAGGAGAGTTTCTCAGTCTTGGTACTGATTTCTCAGGGTTCCCTGGCCCAGACCTCTCTGTCCAGAGAGCTTCACAGTCCTACCCCTGCTTGAGTAGGGTCTCTCTCAAGCCTCTTTACCTGCAGAGTTTCACAACCTTCTAATCCTCCTTCGTTCTTCTGGTCTCAGCCAGCAACTGACCTGCTTTAGCCCTGCAGCTCCTTTTAACTGAGCCTGCTGTGCTCTGATTGGCTGCAAGGAAGCAGCCTTTCTAGGCAGGCCTGGAGGACCCACCTCTGCTGCTCTTTCCCTGGGGTGGGGTAGGACCACAAAGCATCCAGCAGGGGGCCTGGTACACCCCATCACAGTAACAAACTCCTTGATTCTCTGCATGCTTTAGCCCTGACCCTGGTTAAAGCAGTCTGCAGGGTGCTGTAACATGTATTGACTGGCAATGGTGCCTAAACTAGGAATTGCTGGAGCACCTAGCATTCCAGCCATTCCCCTTTCCACCCCAATACACCCACATTTTACCTTTTGTACTTGGGAACTGTAGGGAGGGAGGTGTAAGTGCTGGTGAAGCAGGCACTAGACTCATTGAAGAGTCCTTCATGCTGGGAGAATCCCAAGGTAGGAGTTTGCCTCTGCTCCTCCCCAAGCAGCGAAGGGCAGAGAATCTGCCTCAGTGTTTTAATATGAAATCACTCCATGAGAACATAATTCACTGCTTGTTGCATAGGCAGTGCTTTGAAGATGCGGCTCTAGCTGGAGCTGGGACTCTCGAGCCTCTCCCTCCAGACTTGTGAGCCTGAGCTCCAGCCCAAGCCAGAATGTCTACATGGCTAGTTTTAGTTCGTCAGCACAAGTCTGTTGACTTAGGCTGGGAGGCTCACTCACAGATGCAGTGTAGACATACTCTAAAACACATTAATAGATCCTGGAGTTTTCCACAACTCCGGTGCCCCATTACCATCTCATCTGTTTGAGAAAGACAGATAGCTGGTTTTAATTAGAGCAAATCCCAAATAAAGCATACACCAGCAGAAAACTTGTGCATGTTGTATACTTGATCAGACATTGCTGGGCAATAATATAAAAGGAAAATCTACATTCCTACACTCTTAGCTGGGGATTTTATTGAAATCATATTACCAATATAAATAGCATAAAGCACTTTACTTTATTAATACCTACTATATCAGGTATCACACATTCATTGCAAAAGGCAAAAGAATAATGCATGCCTTCATTCTGACATTGACACAGATATTGAACAACATGTCCTGCTCTTCATTTTCTTCTCTTTGTTGCAGGATGGGAGGGAAGGGGCGGGGTGCGATGTTTGTTTGGTGGTGGTGACACCGGCTCACTGTATATGGTGACAACAAAGTTGGCATGAAAAACCAAAATAATGTCTGCACAACAGGCCAAATCCAGATAGTAAGCCATTGTCTGAATGCCGGGGAATTGCCAAATTCTGTTGCATAGCTGGGAAGAAGAGGTAAGATGTGAGGACCCTGGGCAAGTGATTTGTGGAGAACAGCTGAGAGATGGCGGGGATGCTGATTTGTGCCTGCTGACCCCAGGACTACCATGGGCTTGTTCGTCCCCTTGCTCATTTTAGGGTATCCCTCAGGGTTCTCCTGGCTTGTATCCCTGGTGCCATGGGCCTTGTAGCAGCCATGGGATAACTGAAACATATGAACTCCACAGTCACCTCTCCTGCCACGTCTGGTATACCACCTCTATCCCTACTCCTCCACCCTTCAAGCACTGCAGGCTCCTTCAGGGGAAGTGCAGAGCCAGTGTAGCCAGCTCTGCTCCTGTTACAGAGGCTCCGTGGGTCAAGAATATTTCCAGGATTGAGAGAGCAGCCTGATGGCCCCTTTACCACCACTGTACACAAGCATAGCTGGCACAAAGCAGTCAAAGCACAGGAGTAATTTCCCTCCTCAGGCAAGGGGAGGGAGAATTGTGTATGTGCGTGTGTGTCTGTAAATGAAGAGGGCCAAGTACTTCATCTCTTATGGAATTTAGGTTTCCCCTGAATATGAAACCCAGTAGCTGCCCTTGATAGGATGAAAATAGAGCGGCCCACTTTATAAAGCACTGAAGTAAAACTCCTACACTGGCTTTGATATGGCTGACTCTTATCTTTTTAAGCATTGTGGGCTTGGTATTGCTTATTGATGGCAAGCCAGTTTGAGAGGCTGCTGTTTATCCATGATGGACAATCCATACTAGAAAAGAAAGATTATATTAAACCGCTTTATTAGTGGATCATAGTGTGGAGGTTACCTGGCACAATCCTAAACTAAAGCAGAGCAGATTTTAAAAAATATTCTCATAGCTTCATAAGAAGCTGGGGAAGCTGCATGGTCATGGGGAGACAGAGTGGTCTAGTGACAAGGGCACTCGACTGGGCAAGGACTGGCTTCTATGCCTGGCAGTGCTACTAACTCACAGTGTGACCTTGGCCAAGTCACTCAATCCTTGTTTCCCTCATTCTCTCACCCATGGTCTCAGATGCCATCTGATGGTCCAGGAACATCTACATCGAGCACATCACCGGCCACCGACAGTACCAGGAGGCGTGAGCCAGAGTGACATCGTTCTCCCACTACGAGAAAGGGACCAAGTGACCTTCTCCATTGGATCATATAAACTGAAACCATAAACTCCCTGAACATTAAATCTCACCAAATGAGGGTCAATCCAGCCTCATCATCATATCCACTCATTATAATCCACACCCGAACATAGCAACTTTATGAACTCCATACCCTCATATCTCAATATCTATACTTTGACCCATCAACCTTTTACCCCCAATCGGGGATATTGCAGATTATGTATTCCTCATGCCACTTTATCTTAAACCAAACTTTGCACCCTCGATAATCTGTATGTTATTCCCTGATAACCAGAAACTTCTATGCTCAAACTCTGTTCACTATTTTATTTTAACATCATCTTAATAAAATTTTTAAACACCTCTCAGAATTTAGATGGTAAAGTCTTTAAGGGAGGGACTGTCTCCTACTAGGTGTTTGTATAGCACCCAGCACAATAGGACACTGATCTTGATGGGGTCTCTAGGTGCTACTGCAACACCATTAAGGATTGCAAGTTCTATTGATTTAAACAAAACAAACAAATGCTTCTTTACGTCTGTCATTTGGCTGACAAATTGGACTGTGGCACATCAAAATCGAGTTGCATTACAAAAACAAAGTGATTTGTAGTGACATAAGATATGACTGGTGCAACCTGATGTGATGCAACGTGAAGTGTTGCAGCAAGATGCACAGTCAGACCCATGGTGGGGGTAAAACCTAAAGCACTTTTATAACACCCAGCTGCCAGATAGTTGACCTGGATAATTATAAATTTGCCCCCCAACACTTGGATGGCCTCAATCACTGTAGTGTCTTCCTAATTTGAAAATACAGTAGTTATTAGTGCCATCAGAAAATAAGTAGACTTGGGAAGTCTGTAACTAGTGTAAGCAGGGTCTGAATGAACTCTCCCCTGATATCTAGCTGGGAGGAGGAGAGACTTCAGGAGCAAACTGTATTTACACACCTACTCTGCTTAGATATCCAGCAGACAGAGCGGTGTTGCTCAAAGTGATCAACTTTGGCTGGTGTTGGGTTACAAATCACTTTAGTACTGAATGCAGGGGTAGTGAAATGCTTTTATCAATATTGTTGTCTTTATTGTATGAATAAAGGGGAGCAGAACTGTACTTAACCTGTCTGAAATGAAGGGGTCATCCTCAGCTGAAAAGACCTTGTTAAGCAGGGGCTCGAAGCCAGAGCCCTGTGAAAGTAAAAGGGGGTGGATACAGGTGTCTGAGCCAGGAGATGTAGCCCCTCCTAAGTGTCCCCTGTCTGATTTAACCTGTTTCTCCCCACTGTTCAAAGATAGAGCTAAACAGGATTCATTAGGAGGCTCTTGTTATGTTAAGTACTCAATGAGAGCTAAAATCACTTGTGGTGGGGCAGTATTTCTGCCCAGCCCAATGAGATCTAAAAATCACCAAGACACTGACCTGCAGAGGTCACAGCAGAGAGGCAGGTGGCAGCAGGAGGTGACTGATGGGTAGCCAGTAGGAGCGACCGGAAAAGGTGGCCAGCAGTTTGACTGTGGGAGGTGCAGCAGCTGGGAGGGCGGCCAGGCGGCAAGGAACAGCGGCTGGCGAAGCTGCCAGCCAAAACAAGTGCTCAGATGGCGGAGCAAGCCAGGTGTCTTCTTCTCCAGATGGGAGGTGAACTCACACAGATGCACCTCTGAACCCTGGGGCCTCACTGACCAAGGACAACCACTGTGAGTGGGGTATGGTGAGGGAGCAGAGGGGGACACAGTAAAAGAACTTTTGGTTGTAGAACATAAGGCCAGGGCCGGCTCTAGGATTTTTGCCGCCCCAAGCAAAAAAAATTTTGGCTGCCCCCCACACACCCCTGCCTCCCCAGCTCTGGGCTCCCCCCCCCCACCAGTGCTGACTCCACCCGCTCCCCCCTCGCCTCCAGCCGGTCCGGCGCTGGCAGGGTTGGAGTAAGCAGCGGGGCTCCCGGGCCACGCCTCAGCCCAGGGTCCTTCCAACCAGGGCTCCTGCCTCCAGGAGCAGCCGGGATCCAGGAGGGCAGACCTGGGGGACCGCCCCCCAGGGGACTGAGGAGCTGGGGCAGTGTAGCCCCAGAGGGAGCGGAGCCCCGGAGAGCGGGACGCAGGCCCCACATGGCAGCGCCCCGGGCACCGGTCCCCACTATGGCCCCGCTGCTGCTCCTGGCCACTCTGCCACAGTCCCTAGGCGGCTCAGGCCGCTTCACCCAGCCCCGGCTGCGGCACTGGGGCACGGCCGCCCTGCAGCACCTGCAGGCAGCTCCCCCAACCCGAGTGTCCCATGCTTGGAGCCCGCTCAACCCAGCCACAAGGTGCGGGCGCTGCTCCGCGACACGAACCACAGCGGTCCCAGGGCGCCCCCCCGCGCTGCTGCTGGCAGGGCTGGCTCTAGGCTTTTGCCACCCTAAGCAAAAACAAAAAATGATGGCCGGAATGCTGCCCCTGAAAATGTGCCGCCCCAAGCACATGCTTGGTTTGCTGGTGCCTAGAGCCGGCCCTGCATAAGGCAGAAGGCTCTGCCCCATGTACTCTGGGGTAGGTTTCCTGCTCCCAGTTTTAGATTTATGAATCTTGCTTGTGGCATTTTCCCTAATTAATATCGGGTGACTTCCTTCCCTCTCAGAGGTGCCCAGGGGTGGGGACTAATTTTCCCAGGTTACTGGGTGGAATCTCGAGCCAGTTCTGTGTTGTATTGTTGAAGGGGATCCCCTAGATATTGAACCCAGCCCTGGTTACTGCTGGCTCCACCTGGCAGAAGGGTTACAGTAGCTATGATAATTTAGGATTTGTAGAGAGCTTGTTAATATGCAGTGTTATAGTATATAGAAGGAGTGATAACCTCTATATCAGGGGTCTCAAACATGCGGCCCGCGGGCCATTTCCTGCGGCCTGCCATAGGCGCCAACTCCACTGGCAGCCAAGTTCCCCTCACACCCCGCCCCTCCCAGCGCACCACGTCCCCGCTCCTCTGCCTACCTCCCAGCGCTTCCCACCGCCAAACAGCTGTTTGGTGGTGCTTAGGACTTTTAGGAGGGAGAGGGGAGGAGCGGGGACCTGGTGTGCTCAGGGGAGGATGCAGAGAAGAGGCGGGGCCGTGGCTGGGATTTGGGGAAGGGGTTGGAATAGGGGCAGGGAGGGGTTGGAATGGGGGTGGGGAAAGGGTGGGAAGAGGCAGGGCATGGAAGATGTCGTTAGCTGGATCAACAAACCATAACCCTCCTCTGGCCTTGCTGCTGCCAGCTCCCACACACATGCTCTGGGGAGGAAGGCAGGCAAGCAGGAGCTGCTGTTTAAGGCAGGGCTTACAGTCACTCTCGCTCTGAGGGTGGGGACGTCTGCTGCGTGCATTTCAATGACGTTTACCCAGGTCAAACTGCCCAAGCTTGACAAACAGCCTTGCAGCTCCTCGCTCCCGACCAAGCCATTAGCCTCCTCTTCCTGCATCCCCAATCCTCCCCTCCAGCTATACCCCGACTCACACCAACCCTCGGCCAGCCCCTTCGCCACTCTTCAAATCTCCCCTCCCTCAAATCCATCCCTATTGATCCCATGTGCAGTGTGAAATGCTGGGGGAGAAGGGAGCCGGGAAAGCAGCAGCAGCCAGTCATTGGGAAAAGCCCAGCTACAGGGCTTTTTTTATTAAAACCCCTCTTCGCATTACAGTTTTTAAAAAGTTAATACAATTGACTTTTAATAGCATACAAAATTAAGACCTATATTAGTCTTAATTTTTTTCATTGTTGACTATACTTTTGTATCGTTGTATGAAAAGGTTTCAGTGATGCGGCCCTCGGGCCAATGTACTAGTCCTTATGTGGCCCTCGTGGTGATTTGAGTTTGAGATCCCTGCTCTATATGTATATTGCCTAACACACTACGTTACACTTTTTCCAACTGTTATTTTAAAGAATTCCAGTGCCCCTTTAGTTTGTTCCAAAGCCTTGAAATTTAGCAGCAAGATAATCCTGGGGTCAGCAAGGTGCCTTTTGCAGTCCCTGTGAATCCTGTCCAGATTTGGCCAGGTTATAAACTGTTCAAAGTCACCATTTCCAGTCTGTGTCAGGCTCAAGAGAACCTGCTAGAACCTCGCTGCTAAGTCTCAGAATGTTCCATCTGCACAGAACATTTTCTGCCCTTACTGAGTCTCTTCACGTGCTCGTCAGCATTCTGAGGCAGGTGTGCAGAACCACAGGTGCCCTTTAATTCCTGTGTGGCAATATCACCCCTGCAAAAAATCCAAACATCTGCCTGCCTAGAGCTGGAGAGTTAGAAATGAAAAGACTTCTCCCTCTTCCTTTAAAACATGCCTCCCTGTTGCTGTTTATCACCATTTGATACCCCCATTGCCAGATCACTTTGGGTGTGTATATGTTCACTCATGGCTGGGTGCCTCCTGCTGGCCACATCTGGGGGATTAGCACCACTCAGGTCTGATGGCCCTTCCTTTAGTCACTTGCCCTGTTGTCTCTCTCTATGGACTCAAGGTACTCCCTCTTCCTGGCTTGGTTCTTTCTTTCATAGTCCTCTCCTTCCAGGGTATCAAAGTCCCACCAGACAATCTGTCTCAGGCAGTCTTCCAGTCCATTGCCTAGACTGTGTCACTTCCCCAGGGGCTTATAAGGGAACCCAGGTCCACCCACTACTCCAGGGTCCAGCCCAGGGACCCAACAACCAGCAGCTAAGGTCTGCAGTGTCACAAACCTTGGTGCTGTTTCCTTGGGTTGCTTCTGAGTTTGCCTCTGTCAGGCTCCTTCTCTACCCTCCTCTGGATGTGCCCTTCCCCCAGAGCCTCTATTCTCCCTGATTTCTTCATTTCTCTTTAAGTCCTGATAGTGACCACAGCCCCCTTGTTATGCTCTGCTGCTGGGCTTTATAGCAGCTTAGCCTGTCCAAGTGGGCTTCATTACCAGTTAAAGTTTGTAAGCCCTGAATCTCCTCCAGGTGCAGCTCGTCACAGGGTTAATTGACCCTCTCTCTCCACTCAGGCCTTGCATGGGGTAGGTACACCAAACCAGTCTACAACAGGGGTTCTCAATTTTTTTCTTTCTGAGTCCCCCCAAACATGCTATAAAAACTCCATGGTCTGCCTGTGCTCCAATAACTGGTTTTCTGAATATAAAAGCCAGGGTTTAGCGTTAATAGGTAGCAAGTAGGGCAGTTGCTCAGGGCCCCATGCACAGAGGCCCCATGCACCATGAAGCTAAGTTGCTCGGGCTTCTGCTTCAGACCCAGGTGGCGGGGCTCAGAGCCCCAGGCTTCAACCCCATGCAGTGGGACTTCGGCTTTCTGTCCTGGGCCCAGCTAGTCTAACACTGGTCCTGCTTGGCAGACCCCCAAACCTGCTTGTGGACCCACAGTAGGCTCTGGACCCCTGGTTGAGAACCACTGGTCTACAACACAGTGGGGACTCCCAGCCTGGGTAGACACTAACACTAGGTCTGCTCAAGTGAGATTGGTAAAAATTGCAATGTGGACATTGTGGCATAACCAGCAGTAGCCACCCAAGTATGGACTCAGAAGGCGGGGCAGGCTTTTGTTAGTGGGCTAGCCGCTGCCACCACCCAAGTCATGACATCCGCACTGTTATATTTAGTGCACTAGCTCAAGAGAGAGTGTGTTTGACTATCTGGGCTGAGCAGCATGCTCCCAGCTACAGTGCAGACATGCCCTTTCAGTCTTCCAGCCCAGAGGAAGTTAGTTCCTCCAGCACTTCCCCCTCCTGAGCTGCCACAGACCCTCCTGTGTGACACTGAGGGGACAGCACATGGAGATAATGGATGGGCTAGAGGAGGAGAGGAGAGAGAGCACCTCCCGGAGCGAGGGACGTGGTTAAGGAAAGTCTGGGATAATGGGGGAAGAGCAGAGGACAGGGGTTTGAATGTGTGGGAGGACTTTTTATAGGGGAGCCTGTGTAACAAGACCCATGTGTGCAGAATGGGAGGGGAGGGCCTGCAAGTGAGAGCAGATTCTGGGGAAGGTGGATGTGTCAATGCATTTGCTTGAGTTTTTGAGAGGAGCCTTTGGGGTGGGAAGCAATAAAGTATGGCAGGAGATGTTACGTTGTTGTTTATTGTAGCACCCAAAGGTCCCAGTGAGGACCGAGGCCCCATTGTGATAAACACAATGTGGGGTGTGAGGAAAAAAGCATGCACTCCTGTAGTGAAAGACTGTATCATCATTAGAGCTGGCTGAAAGATTTCAGATTCCAAAGTTTTTTGACCAACAAGTTTGTGTTTTGTTTTTTGCACAACGTCCCTATTTTTCAATCCATTCTAGTCATAATGCATACACTCTAGGGGGCCCAAGTTAAGGTTGCACAGGCAACCCTAATTCTGCCACAGCCTACCTATTGAGTGCTTAACTTTCCAACCTTAATGTATATTTTTGGACAGAATATAAATATACATTACATGTGAGGAGGATAGTCATATGATCAGTTGCATTCACTGTGTAACGTGCCTCTCTCATCTGTGCATTGCCCACTGATTCATTTCACCCTGCACTACATATAACCGTTCCAAAAAGGGTTTTTTTTTTAAATCAACCTGCCCCCCAATGTCTAGGTCATGCTCTTTTTTGTGTGTATGTAACAGCCAGGACCAACTGCTCCTGAGAACAATGTGAGTAAGATACTTCATGAAGAGGAAAAAATATTTCCTGAATTGGAGGATGTGCTAGTTCCTCAACTATTATTGTTTAATATTTATATTATAGTAGTTCCAAGAGGCTCCATTCAGGATCAGGGCTCACTGGTTCTAAGAACTCCACAGAAACTCAGAGACATGGTCCCTACCCCAAGGCCAAGGAGCATATAATCTAAAATGAAAAAGATAAAACTCACCAGACAGAAGGGGGAGAAGGAGGAAAGCAGCCCATTTTAGGATTAAAGCTGCTGGTCTATTCCAAATGTATAAGGCCAGCTACCCAAAAAGCATGCTGGGAAAGGTTTATATAGCAGTGATCACATACTGGGGAATTTCAGTAGTGACTCGCTATTTATAAAGAAAGAAATTCTTATTGCTTTTGAGACAAGGCATTTGCTTGAAAGACATCCTAGGCTTACCAGGTTGGAGCCTGGGCCCAGATCTACAAAGGGACTTAGAGGCCCAGTTCTAGGCACCACTGCAATCTACAAAACCCCTGCTCTAAGCCTGTAGGAGCCTAGACTCACTCCCTGCCTAAATTTTTGCTGTAAAAGTCCCCAAGGTGCTTAAGTGTCTGCCTGTGCACTTGCTCCGAGGACTGCTGTCTCACTCTAGGCACTCAGAAACCTATTTCCCACTTCACCCAGTCTTAAACCAGGTGAAGGCAGGCATTGATCTGCCTATCTCACCTGCAGGGAACTCATCAGGGATGTGGGAGACTATAATTCAATTCCCCCTCCGCCTCATGAGAAGTGGGGGTTTCACCTTTCAGTGGAGTACCCCAACCACTGAACTATTGGACATTCAATCTCTCCAGTAGAACCTGTTCCACTTTGCATAATTTAATATTAATTGGGCCAGAGAGGGGGTGAGTGACTGTTATCCAGAAGTTGGAGCACTTAGCTGAGAGATGGGAATCCCTCTTCAGATCCCTTCTCCTCATCAGGCAGAGGGGGGAACTGAACTGGGGTCTCCTATATCCCAAGTGAGTTCCCTAAGGTTATATGGGTGTCTTCTTTTTCTTCTCCTCCTGTCTGCTCCCCTTCCCTGGCCATTTTGTGTGACGTTCATAGATTCCAATGCCAGAAGGGACCATTGTGATCATCTTGTTTGACCTCCTGTGTAACCCAGGCCATAGAACTTCCCCAGAAGAATTCCTAGAGCAGATCTTTTAGAAAGACATCCACTGTTGATTTAAAAATGATCAGGGATGGAGAATCCACCATGACCCTTGGTAAATTGTTCCAATGGTTAATTACTTTCATTGTTAAAAATGTACACCTCATTTCCAGTCTGAATTTGTCTAGCTTCATCTCCCAGCCATTGGATCATGTTCTACGTCTCTCTGCTAGCCTGAGGAGCCCTTTATTAAATATTTATGAGTTAGGCATGTGCCGCTGCCGTTCTTGCAAGAAATGGCTTAGCAGCTTGACTTCAGGAGAGGGTTCACAGCTCTGGATCCCATGCAGAGATAGTCACCTTCCTCCCACCCAAACTCACTGAGAGGAGTGGGGCTTAGGGCATGATCCCTTCTTCACTGTCTACCATTGGCTAGCTTAGGCAGCTCTCTGTCTAGTGTGCTGGCTCTCATGGATCCCATTATCAATCACCTATCCATTGTATAGAGTGCCTGTGTGCCTAAACCAGAGTTTGTGGATTCCATTGGGTGGTTAAGTGCCTAAAAAGTTAGGCATTGCAACACTTACATCCCTTTGTGGAATTGGGCCCTGGTACGATGGGTTTTTTTTTATTGATTGTTTTATTAGTATTATGTTTCACTGGAAACTGCTCAGGTGCCATCAAGGAGACTGTGGCAATATTACCAGCAGCTAAAGGTTGAGGTTGCTAATTACCTCTCCTTGTAGCTTAGTCAAAGGGACACTTCTCTTTTGGTAGTGGTGGTTTGTCTCTAGAATCCACAGATTCCCTGAAATCTATGTGGATCCACTAGAGGCATAGGGTCACCCATGCAGAAATCTTGGGCCTCTGCTCTGGGCTCCCCTATTCTGCCTCCTCTTCTGCATCAGAGTAGCTCCAGTGGAGATGGACTGCTAGGGTCTCCCCCACTCAAACTTTCCCTGGAGGCCCTGTGAGTTACACAAATGGAAGGGAGTGGTGGTGGTGGTGGTGTGTGGGGAAGGAGGGTTGGTTTCACAATTGTCAGTGCAGCCTCAGGCTATATGTGCTTTTTGGCAAGTTTCTTATAGGGCTTGAGGGGGGTGATAGAATCCCCCCCTCCAGCACCCCCCGCCGATCCACCTTTAGCCTGCCTAAGTATTGATCTTCACTCCCCATATTATTTCTAGAACCATGGAGGGCTCTGAGTTGTTGGGGGATGCAGCTGGGGGGTGGGAGGAAGCTACTTAAGCAATGACCTTCCCCCCTCTTGTAGAGGACAGTTGCCACCTATGGTTCCTTTGAAAGATGAGCTCTGTACTGCTACACTTTGTCTCAGTATTTCCATCTGAGAAATGGAAGACAATTACCTTCTTTGCAAGGGTGTTTGTGCAGCACATTAGTATCTCCAGGTAGAAAGTGCTATAGATACATTATTATTTCTGTGATGAAGAAGCAGGCTGTTAGGGATGAATAAATAATTTGGATTCAGTGAAAAATGTATCAAACCCTTTTTGAGGATCAAAAATGTGGATAACCTTTCCCTCCTTGTGGTTTTTTGTTGTTGCATTTCATTTATTTGTTTTCTTCTCCGTTTTTAATGCCTCTGCACTTGTTGACTCCAGTCAAGTTCAGGAGATGAAGTCCTGAAATAAAATGGGTGATGAAAGCTATTTTGGTGGTACTTCCAGCCTGCTCAGGAATAGAAATTACCATAAATAAAGCTGCCAGGCTATTGCCGTAGACTTAAGAATTTCTGATTGTTTGGGATTGTGTCCAAATTGTGGGTGTGCCTCCAAACCCAAACTGAAACATTTTGTCGTTTGCTCATCACTAGTGGCTATTTCTTGGTATCTACAGAAAGTTTTCTGTCCCCAAAGGCTTTATTTAGCTGAATGTAGGGAGAAGTCCCCCAATGGGTACTTGGTATAAAAAAATGAGTATATTTAAAAATGTCCGGGTTACAGCCAAATCTCGTTGTGCAGCAACCATAGAACTAATGTCATATTTTTATTATTGTATCTATTAGTATTGTGATAGCCCCTAAGAGCCCCAGTTATAGGTCAGGGCTATGGTGTTAAGCCCTGGTCAAACTCATAGCAAAGAGATGATCCTGGCCACAAAGAGCTTACAGTGTAAGTAAGGGTCAAATCCTGCAGTCCTGACCCAACCCCTTGTCATTCCCATTCTCGTGTAGCTCACGTTGATTTCCAGGGGAGTTCCGCGCACGCTTCTTAGAAGACAATCTGTCCCTCACGCCTCCTAACTCAGGCAAAACTCCCTTTCAGTTCATTAATAATTATGCAGCAGTGCAATCAGAGTTTGCATCGTGATGTCAATTTACCATGGACACAGAAATATTGAAGCGAAATCAGTCTGTAATATGGGAGTATTGGGCCAATAGGAAGAGACATTCAGATTTCATGAATCGATATTATACTTAATATTAAAATGCATAAAAAATAAGGGAGGCATTTCTCTTGCTACAGATGACAAATATAAAGTCTTTTGTACCCTGCAGTCTATCTGTACAGGTGGGGCTGCCAGCAGAGTGGCTGCACAGGGGAGATTCTGGGTGTCATGAAGAGCTCTCCACACTGTCCTCATTTACTCTAGAATGGAGACTTGTGATGGGATGGGGCATTGTGGGCCAGAGGAGGGTCCACTGACTTCAAGATTGCACAGAACCCTAACACTTTGTGTATGTGGTTCTGAGATTCTGTATTGACTGGAATGGCAGTTGCGAGGAACTAAAATGCAGCCCTGTGTCTTGAACCTGAGTTGATGGCCAATGCCCGTGGACTTCCCCTACAATAAATCCTGGTCACTTTGCCTTTATGTGGATGCAATGCCTTCACATTGGCCCTAAATCAGCAGAAATGAAAGAGCGGACCTGGTGTTGTCAGCATCAGTTGCACAAGCTGGAGAGGAGACGTTACAACCAGGCAACGAGGCACCATAAATTGTTCATTTTAATTAATATTGAATTAAAGAATGACTTAAAATAAATTAATTTAAAGAAGTCGTCACTGCAATTAATACGCTGTTGCTTTATGTAATGAATACAGGAGGACACAATGAATATATATAATGAATACAGTGCCCTTGGTGTCCTTATAGCATGATGGATCAGAAATAGGATTTTCTTTTCTATGCTGTAGCCAATAAAAAAAAAGTATAGTCATAAAGTACAGCTTTACAGTATTATACATTTCAATTGGACTATTGGTACCTAGGCGGGAGAATGTTTTGGTAGTAAGCTATTTTATGAATGGTGAATTTTTACAATTTTATGATGTACCTAAATAAATATTCATCAATCAAGCAGTAATCTGATTGCTTGACAGTCTTGCCTGTGTTCTGAAGTAAAACAAAGCAGGATATTGTGTGGTAATCTAGTGTAGGTTTTTTCTATAGTGCCCATCACCATATTGTCTGAGCTCTCCTACAATATGGGACCTGATTCTGCAATCCTTACTCAATGATTTGAAGTGAATAGGACAGTTTGAGTAACAAGTGATGCATAACATGAGCTGAAGAATCAAGCCCACAGTAAGTAACCAACAGTAATGCCATTGAAACAATGGTAATTTCATGGCAAGGTATGTTAAAGCTGTAAGATTAGAACCTGGCATGCAGCGAAGTTGCCTTACTGTTATATGCACATGTGTAGATATTTGTGTGTACCCAGTAGCACAGACCAGCAATGATCAGAAACTGTGCTTCTGACAGGTATTTCCATGACCTTTCCAGAAGGAAATGGAGAGTCAGTCTCACCTCACTTGCACTGTATTGATAGCAAAGTCAATACGACGCTGGTGTCATCTCTGATTCCTCACCTTCCTCCTCCCCAAACATCCAAGCTCTCTAAGTCTAATGTGGTCAATTATTTTCCTAGCGTGTCTTAAAACAAAAATATTTGTAAATACCTGAAATAGCAACACCGAAGAGCAGTATGTATTTTCCTCAGAGTTTAATTAGGATGTGTACAACATGGTTAAACGTCATAATTATGTCATTACTAAAGAAATTATGTCATTAACATAGCAAATACTACACACATTTACACTAATTGCATCATTAAGCCAATTACTCTTTAATTATATAAATAACTGACAATGAAAACTACATGGAAAGGGCCTAAAACAAGTGAGACAAACAGCAAAGAAAATCACAATAAAGGATTGAGGACCTGATTTCCCCCTCAGACCCGTATAAACCAGAAATAACTCCACTGAAGTCAGTAGAGCTCCCCTTGTTTTAAACCATAAATGAGAGGAAAAATAAGGCCAAAAATCTCCTCACTAATGCACAGCGGAGCTATACTGGGGTGATGCCACACTGTGCCTATGCACTGATGAGTAAATTCTTAGGGGGTCATTCTTCCTTGGATAAGCATGCTCAGCCCCCATGAATAGCTCACAATTATAGTAGTATTGTTGTCAATGTGAGTTAATATATAGAGAGTATCAAGTGTACAATAGATCTGAGAACTTCCTGATTGTTTTGGGATTAACTAATTGCCATAGAGCCAAAATTCAAAACTAGATGCCTACATTGCAAATGGATATATGCTCATTTTGGAGGGCTTGTAAGATCTTTCTGTCCTAGTCATGACTGAATGTTGCTGTCCATATCCCCATACACTAGAGATGGGCCAAAGTGATCATGTGTTGGTTCTGATTTTAATGAAACCTCAGTGGTTCTATTCTACCTTTTCAATGGCAAAACCAAAGTCACCTGTGGGTTTTGTTTTGGATTCAAGGAACATGGAATATTATATACTTTCTAAGTTTCCATTGCTCACTTGTGTCATTATCAAGCTAAAATCACAAACTTCTTTTTGCCTGCAAATAACTGTTGTCCTCCTTCCATTATGAGGAAAATAAAATAATGGTTAAATGCAAACATCTTATTCAACATTACAACCCTGTATGCTCAATAGTAACATGCAGCTAACCAGCCTCCAGTGTCAGCAAAATTCATATGGAAGCTTGCAATAAACTGTCTTCCAGTAGTGCCAAAATACATGTAGGAGTGTGCAGGAAACCAACACACAGTATTACACGTGGGAACATACAGCAAATGAAACCCGAGTACAGCCAAAATAAACATAGAAGTTGGCATAAAAACAGCACCAGGCAAATATGTCAGTTGGAGAAACACTGGTGACACTCTTCACTAATATTAAAGGCCTGATTCTCTTCTCAGACCCGAGCAACTCGAGATGAACAATGGACTAAGACCCATGTAAAACTGCTTAATAAGGAGAATCAGGGGCCACAAGTATAATGTCCTTTCTTCCCCCCCAAATCCACTGTGCACCAACTCAAGACCAACATTTTGTTTAGAAGAAACAAGAACTAAAGAACAGATAGCAGATGGTATTATTATACCAAAACAACCCAAGTTCCTGTTGGAGAGAGTCTGATAGTGCTCGCAGTTGAAAAGTAGTAAGTGAGAAAGACACAGAGCCCATTATGGAGGGCAGGCAATTCCTCTTTCTTGCATGCCTGATTGATGAAATGACAACAACAGAAACAAAAGATGGCTGCAGATGTGTAGCGAGTTAGCAGAGACAGGCTGAAATACCTCTGTACCAGACTTGCACAGCTGTACATATGCCACCGCTGATCCATCAGCTCAGCATGCCCTACGTGATGACTGATCAATCTACTCATGCCGATTGCTTGAAGTTAATAGTGGCGTATAGTAAGGGAGAGAAAATTCACAGTATAGTTAGGAAATGCTTCTGTTTCCTTTTTAGTGTTTTTCTTTTCTTCTCCATTCCTCACCTCTCAGGATATAGCCCTACGATTTATATTGGGGAAAGTCTGCACTGCAGCTGGGAGATGTCATTTCCAACTCAGGTAGACATATGAACACTAGCCATGCTCAAATGTGGTCATGGCGACACAGGCCACGGCTTGGGGCAGCCACCCGAGTACAACCCCATCTGAGACCCTAGGTCTGTATTCGGGTGACTAGCCCAAGCTGTTATTTTACTGTGCTAGCTCGAGTAGAACTAGCACGTGTACATCTACCTGAGCTGGGAATGATACCATCTAGCTACAGTATTACTGGAGGGGCAAAGCCTCAGGCAAAACTCCCCCCTGCGCCAATTCCTGAGCTCTCACAACTCATTTACATGAATGGTGCTCAGTAGGTTGTTAATCAGTTCACAAAATTTGGCCCATTAACTTCAATGAGAGTTTTAACTGAGTAATGAATGAAGACTGCAATGATCTGATTTATTACTGTAGGATACTGCAGATTTCTTATAATGAGTGCTTGTTTCAAATAAAAATGAAAGATGATCAGGTGTTGAAATATGAGAACTACCATGGATAATGAGGCAACCTGATCTACCAGCTTTCTAAAAAAAAGTTTTTTGGGGGTGATTTCTACTCAAAGAATATGCCTGAAAATAACTTCTTGGAGGCTGGGCATTCGATAGAGATCACCAGATAACAATCGGAGTAGAAGTACTTGGACACTGGTATTACAACCTTCAAATCACCGTGTGAATGGACTACATTTGTGCTATGTCCCATTCCCATTTATACTCATGATACTCAGGAACACAGACTCGGCATTCGTTCAGTGTTGACTATTGGGAGTTTTGTTATTACGTTTGCTTCCCATCCTCTTCTTCTCCTGGTTCCAGCAGCAGTACCATAAAAAGGAAAATATCAGAAAGCCCAAGTGGTTAAAATTAAGGTGACTAGATGTCCCAATTTTATAGGGACAGTTCTGATATTTGGGGCTTTTTTTTATATGGGCTCCTATTACCTCCCACCCCTTGTCCCGATTTTTCACACTTGCTATCTGCTCACCCTAGTCAAAATAGAAAAGATATAAGATTTTTTTTTTTGGCCCTCACAAGCTATGTACTAAAGGCAGTGCTCATCACCTATTGGGAGCTGACTTGTTGAGTTTTGGACCATTTCTATAGGATACAGTGGTATTTTTAATACTATGCTATCCTGCAGTAATGGTCTAAAAGTCCACCTTAGGAAAGCTACAACAATTCTACACTCAATTATGTACCAAATTCCGATTGACATCAATGGGAATTCCATGCACAGTACAAGCGTTGACGGTGTCCATTCTAAATCTGCAAGTTTTATTTCCTTTTGTACATGTATTTAATCCATCTGCAAACTTTTCAACGGATAGCATAATACGAGTCTCTCTCTGGGAACTCAAAGGTATGTGTGTTCAATAGCAGAGAATAAACATAAGATTTTATTACAAAATGCCACTGCTGCTCCTGGCATGAGTAATTTGTGCACCTGCATTTTTAAAATGTTTCAAATTTCTTTCCCTTGTGAATTCAGTGGTAACACACATTATCTTCCCTGCTGCCACAATGTGGTATTTGCAGAGTGTGTCACGTCAACCCTTGTTATCCAGAAGCCATTGTTTTCATAGCAAATAGCAACAGAAAGTGACAATGGTTCACTCCAGACCTGGGGAATACCGTATGGCCCAGTAACGGATGGAGCCAGAGTAAGGAGTAGGATCTAAAATCCAAACCTCTGTTGGGTATGGGGAAGAACATTGAGGGCCAAATTAAGATAGAGGGATTAGGAGTAAAAGTAATGTGCATCTTTCATCAGTGTCTTCCTCTTAGAACAGGCTTACCTTTGCAATACACCCAGCATCTGCTGGCTTAGGGAATGAGAAACTGGGTCTGGAGATTGAAATCCACTCTTGTGTCCCAGTGCACAGTACTAACTATGGGACCAGTCCAATCTGTAGATGTCATTAAATGTGGAGGCCTGAATAATTAGTACTGTGCTTTAAATACACTGTCTCTTTCAGAACCCATGGGGCTGACTGAGGTTTGGAGAGAGTATGGGAATTAGGAACGTTTAGTTAGTTTAGGCTTAGTAATTTAATTTTTAATAGTTGTTCTTCAGGTGCCTACCATCAGCTCCATATGTACAATTTTTAAATAAAAATTTCCCCTGTGTTCCCTATAATCTCCCTGAAATGTTCCTTGATTCTTTCTAAAGTCTCTTATTGAAATATGTAAAGTGTATAATTCCAAGCAATCTTATGTATTTGTACATCTTAAAGTCATATTATCGTCTAAAAGTCATATATTGCACAATTCTCTCATTTACAGTGGGTCTTAGAGGAAAAAATGATACAGATCTTATGTTATACTGACTTGATCATTAGAGACTATCTCCAAGGGCAATGTCAGACAGATAACTTCACAGGGTATTTATTTATTTCATATTGCAAATGGAGACAGAGAAATTCTGCTGATGAAATTACTGTGTAGGAAATCTTCATTTTTTTGGGGTAAGGCTGGAATGACAAAATAGTGCAATATGACACAATATTTTCAAAGCCTCAAGTGACACGTGCACATAGAGAAAATGAGATTTGAGTGCTCATGTGAATGAACCCACAGTTGCACATAGATGCACATGACATTTTAAATGGTGCAAATATGTGCATCCATGTATGCCTGACTCTCTGTGCACTATGCAAACATAAGGGGGAGACTGGCTGCCTTTGTAGTTATTATTGCACATCTGCCTGCCTCTCCTCTCATCTGTACCTGATTACGAGGTCCATAACTCATTTACAAATCCACATTTACCTCCATCCCCCATAAAAGCCTGATGCTCTCTTTCTCTGTTTATTATTTCTCTGTAAATTACTAATATCAGAAAGGGTGAACCTGTAACCTTCCTCTACCCTTTTCCAGTGTGTCCCTCTTTTGTGTCTTTGTCATACATTTTGGTCTTGCAGAGCTGGAATGAATATCCTCATTGTCAGAGTACTGGAGTGTCAGGCAGGGGAGGAGATGGTGAAGAGGCAGTCCGGAAGTTTCAGAATGGCAGCAAAAGCTGGGCTGAACAATATAGCACCAGGGATAGAGCTATACCACCCCCACCTTCTTTTTTAAAAGCCATTGTAAGGACAGTTAGGAGGCAAGTCCCATTGAAAAGATTTGGCAGGCCTTGGCACGGGGTGCTGGGAAGGTACGGTCCCCACCTCCATTTCACTACAAACGCTTTCTAAAGACCTTGTTGTGAATAATTTCGTTTATTAAGGTTTACCATGATTCTGTTTCCACACAAGCTCCCCTTTAATAGTTCAAAGGCTACTTAGTGTTGGTTACATCCAAAATATAAATATAAACATATACACCTCTCTAGTCTATATCCTAGCTACAATCCAGTTATAAGCATTGGCCAAAGACTCACAACTGGTTCGGGCCCGGGAGACACCGTCCCATCATGGCGTAGCTCCAGAGAGCTAAAGAAAAGCTCTGACAAAGAACCCCTAGAAAACCTTGCTTTTTCATACACTGTAACAAACACGTGATGTCATTGCTGATTATTGGACCTTAGTTAAAGTCAGCTGAAGCTGTTTAGAGCTGTACTCTGCTCTCTCCAAGGTTTTCCCCCTTTTCTCACTTTGCCATATTTTCCTCTAGCTACTGGGCAAAATATTTTTAACCACATCTGGTGCCCAATTAACCATGATTTCTTTCTTTCTGTTGCTTAACCCAAGCCTTAAATAAGATAACACTCATATTTCCAGGGTCACTACAAGTTTAACACAAACAATCCTCCTTTCTCATGAGTTCATTCTGTTTGATCACATGCATTGGGCCTACCACTCATGCTAAGATTCAAATCCAATTGAACACTTTGGTTCACCCAAGTCTAATGTGGGCCTATATTCCTACAGACCATGCAAAAGTGGTTGCCCTGCAACTGTTGGAAGTAGACAGAGGCACAGAAGCTTGGAGAGGAAGCAATCTGGTGAATGACCAGCAACCCCTTCCTATACAAAGACCCCTTGTAGGACAAAAGTTTTGAAAGCTTGCATGGATGCTCAGCCCCTTATGCGTGTGTATTACAGGGAGCAAGTAGGAGATTGGTAGTGGACGACAGTGAGCAGAACGTGCATGCAGAAGAATGTGTATGCATGGGCTGGATTTTGGATGCAGTGCCAAATGGCACCTATTCTGAGAACTGCCTGGCCCCTCCAAGTCTATATGGGCATTCATTAGTTAACCATGGTTCTGGCAGGTGCAAGTGGAGAAGGTTTCCAATGAGACTTCAGTTAGCTGCTGCTCTTGCTGCCCAGGCAAAACAGAGAAGATAGCTGAGTAATGGGGGTGCTTGTGGGAGAAAGGGACATGCAGGGATTTTGAGGAAGACCCAAGAATAAGCAGCAACGCTGCATCTGTTTGGTCTTAGGAGGGCATGGGAAAGAAAAGAGAGAGAGAGAGGACACAACTGGAGTTAGCCTCCTCATCCCTGCTGCCTGGCATGCTTTGCACTGGATGGTTTGGGGTATGCCACAACAGTTACCACATGTTAGGTGGACAGAGCTGGCTACTCAACCCTGGAGTGTCTGAAAATGATCCTCTCATGACCTGCAGAGTGGCGAGGCAATCTGAAGCCTCATTTCAAAATTCCTGAGCTGTGCACACAATCAAATCACTTGTGTGCTCCTAGTCCTTGGGCCTGCTGGTTTTAGGTCTGTCTGACCCTGCCTGGGCACTCCCATAGGGCACACAAAAGCAAGTGCACATGGACTGGACTGATTGACAGTTTGGCGCAATGGGCACATCTGCTAGTGGTGGTGACATTTTCAAAGCCACACCAGGCTACAGTAGGAAGCAGGTGCAGTTACAGTGCAGCTCAGCAGAGTCAGGGCACGGGATGTTCCCCCAGCTCTTCAATCGCAGTGCTCAGCTTCTAGTCGCACTGGCGCTGACCAAGGAACAGCTATGCCCAAGGCCACCAGGAAGTGCAGAATACAGCCCCAGATATTGACAGAATCAGAAGGAAAGATAAAGGGAAGGAAGTAGCTGAGAATGAAAGTGGCCACTGGGTGAAAAAGGAGGTATCCCCTGGAGGAAGCACATCTCAGGGAGAAGCTTACACACCAAATGGCTACTAAATACCTACAGACTTAACCATCATCCCACAATCCTGGAATACATTTGCAGGCCTGACATCAGCCCACAGCAGGATGTGGTTGTCTCTGCTACCCTTGCATAATAGAAAAGGCCCTAGAATGACAAAACCATTCAATAACCAACCTTAAACAGGGAACCACCATTGACAAAACAGAAGTTTAATCTTCAATGTCTGTGAAGAAAGAAGAAGACACAGTTGCACAGTAATGAAGTAAAACACAGAAAGAGAGAAGCAGGAGAAAAGCATATGAGAGAAATCAAGGTACTTACCTTCCTACTTAGCAAGAGAGGGCTGCATATGGGATGGGCCTGAAGAGTAGGGTTACCAGATAGCAACTGTGAAAAAACAGGACAGGGGGTGGGGGTGGGGGAATAGGCGCCTATATAAGAAAACGTCCCAAAAAATGGGACTGTCCCTTTAAAAACGGGACATCTGGTCACCCTACTGAAGAGCAACTCCCAGCAAGAAAATGCCCAGGAGGCACAAATACCTGGCTCTGTGGATGCAAACACCTAACTTAGTGGTGCAAATCCTTTGAAAATGTAGCCCTGACCCACAGAACTGAAATAATACTCAGGCTGAGAGCTCTGCTGCCCAGGGGCTACTCATAGAGTACCAGTGTGAGTAAGAGTGGCAAAATGTGGCTGATAAATACACTCAGAGAATCAGTCGTGCTCAATTAGGGTGACCAGATGTCCTGATTTTATAGGGACAATCCCGATTTTGGGGTCTTTTTCTTATATAGGTTCCTATTACCCCCACCCCCATCCCAATCCACAGTATAAAAAATGTGTTGAATAATTCTGAATAGCAAATAAGTTTGAAGAAAGCATAATCTGCCCTCAGATATTCCACAAGCAGAAAAGTAGGCTGAATTAATCAGATTAATTATTCATTGCAAATAATTCACTCAGCTCCACCACTGAAGTCAACAGCAAAACTGCCATTGACTACAATAGGATCAGGATTTAGCCCCGAGTCCATTCCCTTCTGCCCAAAACTGGCCAATTTCCCTTTGCTGCAGATATGGGCAATCTTCATTCACTGTAGTTTCTGAGGGACAGACGCTAGAGACCGTCCAAGCAGAGGTGTGTGTAACTCAGCAGTTTTACTTCACAAATATTTACTTCAGTTTCAATCCATGTGGGATTACATGTCCCAAATTCAGCTCTGAGTTTTATGTTCAAATGAACCCAAACTCTCAATGTGAAATATAGTCAAAACCCATCTGGCTTTCATGTGGTTTTGCATTAGAACCATGCAGAACTATGAATTTTGCATGATTCTGATGCAAAAGCATAAACCGACTGACATTCTCTGATAAAGTCTGGGACCCTTTTGGCAAACAAGGTGTAAACTTTTTGACCTTATTACAAAACCCCAAAGTAGATGATCTTGGCATGGTGCTGGTTTCATTGCAGACACTGTGCACAGCTGTGCAAATGAACACACAGAATATTTGGGGTACGGGTCACAAAAATCACCACATTCTTTGTAGACCACAAAGGTCTTTCAGTGTGACTGTACACTTGCATTTTTCCAATTATTCGTCTGAGAAATGTAATTATAACCTAAGCCATACCCTCAGATTAATTACATCAACCTAATTTTTGTTTATTTAATTGCTTCTGGTTATCCAGGCCAATCCAGTTCTCCAGAACACATGAAAAGAGAATTGGCTTTTCTACAGATCTCCTTCACTTACACAATCCCAATGTAAAAACAAACTGCCTATTTTTATGGGGGGGGGGGTAATAAACAGGAAAGGAAATGTAATTGGAGGTGGCAAGAACATAGTCTCGGTGCATCTCTGTTTTGCTTCAGCCCTCAGGGGATTTAAAGGCCACAAATGATGTAGGTCTTCTTCTTGAACCACTGTGAACTTTGTCTGCTAGGGTTTAGTATCGCTAAATGTATATTAACGTCAAAGATTGTTTGCATGGATTATTTATAAGGCATTCACTTCAAATTAGTGCTGCCTAAAATGTGTGAGTTCATAACGTGCCAAAAGCAGATGCAGTCTGCTGTAAATGAGAGAGTAAGCAGCTCCATATATTTAAAATGGCTCTGTGCAGATCAATAATGGAAACATTAACTATGGTACTGTTTTAGAAGCAATTCTTTACTTTGGAGATGTATTTATTCCACATTAATGATACCTTAAGTAAAATGATAAAACACATATAAGGATGCATTTTCAAAGTGGTGCACAGGGATTTATGCTTGTTGTTAATGCTACTTCTTCATGCACTCTAAGTCTTTACACAGCTCTTTGAGCATTTACCCCAGAGCATCCAGGATCCAGGCAGGCCTAGCTGTTAGCTTTCTTAAGTTGTAAGAGGGACTTGAGAAATCAAGTGGCCAGATTCTCTGGTGCAGTGTGGCTGCTTTCCAGTGCAGCACCTGCAGATTCTAGCCATAAGAGCCAATGTACCAGCCCTCAGAGGATCAGCCTCGGTACACATGGGAACCTCTGGTGATGTAGAGCCTCCTATACCACTGCCTTTCTGCTGCCAGCACTAGGGCCCTGGCAAGAGAAACACTCCCTGTGAGTGTTTTTGGCCCCTGCCAGTGGGCAGTGTAAATTAGAGGAACCTGAAGCTGCTTTTACCAGCCCCACAGTACCAGCCTTTCATACATAGGCCATAGAGAGTAGGTGTGTGCCAAAGTGAGTTTTGAACCACGCGACCTCCCAGCACCCAGGATCTGGACTGAGGTGTCTGTTTTTCCAGCTTGATGTCAAGTAAAGTAAAAGTACATATCGCTTAGAGGACTGGGACACTGAGTAGAGCTGGTCATGGATCTGGTCTCCCTCCCCATGATAATTACTCATGCAGAAGACTAAGTAGTATGCCTGAGGCCAGAGCAGGACCGTACCGGCTTAAATGTCAGACTGTTCCCCTTGGCTTAGAAGTTTCCCTGGTGAGCTCAATTATGGTCTTCCGCAGGGAGGAATTTTAGAGCGGTGGGGAATGGCAGGAGCAGGGCAGAAAACTGCTTGCCATGGCTTTTCCACACTGCATCTGTGCAGAGCCAAGAGCTGGCATATGACCTAAACTTTCTTCTTGCTGAGGCACATCAAGGTTTTGGGCCTGAAATCACAAAAACCATTTCAGAGCATTAACTTTCCTTTCTGCCGAGTAAGTGGGATGGGTCTTGGCACTGAGGCACAGGAAGATCTGCATTGTCTATGACATCTGCTTAAAAGAATATCTTTCCAATCATCAGCACATAAATCTAGCGGAAAAAGTTATAGTTAGTTATAGAGTTCTAGTTCTATCTATGCTGCCTTTAAACTATAGATCCAGCTGTGATTTCAGCTCCGCATGCTTCTCCAGTCCAACCATTGACTGAACCATCTGTAAAATAATAATAAACAAAGTTCAGGGTGCGTCCCCTACAGAGTACTAACACAGCAGCTGGGAGGAATCAAATGGCCTGCTTGGTGCCTCCATACTCAGGAACCTTCTCTGAAATAATGTATGGAGAACCAATTTCAGTACCTTTAATGTTAGCTTGGTATGCATCTATGCTGTGCCTTCCAGTTTGCTATTCATCCTCAAGAAAAAGATTTCAAGATCTCTCTCTCTCTCTTTCATTTTCTATCCCCTTCCTGCTCTCTAACAATCTCTCATCCTGTTTTTTGCCCCTCATTCTTTCTCTTCCCCTTCTTCAAGTTTCTATCTATTCTATCCTATTCTATCTATCTTCTGTCATGCACCTCACTGTGGCATCTGAAAGCCCCGTTTCTGTTTCCTCTTTCCCCATCTCCCCCCCTCATTTTCCTCCTCACCTTGTTGCTCTCTCTTTTTCTTTCCCCATCCTTCAATTTTTTTTTCTTGAGCCTGATGAGGATTTAATGGAGATTGCAGCTCAGGTAACATGGCATTCTTGTTTGTTTTTCATGCATTTATTACTGTTAAGCTCATATCACTCACCTTTCCATGGAAGTCTCGAGGGTTAATTGATATAACCAGCTCCTCCTTTTGTTCGGCTGTTAATCATCAAGCACAACAGTGACTATTTGATTATCTTTCACCTCAGAGTCCATACCCGGGTGACCTAAAACAAGAGGGCTGTGTTCCTTCAGGGCTACATACAGCATCAAGAGCAAAATCCTGAGCCCCTCCTCAGAGAGCCGGAGTGCCCTGAACTCCCAATGACTTCAGCGGGAGTTACGAGCCCTCAGCACCTTGGAGGAGCCATTCAGCACCTTGCAGGATGGCACTTACTACTCCAGGCATTGCTACATTAGGCAATTAATAAAGATGATTACACCTCAGAAGCTAAAAATGGTATATTACTGTGCTGTACTTCACTTATATTACCCTCATGGCAAATGAGTCACAGAGACACTGCCATGTGAATTTGAGGAGTAACTCTTTTTGCTAATTAATGGTATCAATATGTTCATGGTGATACCAATATAATTATCCCAGTGGATAATACTGATCTAAAACAACAAAGATTAACTCTTTGCATATCCCTGGCAGGGGAAGTATATTTAGAACTATGTGAAACTTTCATAACAAAGCCTAAAAGGGCTTGAAGGTATTTAAGCTCCTAACTCCCACTGTGAGTTAGGCACCTAAATGCTTTTGAGGACCCAGGCCTTTGTTACAATCCCAAAGTTTGGGCCAGGCTCACATGTGTTTTGGTGAATGTGGGACGAGTTTTAGCTGACTTTGGAGTGACTTATGGTTTTATCATTCAAATGGTAACCATTCGAAGTCCGTTGTTCCTGCAATGAGCTGCTATAAGGGGGGTTGGGATGTGTTTTGCTGTGGTTCTAAGGAACCCGAATCTCAGAGCAAATCTCAAGAGTTGCCAAACACAAGCGAAGGAAAACAGGAGTAAAAAACAAACACTGGAACCGCAGCAAATGGAATCCAGTGGGTTTTGTGCACCTCTGCTAAACATGGTATCAAGAAAAACAACAACCTGTAATGGAGCAGTTATCCGCTCTCGAGCAATTGAGGGGCTCTAAAAGAACCGTCCGGAGTTACTGGGGCACAGTCTCACCTGGTGTAAATTGGCATAAGAACCAGTATTTTAACATAAAGAAGAGCTATAAAATGCATACACAAACCACAGAGCAAGGAACTAACAAGGTGTGCACACAACTAAAGTATAACACATGACTTTTTACCATTGTTATCTCAACCTTCCCATACTCACCTCCCTTGCCAGTCCTCCAGCTACCACTCTATGGGCTTGATCCTATCAGCCCTTGGTCACCTGAGCAGTCTATACTCACAAGATTAGTCCTGTTCACTGGGAGTGTTTGGTGAGTAAGCACTAGTCACACGAGCAAGGGCTGTGAGGAAGGGGTCCTCTTGTTTGCATTTCCTTACTGTGTCATGGCTAATGTAGGATGCCATCCTCTCTGGTGCTGAATGTCTCCTGAGAGATCCTGAATACTCTCAAACCTCATTCAACTCGAAGGGAGCTGAGGGTGCTCAGCACCTGCAGAAGCTGCTTAGCATCCTGCTGGAGTGGGCAAACTTTTTGGTCTGAGGGCCACATCAGGTTTCCGGAATTGTATGGAGGGCTGGTTAGGGGAGGCTGTGCCTCCCAAAACAGCCAGGCGTGGCCCAGCCCCTACCCCCCATCTGACCCCCCCCCCCGCTTCTCTCCCCCTGACAGCCTCCTGGGACTCCTGTCCCATCCAACCCCCCCCGTCCCCTGACGGCCCCCCCAGAATCCCTGCCCCATCCATCTCTCCCTGTCCCCTGACTGTCCCCAGACCCCCTGCCCCTGACTGCCCCATGCCGCCCGATCCAACCCCCCCTCCTTCCTGACTGTCCCCCCGGGACCCCTGCCCCATCCAACCACCCCTTCTCCCTGACCACCCCCAGAACCCCTACCCCTGACTGCCCCCCACCGCCCCATCCAACCCCCCCTCTCCTTCCTGACTGCCCCCCGGGACCCCTGCCCCCATTCAACCCCCCTGTTCCCTGCCCTCTGACCGCCCTGACCCCTATCCGCACCCCGGACCACCCCCTGAACTTCCCTGCTCTTTATCCAACTCCCTTTGCTCCCTGCCCCCTTACTGCGCTGCCTGGAGCACTGGTGGCTGGTGGCGCGGCTCAGAGCACCAGGACAGGCAGCCATGCTGCCTGGCTGGAGCCAGCCACGCCACCGTGCAGCACAGAGCACCATGTCAGGCTGCGGGTCTGCAGCTGCACTGCCCGGCAAGAGCTCACAGTCCCGCTGCCCAGAGCATTGCGCCGGCAGCGCAGTGAGCTGAGGCTCAGGGCCGGCTTTAGGCCGATTCCCCCGATTCCCTGGAATTGGGCCCCGCGCCCAGCCAGAGCGTGGCAAGCCCGCGGCCCCGCTCCCCCGACCGGAGCTCCAAAGCCCCGCGGCCCCACTCCCCGGGCTGAAGCTCCAAAGGCCCGCGGCCCCACTCCCCGGGCCGGAGCGCGGCAATCCAAAGTGCTGCCGAAGACTTGGAGCGTTGCCCGGTGAGTATAAGCCCCACGAACTGGGCCCCGCACTTGCTAAAGCTGGCCCTGCTGAGGCTGCAGGGGAGGGGAAACAGACGGGGTCAGGGGAGGGGCCGGGGGCTAGCCTCCCGGGCCAGGAGCTCAGGGGCCAGGCAGGAGGGTCCCGCAGGCCGGATGTGGCCCGCGGGTCGTAGTTTGCCCACCTCTGCCTTAAACTGTCAGCTCATTAGAGTTCCTGTTTGTCATTTGCCCGTGAAGCACTCTGCACCCTTAAACTTCTGATGAAACGATAAAAATAAGCCAAACAACAAGGTGAAGTAGTTGCAATCACTATGTGAAGGGACTGAATTCAGGGTTTTTCTCCGTGGAAGTGCTTCTATGTAACTGCATGATCTTATTTTCATTACCCTCACCCTCCTGTCTGCCTTCTCTCCTTTCGGCTCTTGCATGTCGTATTCAGGCAGACCCCTGCACCTGTGCAGAGCCTCACTGACTTCAACAGGGGTCCAGCTTTGCAAAACACAGTGTCAGACTGGGGACTTTGTCACACTCTATGTTGCCTCCCATTTCAAGTTAGATTGGAAACTCTTCAGAGGGGAACAGTGTCTACTGGTGTGTGCGTATTGCACCTGGCACAACGATATCCTGATCTAGCTTAGGGCTTTTGGGTACTATCACAATACAAATAATAATAATAATTATTATTCTTTAATAATAATAATTATAATAATATTTATATTATATATATATAAATATATATAATAATAATTATTATTATTTGTCTTATTCTTCTTCTTATTATTAAAGAGTGAAAATTCTTAACTCATCTCATCAGGTCTCAGTATTTCAATGTATTAATGTACAAGATCAAGCCCTTTTCAGGGGACTATCACCTGTAATGTAGGGGAGGGATAGCTCTGTGGTTTGAGCATTGGCCTGTTAAACCCAGGATTGTGAGTTCAATCCTTGAGAGGGCCATTTAGGAATCTGGGGCAAAAAAAACCTGTCAGGGACAATACTTGGTCCTGCTAGTGAAGGTAGGGGACTGGACTCAATGACCTTTCAAGGTCTCTTCCAGTTCTATGAGATAGGTATATCTCCATATATTTACCTGGGCGCAATGGTGAGTTGAGTATAAATTGTTAGCTTGGAGTTCCCTCATTTACTTTTAATTTAATTGAAGCCTTGGTTACAGGTTATGCTTTTCAGGTTAATCGCTTCTGTGTCTGTACAAAGCAACTACAATGATTTGATCTAGAGATCATCTGTGGTGCATAACAATAACCAGGACGTGAGACAGTTTAACAAAGGACTCTGCATGCTACAACACCTTAGCACAAAGGTGTGACTTAAAGGTAATGTGGCAGGTTTAATTCAGAATTTCCTTGCTTTCCTAGGATTAACTCTCGACCTGAATGGTATAACTTGCATTGACATTGTTTCCTTTTTGTTTTGACATCATAATTGAGTCTAATCTCCACAGACTTGCACTGCACTCTTACTTCACATTGTAATCTCACCATGCAATTTTACCCTAACAGCACTATAGTGGGGTCTTCTCCAAGGCATTCACTGAAATCATTTTTCCATCGTAACATCGCCTCATAATAGCTTTGTAACAGGGTCTCTGAAGATCTGCACTGAAATAATGTGGCCATCTTAATCTCACATTCTAATGACCTCACAATGCCATAAAGCAATTACTATTACAAATTCTAAATGATCTTAAGAAGGAACTTCTGTGCTGGCTCATTAGCTAACATATTTTGCTGTGTCCAATCCCTCATCTAAATATATCATCCTTACTGGAGAGCTACAGCTTTTTAAAAGTCCAAAGCTGGGGAAGGGGCTAATATTTTTTATGTACACATGACATTTTTGTCTTTTTCATTGTAAACGACCTACTGAGAATCTGTTATAACTGCACATTTTTGTTAGCGATAGGAAGGCCTGGAAGTGTCCAGATCTGGATGTTGCCTAAGGTTAGACTTTAGCATTGGGATATTTATCTGAATCCCAACATTAGCAAGAGTTTGGAACTTGCCTCTAAACCAGTGGTTCCCAAGCTTGTTCTGCTGCTTCTACAGGGAAAGCCCCTGGTGGGCCAGGCCGGTTTGTTTACCGGCCATGTCCACAGGTTTGGTGGATCGCGGCTCCCAGTGGCCGTGGTTCGCTGCTTCAAGCCAATGGGAGCTGCTGGAAGTGGCAGCCAGTACGTCCCTCGGCCCATGCCACTTCCAGCAGTAAACAAACCAGCCCGGCCCGCCAGGGGCTTTCCTTGCACAAGCAGCAGAACAAGTTTGGGAACCACTGCTCTAAACCAAAATAGCAGTAATATGCCACTCTTCATTCCTGTCATCTGAGAGAGGACTCATATCTCTATACTGCTAAATACCCCAATTTCCCCAGTGAGACACTGGCTAGCCATTTCACCCCACTGCCTCTTTGGGGCTGGTAGATTGGGCCCCCACCCCATTACATAAGAACATAAGAATGGCCATACTGGGGACCAAAGGTCCATCTAGTCCAGTTTCCTGTCTTCCGACAGTGGCCAATGCCAGGTGCCCCAGAGGGAATGGACAGAACAGGTAATCATCAAGTGATCCATCCCCTGTCGCCCATTCCCAGCTTCTGGCAAACAGAGGCTAGGGACACCATCCCTGCCCATCCTGGCTAATAGCCATTGATGGACCTATCCTCCATGAATTTATCTAGTTCTTTTTTGAACTAGATAAATAGAATTTTCAATAGGATTGTCCCGGAGGCAATAGCCAGCCCAATTCTCCTTCCTCTCTATACATCAAAAGCAGCAAGTGGGGGAGGGAATGAGGGCTACTACACACTTAGCCCTGCCCTTTGCAATCATAAATCTCAGAACACCTTGATTCCCTAGGAAGCACACAATAAGACTACTTTTTTTTCTGCACCCAGGAAAGAGCTGCTTTCTAGCCCAAATTGTGTGTTAGAGCAATTCTCTGTTGAGAGCATCAATTAGCCCTAGGTTATGGGGGGGGGGGGCAATAAGAAGTGCCAGACCAATTCCAGCTCCATCTCTGTGACTTGCATCTCTATTTTCTCTAGCACCCTACCTGTGTGTTTAGTCTGATGATATTATGCTGACGTGTTTGTCACAAATGAAGCTAGTGAATAGGTGGAATGCCATGTCACTGCATAGGCCCAAACCTACCAGTTGTAGAGAACTTTCAAGCAGCATGCTAGCCATGTAACTTCTTGAGTTCAGAGATGTACTCCTGAGAACATGTTCATTATTTTAATTGAAGTCTTCATTGTTGGCTGACTGCCAAGTGGCCTACCAGATGTCTCTCTCTTTACTGTGGTTGAAGCAGATTATGATGTTCCAGTTCATTTTTCCTTCACTGACAGCTTGGTTCCAAAAATGCGCCAGACTTTAAAGGCAACATTTTTAAAAGTCAGGTCCACTCACAACAATAAACCAATGACAGGGCATACAGCTACCACAAAAGCTTCTGCTAGTTAAGTAACTTGATGTTGCTAATTCTTGTGATTTTTGTCATGAGTCATGCAATACTTGGTGTTTTTCATAAAGCTCCAGCTCCCAGAGTCAGGTGAATACATCAGAATCTAAGCTCTTAATTTCAAAAAGAAAGTTCTAGCCCTTGTGGTTGCAGAGAAAAGCTTGAAAACATGAATTCAAAAAACTCAATGACCAGAAGGCAAATAAAAAGAACGCCAAATGTATTATTTTTTGAAGTACTGTGATTTTCAAACCAAACTCATGATGTTTGGGGGCCTGACATGATTTTGTAACACCCGAAGTTAGCACTGCTTTGTAACTACACAGGCAAAAGACAGACTTCTATCTAACTACAGGCCTGCCTAGGTGCCTTGGTGTGTTGTGCACAACCGCAGTAATTGCATTCACAAACACTTTATGTGTGTACATACTTGCACACAGACCTCAAGCCTTCAGCTGTGAAAATTTGGACCTATTTGTTTTTCCTGTTGCTGCTGTTTTTTCTTGAAAAGGGTGAAGCACAGGGCACAGAGTACTTTTAAGATTAATGACCTTCAAAAAGTTTGCAGGTTTGTTCAATAAGCATCTTGATGGGTGAATGCTTTTCCAAAATGCTGAGCATCTCTCTCTAATACCCTCCACAGACCCATCTCCCATCTTCCTCCTACCCACCCCAGAAACCTCCACCCAGCTGCCAAATCTCCTCCCTTCAGCCCTCTAATAAGCCTCATCTCTTTCCTTTTCTTGCATCAGTCCAACAGGCTCCATCTGCCTCCTACCAGTAATTTCACTCCTCTTTGAATACTTGGTTATGGGACTGAGTAGGCTTGGCAGTTGTTTTGCTGAGCTCTGGTTAGCAATGAGTGCACAAGTCATACTGGAGATGTGTACCCCAAAGAATAGTGCCTATCCAAAACATTTAGAGTACAGTACAAAGACCTCTCTCTCTCTCTGGCTACCTCTTTGTCTCTGAGCGTTACTGATATCCTCCAACATAGCCCTCAGAGATTTAAGCCTGCTTTTTGTGTGGGTTGTATCCCGTGTTTAAAGCTCAAGTGGCCCATTTAAAAGGATGACACTCTTGGTCCATTTTATCATTTACTATAGCACAGAAATAGAAAAAAAATGAATCACAAACAAATAGCAATTTTGAACATATAAGAATTTAGGATGGTCCATGTGCTTCATGAGATCAGTCACTAGTCTGTGTGTCTCTGGGTGGTTCCACTGCTATATTATTTATCCAGGTTTGTTTTATCCTAGGTGATGGTGCTAATCCTGTTATTCACCAGAGCTATGGCCTTTTCAACAAAACAGAGCCCTAATGATTAGACAAACCCCCCACAGCCAGTTCATATGAAGCAGTAGGTTTGGTGTAGGGTGACCAGACAGCAAGTGTGAAAAATCGGGACGGGGGTGGGGGGGCAATAGGAGCCTATATAAGAAAAAGACCCAAAAACCGGGACTGTCCCTATAAAACCGGGACATCTGGTCACCCTAGTTTGGTGTATTAAGCAAGGAGTTTGCATAGGAGGAGGCTGCACTTTGTTAATAAACTTCATTGTTTGAACAATTTTACTAGTTTGAAGACCCTTGTACTGATGATTTATTTGGAAGTTCTGGGTATATTAACTTTTGTTAAGAACTTAGACTAAAAACTTTATGGGGAATGCTACATACACTCCAAAGACCAACAAGAGAATGTAAGTTAGATGTGATTAGTATGAAGAAAGTTACATTTATTACACTCTTATGTATAATTGATCATATGAAAGGCCTTTTGTAACTATAAAAGAGACAGCACATTAAATTGTTTTACCCTGAGGATTATACAAATTTGTGGATTGGAACACCAGCCTATTGGTTTCATAGCTATGGTAAATCATTAAGATGCTCTATTTTAATCATAAATCATTGTATCTATTTATTACTAATCAGATAGCTCCTCCCAGCCTCTGCTTTGCTTCATCCATTTGAGCCAATCAACCCACAAGTTGGTGGCACTAGCTCTGATAAAGAGAGGCGGTATATATATAATATGCATGGCACATAATATGAATTATATTGTCCTAGACATGTTGTGTGATGGCTGATAGCTCTTCACAGCAGTATGTACTGAGTTCTGAAGCTGACTAGAGGCATGCCTGGTTAATAAGGTGATTCATGGTCCAAGGTAGTTCAGTCAGGAATAATTTAGTACTTGCTATAGTGGATCAGAGATGTAGTCTGAGGGTAGAGAGGTCATGAACCTATATTTATCTGATAAAGTCTTGAAGTGTTGGCTGATTTCTTCCTGTAGTACTCTCATCCAACGTCAACTGAAAAAATAGTTCAAAGAATCTTTTGACTCACAAGTAAGAAAATGTAGAAGGAAAAGCAACCTTCTATCTTATCTATCCTACTGGACCTGGATTCTTCAAGGATTATCCAAGGTTCCAAGCACAGTCAGTTGGCTTTCATGGAGCATTTTCAAAGTGGCATATTTATGTAGTCTAACGGTTAGTCACCAAGCGTAAAACAAACAACACAGTAATATGGATTTGGCTACCGAATGGTTCCTTCTAGTATATATTGCTAATATAGAGAAAATCAAATGGTAGCTGCCATACAATTTTCCTGAACTACTGAAGGTAATATATTATTCAGACTTTGACACCATTTCTTCAATTAGCAGTGGTGTTATAAACCAGTACCATTCTGTTTTAAGTCTTGCATATCTCTTGCTCATGTTGTTCAGAGTCAGAGAGCTGAGTAAACACCACTTTTAGAGGGGAAAATATCTTTGAAGGAACTGTATATGAAGGGTAGTGCTATACTGTTGTGGGCAAAATAAGGACGACAAAATCCAAACCACTCAAAAGTCAGTATTTTCACTTTGTGAACTTGAAAATGGACTCCACTACCATGAAAAATTTGGCTTGGATATGTGAATTTTTAAAGTGAAATACAGCCATTTTCAGTCAAAAAGGATCTGCTCTGAATGAAAACAGGTCTATTGGTATTCATATTTTTTGCCTTCCTTTGTTACAAGAGAAGCTATTTTCTGGAAATGGTTGCTCATAGCAAGATTCTGGGGTTGAGGTGTGCAAAATGAAGTGGCAAGAATGTAGTGCAACAGAAGTTGGGTATTTCGCCTCAGTCTACGGAAGTTAGTGATAGAACAGTGGTGTTTCTCTTTAAGCTAAGAAATACAGCAGACTCAGTCTACAGAGGAAATCTGTCATGTGACTTACTTTATTGCTGTATCTTTGTGCTCAGTAAGTTGCCACTTAGCTTCGGTAGCTGTTTTTGACTGACGTTGTTATTTGCCTTGTATATTTCAGAACACTGCTTCATAGTTAGCCTGGGAAACAGAAAACACATAGCTGGTTAAAAAAATGTGAAGAGGTGGGAATTTGATAAAATATGAAATGCCACTTCTTTTTTCATCACTTCTTTACCATGCTCTCCAATTTCTCTTGGTTTTTATTTCTGTAACTTTACTGGTTGGACAAATCTTCCTGCAGTTGGAATATTAAGGCAACAGCACTGAATGTGAATGGACTTTGAAATATTTAGAAGGCTCCCCCAAACACCCTACCAAAGTATAGGAACTTGGATTTTGCCCTACTGACTCAGACCACTGATATATAACACAAATAACAAATAACACACACAGCCAATTGTGCAGTATTTTGTATGGGGTTGAAAGAGGGGCGGGGAAAGTTTAGTTCCTGATTCCCTTTGTGGCCCAGCCCTCCTGGTAATTTACTCACAATTCATTCATCTCTTCCAAACCTTCATTGGAATTAATATACCCTTTCATCCCAATGAGAGTTTCTGAGGTCATCCAATCATCTGCCTAGGTATTTACATGACAAACATCGCTGAAATATCAGAGCACTTTATACCATTAATGATCAGCCCTCACAACACCCCTGTAAGATAGAGAAGTAACATTTCCCTATTATACAGATGGGGAACTGAGGCACAGAGAGGCTGAGTGACTTGCTGGAGGTCACACAAGATATATGTGATGGAGCCAGCCAGGAATCAGAGCCACATCTCCTGAATTTCAGTCCAGAGTCCAAACCACAAGGCCACTCTATTGTGATGGACGGCAATGCATGCAATGAACATGTACTCCTGAGCTGATAGATGCTGTGTGTGATGGTGCAAATCTCATTGCCTCTTCTGCAGCCACAGAGAGGCTGGCCCCCAGCAGTGGGAAGGAGGCGGTCAAATTTTGGGAGAGCTGCTCTCTGAGGACAAGTTGGGGAGGGTATGGATGGACTGGGTGTGGGGTAGAGCCGGAAGATGTGTTACTGCGTGGGTCCTCTTGTCCTTCATTGCCAAGGAAGTGGCCATATGCTATTCCTGCTACTGGAATCCTCCCTCCTTCTGTGCATAGGCCCAGCATCCTACCTGGCTACATGAGGTAGGTACATCCTCCCCTTAGGCTGGAGGCAGGATCCTTTAGCAGTGGGCGGGCTTCTCCGCCCGCCCACTTCCCAGAACCCAATATGTACATGAGGTAGGTGCTGGGCTTAGGCCTGATTGTCACATCCTGTATGTCATTTCCTGATTGTATAAAAATTATTTAAAAAACTGCCATCAGACCATGAACACAGTTTGTTGTCCTGGTGGTTTGAGTGGCAAGATGGGGAGACGTACTTTTGCAATCTTTGCCTTTTAAATGCATAGGTTCTTCAGTGTCTATTGACTTTGTCGCAACTTTGGTGTCATTGCTTCTTTGTACCTGCCACTGTGTTGTGAAGAGAAAACAACAACCCGCAATCTATTTTTAAAGCCGGTGCAGGAGAAATAAAGAGTGAGATATAAAGAGTGATATGTTCCAAATTGCAGCCTGCCTTGGCTGTTGGTCTGGTTATCAAAATATACAATCTGTGTAGTACTACACTGACTCGTGTAAACCTGGAAATAAGTAGCTGGGGGTAAATGGATGCAACGGCTATTAAAAATCCCAACTGCTTTTAAGCCAAGTGTGTCAGTCTTAGCAGAGACAACTTTGATAGGGATAGGAAACCAGATCAGTAACTCTGGATTTGCACCAAAGTGACTGAGATCAGAATCTGCTATTCAGTGAATAAGGGAGTGTCTACACTTGGAGCTGGGGTTATGATTTCCAGCATGAGGAGACATACTTGCACTAGTTGTCATCGAGATAGTGTGCTAAAAATAGTAGTGTAGTCATGATAGGAGAGGCAGTGGTGAATGGCAGGAGGGGATAGTGGCCCTGAGTACAAACCCCATGAGTACAGCCTTGAGTGGCTGCCATGGCTACATTATCATTTTTAGCATGCTAGCTTGGTGAGAGTTAGTGCTGGTGTGTCTCCTCCAGCTGGGAATCACACTCCTAGCTCCAAATGTAAACACACCCTTAACTTTACACAACCTGGCACAGTGCAAGTAGAGTGCAAAATAGCTTGGAGGCCTTAAAACCCTTAGACAGAATTGATCTTACCCAGGAGCCGTGAATCAAGGCCAGTTGTTGCACAGAATGAAGCACAATCTCCGTCAACGCTTAAAATAACATACAATTATCAATACCACTGTCAGGAAGCACCTTAAATCCTACTCAGCCAGCAACAATTGTATTGGGATAGCACCTGAATACTGTGTTCTGCATTTTCTTTCCGAGACAGGAAACGTGTGGATATGCTGCCAACGCTGGGATTTGGGCATACTCTTGATGAATAAAGAGGGTGGCATGATGCCTCCTGAGGCTTGGAATGCAGGGCAACAAGTCTGCTCCAAAATAAATGTCATGTACGATATATTTATAAGGTTAGTTGGGTTTACTTATGTTGTCAAGGTGCTGCCTCATGGAGATGTTGAAACATTTAGGACCCTATAGCTAAGCGGTGCTGTTTCCAAGTCTTTAGGCAGCTTCATTCTGACAGTGTGATAGGTAACCAGAAGTAATCTTTGTATTAGGAACTAAGGGTATGTCTACACTACGAAATTAGGTCGAATGTATAGAAGCCGGTTTTATAGAAATCGTTTTTATACAGTCGATTGTGTGTGTCCCCACATAAAATGCTCTAAGTGCATTAAGTCGGTGGACCATGTCCACAGTACTGAGGCTAGCGTCGACTTCTGGAGCGTTACACTGTGGGTAGCTATCCCACAGTTCCCGTAGTCTCCGCCGCCCATTGGAATTCTGGGTTGAAATCCCAATGCCCGATGAGGCAAAAACAGTGTCGCGGGGGATTCTGGGTACATGTCGTCAGGCCCCCTTCCCTCCCTGAGAGCAACGTCAGACAATTGTTTCGCGCCTTTTTTCCTGGGTTACGTGTGCAGACGACATACCATGGCAAGCATGGAGCCCACTCAGCTCAGCTCAGCTCACCATCACCATATGTCATCTGGGTGCCGGCAGACGTGGGACTGCATTGCTACACAGCAGCAGCTCCTTGCCTTTTGGCAGTAGATGGTGTATTACGATTGGTATCCATCAACATCATACTCCTCAGTGAGTTCGGTCAGAGGTGCCTGAGCAGAAATGTTTTGTCTCCTGGAGACTCAGTCCTGCCGGCAGTCCTATTGCACCGTCTTGACAATGATGGCAAGCAATCGTAATGCAGCATCTTCTGCCAAGCACCCAGAAGATGCTGATGGCTATCAGTCATGCTGCACCGTCTGCTGCCAGCCTAAGATGTAAAAGATAGATGGACCAGATTTGTTTCTGTATTCATTTGCTTCCCCCTCCCTCCGGGAAATCAACAGCCTGCTAAATCCAGGGTTTTGAGTTCAATCTTTGGGGGGGCCATTCTGTGTGACAGTTGTTTGTGTTTCTCCCTGATGCACAGCCACCTTTGTTGATTTTAATTCCCTGTAAGTCATGTCGTCACTCGCCCCTCCCTCCCTCCATCAGACAATAGTTTTGCGCCTTTTTTCAGCCCAGACGCCATAGCACTGGGATCATGGAGCCCGCTCAGATCACCGCGGCAATTATGAGCACTATGAACACCACATGCATTGTCTTGGACTATATGCAGAGCCAGAACATGCCAAAGCAAAACCAGACGAGGAGGCGATTGCAGCACGGCGACGAGAGTGATGAAGAAATTGACATGGACATAGACCTCTCACAAAGTACGGGCCCCAGCAATGTGCAAATCATGGTGTTACTGGGGCAGGTTCATGCCGTGGAACGCCGATTCTGGGCCTGGGAAACAAGCACAGGCTGGTGGGACGACATCGTGTTGCAGGTGTGGGACGATTCCCAGTGGCTGCGAAACTTTCGCATGCGTAAGAGCACTTTCATGGAACTTTGTGACTTGCTTTCCCCTGCCCTGAAGCGCCAGAATACCAGGATGAAAACAGCCCTCACAGTTGAGAAGCGAGTGGCGATAGCCCTGTGGAGGCTTGCAACGCCAGACAGCTACCAGTCACTCGGGAATCAATTTGGAGTGGGCAAATCTACTGTGGGGGCTGCTGTGATCCAAGTAGCTAACGCAATCAAAGACCTGCTGATATCAAGGGTAGTGACTCTGGGAAACGTGCAGGTCATAGTGGATGGCTTTGCTGCAATGGGATTCCCTAACTGTGGTGGCGCGATAGACGGAACCCATATCCCTATCTTGTCACCGGAGCACCAAGCCACCGAGTACATAAACCGAAAAGGGTACTTTTCAATGCAGCTGCAAGCCCTGGTGGATCACAAGGGACATTTCACTAACATCAATGTGGGATGGCCGGGAAAGGTGCACGATGCTCGCGTCTTCAGGAACTCTGGTCTGTTTCAAAAGCTGGAGGAAGGGACTTTCTTCCCGGACCAGAAAATAACCGTTGGGGATGTTAAAATGCCTATAGTTATCCTTGGGGATCCAGCCTACCCCTTAATGCCATGGCTCATGAAGCCGTACACAGGCAGCCTGGACAGTAGTCAGGACCTGTTCAACTATAGGCTGAGCAAGTGCAGAATGGTGGTAGAATGTGCATTTGAACGTTTAAAAGCACGCTGGTGCAGTTTACTGACTCGGATAGACCTCAGCGAAACCAATATCCCCATTGTTATTGCTGCTTGCTGTGCGCTCCACAATATCTGTGAGAGTAAGGGGGAGACATTTATGGCGGGGTGGGAGGTTGAGGCAAATCGCCTGGCCGCTGATTACATGCAGCCAGACACCAGGGCGGTTAGAAGAGTGGCAGGGCGCGGTGCGCATCAGAGAAGCTTTGAAAACCAGTTTTGTGACTGGCCAGGCTATGGTGTGAAACTTCTGTTTGTTTCTCCTTGATGAACTCCCCCGCTCCCGCCCCCCCCCCCGGTTCACTCTATTTCCCTGTAAACTAAGCACCCTCCCCTCCCCCCTTCGAGCACCGCTTGCAGAGGCAATAAAGTCATTGTTACTTCACATTCATGCAGTCTTTATTAATTCATCACACAACTAGGGGGATAACTGCCAAGGTAGCCCAGGAGGGGTGAGGGAGGAGTGAAGGATAAGAACACACTGCAGTTTAAAACTTTAAAACTTTAACTCTTATTGAAGAGCCTTCTGATGCTTGGGCAATCATCTGGGGTGGAGTGGCTGGGTGGCCCCCCCACCGCGTTCTTGGGCATCTGGGTGAGGAGGGTATGGAACTTGGGGAGGAGGGCTGTTGGTTACACAGGAGCTGTAGCGGCAGTCTCTGCTCCTGCTGCCTTTCCTGCAGCTCAACCATACGCTGGAGCATCGACTCTTGCCTTCTCTCAGCAATCTGACGCCACCTATCCTCTTGAGCCCGCCACTTCTCTCTTCACCCCGCGATTCAGCCCGCCACCTCTCCTCTCGTTCATATTGTGCTTTTCTGCACTCTGACATTGACTGCCTCCACTCATTCTGCTGTGCTCTGTCAGTGTGGGAAGACATCTGGAGCTCCGAGAACATGTCATCCTGAGTCCGCCGTTTTCTCCTTCTAATCTTCACTAGCCTCTGCGAAGGAGAAACATTTGCAGCTGGTGGAGGAGAAGGGAGAGGTGGTTAAAAAAGACACATTTTAGAGAACAATGGGTACACTCTTTCACGTTAAATTTTGCTGTTCACATTACACAGCACATGTGCTTTTGTTACAAGGCCGCATTTTTCCTCTTATATTGAGGGCCTGCTGGTTTGGTGTGAGAGATCACTCACGCAGTGCCAGGCAACAGAATTCGGCTTGCAGGCAGCCATGGTAAGCCACAGTCTTTTGGCTTTTTTAACCTTCATAACATGTGGGAATGGTTTCAAACAGCAGCGCCCTCATTTCCCATAACAAGCACCCGTTGGGTTGACCATTTAAAATGGGTTTGCATTGTAAAAGGAGGGGCTGTGGTTTCCGTGTTAACATGTAGCACAAACCCAACTAACCCCCCTCTCCCCCCCACATCCAATTCTCTGGGATGATCACTTCACCCCTCCCCCCCACCACGTGGCTAATAGCGGGGAATATTTCTGTTCAGCCGAGCAGGAACAGGCACCTCTGAATGTCCCCTTAATAAAATCACCCCATTTCAACCAGATGACCGTGAATGATATCACTCTCCTGAGGATAACAAAGAGAGATAAGGAATGGATGTTGTCTGCATGCCAGCAAACACCGGGACCATACGCTGCCATACTTTGTTATGCAATGATTCTAGACTACGTGCTACTGGCCTGGCGTGGTAAAGTGTCCTACCATGGCGGACGGGATAAGGCAGCCCTCCCCAGAAACCTTTTGCAAAGGCTTTGGGAGTACATGAAGGAGAGCTTTCTGGAGATGTCCCTGGAGGATTTCCGCTCCATCCCCATACACGTTAACAGACTTTTCCAGTAGCTGTACTGGCCACGATTGCCAGGGCAAATTAATCATTAATCATTAAACACGCTTGCTTTTAAATCCATGTGTAATATTTATAAAGGTACACTCACCAGAGGTCCCTTGTGCACCCTCAGGGTCTGGGAGCATGCCTTGGGTGAGTTCGGGGGTTACTGGTTCCAGGTCTAGGGTGATAAACATATCCTGGCTGTTGGGGAAACCGGTTTCTCTGCTTCCTTGCTGTGAGCTATCTTTATTGTCTTCATCATCATCTTCCTCATACCCCGAACCCGCTTCCCTGTTGCGTGCTTCTCCATTGATGGAGTCAAAGCACACAGTTGGGGTAGTGGTGGCTGCACCCCCTAGCATGGCATGCAGTTCCGTGTAGAAGCGGCATGTCTGCGGCTCTGCCCCGGACCTTCCATTTGCCTCTCTGGCTTTGTGGTAGGCTTGCCTTAGCTCCTTAATTTTCACGCGGCACTGCTGTGCATCCCTGTTATGGCCTCTGTCCTTCATGGCCTTTGAGACTTTTTCTAATATTTTGCCATTTCGTTTACTGCTACGGAGTTCAGCTAGCACTGATTCATCTCCCCATATGGCGAGCAGATCTCATACCTCCCGTTCGGTCCATGCTGGAGCTCTTTTGTGATTCTGGGACTCCATCATGGTTACCTGTGCTGATGAGCTCTGCGTGGTCACCTGTGCTCTCCACGCTGGGCAAACAGGAAATGAAATTCAAAAGTTCGCGGTGCTTTTCCTGTCTACCTGGTCAGTGCATCTGAGTTGAGAGTGTTTTCCAGAGCAGTCACAATGAAGCACTCTGCGATAGCTCCCGGTGGCCAATACCATCGAATTCTGTCCACACTACCCCAAATCCAACCCAGAAAGGCCGATTTCAGCGCTAATCCCCTCGTTGGAGGTGGAGTAAAGAAACTGGTTTAAAGGGCTCTTTAAGTCGAAAAAAAGGGCTTCGTCGTGTGGACGTGTCCAGGCTTAATTCGATTTAACGCTGCTAAATTTGACCTAAACTCATAGTGTAGACCAGGCTCAGACTATATTTTCAACTGGAGGAACAATATAACATATAGGTAATTGATTATATTAGCAATATAGATGTGTGAAAGCCATCCATTTTAGCTCTGGATCTAGTCCCAGATTTCAAATACCTAAAAAGTCTGGGGAATTCATTGGCATTTGATCCAGCCATTATAAAGACAGGGGCTATATGCAAAATCCAAGTCTGGATCAATGGTCAGAGCCCAGACATCCCCAAACTTTGAGGGCATTTACATCTGGGATGATGGATTTGAGTGCCTCTCTAATTAAAGATAATGGGTATGAATCTGTGGCCCTTACTCCCATGAATAGCTCCACTGAAGTAAATGAGATGTGGTAAGGAGGTGCAATCACCCAAGATAATGGGGCCGATGATGATCTCACATGGTTCTATGTAATGATATTTAGAGCTTGTTGGACAGTTTCAATGAAATGTCATGCTTTTTTCCCTTTTACTGACCTGGTGTAGCATTCGTAGTTATTCTATTAATCATTTTTCTGATGGAATTAGAAATTACCCATCAAAATTAACCTGGGGCAGGGAATTGCAATGGAGCTCAGGAGATGCCATCTCTTGTCAAACTGTAAAGTATAGAAGTTGTTAAAATAAGCCAGGTGATGGGTCCAAAAAGTACTAATTTATGCTACTTTGAACATCAATCTAGCCCTTTTAACATACTTCCTCCAATTAAGCTGTTCAGGCCACATATCTAAATAGCTGTCTGCACAGGCTGCCAATTGATTAATTCCCTAATGGTGGATTGAAACTACTGTTTTTGTTTCTTAATCTCGCTTTGCTCCATTAATGGCAAATCATTCATAAAACCAAATCTTTGAATAAATAAACTCACAGGAGTATGGAGCGACAGATTGCATATGGATTTACTGAAGAATGATTTTTGATTGTTCTAAATGAGTTATCGTTATTTTGTTTTCTTATTTTTGTGCTGTCCCAGGAATGTGCTAGGCAATTTCCTGTCCCCTGGCTTACAATTTTAAGTCCCTGTCCTACAAACTGTTCAGGAGTCTGCCCACACAGAAGCCCAATTGGTAGATTTCTGTAGCAGTGTGGGGGGCCAGGATTGGAGCCTAAGTAGACAACTATCTACCTATCTGCCTGCAGGATCGGAGCCTATGTAGTAGACAATCTGGCCTAGCTAGCTGTCAGTCTCTGTACTTATATGACCCTCATCATCACAGTATCTGCGCATCTATGCATGAAGAGGGACAAGGCTTACAGAAGCAGTGGCATGACTGGGAGAATTATAGCGTGCGTTTTATTACTTATGAGATATATATTCTTAATTTTGCAAAGATGTTGCATTTAGTTTAATCCCAGCTTTCTGAGGGCTGCAGGGATTATAAAACACTTTGGAGTAGTGTGTTTTAAGGAAGGATTTTAGAGGACAAAGACTGGAGCCTGGCAGATGAAATCGGGGACTGAGTTCCATGCATAGGAGCTGACAAAGAAGAATAAGTAATAGCGAGAGTAAGAAACAATGGATCACTGTAGAATATTTCATATTCCTGGGATTGCAGAGGCAAGGATCACATTCGCTAGCTCCTTCCCACAGAGTAAGAAGAAGCATCTCTTTGAAGCCCATCACTCAGCTTGGCATCTCAGGATTCGGAACTGCATGTGATAACAAAAACAAAATAATGGATGTAATAACTTCATTAATTCAAGAATTAGAAGAGCTGAGACATGGACCCTTAAGAACATAAGAATGACCATACTGGGTCAGATCAAAGGCCCATCTAGCCCAGTAGCCTGTCTTTCAACAGTGATCAATGCCAGGTGCCCCAGAAGGAATAAACAGAACAGGTATTCATCAAGTGATCCATCCCCTGTCGCTCATTCCCAGCTTCTGGCAAACAGAGGCTAGGGACACCATCCCTGCCCATCTTGACTAATAACCATTGATTTACCTATCCTCCATGAATTTGTCTAGTTCTTTTTTGAACCCTGTTATAGTCTTGGCCTTCACAACGTCCTCTGGCAAAGAGTTCCACAGGTTGACTATGCATTGTGTGAAGAAATACTTCCTTTTGTTTGTTTTAAACCTGCTGCCTATTAATTTCATTTGATGACCCCTAGTTCTTGTATTATGAGAAGGAGTAAATAACACTTCCTTATTTACTTTCTCTACACAAGTCACGATTTTATAGACCTTTATCATATCCCCCCTTAGTTGTCCCTTTTCCAAGCTAAAAAGTCCCGATCTTATTCATCTCTCCTCATACAGAAGCCGTTCCATACCCCTAATAATTTTTGTTGGCCTTTTCTGAACCTTTTACAATTCCAATATATCTTTTTTGAGATGGGGTGACCACATCTGTATTCAGTATTCAAGATGTGAGCATACCATGAATTTACATAGAGGCAATATGATTTTTTTCTGTCTTATTATCGATCCCTTTCTTAATGATGCCCAACATTCTGTTCGCTTTTTTGACTGCCGCTGCACATTGGATGTTTTCAGAGACGTATCCACAATGACTCCAAGATCTCTTTCTTGAGTGGTAACAGCTAATTTAGACCCCATCATTTTATATGTATAGTTGGGATTATGTTTTCCAATGTGTAATACTTTGCATTTATCAACATTGAATTTCATCTGCCATTTTGTTGCCCAGTCACCCAGTTCTGAGAGATCCTTTTGTAGCTCTTCGCAGTCTGCCTGGGACTTATCTTGAGTAGTTTTGTATCATCTGCAAATTTTGCCACCTTACTTTTTACCCCTTTTTCCAAATCATATATGAATATGTTGAATAGGACTGGCCCCAGTACAGACCCCTGGGGGACACCACTATTTACCGCTCTCCATTCTGAAAACTGACCATTTATTCCTACCCTTTGTTTCCTATCTTTTAACCAGTTACCAGGCCACGAGAGGGCCTTCCCTCTTATCCCATGACAGCTTACTTTGCTTAAGAGCCTTTGGTGAGGGACTTTGTCAAAGGCTTTTTGAAAATTTAAGTACACTATATCCATGGATTTCCCCTTGTCCACATGCTTGTTGACCCCCTAAAAGAATTCTAGCAGATTGGTGAGGCGTGATTTCCCTTTACAAAAAACATGTTGACTCTTCCCCAACAAATTATGTTCATCTATATGTCTGACAATGTTGTTCTTTACTATAGTTTCAACCAGTTTGCCCGTAACTGATGTCAGGCTTACCGGCCTGCAATTGCCAGTGTCACCTCTGGAGCCCTTTTTAAAAATTGGCGTCACGTTAGCTATCCTCCAGTCATTCGGTACAGAAGCTGATTTAAATTATTTTTTTACAGACTACAGTTAGTAGTTCTGCAATTTCACATTTGAGTTCCTTCAGAACTCTTGCGTGGATACCATCTGGTCCTAGTAACTTATTACTGTTTAGTTTATCAATTTGTTCCAAAACCTCCTCTAATGACCCCTCAATCTGGGACAGTTCCTCAAATTTGTCACCTAAAAAGAATGGCTCAGGTTTGGGAATCTCCCTCACATCCTCAGCCATGAATACCGATGCAAAGAATTCATTTACTTTCTCCGCAATGACCTTATCATCCTTGAGTGCTCCTTTAGCATCTCGATCGTCCAGTGGCCCAACTGGTTATTTAGCAGACTTCCTGCTTATGATGTACTTAAACATTTTTTTGCTGTTGTTTTTTGAATTTTTGGCTAGCTGGTCTTCAAATTCTTTTTTGGCCTTCCTAATTACATTGTTAATACTTCATTTGCCAGAGTGTATGCTCCTTTCTATTTTCCTCACTAGGATTTAACTTCCACTTTTTAAAGGATGTCTTTTTGCCTCTCATTGCTTCTTTTACTTTGTTGTTTAGCCACGGTGGCACTTTTTTGGTTCTCTTACTATGTTTTTTTTTAATTTGGGGTCTACATTTAGTCTGAGCCTCTATTTTGGTGTCTTTAAAATGTTTCCGTGCACCTTGCAGGGATTTCACTTTTGGTATTGTATCTTTTAATGTCTGTTTAACTAACTTCCTCATTTTTGTGTAGTTCCCCTTTCTGAAATTAAATGCTGCAGTGTTGGGCGGCTGTGGTGTCTTCCCCGCCACAGGGATATTAAATTTAATTATATTATGGTCACTATCACCAAGGTGTCCAGCTATATTCACCTCTTGGACCAGATCCTGTGCTCCACCTAGGACTAAATCAAGAATTGCCTCTCCTCTTGTGGGTTCCAGGACTAGCTGCTCCAAGAAGCAGTCATTTAAGATGTCAATAAACTTTATCTCTGCATCCTGTCCTGAGGCGACCTGTACTCAGTCAATATGGGGGTAGTTGAAATCCCCCATTATTACTGATATTTTTATAGCCCCTCTAATCTGCCTGAGCATTTCACAGTCACTATCACTATCCTGGTCAGGTAGTAAGTAATATATCCTTACTAATACTCTTATTATTAGAGCATGGAATTACTATCCATAGAGATTCTATGGTACCGTTTGGTTCATTTAAGATTTTTACTTCATTTGAGTCTACGCTTTCTTTCACATATAGTGCTATTCCCACACCAGCACAATCTGTCCTTCTGATATATTTTGTACCCTTGTATTAATGTGACCCATTGATTATCCTCATTCCACCAAGTTTCTGTTATGCCTATTATATCACTATCCTCATTTAATACAAAGCACTCTAGTTCACCATGTTATTATTTAGACTTCTAGCATTGGTATTTGACTCTCTCATCAGATCTTACCTGTGTTTTATCATCTTCCATCCTCTCCTCCTTACTTGGACATAGAGCAGGGGTCGGCAACCTTCCGCACATGGCCCATCAGGGTAATCCTCTGGCGGGCCGCGAGACATTTTGTTTACATTGATCGTCCACAGGCAAGGCCCCCCACAGCTCCCAGTGGCCGTGGTTCGCCGCCCACAGCTATTGGAAGCTGCAAGGAGCTGTGCCTCCGGACGGTCAATGTAAACAAAATATCTCATGGCCCACTAGCGAATTACCCTGATGGCCTGTGCTGAGGGTTGCCGACACCTGGCATAGAGAATCTCCATTAATAGATCCTCTCCTAAGGGATGTCTCTGACTGAACCACGTGTTCCTCCACACCTGTCAGCTTTCCCCCAGCCTTTAGTTTAAAAACTGCTCTATGACCTTTTTAATTTTAAGTGCCAGCAATCTGGTTTCATTTTGGTTGCGATTGAGCCCATCCTTCCTGTATAGGCTCCCCCTTTCCTAAAAGTTTGCCCAGTTCCTAATAAATCTAAACTCCTCCTCTCTACACCATCGTCTCATCCACGCATTGAGACCCTGCAGTTCTACCTGGCCCGGTGCGTGGAATTGGAAGCATTTCAGAGAATGCTACCATGGAGGTCCTGGACTTCAATCTCTTACCTAGCAGCCTAAATTTGGCCTCCAGGACCTCTCTCCTTTCCTTCCATATGTCATTGGTACCTACATGTTCCACAATCACCGGCTCCTCCCCAGCACTACACATAAGTCTGTCTAGATGTCTCAAGAGATCTGCAACCTTCACATCAGGCAGGCAAGTCACCATGCGGTTCTCCCGGTCATTGCAAACCCAGTGTGACAAAGTTCCTCCTGTGCCTGGGTGGGTCCTTCGCTTATTGGCGGATTTGCTCGCCTCAGAGATTCACAGCAGGCCTCAGTTGGGCCACTTTTGCTAGTGGCTCAAACCTGCCGTTCACTCAGCTAACCTCATCACTGGCCAGCATGGGGAAATGGAAGGAGAACAATCCACACAGTCTCTGCTGATCCACCTAGTGAGTCGGGGGACAGGCCAGGGACCTTCCCCTCTGGTGGGACCCACAGTCCAGGTCAATTTCTCCTGTATCCAATAGGGAATTGAGGGGATAGGGGGAAAATGGGCCCGCCCTCTACTCTGGGTTCCAGTCCAGGGCCCTGTGGATCACAGCTGTCTACACTGTTCCATGTAACACCTGTGTGACAGCTACAACTCCCTGGGCTACTTCCCCATGGCCTCCTCCCAACACCTTCTTTATCCTCACTACAGGACCTTCCTCCTGATGCCAGATGGCATTTGTACTCCTCAGTCCTCCAGCAGCACACCCTCTCACTCTCAGCTCCTTGCACGCCCCTCACTGACTGAAGTGAGGTCCTTTTTAAACCAGGTGCCATGATTAGCCTGCCTGTCTTAATGGATTCTAGCAGCTCCTTAATTGGCTCCAGGTGTCCTAATTAGCCTGCCTGCCTTAATTGGTTCCAGCAAGTTCCTGATTGTTCTGGAACTGCCCCTGTTACCTTACCCAGGGAAAAGGGACCTGCTTAATCTGGGGCTAGTATATCTGCCTTCTATCACTCTCCTGTAGCCATCTGGCCTGACCCTGTCACACCAGCTATCTATGTTTGTAATGATCGAATCACCCATTACTAATACCTGTCTCTTCCTAATAGCTGGAGTTCCCTCCCTTCAGCCAGATGACCCAGATAAGATACTCTGTAAACCATCCATTGGTGTCTAGGTTTCACTTTCACACACTTACCTTCATCATCTTTCCCTTTGTTGGGTTGGGCATCATCACAAAGGATTTGGTACATGGATGGAAGTACATCAGCCATATCCGATAACATTTCTGTGGCCACGTACTATTTTGTACAATAGGAAGGGAACAATGAAAGCTGAACTAAGGTTGTTGCCCAATATTTCTTTGGGCACTATGCATCATAGCTAAGGCCCTACCAAATTCATGGCCACGAAAAACACGTCATGGACCATGAAATCTGGTCACCCTCATGAAATCTGGTCTTTTGTGTGCTTTTCATAGAATCATAGAATATCAGGGTTGGAAGGGACCTCAGGAGGTCATCTAGTCCAACCCCCAGCTCAAAGCAGGACCAATCCCCTAATTTTACCCTATACTATACAGATTTCATGGGGGGAGACCAGCGTTTCTCAAAGTGAGGGTCATGACCCAAAAGGGAGTTGCAGGGGGGGGTCACAAGGTTATTTTAGGGGGGTCACGGTATTGCCACCCTTACCTCTGCACTGCCTTCAGAGCTGGGCTGCTGGAGAGTAGCAGATGTTGGCCAGGCACTCAGCTCTAAAGGCAGCGTCCCGCCAGCAGCAGCACAGAAGTAAGGGTGGAAATACCATTACCTTCATCCTTACTTCTGCCCTGCTGCTGGCGGTGGCTCTGCCTTCAGAGCTGGGCTCCCGACCAGCAGCCGTCACTTTCCAGCTGCCCAGCTCTGAAGGTAGCACCGCCACCAGCAGTAGTGCAGAAGTAAGGGTAGCAGTACCGCAACCCCCCCTACAATAGCCTTGCAACCCCCCACACAACTCCTTTTTGGATCAGGACCCCTGCAATTACAACACCATGACATTTCAGATTTAAATTGCTGAAATCATGAAATTTGCAAAATTTAAAAATCCTATGACCGTGAAATTGACCAAAATGGACCGTGAATTTGGTAGGGCCCTAGTCATAGCTCATCAAGGAGAAGAAATGTTTAACTAGATACCATCCCAGTTAGCCCCTTTGTTTTAGTAATAATTTATGAGATTTAGAAACATTCAGCCCTGGACGACGTGAAATCAATTTTCAAAACCAGAGGCCCACGTCAAGGTGCAAATGCGTTTCCTTCATTCCTGCTCCAACAACTGTGATTGTGTGTGGACTGGGCGAATGTGCATGTCACCTTGCAAAGGTGGATCCATGCCATAATCTATGTGCCTCCACCTCCAATCCTGGGGCTGGCTGGCGGCTAGCTTAATCTTGGTGCAACTTAGAACAGCTTCAGGGCTGCTCTAAAATGTGCCAGATTTTAGCAGTCCTCTAAGAGCAGCCCTTACCCTTTCCTGGCACGCATCTGAAATGCCACCTGTGCCGGAGGGGGCTGGGAGAGTGGCGTAGAGCTGGCTATCTTGGTTTTAAACCAGCTGAGAGTCACTCATGCTAGGAGAGATGTCAGCTGCCTCATCACTGCAGGTTTAAATCTCCTTTGTACTTCTGGAGTGATGCAAAGGGGACACACACAGGCGAAAATCTGGCCCGATGTTACTTTTAAAGCAGTCTTTTATCAGCTTTGAGCCAATTTGTTTAATTCTTGTTTTTGATATTGTACATACACTCTGGGAATGCTCTAATTAGCCCCTCATACAAATCACCATTCAATAATCGCTGTGAGAACACACACACACACATATGGGCTTGTACCTGTGCAAGGATCACCAGCCTCCACGTCAGCAAATTTGTCTCCAAGATCAAAATTTGAAGGTCACCTGTCATTAGCTAAACCTCTAGCTGTACTTTTCATAAACCAGGCTGCAGCAGAGGTTAGCTTCCAAATCCAAATGATCTTATATTCATAATAATAATAATAATAATACTTAGCACTTATATTGCGCCTTTCATCTGAGGAACTCAAAGTGCTTTCCAAAGCACAATACAGACTGTAGACATGAGCACTAATTATTAATTTCTGTATTGTTCCTTTCCCCTATTGATTTATTACCCTATAGACACTGACATGGGGAAACGATACAATATATAATCTTTTCAGTTGCTCGGTTCATCATATTGAATCTGAGATTAGTATATCCGAAATACAAACATTGCACACCCAGAAATGATGGGTCTGCAGCTAGAAATGATCTTTTATCTTGGCCCTGATCCTGCAATGAGCTCTGCATGGTTTAACCCTTTGAAGTCATGGACTCCAACTGGCTTCCGTGGTGGCACAAGGGCCTGCCCACACAGAGCTTATTGCAAGACCAGGGCCTTACATTGTAAGCTCTTTGAGCAGGGGTTTCACCTATCTCTGTTTGCACAGCACCTAGCACAATGGGGCCCCAATCCCACTCAAGACCTCTGGACACTACTGTACTATAAACACTAATGACTAATGTTAACAATGATAACACATGTGAAAAGCCCCTCAGACGATTAGAACTAATGGGAAACCTGCTGGGAATGAAGGCGACGTGGGTGAGGGAGGTATGTCGTATTTAAAACATACTTCTGATTTTCTGCTTGTCTTTTTATCTCGATTACTTGTGCTACTCTCCATTACAGGAAATCAGAGATTAAATCACATTATCCTTCTGCAAGGGCAAAATTCATGGCATAAGTGGTGAAAATCCATTAACTTTAGTAGAGTTACATTTACTCATTCCAGAGTTGAACCTGGCCCCTATGGGTTTATGCTCTAAATATAACCCACAAGCAATGGTTAGCTAGGTTTTGGTTGTACTCTGAAATTTAGTCCAGTGTTGCAGATAAGTACTTTATTGTAGACAGAGAGCATTTAGCATCAGCACCAAAGCTTAGCCTCACTTCAGAACCATTTTTTTTGCTTCCACCTCTTCTTCCTCCACACCCTCATCCTCTATTTTTGGCCACTTTGCTTGTCTAGGGTGTTATTGTTTACAGCCTATCTCCTACTGTTTTAGCACAGCTGGTTAAATTACACGGCACACCGTGATGCCCACAGCCATGTTATCTTGGGCTGAGATGGCCTTGTCAAATCTTATAAGCAAAGTTAAAATTGGATCTGGTTAGTATTTGGACAGAGGCCCTGGAAGGAAAACCTCAAGTGCTACAAGAGATGGCATTGGTGTTGCAATCGGTGGCATTCTTCCCTCTGAGTCCAGTGGCACAAAAGGCTTAACCAATGCCCTAGTATGCTATTTCATGTCAGTGAACTGCTGCTGGTGCCATCGTTTCGATGATGGGTAAATTCAATGTGAATCTGACTCAAACTGTAGAAAAATTCTTGTTCCACTCAGCTCTAATTTTCCTGTCACCCTTCATCCATGTAGATCCTGGTACAGACTGCGGAACATGCTTTTCTGAGCACTATTGTCCTTCAATTCAGTTTAGTATGAATGCTCTTGTAATTCACAATATATTCCTTCATGAAACAATATGGAAGCCCTCTGGTGTCCAATTTAACACCTATAAATTTGCATATGTAATCTCTAACCTACTGTCCAGCTACTGTGTTTGCCTTCTATTTTAAAAGATCTAATGTTGTATATTGGTCAAAAACTCAATGTAGTTTTATTCTTGCAGGGGCAAATCCTGGGGTCTGTACACAGCCTGAGTACATGGGCTGTGCCCAGGGCTGCTACAAGGACCACTAAGGAAGGATTCCTTCACACAGAGCAGGCCGCAGAGTAGCAGTGGAGCTGTTCCACAGCCTCTACTGCAGTCCTATAGCTGAAATACCCCCTCTCCACCCATGGCCTATGACCTCTCTTTCTTCCCAGGTCAGGTGGTGGTTTGGCTAGTGGGTCCATGCGGTTGTAGATCCACTGGCCCAACTCCTTCTTGTCCTCTGGCCTACCTCAACCCCTGTTCCTTGCACAGGGTGTTTGCTACACAAATCCAGCTCCACTGTGCCAGTGGAACCAGCTCCCACCAGTGCTGCAGTGCTGAGAATCTCCTGTGGCTGTGGGGGATAAGAATTCGTCCATCTATGTTATCACTGTATTACCAGCGCTTGGTGTTATGTTTCACAAATACTCTGCACCGAGTGCAGGTGTTTAATCACCTCTTCCCACTGAAAAACCAGCCAAGGGGCTATTCCCTTTCCCTTCATGCCTGTGCACTAGATCATTATTGGAGGGACTGTTCATGAGTGATAGGCTGCTAACACAGGGCCAAGACTGAGTAACTAGACTGAACAGTGAGGACCTCACCATGTGTAAGGTGGAGGAATCTGCTCTCAGGCTGAAGTACCATTTTAACAGCCTCGGGATCAGCACAGGCTCCGTGATGCTAGCATCTGTCCTCTCTAGAGGCTCTATGTAATGGATCCATGCAGGTAGAGTCACCAGCCCAAATAGCTCCTACACTCAGCTATTCATGAAGCCGGGCTCTGTGGTAGTCACTGAAATTCCGTCCCTCTCTGGAACACTCTGCTCTCATCGAGGGGCAGGCGGTAGAGGAGGATTCGCCCAGAGAGCATGGCATGGTCTTTGCAAAATGTTAAAAGAGGGCCTGGTCCATTTCAAAATAAAACAGAGAAAACACCAAACTAAAATGAAGAGATTGCTCTGTGAACGATGAGTCTCTAACCAAAATACAGCCCTTCTACACAGCCCCGGCAGAGCCAAAGGGTTTACAGTCAGAGAGTGAATATTATGCAGACAGTGGTAGCCCTTTAAGAAAACTAGGAACTTTGGGGGGGGGGGAATGCATTTAACTTGCTTCATTGAGTGCATGGCAGAATTATGCAGTGGTGAGTCGTCACATCATCTCCACATGGCAACCTAGTGCTTCATATAGCTTCCTTGTAGGTAAACTGAGGATAATAATATTTACCCACCGCACAGAGACATGGAAAGGGGACGTGAATTAAATGTTTGTGGAGCACGTAGAGATACTGAGATGAAAAGTGCCATATAAATGCAAAATGTTGTTATTCTATTGGCTAGACGCTATACATGCAGAGCCTAAACAATGGAACTGCCCAAGACTAAAATCCCAACTGTCCTTGAGGAAAAGAATTAATTGTACCTTTGAAACACTACGGACAATGTGTTTTTGTTATGTTAAAGACAGGGACAGTGATTCAGGGCTGCACCTATGTTCTCAGCTATGTTTATATGAAATATAAATTAAAAATAATTGTATTATATATAACCTGTATTGTTACACTCATAATGGATATCACACATATCCCTCTCTGCTCTCTGTTCCAGGCAAAGAATCTTAGAGAAACTATAGCAGTATTTTTCTTTTAGGTGTAACAATCTGTCAGTATCAAATTCTCTTAGTCAGTAGGGAGCATATAGTGTTGATTTACTGAAAATCTGGGATTATGTCTGCTCTGTGGTGAGTGTAGATTTAAGAGGGGAGAGGTAAGGGGTCTCCAAAAGGTGAAGAAAAACACAAATGAAACCTAGCAAGGAAAAAATAGCTTGACAGTTAAGATACAGTACAGTAACCATCAAGTCTTCTTGAAGGAAAACCCTAGCACATAGGAATGCTCCAAGCACTGCATACTGTATATTTTACAACCCATTAAATTACACCACTGAAAATGTATAAATGAGGGAGCAATCCTTCAGCATTTTTGGGGGGAGAGGTGTTAATACTTCCATTTCCCAACACATAAACATTGTCAGCAATGTGGAAGAATATGGAGCAGGCTTTTAGGAATAGGAATTAAAAAGCGCTAGAAAATACTGTGTAAATGGTTCTCTGGATTGATAAGGAGATGTGAGGCTGGATCCTGCAGAGCGCTAGGCCCCACGAAGTCCCACTGACTTTACTAGAAGTTAAGGGCACACACCGCCTCTTGGAAGTACTCAGCACCTTGCTAAAATAAAGAACAAGGCCTCTAATCCAGCCCATGCTATTAATGGCTGAAAGTTGTAACAAGCTAATGGCTGTTTGGTGATCTATAAGGAAAAGTTTTGTAGTGTCAATCCATTTCCTAGTGCAACGGTGCCTCCTATATCACAAAAGCTCCACTACCTAGGGCACTAATTGACTCCTTTACTGGCAACCTCAGCTAAGAGACGATGGAGACTTGACTGCATTTGCAGCCTAGTTGTGGTCCTCCTGGTGCAGAGCAGATGCACAGGGGTGGGGACGCTTGCATTGCCGCTGTCTGTGCTATAACCATTCTGGGGATAAATAAAAGACTTCAGACTCCAGGCTGCCAATCTGTCACCTTTCAGTAGCACCAACGTTACTACCAAATCAATTTTAAAAAATCCAAATATCATACTGATAGCAACTGCACAGACAAAATATAAGCAATAAAACCCACACTGTAAACCTCTAACGTGCAGATACACTACTGCGAATTCATATTTCGCTCTATTTTAACTAACTAGGACATGTGATATGTTTCCTGAAAGAAACTATTTCTTCTCAGTTATCAAATACTGGAAAATGTCATGGGATTTATTACATTTCAAAAGAGGCTGCTTTCTCTTTAAAAAGAAAGGAGCTACTTGGTCTGCTGTCCTTATCAGCCATGGACTTCCCAGCAAGGTGCTGTTAGTGCCTGATTAAACCTCATTCCAATCCCTGTCCCCCCTGTTAACCCAGAAGATATCCCCTGAGAGTGGCAGCTCTTATTCATTTTAATTGTCAAGGATCTCACTCTGATGGCTAGTTTTCTTGTTTCTCAAGGACTGGAATGGAAATCCATCTGATCACATGAACAATCTGGGTGTTCTGACAGCTCTGAAATATGAATATGGAGATGGCATTGTGCTCTGCACAGACTCCCGAAACCCCAACAGTAAATTATGATCTGCCACTAAAACAATTTCAGGGCACAGTGCAAGTCACATAAAGCTCATTTTCATAATGGAACACATATTATTCATAAATCAGGCCAAACAGGGAAAAAGTGAAAAATAGATTTCATCATCTGGTATCTTCATTAAACCTCACTCCCCCATGTGCACGCACCTTTTTCTTTTGTGACTCCTTTTCTGTAAACTAAAAGTGAGGACTATCGACAAAACAGAAGGGAACTCTTTGTGCTACCACAGTGTTTATGGAGTCTTCCTGTGTCCTATAACTGTAAAGCCAAATCTCCAACCAATAGTGTGTACAGAGGAAGTATTCATGTCAGGAATACACTAAGACCCATACTAGGATATGCAGGAGAAAAGGGCTCATACCCAGCAGGAGTAAAGCTAGTAACTAAGCTGAGAAAACCCTGATGCACAATCCGTATGCAGGGACATGGCAGCAGTCACCCCAAAACGTTCAGGCTGTATGCACACAATAACTACTACATCCCATGCTAAAAAGAGACCTGAAAGATGAGCTGGGTCTGGCACCCTGAGACAGGTCTGTAAATCATTAACAGTACCCCTGGCTGTGAAGGAGATGGCATTCCCTACTCCACCACAAGATCTAGAGGAACAGTGTCTATATGTAGGCACAGGGTGGGGGTATGCCCAAATGACCCTAACTGGCCCAGGGCATCTCGTGAACACACTTTCAGTCCACACTTGTCTGTACAGCCACGAGACCATTTGGGGATAAGTTCAGTCAGCAGAGACAGTTCAGCAACATGATGGTGATCCCAGCCCAAGCTTTGCTCAACGCTTCGAAATGTGCAGATGCACTCCACACAGGCACCCGGACACAGAACATATCCACTGCCAAACAGGGAGGCCGAGAAGGGCCTACATACCATAGCCAGCCAACAGCTTTGGGCACCTGACAAAGGAGTCCAGTGACAGCAGTAATTTACAGAGTATATACTACAATTGATTTACTTTAAAGTAGTGCCCAGAGAGTTCAGTCAGGATCGTGACCTGTAAAGGTGTGTACTAGCCCTTTAAGGGACAGCCTGAAGCCCATAGTTGGAACACTCTGGGATGTAATCAAGGAGGCCCTGACCTACCCAAGGACTGGGCTATATAAACAGGAAGAGGAAGGTGGGGTTGGCTGGGCTTGCAGTGTGTGGTGATTATTTTCTGTCGGGCTCTGGGAAACCAGCCTAACTCAAGGCTTTGTTTTGGAACTTTAAGTTTGGGAGCTGAACAGGGTTCTGAGGTGAGGACCTCATGAACTGTTTAGCTCTAAGGGCTTCATCCAACACCCATTGACACTGATGGAAAGATTCCTAAGATGACAAGCAGAAAAGGCTGCAAATAGAGAAGTCGGAGAACTACACTCACATAGAGGAAGGCAGTGTTGCCTACTGGATAGAGTACTGGCATGGAAGGCAGGAGACCTGGGGTCTATTTCCAGCCCTGCCACTGGTGTGCTGTGTGACCTTACACAAGTCACTCCACCTCCCTCCTTCTCAGTTTCCCCATCTGTAAAATGGGGACAATGATACTCACCTCCTATGTAAAGCCCACTGCCTCCTATGTAGTATCACTAACGTAACACCTAATGCTTATGTTGCTGTTCACATTTTTACAAAGTACTGTACAAACAATATCTAATTTGGTGATTCTTAATGTCCACACCCATTAGTCAAAGGCTTGTTTTGTATACGTGTACAGTAGTTTCTCTACAGAATCCTAGCAAGTGTTCCCTAGACCCATGCACAGATGTAAGCAGAGTCAGGATGAGCTCTACCCTGACATCTGGTGGTGAATTATGGCAAGTGTGGAAAAGACCTCCAGGGGCTGATCTTGTTTGCATAGGCACACCCACTCGCCTGGCAGGAAACAACAGCAACTCAAAGTGGTTACTTTGGCTGGTGTGGGATCCCCAGTTTCTCTGTTATTGGGGCAGGAAGAATAAAGTTTTGTTACCCTGATTCTGTGAATCAAGGCCAGTGAACCTGTTGTATGACAGAAGGACTGAGTGAGTCCTTCACCATTACCTAAGTAGCACTTGCTTGACAAGGGGCATGGGTTACAAAACCCAGTGAATAGAGAGAGGATGGGGACAGGTATTTGTACCTGATGGTATGGGCCCCTCTCTGAGGGGTTGAAACACCAATTGCACCACCTCCTCTCTCCACTGTTGAATATCAGAGCTAACTTTGATTCCATTAGAAGTCTAGTTACAGACTGCTGAGCTGAATTCACTTTGGGCCAGTGGTACACTAGCACTGGGGCTCCCCTGAGCTGAAATTGCTAAGAGCTGAAACCACAAAAGAGCTGAGATCACTGAGGCTGTGTTAACTAGTGGGGAAGCCTGAAGCTATATTGCTAAGCAGCTGGTGGAGCAGCTAGCAGAGTGGAGCCTCACAGGGGCGGTTGGAGCAGAGCTGAGCGACTCACAGGTCGGTGAGCAGGGCAGAGCGGCTGGAGAAGCAGAGCGGAGCCTTGTGGGAGTGGCCCAAGGAACGGCTGAAGTGGAGCAAAGCTGAGCGGAGCAGCTGCCAGAGCAGTTCGTGGACGGTGGGAGCGGTTCACGGAACAGCTGGTGGAGTGGAGCAGCTCGTGGAGAAGGCTGTGGCGGAACCCCACGGAAAGGCAGCCGGTCGGCCTTGGATCACGTAAGGTGCCCCTTAACACCCTGCGTGCCTTCGCCCCCCCCCCCCCCCGCTTGAACTCTGGGGCTGCACTGACCAGGGACAGAGACTTTGGGGGGTTGTTGGACTTTTGGGACTTTGGTGATCCTTGGGTTGCTGGTTTCAAGAACCAAAGGGAAAGGACACAGCCCAATTTGCTGGGGTGAGTTTTTTGCTCATGAAGCCTGTTTGTGGTGTTTTTCCAATTTAATGCTGATGTCGTTTACCTCATGTTATTAAACATTTTCTGTTACACTCAGACTCCGTGCTTGCGAGAGGGGAAGTATTGCCTCTTAGAGGCGCCCAGGGGGTGGTATGTAATTGTCCCAGGTCACTGGGAGGGGGCTCGAGCCGGTTTTGCATTGTGTTATTGAAACGGAACCCCTAGATACAGAACCCGGCCCTTGTTGCTGCCAACTTAGATGGGCAGAAGGGTTACACAGAGAAGAACCTCCCCACATGGATCAAGGACTCAGCTGCCTAGATGACATTATCTCCCTTCCTCTCTCCCTGGCATCTCTATGTGGTGTGGGTCTGTGCTGAGGGAGCAGGTGGGGCTTGGATGGGCTCTGGGCAGGGCTGCTGGGATGGCAATGGTGATGGGGCTGGGTGCGGGAGCACATCATCTTCCCTCTGGACCTGAGGAAATTAGTCAGAAAATATAATGTAGCTTAGGGCTTTTCTGCATAGATGCTATTGGGAGTCCCAGAGGCAGCCACAGCTGGGAGGAATCTTTGGTAATGAGGCCTCAATAGAGCCAGTAGGTGGAGGGGTCTTCCAGGGGCCAGAGCAGGTGTCTCTGTGCAAGGCTTCCACACAGAATACCTTGGGCCTCCCCCTGACTGTCAAGGATCTGCTGAAGAACCATCAAGTTTGGGATGGGACCTGCAGAAAAGGCCACAGGGAGCAAATGCTGCCTTCCCAATGACGTGATGCTGGGGCTCTCTGTGAGGGGAATCTCACAGTGATTTCCTCCCTCAGAGGCCTCTCCCACATCGTTTTCCAGCCAGTATTTGTACCATAGCTCTCCAAACCAAGAAGGAGCTAAAGAAAGGGGTGGGGGAATAAATTGTTTAAATAACTGAAATTCTTATGTGAAAAAAACAAAGTGAGCAAAGTTCACTAACCTTTATTTAATGAGCTTTCATCCTGAGACATATAACAATCCAGGGAAGCATGTATCTGAAACCTTTAAGAACAGAGAGCATTTCCCTCAACTAGAGAATGGGTGCTGCTGCTGCTGCTGCTCCCTTCCCTCTACTGCCTGACATCGCTTTTTTTTTAAAGGGAAACAATCCCACCACTGATTGTTTGGGTGCCAATAAACTAATCAATTGCAAACCAAAACCTGTGCATGTTAGAAAGAATATTTTAAAAGCACTTTTCAAAGACATTTTGGATTTTAATTTTTCATTGATTCATCCATAGGTGTGACTTTTTTTTAGGGCAAATCTGAGATCTTGACTGAAATTTTTCTGTGCGGCACGGATTGGGAGTGACTGAATTCCTCTACCATTTGGTGATCTGTGTGAAACAGGTTAGTGCTCTTACTCCATTTCCAGTTTGACAAGTGTCCACAGCACAAAGGCCCGGATTCGGCAAAGCATGCTCTGAAAGTTAAGCCTGCGCTCCTCTGCTTTGCTGAATAGGAGCCAAAATTATCACCAGCATATTCACCCAACTATGTTCAGCTCGGCCGTCTCTGCAGAGATTAAAGATTGCATGAGACATAAAGAATAAATTTCCCTTTTAGATGTTTTTCTGGAAGAGCCTTTTGGCAGGGTGGTATAAAGGAAGCCTGCACTGCTGCTACAAATGATGTGCCTGCTTTGTATGTAAACAGTGGCCTTCAGGCTCCAGTCTATCAATCCAGCACCTTTGAGGATTCAAATTTATTTTTATGAAGTGAGAGTTGTAGCAACATTTCTCTGCTTTGGGGATAATTCTATATTTTTACTGTGTAAATGTGCCCAGTGAATATTGCTTGCAGTGTTGATGTAGCCATGTTGGTTCCAGGATATTAGAGAGACAAGATGGGTGAGGTGATAGCTTTTATTGGACCAACTTCTGTTGGTGAGAGAGACAAGCTTTCAAGAAGTTGGTCCAATAAAAGATATTACCTCACATAGCTTGTCTCTCTAGTGAATATGTCCAGGGAAAGACTCAGTAAGAAATTTTCATACAAGCCCATCTCCAATAGGATGAACACTAGGAGCAAATGGGATGACATTTTAAAAGAGAATATTTAGGCTGAAAATCAGGAAAATGTTCCTAACAGTTTGGGCTCTTAGACAGTAGAATAGTCTTCCAAAGGAAGCAGTCGAAACACTTGACGCATTTGAAATTGGACTAGACAGAGCACTGGAAAATGTACTGCAGGGAGTAATCATGTCCTGGAAGTGGGGTGGGCCTTTTGGATATTTGATTTCTATGATTCTGTTAAGTCCTCAAGAGAGAGAGAAATGTTAGAAAAGAAAATATTAGGAATCACCCTGGGGAACATTGAATCCTGCAGCCCTCATCTCACATTGACTTCACTAGTAGTTAAAGTCCAACCCAAAGCTCTTAGATGTGTGTAAGTGGAAAGAACATAACAAGCAACAAATACACAGCCTTGAAACAGGACTGCTTCCTATCACAATATATTAATAGAGAAGCAGAGGGGGAAACACTTTCAACTTCTGACTAACAGAGAACATGAGAGTGCTTGTCGAAACAAATGACTGAAAAGAAAAGAAACCTGAGCTCGGGCCGCATCTGCAGTTCCTTTAAATACATACAGCATATTCCTTCCCTCTCCTGTCTCATCTATCAAGTCCACATCTGTCAATGTGTAACCCAGGATTATTTTATAGAAAGCTTTGCTGTTCACTTTTTGGTTCCTTTGTGTTGCAGAGGTGTCATGACAATACATGGTTTTAAAAACTACGAAAGGCAATACCCCAAACAGAACATTATTTGTCTTCTAGATGAGTGGTGTCTGCTTTAACCCTCGGTACTGTCGCCTTAGTCTGATTCTAATCTCAGTTATTCCAGTGGAGTGAGACTAATGTAACTGAGATCAGAATTAGGTCCTTATTGTTCCCTCTCTTACTGTTCTCTCTGGTTTTCTCCTTCTGTATGTGATGTAATATATAGTCACAAATATTTTTTGGCTCTCTAATTTTTTTCTCATTTCCAGTCACACGCAAAACTGTTCTGTTCTGGACAAAACAATTGTGAGCTGAATGGCCTGAGAACCAGTCTCTGATGAGGCAGTTTTCCTGAATATGTACAGACAAAGGAAATGATTTCCTTACCAAAAGAAATCACTTCAAAGCTCTCAGACCAGACCCTGCTCCAGCTCAGGTTTCCTTTCTGTTCAACAGTTTGGACAACAGCTCTCCCGAAGAATCATACTCCTCGTGCCTGGTTTGAATTTAAGCTGACTCTGAGCAGAGGGGAAGGAACTCACAAACCATCCGCTCCTTTCCTGCCCTCCCTCCCCACCCCCCCGCCACATACACTCTTTCTCCTCTCCCCGCATTGTCATTTTTTTTGACTATTTGTGCAGTTCTCGGGTTTACGTCTCCAATCTGCAGTGCTCTAGTCTGTGCTGTTGCCACCTTAGAAGCCATTTCACAAGCATGTGTTGATCTGAGACCTCTCCTGTCTTAAAACGCGGTCTCAGTCAAAAAGTGTCCCTGGTTAGTCATGCTCCCCCTATCACTGTCTTTTGTGAAGGTGAGGCAGAGGACAACAGCCCTCACGAGGATGAAATTGATTGAGAATGATTTTGCATGACAACTGCTGAGGATCCAATATCTTTCTGTTGGTGTTGCTTACAGAGACAGCAATAGCTGGAACCTACCCAATGCCTATGTAATGGCCCATCTTCAGTACGTGCCAGATTCTTTTTTGTGGGACAGCTTGGGCACATCCCATCTATTAATGTGAGACCCTTGTGTCAAACTGTGATCTATTTATGCCTGTCTCCTGAGCATAGTCCCTCTCTTTTATTCCTGGATGTCATCTCTAACTAGAGATAGGCCAGCCTACTCGAGGAGGAGACAGATGGCAGTGCATCAGAGACATCCTTTCACCCTTGGAGAACTTGGGGTGTGGCTACTCTAATACTAGGGGCTGGATTGTGCCTTGCAGCCATCACCCCATGTCTGGAGAAATGTGGAGCCACACTACCCCAGCAAAAACGCAGTGAGGCATTGTAAGGTATATTGTGTCCCGGGGACACCAGCAGGGAGCGTTCCCAGCACTCGTGAGTGGAACTGCAACAGCGGCTGTCCCACGCAGTAGAAGATGTGGGGCAGGGGAGTCCTACTCCAATCTCCACACGTTCAAGCCCCCTGGTAGCAGGACTGGGGGTGGATTTGGGGCAGCAGAAAGGGAACACAGCTCCCTGAACAGTATGGTGTTCAGCTCTTCAGGGACTCCCTGTTGAGTAGCATGCAGGAGGATGAGGGTAGAACAGGGCTGGGCCACAACCAGAGGATCTGCCACTGTGTTGATCCTCTGGTCCTTTGCCCCATCAGGAGAGTGTGTTGTGGCTTTGCAGGCCTACTTCACCTCAGTCCCCCCCCGGAGACACACAGTGTACTGCCTGCTGCTCACACTGGGTGCTGATCCTTAGCTATGGTCCACAGTTAGTTGTCTGTGCAAGAATCAACATTTATTTTTCACTCCTTGATAATGCTGTACAGCACTGCTGTGGTGCTGAACACTCAGCACCTCTGTAGCGAGAGGGAGGCCCACACTGATATGTCAACAACATGAAGCAAGGCAGTGTTACAGGCCACAATAAAAGAAGACTCCCGGGTGCATTCTTCCACATTCTCTTGACTGGCCATTAGTTATTAGGGAATGGATTAGAATAGGGCAGAACTGGGAACACTGAGAGCAATGCAGTTACCCTGTTATAGCAACTGAATTAACTTTGGTTGCCTAAGTACTTCCCTTAGCTAGATTCTAACCCTTTACCAACCTTGGGTCTAAGGCTTGGTCTACACTACTAACTTATGTCGGTATAAATATGTCACTCAGGGGTGTGCAAAAGCCACACCTGTGAGCAACAACCTAACTCCCCGGTGTAGACAGCGCTATGTCAACAGGAGAGCTTCGCCCACCTCCATAGCTACTGCCTCTTGGGGACAGTAGCTCTCCTGTCAGCATAGGTAGCTTCTTCACGAAGCGCTAGAGTGGTGCTGTAAGTGTGGACAGACCCTAAGTCTCCCTCATTAACATCTGTCAAACCCCACTGAACTAGTCATTTGGGAATGCACGGGTCTATAATTCAAGGTGGATTTGATGCCACAGAAACTACTTGCAAACGCTTCCTGTTTGTTCAACCCCACTAACTCCAGATGGGATGGTGGTGCCCAGGTGGAACCCTGGTAGTACAATCTCCCTGGCATTTCTTGGAGAGAGACAAAGGTTTCCCTAGGTATTGGTGTTTCATTCCAAACACTCTCCAGCTGTGGTGTCTAATAGATATTTCTGTAAAGCATGAAGAATATTCTTGGAATGATGCTCTGATGGGTTGCTCCGATACGATACCATGCCTGTGCTCTGCTCTGTGCACTAGATACTCCTTGATAACTAGGTGGAATTCAAGGTACTGGTCACTATATGCAAAAGGCCAGGATCTTTAGGAACAGCCTCACTATCTCCAATCTGCCATACAATCTAGTCTCATCTGGAAAGTTGGACTCCTATGTCCCATGGGTGAGGCTCACAGGGCATTCAGGCTCACACCTTCAGAAATATGCTTGAATGTGAACCAAGCCATATTTAGAAGTTGCTGCAAGATGCACCTCTTTGCTCAGTCCTTTCAGTCTGTTTAAACTGTGAAATCCTAGGTTCCTAGCTGTCTGGTCAGATTAAAAACTTCAAGCAACAGGGATGCATGACAGTTTGTTCCTGTTAGCATGATAATGACTCAGCAGAAGCCAAGTAAGATAAACCTAGAATCTATGGTGATGGGCCTGCTAAGTGACTGTAATAAATAAAAGAAATAAGAAGTAATAATAAAATATAGCCTGTGTTACAGTGCCCAGCCAATAACGTAATAGCAATAGAATTAAACATTTGGGTCCTAACTCTGCAGTGGCCTCAGGCACTGAGGACAGTCGGGTGGAGCAGGCAAAATGACCCACAAGGAGCTATTTTGCCAGCCAGGGAGCACTAGAGCACAATAGTGTTCTGATCATGCCCCCCCACACCAGCGCTGTGAAGGGGGGATGGCGTACAGCCTGATATGCCAGCATCCCACTCAGGGATTTCCTCACACTATGTAAATCTCCAGATGACCAGTTACTATCCCGCCCCTTTCTGACCACTTTCTCTTTTTGGCTCTTAAATGGGATCTCTTTTGAGACCCACTCGCTTAATAAAGAAGATTCACCTGCAAAGAGGGCTATGAGATCTCGTTAATCGCAGTTATTTAATTCAAAACAGCACACTACCATCCCATTCTTTTCATAGGAGTTGCCAAGAAGACACAGCTGTTGTAGGCTTATCCTCTCTCCTTTTCTTCAGTCCTCCTCTTGCCTTTCACGCTCCCTTTTAACACCTGAGTGCACCTTATCTGCTAGACCTGGGCAAAGATCTGGCACATCCATGTAGTTGTGGAATGCTGTCCTGGGCATATCTTTTCACTGGTGTTTGGATCAGACAATGATTTTTGTCCTTCTGAGATGTGTGATACTTAAGAATTACTTGTTTTTCCAGTCATCTGCTGAATACAATTAAGGCCCATCTGTTTATAATCTGGACAGGAGAACCTCCTCCCCTTGGTCAGAGGAATTAGTGAAACCCACTAAATGTACTTGAGTAGGTTCTCATGGGAGCCATACTGACACCTAACCCAGCTCTATGCTCACACAGGGCCTGATCCAACTCCCACAGAAGTCAGCGGAGGTTTTACCACTGTCTTCAGTGGCAGCTGGAGCAGGTCCCAGAAGAGAAGTGAGACTTTAAGTTCTTGTTAAAATTAAAGAAAAATGGCAAGAGTTGTCACATCATGGCCCATTTTCACACCCCACTACCTAATAATAACTAAATAATAGTTACCTGACAGCAGAATACATGACAACATTTTATCCAGATTTCCCGCTTTAAATACATTGCTTGCAGTTGTTCCAATTTTATCCTCTGTACGGCAGATGTGCAAAAAATATAACCCCCACTAAAGCCAGAAGACACTATTGCAACCTATAGCAGAGAAGCTATATGGGGAACAGTGTGTGTTGCCTTTCTGCTTATTGCTTCCTGCTTCCTGAACTCAGTGTTCTAGTTTCTATTCTTCTGTGTGTGGGTACCTAGCATTAGGTGTGTGCAGTTACTCAGGGCCTGCTGCTACATCCCAGCCATTTGGACTGTTATGTTTTGTTCAGACTGTTGCTGACCAAACTGGTTCATGGTTATTTACATGTTTTGATTGACCACTTACCTGTGTGCTTTGCTTTGAAGTTCTTGTTTTTTGGGGATTGCTGTCCTGGGATGCATCAGGAGTAACATTATGGCAACGAGTGCTTCTATTCTGCAACCCATGCTGCCTGCACATCTTTCAGTTGTTGACTGGCGATGCTGTATTTGGAATTTTCAGAACTATGTGCAGATGCTGCAACTCTCTGATGCTGCTAGGTTATCATTGCAGCAGAACTGCTTGGGCTGCGATGGCAGTGATATTTATGAGGGACTCTTGGAGCCCAAGTCCTCTTTTGATGCGGCTGAGCAGCGCCTCAGCGAGTATTTGGGGACTGGCGATTCTGTTCTGCTAAAGAGGAAAACGTTTTTTCAAGCTCACCAGCAGCCCAGTAAAACCATACGTGAGTTTGTATGTCGTGTGTGGGGCTTGGCCCAGGACTGTGAAGTTGGAGACGTTATGATGAGCATGCTTGTAGAAATCAGTGGCACACTGCTGAAGTGTATGGTGGACTGCAATGGGAAATGGATCAGACCTCTCTCCAGACACACGTAAAATTAGATCACGGTATTTGTAATTAGATACTGTGCATCGGAAGGTAAAGGACCAAACAGACTGAGGTTGTAAAGCCAACGTCCCCTCGACACTGACAGCCGTGTTCCCTAGTGGGATCGCCCAGAAGCACCCTGCTAGAGGCACAATGCCTTCCAAAGCACAGAAGGATCGTGGCCACTCAGACACCCTGTAAAGGGTGCAGCATGTACACCCACCCATCCACATTTTGCCAGGTTTTGGGGGGGGGGCATGACTCCCCCCTCTCATCCTTACCCCACCGACGCACTTTGGGCAGTGCAATGCTGCGACTGGTGTTAGACTCAGAGAGTCCATGCGCTCCCCAAACATGAGGATTGGGACTGGGATTGCGACCAGCCAATGCGCAAGGGAATGAGGGGATTTAAGGGCCAGACCCCTTTCTCCTGAGCATCCGCCAAGGGCTGGGTTCAGTCTAGCACCCTGTGTAGGACTGAGATCTTCCTATGAAGAGAACAGCATTGCAAGCATATGGTTAATGACTCATCCCAAATGGAAAAAACAGCGTTTGTTATATTTTATGAAAATTTTATACATCTAAGGTACTGTACATCTGTTGCTGTTTAGGCTGACATGTATGTAGCGATTGGCAGAACAAGCTCTCTGTAGGGATGAGTGAACTCCAAACCAAACCACAGAACTTTCAGACACTGAGGCTGCTTCTTGATGGCAAAAAAAAAAAAAATGCTCTGTTGAAATGCTGCCTGGCTGAGCAATATGTGAGGGTGAGATGCTGTGATTCCTTTCTAAGGAGGCAATACAATACAATAGGACTTGTTTGTACAGCGGCTCCTTCACTCAAAGTACCACCGAACACTGTAGCATGAGAGATATGCTAGAGAGAGAGGAGAGATGCAGAGTTGGGCACGACAGCTAGCTGTGAGCTCACCTCAAAAGGGGCCGACATACAGCTCAGAAACTCATCTCAAAGTCCAAGTACTCAGCTGAAGCTTATGGTATATGGGCACACAGAACCATTTCAAGTCTTCTTTCCTGCACCCCTCCCAGAAGACATAGCTATCTGCCCTGCCCCCTCCAATGGCAACTCCTCTCCAGGGCAAGGCTTGGAGTTGTACTAACATCACTCTGGAAGCAGCAGCTGGGTGGCAAGAAGGCAGGTAACATCACAGCTTGGCTTTCTTGCAGCAACAGGATCCAGCTACGTAGCTTATGGCGGCTCTTCCCCTAGAATAGAAGAGATTCATGCCCACTCCCTCATAAAGAGTACATGCCAATGGGGTGGCATCCTGAAAGGGGAAGGCAGAGAATTGCCAGCCCTTTTCTAAATATGGAGAAGGTTTGGTTTGGTGGGATGGGAGAGATGTGTGAAGATTTGGGAAGGCCCTTATGGGTTAGTCATCTGCAACAGTGACTCTCACATAGGCAGAATGAGGGGGAAATTGTACAAAGGGAGTAGAGTAAATGAAAAGGAAGTTGAAGGCTAAACATGGTAAAAACAAGTATATTTGCAGTTGAATTATTCTGAGGGTGGAACGTCAGGCTGTAGTAATGAGAAAAAGAACGAAGAGTGGGGCTTAGAGCCAGTCTGAGGCCTAGAAGAAAAAGATGGCTTTAATGGGGTATTTGAAGCTTGGAAGGAGGGAAGGAACTGGAGGGAGGCAGTCAAAGGGAAAAAGACACTTGAGAATCACTGTTCGGGGGCGATAGAGTGAGTGATAAAACTGGGGGAGCAGAGGGGCCTGGGACAGCTATGAGAACAGAGAATATGTGTACAATTAATCGAGGCTGAGCTTTGAAACCGTTGGGCTCTTTTCGCCACCCTCGGGTTATGAGTAACTCCTATCGAAGTCAGTCAGGCCAGTTCTGAATCGGACTGAGTGATGCCTCTGAGGCTAGTGAAGGTGATGGAAGATGGTGTGGCTGTGGGGGTGTTTGGCTGTTCTGGTTTGGCAGGGCTGTAACAGCGGGTGTTATAGAAACCAGTGTCTCCTTCTTAAACAAAGAAGATTTTATATTTAGACAGCGATCCTCTGGAGCATCCAGAAGTTAGAAGCTACTTTCATTTAATCCTTCATGTTAGTCTATACTATAAATAGTTTAAAGTAGTAAAGTTTGGGTTCAGCTATACAGTATCTCATGTCTGTTTTCTGTACACAGAATATGCAGTTATTTTGGCTCTTTTTAACTGGTGGACACCATCACCCTGTTACACACCATTCCTAACAAATTGCTTCTGGAAATGATGTTGAATGTCTAACAATGTGGATTGACTGACACTGTGATTTCCTTCAGTGAACGACATCAAAATATGGACAGCTTCCAACAGTTCATCAAGCTGTACCTGGTGAAGCAGTAGCTAGGTATTTGGGGGATATCCCTAGGCAACCTCCGGTGCTACTTATTTCAATCCTGTTTTATCTCTCCTGATATGGGCAGAAGGTCCAATCCTGGGAGCTGCTGACCACCTTCAGTGCTCATTGACTTCAATATGAAACACTGGCATCATCTAAGAGTGTACAGTATGTTAATATACACCTCTACCCTGATATAACGCGACCCGATATAACATGAATTTGGCTAGAACGCGGTAAAGCAGTGCTCCGGGGGCGTAGGGTTGCGCACTCCCGTGGATCAAAGCAAGTTCGATATAACGCGGTTTCACCTATAATGTGGTAAGATTTTTTGGCTCCTGAGGAGAGCATTATATCGAGGGAGAGGAGTACTTCTTTCATCTTCTTTAACTACATTTGTATTGTATTTTCTAGTTTTTTCATCTTTTTTTCTAAAATAAACGTGTCACCATTTTTCTTAATAGTAGATATCAATAGCACCAACATATCACTCATGGAGAATCCAACAATGTTAAACTAGTTTCTACGAAGCACGAGAGTTGTGTCAAGCTTCTGGCTAACATCACAAAGTAGAATGAACTTGGTAGTCTTCACCCAGTATAAAGTAGACACAGAAGAGCATGCGGTTCTGCCAGTAAGGTCAAAGGCCAGAATGATCTTTTGTTGCTGTGGCTAACAAGTATGACACTTATCGTAGGATAGTACAGTACCGACAACGTATTGTAAAATCCGAGTTGTGCTTAAACACAGCGTGGATATACTGCCCTGTTAAAGCCTATCTGGTGTCTCCCATAAAAGCCCATCAATTACACTTCATCTGAATCAACCTATTTCCCAAACGTCCGAGTTTGGCAGGATACCTACTCCCAAAGCTTAATAGAGTTGAATGCCTTTAAAAATATAGCAAATTATCTTTCTTCATAGGTTTAGCAGCAAGCACATTTTACTGAATCCTTTTAAGTAATAATTTGTGCTTCAGAATCTAAGAAGCACTTAAAAATCAGGTTACTCATTATTAACCCCTTACCTAACACCATGCTCACCTATTAACTCCTAAGAGGCCCTATAAAAAGTAGAAACAAAATATGAACAGAATAAATTCAACAGAGCACTAAAATCAGCATCAGCAGTGCAGCTTCTTTGCTTTTCGTAACTAAGCATGCTTGGTAATTGCTGTTCTGTACTACATTATTATTAAAACAAAGCTGTTTTTAATATAGTTTGATGTAAATGCTCTTTATCTGAAACTATTCCTTCAGGGTGTACATTACACTACAGTAGTCCAGGAATCTATTAACACCATCAAAGTAATAGAAAATCTATTTAACATTTGTTTAAATACTGTAGCTCTCTTTTTTGAAGGTTGTGAAATTGCTATATCTGCATTTCTTCTAGAAAAAATTTGATTTCCATGCTGCTAATCTCCAATGTCTGACCAGGCTTGGCTGAGCAATATAAGGAGAGACTATTCCTATCTTTCAGTAAAAAAGATTGTGGGGGCGGCTTTTTAGCATTGATATTAGACAAAACTCTATAGTAGCCTATTCAGAAAGTGATGAAAAATTAAAAAGTAAGGCCCTGAATCAGCAAAACAACTAAGCACGTGCTTAAAGTTGAGATGTGTTCAGCTGGCTTGATAAATCAGGATCTAAAAGAAGTCACATTCATTCCAAATTCCAAATAGTTAAGAAAAAAGGAAGGGGGGTGTTAATAAGCATAGGAAGGGGAGATATCTTTAAAGGGGAGCATGTAGAAATATTATTGTAATCAGCTGTATCAGATAAGAACCTCCATTTATATGAGGTGCCAGATAGATAGATGTCTCATTCACTTCAATGGGAGTTTTGCCTAGGTCAGAAGTACTGAGTGCCGAATAGTGTGCCTCCTTGCAAAACCTAATAATCTAACAGTAAGTTACAGCCTTTCATTCAATTTTCCCAAAGTGTTGATTTCTTCTTGTTGCATTGATCAGGCCTGTAAACATTCGAGATTAGCGGCATTTGCTAGAATATCATGAAACAGAAGCAGCAGTCTTGCACCATGTCCAAATGGGGGTTACAGTATTTAGATGAATGCTTACCCTTCCCTGCTCTTCTCCTGTTCATCAGCCTGGTCCCTTCTCTTTTGCCCAACCACCTTTGTTTCCTCCTCACCCTAGTCACTGACTTAAAGGTGTCCTGCTTTATTTCCTGCTCTGAATCCTCCCTCCTGTCTCTTTGATAATATAATTCCTTCTTTTAGCCCCTTGCTTTCTGTTATTCTTAGTCTCTGTGTCCTTTCTGCCATTATTACAAACATTCCTCTTTGCTCCTCTTTCCTCTCCAGTAACAGCATATTTCCCTCCTTCCCTTTTCCTCAAACCTCCATTAGCACGCCATTCATGCCCTCTGCCTTGACATCCTTTGCACTAACACTCTGTTGTACCCATTGCAATCTGACTTCTGATGCCTCCATTCAATTTAACTCCCATTATCTTCAATAACTTTCACCTTACTAAAACTAAATGCCTATTTTCTATTCTCATCTTCATTGATTTGTGTCCTGCTTTTGGTCCTGTTGATCATTTCTCCTTCATCAACTTGCTCTCCTCATTGGGCTTTTGCACATCTGCTATCTCAGCATTCTTCATTGATTCCTCATCCACATTACATCGCCTAACATGGCCAATTACCACCTCGGCCACTTGGCTTATATCTTGTGCCCTGTTGTCTGTGTATCTGCCTAGTTGTCTTTTAGGTACTATGCCTTCCTTGATGGTTGGAAGCTACATAGCGCATTACACATGCTACCAAAAATATGGTAATCATCATCTCAGAATGGCTACAAGTGAAGTCTTTATCTTTCCCCCTTTATCTTTACCTCACAGCAGCCCTTTCTTCTTGATCTCGTTTGAAACTTTCACCATCCTCCTGGTCTCTCAGATTCAGAAATTTAGGAGTCATGCAGAGGGAGTCCTATGGAGCAATCCTATCCTTAAAATTGGTGGCAAAACCTTGATGGGGGAAGGACTGGGATGGATAGAGAAATTACAACTGTATTGCAGCTAACTGACAATGATACATTTAAACCATCTTTATCGACAATTTGTCTTCCCCTGCTCTGGAGCATGGAAATGTCTTTAGTTAAAGCATTTACTTACTAGATGTATTGGGAACTCCAGAGAGTCCAGAACTTTTATTATTTTGAAGAATCCTTCCCGGATTTACTCAGCCAGTGAGATCCTTTTACAATTTTCTGACCCAAAAAATTCTTCTTAAGACTGATAATGTGAGAGTTGCTTGGAATAGAGATTTGGATACATAACCATCTCTGACCCAATGGAATACAATTGTATCTAATGTTAAAAAAGCAACTATAGACCTGAGACTTTGGTTTATCTACCAAAAGATACTTTTTTGAATGTACTGGTCCCCACATAGGCCAGTGGTCCCCAAACTTTTCAAGGTCACCCACCCCCTTCTCACCCTTGTCTGCGTCCCCTGCTCTCCCTTCCCCTGGAACTGGAGCTGGGATTGGGGCCGCAGCTCATGGCAGGAGGAGGTGGGGACACAGACAGCACTAAGGTGGTCAAGGCTGGGGCTGCAGCTGGGGGTGGGGATGGGGCCAGGAACAGAGCCACAACCGGGGGCCAAGGCTGGGGCCGGGCCTGGGTGTGGAGCCTTGGCTGGGGGCTGAGGCTGGGACCGGGGCTGGGAGCAGAGCCCCCCGAACATTCCACCACACCTCCCCTTGGGGGACACGCCCCACAGTTTGGGGACCTCTGACATAGGCTAATGGTAACGGGCCTCATAAATACTGACTGCTGTTGGAAATGTAACTCCCTTGGGGCTACATTAGCTCATATGTTTTGGGAGTGCCCCTGGATCAGGAATTTCTGGTATGAAGTAGGTCAATGTACCAGTATGATATTGGATGCTAAGTTGGAGTTCTCCTCCACAAATTTCATTCTTGGATATATTCTAACACTTGGAGATTACCTGGTAATGAGACACATAGTTCCAACATGCAGCTATGGGTGCTAAAAAATTAATCCTGGACAAATGGAAAAGTCGATCTACACCAAATATTGATGCCTGGCTCAGTGAAATGGCTGCGCTTGCAGCTAACGAACAACTGGCATTCTGCAGAAAGGGAATGTCTGAAATATTCAAAGCAATTTGGGCTGATATTTTAGAGGTCTCTGATTAGCATAGACCCTGAAGGTAGATATGTGGCTTCCACTTCCTTTCCTTTATCCTAATCCTCTTTATTTACTTTGTATATTGTGATGAATCTGGTATTTTGGTAGATTTGTTACATTTGGAAAAAATAATAAAAATGTATATATATAAATAATAATAAAAAACTGGTAGTCATTTTTTACTCCTCTCTTTCTTTTCTTCCCCACGTCTAAGTAGTAGCCAAATACCATTGCTTCTTTCTCTACATTTCCAAAATATGTCCTTTTCTCTTTTCAATCCCTACCTTCAAAACCTTGGTCCACATTTTGGTCCTCTTTGGCCAAGCCTATTGTAATCATTGTTGTGGTCAAAGGCAACCATATTGGGTTCCTCTTTTATAATATGGCATTTGGATTACACAACAAGCGAAGCAATATTGTCACCACTGTAGAGCACACTTGTACAACATAAAACACCAATTTATGCTCTGTATCTCCATGCTCCATTTTCCCTGTAATGCCATTAATTACTATATCTGGAAGGTATTCTAATTACTCAACCACTGTGGGTGTTAAAAACAGCTGGAGGAGCTGCTTCAGGTGTACAGTACCTGGTTTGTCATGTTACTTTTCACATCAACTGTCTTTAGGTATGTGCGCAGCGTGGCGTCCATATCGGTGTATTGCATTGTCGATGATATTTTGGCTGTATGTCCCTCAGAGTCTAGTGTAACCTTCAAGACTTTTTAAAGTTCCTTTGGAACTCGTATTCTTCAGACAGTTGCACAATGTAGGATCTCTGAGTAATTATCTTTGACCATAACTTTAGCAAGTTCCAATTTGCCTCCTGGGATTCTCACCCAGTCACCAGCTCTTAGACAGAGCAGCAGCTTTGCGATCCCATCGTAAAACCTTCACTGCATCTGTTTATGAGCTATCAGCTTCTTCTGTATGGTCACTTTCGTTTAGTTAAGTGAAGTACCTGAAATTGGCAATCCACTTTCCAGACAGTTATCCATTAGTAATTGGGTGGGTGATTCCAGACTGGCATATTAGGGTGAATTTCTGTGTGCAATTACAGCTAAATAAGGATCCTGATTACCTTCCTTTGTTTGCTTGAGTCTCTTTTTGACTGTTTGAATAGTTCATTCTGCTAGCCCATTTGGCCTGGGGTACTTTGGGCTTGATGTAATACTCTAAAACAAAATCCTTGGGAAAACTACCTATTGTACTAATATGCTTTTGACCATTATCTAATGCAATTATCTAATCAGCCTGGATTGGACTCAGAAATTCCAAATCTTGTGCAGACAGATTTCCAGTGGCAACGCACGTTATCACTCACAGCATTTTCTAGAAGGCAACTCAAACTAGCCTGAATACTTGTCAGCAACCATGAAGTCTTTGCATTCAGAGTCAAAAAGGGTTGATGTTTCATTTGGCCAACGTCTTTGTGGGGTTCCTGAGACTGTAATGGTTCTTGGCTGTTTTAACTGATACATGTGACACACTGCACATGTCAAAAGCATATCAACAATCTGTGTTCACACCAGGCCTTTACAAGATTTCTCTGACTCTTCTGGTGCTTAACTCATTACCAAGATACCTTTAATCAGTGAGGTACAGTTTTCTCTGCCTCATGTTGCATGGAATCATTGGCTTGTTTAATTATGGGTGGGATTTTCAAAAGCGCCTATATGAATTAGGAGCACAAGTCCTACTAGGGTGACCAGATGGGATGAAGAAAATATTGGGACACATGGGGCAGGGGGTCCTGCCAGTGGAACAAAAAAAAAACCCACCAGAATCCCGCCGGCAGAGCAAGAGGGGAAAAAAAGAAAAGAAAAAAAAGTGGAGTCCCGCCAGCAGAACAAAACAAAACAAAAACAGGAGTGCAAAATATCGGGACAAATTGCGTCCCGACCAAACATCGGTTGGTACGCAGGACAAACACCTAAAAATCAGGACAGTCCCGATTTTATCAGGACGTCTGGTCACCCTAAGTCCTACCAAAAGTCAAATCTTATGGTCCATAATCATCAACAATATTTCTTCTGGTAACATGTAACAGGGTCCTCTACCAATAACAACCTGCCTCAGTTTCTTGACAATTTCACCTTAAGTCTGGATCGTTGCAACATTCCTGAAGTGGCTAGCTCTCAATCATAGATGTGTCCATGTAGAGTCATTGAGCAGGAAGTGAATGTAGACCAAGAAGAGTGAATGAAGCACTGGTGGCTGTGCATCATATCCAAGAGATGAGATGCTGCATGAGTGCTGTATATGTTGTAGACTGTCGAGGGCCCATCCATGAACAGCAAGCCCCAATAGTCCAAATGGGAAGTAACGAAGGCATGTATTAATAAATTAATTAATTATCCATAATTTCTTTCAGTTAGTCTGATGCTCATTCCAAAGTCTAGGAACCTCATCACAAGGAAAATTACCCATGGCTGCCAACATGTCAACTATGGGTTAAAATTGGATTGGATCCCTAAATGGGGCTGAAACTAGTTAGGATTAGTCTGGAAAGTTCCGAACAGTTCCTATTGTCTAGAAAGTATGCTGGACCCTTGGTGGGGTTTATCACTGAGGTGTTCTTTTCCTCACCTAGACAGAACATCATCAGAATAAAACAAGCATGAAAGCATGAAAGTCTCCCATGCATCTTAACTAACTATTCACCTTACAGGCTAATTCTGATTATCATCAGCTTTGTTAACCTCTTCATTGCTGATCTTTATATGAGAAACAGCCAGTTTACCTAGTGCATCTGAACACCCAGCCATGGCCTGTCAAATAAATGGAACTTCTAGATATTCCAGACTTTTGAATGTGAAAAGTGTTAATATTTCATTGTTTGGAATTGAAAGTATTTGCTACTGTCTTCACAAATTAGGGATCTGATGGGAATTTTGTCATTAGCATCAGTGGATGCAGGATTGTAAATTTTGGGGTAGGGACTGTGGCCTACATTTCTGAAAGTGACTACTGATTTTGGATGCCTTGACACTTGGATGTACAAATGGAAGCATCTTAAAAGGGCCTGTTTCTCAGAAAGTGGGTGCTTAGCGTGTCTGAAAAGCTTTTAAGATATCTCGGGTTAGACACCCAAAAATGAGACACCCAGAACCATTAGTCACTTTCAAATAGCACTCAACAAATAGCAAATAAAATTAAATAACAATAACGGAGTAAAAGTGATGTCTGTAATGTCACCAGTCCAAAAGGGAGGGACTCATATAGCAAAGTTTGGGCTGTTTTGTGAGATTTTTATTGAATCCGTACTCGCCCCAATGAAGGTACTCCATTTTAATAGGCTAATAATTATTTGTGAATGACATTTCTCATGTTATAACAATAGGTCATATTAAACGGAAAAGTGGAAGGAATAGAAAATAAATACAAAACTCTCCACAGATTTTTTGGAGGAGAATCCCAGGAGATTTCTTTTGTGCTTTCTTAACAACCGCCAAGAGCGTTTTTAACAGTTGTTGTTGTAGGTGCTATATTTCATCTTTTCCTGAGGACTAGCCAGGTCAGAGGCAGTAGGGGACTGCCATCTGGTGCCAGATCAGCACTGGCTCTTCCCCCCATCCTTCTTACCTAGAGTTGTTGCTTCCTGCTGGAAGAAAGCTGGAAGTGTTTGCTTTCGGGTTAGGTTTTTCTTTTGCTGTTCTCATAGGTGACCATGGAGATTAACAACATTAGCACAACAGCACAGCAACACTGCTGTGCCAGTGAGAGCTCCAACTGGCTCCTTTAAGTATATCCAGAGAGAACATCAGAAAAGTGAAAGCCAGATGCCAACAGAATACTGCAAGGGTGTGTTCATCATGTTGCCAAATACAGGACTGGAGAGAGAGGGGTGTCATATGTCAGGAAAGCAGGCCATACACTATATTTACAGCTCTTACCAAAGGTGCGGGAGGCAAATCATCATATTTGCACACATACATTTTCACATCCCACTTAGGCACCTAAATACTACAATGCACAACTCAAAGAATATGTTTGTGCCAACCCAGCTGGTCTGTGCTCATTTGCATGCTTAAACTAGGCCAAGTAAATTTTAGAATGAGCCGCTCTGAAGACCCAGGTAAACCAGGTTTGCTGGGCATGACTGTCAACTGCCTCCATGTAGTCATTTACATTGGTGAGTGCAGACAGGGCTAAAACACTCTTCATCTCTAGTTTGAGCTTGAACCTGTAATCATGGGAATCAGGGTGTCTGTACAGATGTATGCTCAGATTTCCTCTATTGCATGTCCATTATTTTTCTCTTTTGCCCTCTTGCATGTTTAGTTTTGGGAAAGATTCTGCTTATGAGAGAAACACAGAAAAAAATAAAAGAATAGTTTTTCACCTGCTTTTTGAATGTGCATTTGGGGCCAGCTTGTGAACCATTTCAGAACACTGGAGCTCAGCTACTCATACAAGTAGTTCCCACTGAATACAATGGGACTATTTATGCAACTCCTCACCCAAGTGAGTAAGGTGTTCACAGTCTGGCTTTGATTAAAGCCATTTCTTTGTGGATTGAGTGAATTTAATGCAGGAAAAAGGTGCCTGATTGGCAGCTATAGAAGCAGGAATTACTTTTATACACCAAAGGAATGGGTTTTTTACTTTTATACACTAAAGGAGTTCAACTTATTCGGAACAGCTCGTTCTTACTGGTTTGTGGGAATGTGACATCATAGATAATTCAGCCAATTATTATACAGCCAGTTTTATTTCATTTGTGCACCATAATCTTCTCTAAAAGTCTGGACAATATTTTTTCACTTTAAATTAATTATGTTTCACAGATACATCACAGTCATGAAGTACAGTCTTCTGGTTGCCATGGTTCACAATATATCACTTTTTGTTTGTAGCTGGGAGTGAGACTTTGGCATAACGGTTAAATATGTACAAACTTCTTACACAAGAGCAAATGCTATAGACGGTTGAATGCTAGCAAATACAAAAATCTGTGTGTATATTATATATGTCATCCAGTGTGTTATAAACATCAGATAGTTAATGACAGTAGCTAGACAGACAAATCTCTCAAACATATAGAGCACATTTACAAAGCGTTACACTTACAGTTTTTCAAGACTCATATTACTCCCTTTGGTAGAGGATGTAGACATTCCCATCCATATGCTATCGTGCTAAATGATGCATAGAAAAAGGGACCCTGCATCTTCTATTTCTACTTGGCACTTCACACATGGTTACTTTCACTTTCATCTCCGCAATGTTGCTATGTTTTGCACTATATTCTGACTGTTAATTTTGGATAGATGCCATCCTATGCCTTTGAAATTTCAGATTGTGAAGGATTGACTTTGGTCAGAAGTAGTTTCTTGTCATGATTTGGCATGTCACTGAGTTGCAAATTTGTTTGATGCCTGATACCAGCTAGTCTCATTATTTGTTTTTAAATAAGGAAGAGCAGAGTCTCTACACATGAACTGCTACATGTGGCTTAAAACATCAAATACAGAGTTATCTTCTTGACATTTCTTCAGTTTCATGTATACTTTTGCCATTGCCTGAGCGCCAAACATTCATTTTGTCATCGTAAGTGTAAATATCCCATGTACCAAACACATTGGAAAGTGACAAATCTAGAATTCATTCCGGGAACATTGCAGACTCTTTTTCTAACAGTCCTGGAGCCCACCTGCCTTAAATATATGAACACTGCAAATGTAGAGGCAAGAAGAGCAGGAGTATCACTGATTTTTATTTCACCACAGAGCAGTACCTGTGTTTTTCCTGTCTTCAGCCCAATTTTGGAGATTGCCTTCACTGGAACATGGATTCCTGACCCAGTGGTGATTAATAGTTTTGATCTATTTCAAATCTTTAGTTTTAAGTTAAACTATGATTACACACCATAGTGTCAGGTTTCAGAATGGTAGTCGTGTTAGTCTGTATCAGCAAAAAGAACAAGGAGTACTTGTGGCACCTTAGAGACTAACAAATTTATTTGGGCATAAGCTTTCGTGGGCTAAAACCCACTTCATCGGATGCATGCAGTGGAAAATATAGTTGGAAGATATACATACACAGAGAACATGAAAAAAATGGGTGTTGCCATACCAACTATAACGAGACTAATCAATTAAGGTGGGCTATTATCAGCAGGAGAAAAAAAACTTTTGTAGTGATAATCAGGATGGCCCATTTCCAACAGTTGACAAAAAGGTGTGAGTAACAGTAGGGGAAAAAAATGAGCATGGGGAAATAGTTTTACTTTGTGTAATGACCCATCCACTCCCAGTCTTTCTTCAAGCCTAATTTAATGTTGTCCAGTTTGCAAATTAATTCCAATTCAGCAGTTGCTCATTGGAGTCTGTTTTTGAAGTTTTTTTGTTGGAGTATTGTGACTTTTAGGTCTGTAATTGAGTGACCAGGGAGGTTGAAGTGTTCTCCGACTGGTTTTTGAATGTTATAATTCTTGACGTCTGATTTGTGTCCATTTATTCTTTTGCATATAGACTGTCCACTTTGGCCAATGTACATGGCAGAGGGGCATTGCTGGCACATGATGGCATATATCACATTGGTAGATGTGCAGGTGAACAAGCCCCTAATGGCAGTAGCGGATTAATGATTTTGCCGCCCCTCGACCCTGAAATAATTGCCGCCCTGCCCACCCCCGGGCCCGCCCCAACTCCACCCCTTTCCCACCCCCCATTCCAACCCCTTCCCCAAAGTCCCGCCCCAACTCTGCCCCCTCCCTGCCCCTATTGGATCCCTTCCCCAAATCCCTGCCCCGACCCCGCCTCTTCCCCCAGCACGCCGCGTTCCCCCTCCTCCCCCATCCCTCCCTGCCCCGCGAAACAGCTGTTTTGTGGCGCAAGCGCTGGGAGGGAGGGGAGAGAAACAGGATGCAGCGGCACGCCTAACCTGCTTGCCCTGAGAAACCTCTATTGAAACAAGTATAATTTACAGTAAGGGTGAAGTATCATGCTTAGGACACTGGAGATTTGGTCCTAAAACAGTTAATCACCAGTAGGCATCCAAATACACTAGAGTCTTGTAATGTTGTGATGTTACGGACATTAAGAAAACTCACTCTAAATTATACAGGATGATGTTAGGGTGAATAAAAATAATAATTTTCGTGATTAATTAGAAATCACCCAGCATTGTTAAAAAGATGCTCATAGGCATCTCACAATGTAGGTTAACAGAGAAAAAACTTTAGCAAGGTACAAAATAATTGTTTTGCTTGAGGCACTCTTTAAACTGCCTCTATTCTAGGAAGGGAACACAGATGCGTGAGATTCCTGATTTAGTTCCAAGCCAATACTCTTAATTAACTTCAAATTGTTTAACTATATAATATCCCAACACAGGGGTGTAGTGTGATGAGTGGTACACTATGCTACACATTGATCATGCTTATATATAATTAATCTCTCATAAGTCACCCACGTACAGTCAATGTGATTCCACAGAAGTACAGGGCTCCACTTCCGGGGGTCCAGTTATTAGAATAGGGCCTTGCAGATCAATATGTGACCTCAATTCAGGAAGTTATAGGAGCATGTGTGTAACTTTAAGCACATGACTAGTCTAATTGACTTTGATGAGCCAACTCGTGCTCAAAGTTATGCACATGCTTAAGTACCTTCTGTACTCAGGGCCCATGGGATTGCTCAAATTGCAATACTGCGTGACATATAAAATGGGAGTAATTTTGAATGCCCTATGAAAATATAATAAACAATAAGCAAACAAATAACAAAATACAATGAGAACACCTAGAAACACACTCTCTCCCAAAGGACAACAAACTATTTTAAAACTCAGATTCAAGTTTCAAAAAGTGACTAGTGATTTTTTGGGTGCCAAACTTGAGACACCTGAAAGGGACCAGATTTTTCAGAAGGTAGGTGTTCAGATGGCTCCCAAAATCACGAGTCAATTTGGAAAGTTTAGGCCTGTGTGTACAGGAATCAGTAAAAGGGTTGCAAAATAGCAGCTGTTTCACAGTCAATAAATTAGGAGAAAGGGTGAAGAAAAATACTGTCTCTAACCGATCTGAAATTACAAGTCTCAAAAGAGGTCATTGTTAAAATAGGATTAAACTGGGAAAACACATTTTGCCCAATTTTTAACCCGCTCAAGCATCAGGAGTTTGAAAATTCTATTACTGGCAAATATGACCAGAGTTCTTAGATCATTATTTCTATTGCAAGAGCGCCTTTAAGCCTTCATCAAGGATCAGGACCTCCTTGTGCTAGGCACTGTATAAACACAGAACAAAAGGATGGTCTCTGCCTCAAGGAGCTTATCTAATCTGACCTTGGAGGAGACTGGGACTGGGAGAAGAAATGGGGAAGTAAGTGCCAGTGAGTGGTAGGGTTGCCTCTGTTTTTTGACTGGAACGTCCGCTTGAAAAGGGAGCCTGGCAGCCTCCGGTCAGCACAGCTGACCCAACAATAAAAGCCTGGTTGGCTGCAGTAACTGGCCTCTGCCACTTGGGGGGTGGGAAGAGCAGCAGCTGTGGCTGGAGTCACATGGAGCAGCTGCTCTCTGCGCAGCTGCTGAGTCCTGACAGAGAGCAATGGCTGGTTTCAGGACCGGGGTCCAAGAGGTAGGTGCTGCTGCCCGAGGGGATGGGGGTGGAATCCTGTCTGCCTCCTCTTCTGCCCCGCTGGGCCCTGATTGCTCCTGCCCTGGCCCCTTGCTACGGGGACCAATCCCCGCTGTGCCCCGGTTTTCCCAGTCCTGGCAATATTAATTATAAGTCAATGGGGGGATTAAGTGAAATCAGGACAAGCTCAATACAGTTGTACAATGACAGAGAAAGAATGGGAAGGGGGAATGTTAAAAGGCAGCGAATGTGCTAATTACAGGTCTGGCGCCTCTTACGCGCATTTAACATGCGCAAATTCAGCTTTATGCGGTCGGCAAAAACAAAACAAAACAAAAGAGAAAAATAACAATTTAAATACTGTTCCTGTAGTGCAGGCGATTCCGCCCGCCATTACACTCAATGTAATTTTGACTATATTACAATTACAATTATATGGTTACGTTCCACGGTATTCGCTTTACGCACTGACCGTGGAACGTAACCCCAGCGTAAGATGAGACAGACCTGTACGGTCCTTTTCTGAGCTAGCACCTGAGCACTGTGCCCTGGGCAGGCTCCGCATCAGCTCCTCCTCACTTGGCTCTGCAGGCAACAGGTGAGTCCCAGGAGAGGGGAGAGTGAGCAAGGAGGCAGGGTGGTGAGTGAGTGACGGAGGTGGGGGGGGAGGGTCCTGAGGGAATGAGGCAGGGGAGGGGGTGGGGCAAATTGTCAGCGACCCTAGTGGGTGGGAAGATGAGACAGAGATTGGACAAGGATCTATCGGGACAGATTAGGACTGGTAGGGCAAGAAAACTGGGGGAATAAAGAAGGCAGGTTACAGGAGGAGAATTGGGATGGACCAGGCCAGTGATTCTCAAGTGTAGTTACAGTGGCTGCATGTGACCACCAGGGACTTTGTGTGTGATCACTGTGACTTTTGGGGTCCCAGAGCCCCTTCTCTAAACTTCCCGCCCCAGTGACGGGCTCTGCTCTTTGCAGCAGCACCAGCCCAAGCCAGCCCCAACGGTGTTTTATTATTGAATAATAGGGCTGCTGCCTCTGTCTGTGGGATAGCACCAGCCCTCTCTCCCCATCCCCTTTGCCTTGATTGACAAGGGGGCACTGACCGGGTCCTGATTGGCCAGACCTGCTTGTTTCCCTCCCATTGGAGGAGGGGAATGTCACTCACCAATGGGCCACCTGACTGGCTCTGCTTGCAGGGGGAGGAGCCAGGCAGAAGTAGGGAGATACTGGGTTAGGAGAAGCTGCATGGTGCAGCTGCTGCTGGGAAGCTGAGTCCCAGAAGCAGCTCCAGGGCTGGCACTGTTGGCCAGGGAGCACAGGTGCAAGACGTGCATGCAGTGTCGTGACTGTAGGGGTCCAGCAGGGCGAGAGCACAGGCTGGTGCTGGGACACGGCTGCCCAGAGCTGGAGCACAGGAGATGGGGATAGGCCCAAGGAGCAGCCTGACTATGTGGCCACCAGAAGCCTCCCCAAAGGTTCCAGTTGGGAGGAACCCTGTAGCAGGGGCAGCCCACCACATTAGTAGCTTCAACTTTTTTCATGTGCTCCTATAGATATATGAACCCTGGGTTCTAAAAAGAAAGAACAGACGCAAACAGCTTATATTGAAACCATTACGCGTGACACAGGTAACCCTGGCGTGTCAGCACTACTTTCAGCAAAGTGCCGTGACTTACACGACAAAAAGACGGTATTTAATAATGAGTGGGGAAAAAGTATTTAGTTTTGATGGAACCAAATTTATCCGAAACCATCGCGATCTGTGCAATATGTATGGCAAAACTCCATCAGATGACATCATATGCGATGCCGCATCATTATAAAAGTCATGAGTCAGAAGTAAAGAAAAACTATGGCCACAATTTTCTGCATAAAAAGCTCTTGGATAAAACCAGAAGTGTTTTTGTGTTGAAATAGTTCAACAACAAAAGAAACTGAAGGCCTTTCTTTCCTGAAATCACAAATTACATCTGGCATACTCAAGGCAAGTTATTGCATTGGGCAGCATCACAAACCATTTTCAGATGGTGAATTCATCAAATCTCTGTAAAATCAAATTGATATAGTTAGTAATAACAGTGCAACTTTTGTGGTATTATTAAAAGTACATCTTATACTTTACATCGAAAAGATTTATTGTTTTATTTACCTGATGCTTCCAAAGAACCATGTGTGACTAAAGTATTACTAGTATATTTTCACTGTCAAAACTGCGGTCACAGCAAAAATTCATTTGAGAACCACCAGATTAGGCAAAGAGATTGGGACAAAGAGCCAGGGGAAGGAAATTGGATGAGAAGCCCAGGCAAGAATACTGGGATTGGAAGCCAATGGAGAACATAGGCAACTGGAGGCTGGAGTGGTTGTGACACAGAGAGATAGATCAAATGAGGAGCCAGAGGTTGGTTTGGACAGGGACTGGCTGGGAAAGGAGACTGGTGATAAGGAAATGGGATGAGAGTGGGGATAGATTGGGAGTGTGGGGGAAGAAGCAGAAGAATCTGTCTATGACAGCACACTCGCCTCAGAACATGGAATGAAACCCAAGATTCCTGAGGTTCACCATTCCTCTGATGTCAGCAAATATCTGTGAAACCCACTGGCAAAGTATCCCATGCCTCTGTAGTACTGGTCCACATAGAGGATGACAAGATACTGCTTCTCTCAGTTACTTCATCGGCTTAAATGGCACAAGTCTGTGAGGTGGATCTCAAGGTTCCAGCCTGCTTGATGACCCATGTGGGTGTCAATATGATGCCACATAATGGAATTCCTGTTTGTTTTTCAGTTTGCTTTTTTAAAAAACTGAGGAAATTAAACACAAAAATATGTTCAAACAACATTATTAAGGTTGCAAAACCAAACACTCAAAAGTCAGGAAATGCCCAAATTAAGTTTTTCCCACACGATCCCAGCTCGTTCAGTGCATAGGATGGACCTGTTCTGGGGAAGAATCAGGGTTGTATAGTGAAGGAAGCTGTTGGCTGGAGGACCCCTACCTCATTTGTCGTAGAAGTTGGAAGGTGTGTAGTGAATGAGGCAGGTGATTGCAGGCAGAGAAAGGAGGGTTTCATGGTTAAGGCAGTTGAACGCTGCCCTGCGGAACTGGATTCTACTGTGTTGCTGAGTTCCTATGTAATGATGCACAGTTTCTTAAAGCAAACTTTTCACAGGTGATCATGCATTGTGTGTTCCTTATTTTTAGGGTGCCTGACTTGAGAGACTGGGGTCTGATTTGCAGAAGTGCTAATCACTCAGAGCTGCACCTAAAGTAATTGGAAGCTGTGTTTTGAACATATAAAGTACTATATAATGCTAAGTGCTTTGAAAAGTCAGATCCTAAGCACCTCAAATTGAGTGCCCAGAATTGGTGGATGTGTTTGATCTTAATCTCTCTGTGCTTCAGTTCCTTATCTGTAAAATAGGGATAATAATACCCCCTTACCTCACAGGGGCTTTGTGAAATTAATATTTGTGAAGCACTCAGATATTACAGGGGTGCGCCATAGAAAAGCCCAAGAGGAAATTAATAATTCTATCTTCAGAGCAAAGATTGAATAGTGTGCAATAAATATGGCCTAGGGCCACACATTGAACAATGAGATGAAAACATTCTGTGGACTGAATGAGGCAGGGTTCCTGTGGAAAAAATACTGTGTGATCATGTAATTAAAGACTGTACCATGAGGGTATGCACAAGAGGGCTGAATTAAGTTTGCACAGGCAACCTTAATTATGGAACTTCCTAACCTTTGAGTGCTTGACTTTGCAATATTAATAATGTTCTTTGAATGTAATATATAGACACACACACACACACACACACACACACATATTTTTGGATTTGATTTCCCACTATGCTGGACCAGTTTCACATTAGAGTAACCCCATCAACCTCAAGAGAGTTAGACTGATATAAAACTGCTGTGAAAGAGTGAAGACTCAAACCCACAGCTCCCATCACAGTCTTTGGGATGCAGGCAAGAAGTATCCTTAGTCTGTGATTGCAGGTGCGTTCCATTTGCTATTCATTAGTGACCTCTTTGATTTATTAAAGAGTGATATTGATAGTCTCTGATGGCAAGAAAGATCATTTCTGCACTAGGGCTGAGTTCTCTCATGGATGTTCTCTTGTCTGGAAGAGGATTGGGGGATTTTCCCAGATAAAATACCTCAATTGGGAGGACCCAACTAGTTAGAGCTCCCTTTAAACAGCATTTAATTTGAGATAGGTAGAGACACCAAGGCTTGGATATCAGAAAAGGCAATAGTGCAATATTGTGTGTGCTCTCATGTGATTTGAGGGGCTCACCACAGAGCAGATACGGATGTCATCAACTCATAGGTGACACTATGGACCTATGAATAATATTGCTCAAAAAAGGAACATAAATGCCATGGAAAATGAGTTCTTGGATAAACCTCTAGGGGAACCCAGAAGCAAATTAGGGAACAGGAAACCTGAGGATCAAAACCAATAAATTTTGCATACTGCATATTGGGTAAAATGCGATTCAAACCAAGCAAATGCTGTTAAAGATAGATCAGCACAAATATTTGTTAGCTGGAATAAAAGCTTCTGGTTAACAGCACCAAAATGCTACAGAAGTATCAAACTGTAACAAAAAGGAAATAAAATCTTGGTCAGGAAAGACAATGAAGCAAAGCAATGTCCTTGGTGCTGTAAACTGAGCAGATCAATTTAAATTTGTCAAATAAATCCTTAAGTTCAAGGAGCTTCTGAAGTTCAGCCCCATCTCTACATTCGATAGAAGCTAACAAGAAAGGAAAATTCAAGAGAGGATGACAATTAGTAGTGTTTTCTTCAGAGCAGTCAAGAAAGTTTTCAAATTGGCTCCACCATGACAGAAGTCAGCCCTGAGAATCTGAAAGTAGAAAATAAATACAGGTAGTATAACATCATTCATATGTCCAGGCGCTCCTTTGAACAACCCAGTGAGCTAGGACTCGAACGAACATACAGTTGAATGTAACCTCTGGATAATTCTTTAATCTTCTCTTCCATTTGGCTCAAAACTTCAAAGAGGGAAACAATGGAAGACCAATAGACTGAAAGAGCAGGGCCAAGAAAACCACTGGAGGACACTGAGGAGAGATGTTGATGTTGTTTGCAAAATGTGGTAATTAAGAACAGGCTGAACAATTCTGACAACATGTTATCATTGGGAGAAGATGGCCTCTTAGGATTTAAAATTCAGACAAGGAGTTCTGAATAGGGCAGCAGCCCAATTGACTTCAGTTGATAGTAACAGTTCAATTCAGACTTCCCCCAAACAACACTAAAATCATAAAGCTCTGTCAAATCTGGAACTGGATAGTCACTACAGCCTGTGAGGATTTACTCTACACTACAAATGTGTACTCACCTGAATTTATATATGGGCAGTTGCAGCTATAACAAAACAGTGTTAAGGGGAATTTTTCAGTCCCATCTGATGCTACATGTGTTGTAGGAGAAATAAAATTTATAAAAACAGAAGCTACTGTACAGTGAGTGGAGAAGGTTCTGAAAGACTGGAGATTACATGGGGTGGTAGTTCGTACTGAGAGGAGAAAAGAAGTCAAGAAAAGTCATATATTGATTTGGAAAAAAGCAATGAGTAAGGATGAAAGATTTACAAATAACACATCAAAAGCTCTCATCTAATCAAACCGATTACCGTTCATTCATGTCGGAAAATTAATCCTACTGAGTTAAGCCAAAAGAATAAAGATGTTTGGAAATAAAATATGTCAAAGCACGAGAGAGAGAATCAACATGAAGCTTAAACTCATCAAGAATGAGATATCCTGGTGACCTCGCTGTCAAATCAGATGCAGGTTCACCAATTTAATTAAGAAAATCAAAACGGTCCTTTGTCGATCATTAAACAATTAAAACCACGCCGGTAAAGAGATGGAGAGGAAAAGATGAGAGAGGAAGAGATGGAGGAGGAGAGTAAGATAAAAGTGTGGGAACACCAGCAAAGGCCAGGACATTACAACTAACCCTCACTTCCCAAAGAGAGAGTGAGAAACCTGAAAGATGAATATCTGGTGAGAATATCAACGTATCTACAACACTGTAGTATTTCTTCTAGCTTCCATCTTGTCTGCTGCATTAGTGGTTTTGTTTTCATGTGTCCTTCTGCCTAGTCTTTGAGGGCATGTGCATTAGAAGGAGCACCTGACCATGTTATATTGAGCATGGTTTGATCTTGCCAGTGTAGATGGGGGGGCATAGTGTGTTATAATTATGTTACAGAATGGTTTATCCCTTCTAACATGGTCCCCTGACATGATACATGTTTTTGTGTGGATAGTCATATAATTGGTCCCATAAATGAGGATGGGGTCTGATCGAGATCAGGCTTTCTAGAAGGGAAATCTCAACACCAATGAGGTCACTTGATTATTTCCTCCTATCTAGAACTGAGTTACTAGAAGAGACTAACACAATTACTCTTACAAAAAGGGCCATAGGATCTATAATGATACATAGCCAGCTTTATATTTCAGCTGAAAGATAGCATCCTTCAGAAGCACAGAGCCCCTAGCCCATGGGAGGGCATTGGTTCAGTATCTATCTCAATGGGAACAGTGCTACCTACTGAATCAATAAAACCATTTCTGATAGCACACCTGATCTCTTATCCAGGTTCTTAATGATTCTGACGCTGCTTAGATTTTGACATCTGATAGATCACAACCCAAGATGATACTGGATGCATAACAGCATCTTTCAGCACATAACTGCATACTTCCCCATTTTGCTCCACTCCAAATCACACAAGGAATAACTGGTCAGCTGTCAATGAAAACATAAAACCAAAAATGAATTCAAAGCCCTTACATTTTAAAATAAAGAGCATGAAACTCTAACCTCCTCCATCTTATGCTTGTTCAGAAGCCATTGTGTGTTCAACGGAAGATTAGGTCTGTGGATCAAGTGTATTTATTTCACTGGGGAGGACAAAACAAGACCAAATTCTCTTTTCTTCATTAATGATGTGGAACATTACCATTGATCACTAGTATAAGGTGTACTAGAAAGGACAGTTAGTTCTCAGGGAATATAGTCTAGCATATAACTAAGGACTGTAATATTACTGGTACATATGATTATGTTTGATTTATGTAGATTTATCCTTAAAAACAAATTAAGAATAGAATATCTCAATTTATGTCATTTTTACTTTATTTAACTGCATTTGTGTGCTTAACGTTAACCTTCCCATTCAAATGTCATTAGCTGCTAATTAAGATGTTGATCTGCAGATTGTATATTTTGCAGTAGAAATGAAGTGCAAGCACTTACTAGGTGTTTATTTAACTCCAGCACACATATTGGTTTAGCATAAGCATGGCACATTTAAATTACTGAACAGTGTCTCAGTTCTCCACTTATTTTTTCTAACATACGATGAGAAAAAGAGGAAGTCAAAAATATTGTGAAATACTAGGAATCATCTAAAATGAGTTACATATGTCCCTGTGTACTAACATTTGGACAGAATCCATTGTTTCTAGTTTCAATAACCTTATTTAAAAGAAAATAAAACATATCAAATAAATCATTAATAATACTTGCTCAGATGTCCAGAAAGTAGATTGCCCTACTTGCCAAGATTAGTAAGTTCTTGTGCCTTTAAGGTTTTCCAAGTTACTTCCTTGCTACTTATAATAAGCATTCAAATCAAAGAAATACAGCGATTACTCTATTGGTGCAAAGGGTTCTGCTACATAAGATACATTTTCACAGGACTTTTTAATATAATTTATGAATATTTGCTAGCAACATAATTGTCTTTTCTGCTGACATTTTCAAAGCAACACTGTGATTTGTTGGGTCTCCTGAGAGTCCGAGTACAAAACTGATAATTATATTAAATATACATAGACAATAAAGAGTGTGTTTACATAACTATGCCCATAAATATCTGATTGAACAGTCATTGTTCTCAAACCCCTTTTAAGCGGCTCTCAGAGGAATCCAGTTCTAATGACATGATGGTTTAAAAGATGTTGCTCAGTCTTGTTCCATATTTAATTAACTTTCTTTTTTTAAACTTGTGATGGTGGAGACAATAACAAATAGCTCTGAAAAGAGAGAGAGCTTTGAAACATGAGTGAGATCTTGTCATGCTTTGTGCTTCACACACAGAAGATGATCTGCATGTAAGAGTTGGTAGCCTGGGACTTCCAGCTTCCTCAGGGAGTCCATTACTAGAGCATTCACAGTTCACTAATAATAAATAATAATAATATAATGAAAAACCCTCATATACATAAAAATAAAGGAAGCGAAAGTAAGGGGAAAAGCCCTATGTATTGAATGGATTCAGTAAAATGCCTAATTTGTTCATGCTACAGAGAAGTGGAGCAAGCATTTAAAAGAGAATGGTACATTTACCACTAAGACGTAAAGACTCTTTGAACATTAATTGAGCAATAATGTATGAATGAATACATTAGACTGGAATCAAGGTTACATTTCTGAATTTATGGACAGGATCATTCAAAGGAGTCCTTCTCACCATCACACGTTACAGCAGCACACAATATTCTGTTTTCACACTGAATTATATCTAATTGTCGCCAATTATGATTCATTTACTGTTAGGTGTCTTGGTTGTCACAATATTAACAGTTGTAAGTCTTTCCCTTTGCAGATTGTGCGAATCTGTTGTGACATCTCAATAAAGCAGGATTCAATCAAGGTGTGAATGAATTGTTAATCTTGTTATAAATAGAAGGTACCATATGTCAGTATGTAAGGGACGTCTCCCCCCTCCCTTTTGTTGAGGACAATGGTAGTGAAACAAAGCAAAAGAACATGCGTAGATAGTTCATCACATCAGGATTACAATAATGGTCAATAAAACATGGAGTGGATTCCATATTGGATTCTGCCATCTAAAAACAGTTAATAAACATAAGCCTATTTTAGGATTCTCTTCATGCTATTTTTTTTTGACAACTGTTGACAATTCTTTATACAAGGATGCCCCAAATGAGGAAAAGCTACGAGAATATTGTTCTGTTAGTTTATCAAAGAAGCTATGATAAACACCATTCTCCCCAGGAGTTGCAAGTGCTCATTCCCTTACTATTTAAGTGCCTAAACATGGATTTAAGTGCCTAACTTTAGGCAACCACATATGAAATTTTTTGATAAAAGTTCTCATTTTGGGGTGTCCGGAATCATAAAGGTAAGTGACCATTCCCTGATCATCTTTTGTGTAGATAAGCACTAGTGCATTTCCTCAGAAATCCTGTGCTCAAAATGTTAACTGGATAAATTACGGCATTTCTGCAATATAAATTCTATATGTATTCTCCCTTCAACCTGGGCAATTCTGGACTAATCATTTCATTAGACTATCACAGTAAAACTCATGTTTCTTAGAAATGATGGGATTAAAGCCTCAGAGATGAGGGGATAGTTAGTCCATCAATCTAGCAAAACATCCTTGAGAAACAGATTTCCCCCCTTTGCATTCTGGTGACCGGTTTTAGGATTGGCTCATTGTAGCTCTTGCTGACCCAAAAGGGTGGATAGCATGCCGTAGCTGAAGTGTGCACATACATCCACACACAGAGCCTTGCGTATTGAGCAAGATGATATGTGTCTCTTGCTGTTTTTCTAAATGCTGTGATAAATCCCCACAGAAAACTCAGTCCTCACTGGGAAGTTTGAATGTCTTCCGTAATCTATTTAAACAGCTTTTTAGGTATCACCAACAAACGCGTTTCTCACAAAAAGGTAAGTGGATTCCAGCACTTGATACTAGCAACCAGCTCTTAGAATCCATCTGGGAATGAATGTGACCATAAGACCTTCCTATTCCCCAGCACTAAACTGAAGGGACAATCAATGCATAAAGCCATCATCACATTTGCTGTTGATCTGTTTACTGTTACTTTATTTACATAACTAGAATTTCAACATCTTTGCATGTTTTGCAAGCTGTCATGATATGAGATGCTAGTAATATGCTGCGTTGTGCTTGCTAACATATTTTTGACATATTTTAGCTTTTGATTATAAGATTGCATCTTTCCCAGCTACCATCTGTCTCAACTCAGTGGCACTCTGGCATTTACAAAAACAGTAGGGTGTAATATTTCTTATATATTTGAACTCTACTAGAAACATGCTATTTTCAGTCTTTACCAATATGTCACGCTTTCACACACGAAGGCTGAAATGTCTGATATCTTTTAAGGTATCTGTCAGGAATAAAGAACTTATCATCACATCCAATTTGGCAGAGATGAGTAATATATTAATGAGAATGAAAATGGAAACAGTTTCTGACTTATAAATAGATCTGGCATTTTACATGCCTTGTGTACTGTTGCCTGAGTTTATCCTTTTGTCAGCACAAATGAGAATTTCATACAAAACCCAGGAATTTCTTTTTTGTACTTGGCAAAATATGCATAAAATTCTTGAGGCTGGAGTTTTAAATGGTACACATTTTTCTTGAAATATCTGGCAACCAGAGACTTTCATACTTTGCTTCCACCCCCTCCACTCTCCAACTATGGAGAGTCAAAATGTGTCAGTCAGCAAACTGGAAAACACACTTTATATCTACTCGGACAGCATTAGGCTATCAGTTCCAGCCATTTGGACTGTTGTGATGTGCAATTCTAAGACTGCAATATTTCAGCAATACTAGTTTCAATGGGATGAATCCAGCAACTCAAGCAACAGGATATACAATGCCCACATGTCTTTGGCATGAATTCTCAGGTGAGCTGGAGCAGTGTTTGGCACACCGATGGGCAAATGTGGCTTTGCATGGCCTTTCCCCTTCTCCTCAACACTGAGAGCAGCCAGGGACCAATTCAGCCTTCAGCCAGGGCTAAGTTACACTGGCTTATTACAGCCCCCTAGTGGACATTGTGCTGGTGGAGATCCCTGTATTGCAGCATGCTCGAGCCATGTCTCCCTTCCACCGTCCATAGCAGCAGAAAGGAGATGGGACTTCATGTTTAGGGAATCAGTGTCAGCACTGGGTTTAGAATTGAGGTTGTTCCTGGTTCTGAATCCTGTACTCAGATCACTAGGCAATACTTCTCTCTCTCCAGGGTTTGAAGCTTGCACTGCATGTGAAATATGTAAATAATTGCTCCACCTTGAGGTTATTAGAAATTTTGGATAAACTGTGACCCATTAGGAACCAAAGCATCAAGCAAACAGGAGTAAAACTATTGACTTTGCTAATTGGAAAAGAAAATCAGTGAATATTTTCTTCAAGTGCATGTTTCAACTGCAGTGAAGCAGCAGATCTGTTTTTAATGGTACTGTAATAAGAAAAAGAAAAGACACAATCGCACTCATACATAATGGTAAACTGAATTTATTTCCTCTTGGAAAACAATTCCAGTAATCTCCAGGTTCAGACCGCAGAGTAAACATTAATAACAGTAACATACAGGTTAGTTCAACTGAGTCAAGAATTTGGCTGTGTGAAATCATTAAGGAAAGTCTTGAACACTCAAAGCTTCAAATGGTATTCAGGAAAAAAAAGTTTCTTTGACAATCTACATAACAACTATTGCATATATGGTAATGCTATCTGTCATATCGCAAGGCTTACAAATATATATACGGGCCTTATTCAACGGTGGGTTCCTGCTCTGTGAGAAAGAGTCTTTTCATGTTTTTTGCAAGAATCTTCAGCAATAAAAAATAGTCTCGGATTCATCTGTTTGTATACCAAAAGAGAGAGATTCTAGACTTAAGTTTAAATGAAAGGAAGGCCAAACAGCTGTAGTATAACATAGCTATTTTTTCTCCCTCTTTCTTGAAAATGACATTTTCTTAAGCCTTTTTCCTCACACATTATTATTTTTATCTTTCTTGAATAGGGCCCAAGTCCACTTGTCTTTATAAGACCATTTTAGTATCAGACAACATAATACATGTGCAACACTTTATATACAGGAAGTCTATCCGGTGCTCAAAAGTTCAAACACATGAACATCCAACAGTTTCGATAATACAAGTTTTATGGTACAATACAATGTTTCTGAATAATATACATTAACAATGAAAGTTTCGTGCAAAGAGTAAAACATGTTCCCTTTTTGTGCCACAAAGGATTCTCCTGAAGAGATGGGCATTGCACTAACTGCTATGTTGGGTCATCGTATGATTCTGAAACAAAAATAAAAGAAATGACTTAGTTGTAGTCTAGGCATTGCTACAAGAAAAAGCTGCGTTAACAATGCTACCCGCTGAATATATTACATTGTATACAAGAGAAACATGTTTGCCATCTCTCTTTTAAATGGCCTGGAGAAAGTTTGCTGTTAAAAGATGAGGCTTTTTTGCATTGGTATCATTTCTATAAGTCTCATGCATAGCAGTTGAATACCTCAATATACATTAGAGCAAATTCTGTCCTGTTGAAAGTGAATACAACTTCACTGGCTCCAGTGCCCAGTCACACAGTGATGAATTTAGCCCATTATATTTAATGAGACACACATTTCTTTCTCTTATGTGGCCTTAATGCCTACACACTAGAAATACACTAACTTTAGCATCCTTACTAGAAAATGCAACCAGACATTTCCCCCCTAATCAGTAGCACATATTTTAAAGTAGGAGGGGAGGTGCCCACCAAAGCGCTCAGTTGGCTGACTGACAAGCAGGTGGGGCAGCCAGAACGATCCCTCTATCCACCAAAGAACAACTCAACCCTAGTTTCCTTAAGTGAATTTATTGCGATGTAAAAGGTGACAGCATCACTCTGGAAATATGAAGATCTCTATTTAGCCACAGAAAGAGTGCAAAGAGGGCAGCAGCAATGCAAGTTTCACTACACCAGCTCTAATGCAAAGGGATCACCACTACCGGACGAGATGCTACTTTAGTCTCTGTGCTTCATCAGACAACTAAGAAAAGGTTCCCACTTCATGCTGATTCTTCTTTTGTGATGTAGACCATATCCACAGAGAATTGGACAAAGTCCACAATCTTATTTCACAGACCACAGAACAGCCATCAGATAGTAATGAATTTTTGTCACTACTGACCCGGGCCCTATTCGGACCAGTGACCTAGAGGTGAAGGGAGTTGTGTCCCGTTATCAGTTTCTAAACTGTGCAGTCCCCTGCCCTTGTTTTATCATTTTTAATCTATGTACAGACTCCTCTGGACTACGACACTTTAAAACGAACCCATTCCCAAAAGATGGATATCATTTTCCATGAAGTGAACATGTATTGAACCACACCCATAAGAGTCACCCCTGAATACAAATATAATTACAGCCACAGGAAAACAAAGGTGAATATTGTGTGATTCCATGCTAATCTAACAATACATCATATCATTACACACACACACACACACACACACACACACGTTCATGGGACATTTGGCAAGAAAAGGATCTCTCTCAGGGTAAGACTGAGGAATTTTTTAAGTAGTGCCTGTCTCAAGATGAAAAGAAAAATGACCCAGTGACACTTGGAAGCATATTTTCCAGATGTGAATGCAAAATGATTAAATGCTGATATAGCAGGGACTCCAGATCCACCAAGGCCAGAGGGTTAAAAAGAGATTATTATTCCATTTGATTTCATATAGCATCATCCACAAGCTCATCTCAAAGTGCTATAAAGCAGTAACAATATGTTGCGGACTAAAATGTTGGTTGGTCACGGGTAATAGATTCTGACTTTAAACCACAAAAGCAAGGGACTGAAGAGTTAACTCTGACCGTCTACCCTTCTGTCATCCTGTTGCGTCCATTATTGCAGCACTTATAACACCACAGACAGATCTGAAACCCTGCAGTACCTAGAAACAATGGGATAAGTTAAACATGGAGTGACAACCTAAATTTTGATTTTCTTTGCTTTTGAGTGGTTAATGTCAGAGCCAAATTGTTACCTTGAAGAGAGATTTTGGGGGTACTTTTTGTTTTTGATCTAATGGGAGTGTGCGTCAGTCATCCCCTGCTTTTTGACTGTCTGAGCTACACGTAATCAGTTTTGGGTCTGGAAGAGCCACGCAGCAGTGTGTGAAACAATTGAAAGGAGCTTTACATGTGTGCTCAGTACTTCGACTGCAATAACATTTTTTATTAAAAAATAAAAAGGCACAAAAGTGAGAGAGACAAAACAAACCATGAAATGGGATCCACTCGCGCTGGCGCTCTGTGTTCCAGACTATACTGCCTGGCACATAATGGAGATTCTCAAGAGATAATGAAGACATAAATTCAGAAACAAGTGGTGTGAGAAAAATGCTGAATAGGACAGGACACAACAAACACTGTTCCCAATGCAAAGAGCAGGGGCTGCTTCAGCCTTCATCAAGCATCTAAGTATTTATTTTAAAGAGTCAAAACAGCCTGCAATTGGTCAAGTTTTCCAAAGAAATTAATGCTTCCAAAATCTATTCTGAGGCAACAGTGAATTAGGGAGAAATACATAGACAGCAGAGAGGCTATTTCATAAACTAAAACTGAAAGCACATCACAGGCATAACATTGACAAGACAAGCAGGTGAAGGATGGGAGGGTAGAGAAAAGAAAAGGAGGAAAATTCTGTAATCCCACAGAGAGCCATATTCCATCCTACAAAAAGCCATCTATTGGAGACCCCATGTCTAAGTGACTGAAAATTGCAAACATTAATCCCAGTTATGAACTGTTGTTGTTTTTTCTGAGGGGGGTTGTGTTTAAAAGTTTAGGGCAAAATTCTTCTGTATTATTCACATAGCAGATCTCAACGCTGATATTCCGCTCTCTCTATGTGCACAGAACTCCCACTTTCATACCAGTGTGAGTTCCTGCATGTGGGGAAAACAGAATATGGAACTCCCATTGCCAGGAACATGGGAGTCCTGTACACACAGGGAGAGCAGAATATTAGTGCTCGGATCTGCTGTGTGGCTATGCCAGCAGAATCTGCCGTTAACGGAAGATACAGAACATTGAAGAGCAGAAGTTTTAAAAATCTCTGTTCCAGAAATTTACTGCAGCAAATAACTTTCCCGAATTTGGAGCAATCAGTTGTAATTTTTTTTGGCTAAATATATATAGAGTAATTCAACTAAAGTGCTGAAGACATCCTATATTCATATCACCACTATAAAGACATGTATTTTCCTTTAAGCACAAAGTACAGTCCCTCTGTGAAGCAAAAATTTTGATTTCATACTTAGCAGTGGAAAGAGAAAAATATATTTTCCAATGCATCCTCACCAATAGAGTAGGGTAACATTTTCAAAGGTCCTCTGATTTCATGATGAAAAACTGGACTTGCGCACAAAAATGAGAGGTTTCCACAGACAAAATGGCAGCCCATTTTGCCACAGCATCTATTACTCACAATAAAAACCAACCAAACTAGGAAAGATGTTCACAAACCTCTACTTCCCTACCTTGATTTTATTTAGGAAACATTTACAAGAACTTGGCTTCAACATACTTCACAGATAAAATTCTTTCAAAACATATTTACCTGGTTTCTAGAGATTAAGATATCCCTAGCTGACCCAGTGACACAAACCCAGAATCCCAACTCCCAGTGAGCTGCTTTAAACATCACACTACATCGCTTTCCATGAGTAGATAGTCTTGGGAAATCCCTGTACTTAGTGTTATAAGGTTAAAATCATACCCAGATTTCACTACAATAGTGGTAGAGAAATCTCCTCTGCAGAGAGAATGGGGTTGTTTTGCAGAAACTGTTAAGACAGTAGAAAGTAATATTTTTTCTGTTATTTGGTATCTCTCTCTCTATATGTCTCAAATAGAAAACAGACGTAACTAGCTAGCAAAAAAATGTCATCCATCGCATCAAACTGAGTGAAGAAAAAAAATCCACGGATTCACTCTCTCATTGGAATCTCTAATGTGAATTGCAGTTGCATTCAATTTAAATGAGATGGTTTTTAACTAGATGAAATAGGACACAATTGTACCTGAGAAGCCGTGTAAGGAGGGAACAAATAAAGAAATATAAAGATTAAATGTGGATGTCTTCCTTCAACAGATGGTGACAGTACCACAGCAGCATGTTATTTTTTCCTTAGTTCAAGAACACAAACATCAGTAATCAATCATCACTGATTAACTAATTATGGTACACTACATGTTATCCTATATATGGAATCCTTTATCTGCAGACATTAAGGATAATCTTTATTTTATTTCTTTATAACCCCTTTGCACTACAATACAATTTCGGATTGTAAAGAAGAATTCTACATTACTAGCAACCTTTAAGCACTACGTTTTTTTTTTAACAAAAGCAATTGGTTTCCAACAGGCTGGATAATAAGTCTTTTGACCTGCATTCTTCTCTGACCCATTAAGGTCACCCCTGTGCTCGGGCATATAGCTGACTTAGGAAATGCCTGCAAGTCCTGCATTTCATCTCCTGCCCACTCAAAATAAAGCTTTCTTTAAATGTGTCTGTACGGGTCCCTAAAGACCAGGGAGGCATCCCTGTAGTGGGCAATGGAGGGACAGAAGCTTCTGCCTTTATTAATGAATGCAGACCATTATGAGTCTGGCTGGCTCCTGCACTGTTCCCAGAAGCATATACTGTACGTGACTTAAAATGCTAGAATATTGACACAAAGCGAGCTGGGCACCCCTAAGGAAAATTACTCCTTGGATATAATGTAGGCTCGTAACAGCTATTAGAGTACAAAATAAAACCCTCCGGGATCAAACTGACATATACCGCATTCTACCTACTCCTCAAACATTAGAAGAATTTCTTTGTGAAGGCATTCTCAAGGACAGCATTAAACTGACTTTTGTAGCAATTTGCAACAGCTTTTTGGCTTACAGCTTTTAGTACTAAATCTCTAGTTAGAATCAATATAAGTACTATATCTTCCACATTAATCAATACATTTGGTTCAATACGCGTTCTATTAAATTATACTTTCTAATCAAGATTTTCTGCTTCTCTCCCCTGCTTTTTATTCCAAACTTCTTACCTTGTACCATAGTTTCCAAACTGTCTAGAGCTAACGACAGGATGTTGGATTTTCCAGAACGGTCGGGGCAGAGGGGCCGGAGGAGTTAGGGGAAGGTTAAAACGGCAACCCAAGCAAAACCTTAATTAGAATGTTAATGCCAAATCATGAATTCAATTCCACAGTGTCAACATGGTTTCCTGGACTTCAGTCTGATACTTCATCACTTTACGCTGTCATGATATAATACCTATTACACAAACCTCTCCACTACAAAAAAGGTGAAACAGCGAACACACAGCATGAAAAAACGTTGTAACAACATTAAAAAACTTCAGAAACAAACCAACATCAGGAAAACTCACAGCTAAGGCTGTTTTTGCTATCCTTATCCTCAACCCTATGGTGCCTACGTATTGCAGCACACAAGGGTCTCTGTCAGAGCTCCATTCCATTGTGCAGCACTGAATACCATGAATAGTCCTTTGCTGATAGACTGCAATGTGATTATATCTGAGTCTATATTGAGGAGATATTTATATTTGTAAAATACTTAGATTTAATATACACTAATAATTAAGATGCAAAAAGTTTACAGTACAATCTTATTTAGCCAAAGTCTTCGGGGGTATTTGAAACAGTTGGATAAAAAGTGTTTCTAACAACCTGAATGCTGCACACAACTACATTTCCGTTAGGTTTGGATGAATGAAGTTATTCTTTATAGATATGAAAATGCAATGTCAAAAGAGTAACCATATAAAGCCATTGCACTCTTTTGCCATTGTCTTGCAGATCTGACACATTGCATTGATGTCCCTGGCTTACACAGGTGTAGTTTTTCTTGTCCTTGTCTCAATGTAATCACTGCAAACTTGCACAGAAACTGTTGCATTTTCTTTTGACATTTAACGTCATTTTACACAGCTCGCAATAACATCATATAATCCTTTCTAGGCAACACGGTGTCACCATTAAAGGAAAAGGTGAAATAACATAATAAAAGAGAATAACAGAAATGTATAGAATTTAAAAACAGAAAAGACTTATTAGGGCATTTTATCCATCCACTCTACCAAGGCAGGATTATTGCCTACAATGTAATTTCAAATGTTTTGCCTGGTCCAATTTTAATTAGAGCTCCCAACACTTCCCTTGGGATACTATTTCATACTTCAGAGACCTCATGGTTAGGAAATTTTTCCTGATGTTCATCCTAGGATAGGAAAAGACTGAACCAGCCCCAAATCACATATGCAACAAGATCTGCTTACTCGGGAGCTGGATTTAGACAAATATTTAGGCCATTTCAAAGCAACTAAAAGAGGTAGATAGAACCTACCTGTGTCCCCATAACCAGGACTAACTCATATGGCACTAAGAACTGGGTTGGTATAAGGTTTTAACGCTGTTCCAGGGACACGTCTAGATCCTGTCTATGCTACAATTTTGTAACTGGGTCAATGGACGGTTATGTTGTAAACAATTCTCCTGACTCTGATATAGTTGAAATATAGATGAGCACGTAGTCCAAAGCTTATCAAAAGATAATCTAAAAATAAACTACCCCCTTCCAAATGCCAAATCACTATTTTTAAACCCTCTGAATTCAAAAATATTTCCATAATGGTAGCCCCTTAGAATGACACCTAATTTCCAGATGACGACACTTGGAAAATGGGTTCATTCGTGGGAGTTGGAGGTCCAGCCTGGTGTGAGTGAGTTCAGCAGCTGGAAAGGAGTTGATGTTTCATTGCTTGTCAAAGGCGAGGAGCAGGAAGCTAGCACAGGAGGATTTCGCAGCAGAGAAGAAAGAGATTACAGGCAGGTTGTAGGCTAGTGAGGAGTAAATACTATATTCAGTACTCCCATGCAATGCATAGAGGAGGAGCAGTATTGCTCTCTTTTGGTGTTAAATGTCTTTACATGTTTTAGAAAGAGAAAACTGAAGGCTCATCCAGGCTGAAGATCTGCACACCAAGTCTGAACTGAATCTGAACCTACTACACAATTTAAACTCTGAAAACTGGGGTTTATATGCTTGGTATGAACTACAACGGAGATACCTTTACTACTGAGTCTGCGTCTGTGAGGAGTTGTGCACCCTCGAATCCCACTGATGGTGAGGGAACTGAATAGTGTTCACTGCCTTGCAGCAGTAGCCGCCTAATTAGGTATGATGAGCAATGAAAGGGTCATCCTTGGTCATGAATGACCACGGTTAACAAGGACAATTTGGAAAAGTTCATGATGAATTACAATTATCCAAACAACTTAGTTCAATAGAGCTGTTTATCCGTTTTTGTATTATATTACAGTGATTCGGAAATGGCACTACTGGTAACTATTCAATGCATTCATGTTTACATCCAAGTCTTGTGCATTTTGACTCTCATACTTGAAAATCTCGAGAAAACAGAATCACAAAAAGCACTAACTGGATAGGATCCACTCAGGGATACATTTTGAAATTTAAAAATGTAACACTTCCTTGTTTCTTCAGTAACTTTCAGAAAGCCACTAGTAAAATATCACTGATGGACTGACCTCTTCCTGAAGTGATTACCGTGTGCACAATTGCAATAACAATAACACTGCTCTACAGCCAAAATGCTTCTGAAATAAATGTAGTCAAACTTTACTAATTCTGGGTCACTGAGAATGAAAATGATGCTTAAAATTGTTGATTGGCTCTAGTTTTCAAGATATGCTATTGGGTCAGTATATACGACCCTTGACTTGGGAATGGCAGAGGATAAGTGAGTTATAAAGGGAAGGGATCTCAATTTAAACCAGAAATGACTAAAATACATCTTTGACTGGATCTATGAATAAATCTATGACTGGTTTGGACAGTACTTGCTTTTTAGGCAAAACAATGAATGATGCAATCTGAAGCTGGTATTGCGTCATACATGATATGAATTGCATCCTGTTATTCCTAGAAGTCATGGATGATGCAATCATAACGAAGCTTACATCACTCTGCTGAACAAATTGCCCTATATCAGCTCTAGAAATCATACAGTGTCGTGCTCTCTTATTTGACCGTGTTTGATTTTGCAAAGGGACACATTTCTGTTTAGCCAAAGTGAGCAGAGATGCCTCGTACTTGTGTGAACAGTGAAGATAACTTCTGCTATGTTTGTGGTGAAGTGACTTTTGCATCACAAAAGCGCAGTATAACCACTATGGTTAAAAAAGCCTATCACCTTTATTTTGACTGCAAAATTGGAAATCAGGACAAGAGGTGGGCCCCACACATATGCTGCAACACTTGTGCAACAAATCTTCACCAGTGGTTGAACAGGAAAAGGAAATCTATGCCTTTTGCAGTGCCAATGATTTGGAGAGAGCCAACAGATCATACCAGCAATTGTTACTTCTGCATGGTGCCTCCAGTTGGGAAAGGTGTGTCAAAGAAGAAAAAGTGGACTGTGCATTATCCAAATATTCCATCAGCTATACGCCCAGTACCCCACGGAGAAGGACTGCCGGTTCCTGATGCACTAGAATCATTGAGTCAGACGAGGAAGAGGAAGAGGATGAAACTTCTGGTCCTGAACCATCAATGTCACAGGACCCACATTTTCTCCTATCCTCCTCCTCTGAACCACACCTCTTAACACAAGGTGAACTGAATGACCTTGTCAGGGATTTGGAACTACCCAAGAGTAAGGCAGAGCTGTTGGGCTCCCGACTACAGCAGTGGAATCTCCTGGCAGGTGATGTTAGGGTTTCCATGTTCCGTGACCGTCAAAAGGATCTTGTCCCATTCTTCTTCATGGAAGGTGATCCTGTAGCCTGCAACAACATTGATGGTGTGATGGCAGCCCTCAACATCGTTCACGATCCAGATGAGTGGAGACTGTTCATTGATTCATTGAAGACGAGTCTTAAAGCTGTTTTACTGCATAATGGCAATGTTTTGCCATCAATTTCAGTTGGTCATGCAGTCCATATGAAGGAAACCTATGACAACATGAAACAACTTTTGAGGTGCATAAACTATGACCAACCTCAGTGGCAGCTTTGTGACGATTTGAAGGTTGTTGCTCTCTTGCTTGGTCTGCAGACTGAATACACAAAGTACTGCTGTTTTCTCTGCGAATGGGATAGTTGTGCAAGAGATTCCCACTACATCAAGAAACATTGGCCACTCCGACAGTCATTGGAGCCTGGGAGGAAAAGTGTTCAGCATCCACCACTTGTTGAATCAAGGAAGATTTTGTTACTACCCTTACACATCAAGCTGGGTTTGATGAAGAACTTTGTCAAGGCCATTGACAAAACACAAGCAGCTTTCAAGTACCTCCGTGGAAAATTTCCAAGGTTAAGTGAAGCTAAGATAAAGGAAAGTGTCTTTGTTGTTGGTCCTCAGATTCGTGAACTTCTTCGAGATGATGCATTTGACCATGCACTGCGTGGCAAGGAAAAGACGGCATGGAAAGCCTTCCACTTAGTGGCAATAAATTTTCTCGGAAACAACAAGGCAGACAACTACAGGTTGTTGGTGGAAAACCTCCTCAAGGCATACAAAAGCCTTGGTTGCAACATGTCACTAAAGATACATTTTTTGCACTGTCATCTGGATTTTTTTCCACCGAACTGCGGAGCAGTGAGCGATGAGCATGGCGAGCGATTTCACCAGGACATTGCAACAATGGAGAAACTCTATCAGGGCAAATGTAGCCCATCAATGCTTGCAGACTATTGCTGGACAGTGACAAGAGATGCTCCATTTAATGAATACAAGAGACAAGCCAAGAAGCGCCGAGTAGACACTGAATAGGACTGAACTATGTACAGAATAGTTTTTTGCCTTTTGTTTCATAATAAATTTTATTTATATAACCCTTTTGCTGATTTTTAAAGTGTTACATAAACAGGACAGGTGAAATATTATCATGTAAAGCAACCATAAACACATGAAAAGACCTAGGTTTACAATTTATGATTAAAACTCTACTATCTACACAATATACACAGATATAAAATGTAAAAACTTAAATATCTTAGAAACAGTAGCCAATCAGTTGTTTTAATTGTCATATTTGAATTCAGCACATCAAAATACATAATAAATAGCACATTTTATCTCTGAAGCAGACGACTTCTCAAAAATTGTAGACCAGTGTAATCAAGATGCTTCACTAAGAAGAGGTAAAAGTAATAGTTTAAATAAAAATGGGGAAGTAAAGGACCACTGGGAAATACACTGCTAACATTAAAATCTTAACTCTTTAGAATATGATCATAACTACCCTGCTATAATGAAAAACTCCATTGAAACTAATGGAGTTAGCGAAACAGGTGTTAGGGTGAAGAGAATAAAATGTATTTTGCACATGCGTAGGCTGACATTTATACCAAAAGGAAAACTACATCCCCGGTACTAGGAGGGGATGGCCTGGACTCTCTCCACTATGTCAGACATTGTTAGTCAAAGGAGCAAACAGAAGCCAGAGCTGAATGATTCCACATTTGTCCGCAGCTACAGTACAGTAGCGTTGATAGGCAATACTGATATTCAGGGATTAAGTCAGTGTTTTACAGACAGATGTGTTCTTGTGCCAGTTGTTGCTATGTTTTAATTTTTTTTCCTGTAATGTTTAATTTATCATGTCGGTGCTTTCTAAACTAGAACATCTGTAAACAAGTTTAAGAATGACCTCCTTCCTACTTTATATCCACGAGCGATGCGCCTTATCCGTGCTCTAATTTTAGATATCTTAAAGACAAATAAATCTCTGTGTGGAGTGGAGGGGAGGGAGGAAGGGAGACACCTTGCCTGATAACATATTGTGTTCCTCTTACGTGAATGCAAATTTCCTATCTGCCTAGCTCTGAGTGCAGAACTGAACTCCTGGAACTAGAGCTACAGTATGTACAGACTCCTTTATAGGTCAAACCCAATTAAACAAACTACTACTAAATATTTAACAGCTCAGTGTAGTAATTAGTGACAAATAATGGAGGCTTAAACTGACAATTGCACAGAAATGTCCTGTTGGAAATGTTACTCATTTCCTTCTCTTCTTGTTTTCTTTTGCTTGTTGAATTCTGATAGGTCTTTTCAGTGATTAAGCCGACACTTCAGATGAACGTTACTTTTGCACGTCCATTGTGTGTTTCTGCATGTGTCATCAGAAGAGTGCTCCTTTGGCCCTTTTCCTCCCCAACTTCCATTCTGTTTGTTCTAATTTAAAGCAGGATGACCACTAGCTGCTGGATCAGCGCATTGATTTCAAATCCTAAACTGACTGGTGGGCCTAGAATTTAAACTCCTGTTCATAGGATTCAAAATTCACCCAGTTGAAACGGTGGGTGGGGTGGAGGAAGCACACATAGCTGTGATTTATATTCTAAGGGCAACCTTTAAAACAATGATTATTTCCAGTTTTTCCAAAAGTGCACGTACAAGAATTCCTCTGAACAAAATTACAAGAAACAAGTTTCTTCATATGTCAAAGAGAAAAAAACACTGTAACTTGCCTGTATTCCTTTATTATTTAGACCAGGGTTGGGCAAACTTTTCGGCCCTAGGACCACATCTGGGAATAGAATGCTCACAAAATTGGGGTTGGGGTAGGGGGTGAGGGTTCTGGTTGGGGGTACGGGCTCTGGGGTGGGGTCAGAAATGAGGAGTTCAGGGTGTGGGAGGGGGCTCTGGGCTAGGTCAGGGGAGTGGGATGCAGGGGTGGGGGTGACGGCTCTGTGGTGGGGCTGGGGATGAGGAGTTTGGGGTATAGGAAGGTGCTCTGGGCTGGGATCGAGAGGTACAGTGGGCAGGAGGGGGATCAGGGCGTGCGGGAAGGGGTGCAGGCTCTGGCTGGGGATGCAGGCTCTGGGGTGGGCCTGGAGATGAGGGGTTTGGGATGCAGGAGCATGCTCCTGGCTGGGATTGAGGGGTTTGGAGGGAGGGAGGGGGATCAGGGCTGCGGCAGAGGCATGGGGAGAGGCTCAGGGGTGCAGGCTCCGGGTGGTGCTTACCTCATGTGGCTCCCGGAAGCAGCAGCATGTCCCTTCTCTGTTGGAGTGCCGGAGGTGGGCCATTGGAGTGGGGCCATTGGAGCACGTAGGAGCCGGAGGGGGGCCATGCTGCAGCTTCTGCGAGCTGTGTGAAGTGGCCCCCAACCCTGCTCCCAGGTTGGAGTGCCAGAGCAGGGCAAGCCCCAGACCCTGCTCCGCAGCGGGAGCTCAAGGGCCCTCTTAAAACGGCTGGTGGGCCAGATCTGGCCCACGGGCCATAGTCTGCCCACCCCTGATTTAGACAGATCTATACATACAACAAATCCACAGATCACTATGTTCACTACACTACTTTGTACCATACCTATATGTATTGTGCTTATGGTTATCAGGTGACAAAAAGGAGCTCAGAACTTAGATTCTACATATATTATCTTCGAGCATACAGTACCCCCTAGACCAACATTTAGCTCACCGAAGGTTATATATCCCCAAAAGATTAACAGAAAAAGGTAAAGTGCAAACAGAGTTTTCACTCAAGTAAAGGTAAATGACACTCAAAGAGGGCCAAACTTTCAGATGGCGACAATCAGCCTCTAATTGCTCCTGTAAGGCTGCACCATCTCCACATCTGCACATGGAGATCAGATCTTTAAGCATTGCGCTAGTCAATACGCATGCACAATGAAGAGGATGTACAAACATTTCAATGCGTAATTTGTGGGCACAAAATCAGGGGCACAGACAAAAGGTGGCTCATAGTCAATAGTGCCTTAATCTTAAAATATGTGTGGGAGAGAGTGAAAAGATCCGGGGAACTGCCTCCCAATGTCAACACAGCTAACACGTCTGCTCATTTGTTTGTCTCCTGGTACCTTTCCCTCAAGAAGCCACTTAACGTAGGAACACGTGTAGGTTTGGTGGTAATGACAGAAGGTTCCTGAGCCTACAGGTAGAGGTTCCCCCAGCTTCTTCATTCTATGACTTCATAACTTGTTATGCACTACCAGCCTACCTTGGATACATTCTATGATCCTTCTACTGATTTCCTTGGCACTTCAAATGAGGGAGCAGTTTCCCCTATGATTCCAGGAATCATGAGAAATGTCACAGTGGTTTATGTAGCATGCGTGTTGCAACTCCACTCATTATAATACCAGAAACTGCAGATCAGGATAATTTAGAGACCTGACAAGTTGGCAAATATCTGGGAATGAGAGGATCATGTCCCATGTGTCAAGACTAAAGACAATGTCAACTGGTAGCTGTGTTCCCTCCACTATGACCCAAACATTTTATTAAGAAAAGCAATGCTCCTGTTGTACTGGTGACTTTAAGATACGTCAGAATGTATTCTACCTTTGTTAAAAAGTTATCCATTTTCTATACTTCGATAAGTACATACACTGCAAAGCTACAAACTCAGAACACATTTACTGACATGTGGTAAAAGAACAAGAACATTTTACTTCCCTCACTGGGGATCTTGCTTGTAAAACACAGGGTCCTGATCTCTACTGTCTTAGCCCTTGTGTAGACACTTTGTGTAATGTGAGTGTAAAAAGCTACCAAAGCAGAATGGTTGAGCTTCACACCCTCTTTGCACTGTGTCAATGACTACACAAGTGGCATGGCAGTGAGGAATTAGGCTCCAAATAAATATTACAAGATTTTCCTCTTCTTTTATAAACCTTTTCTTCTCCTCATCTCTCCATGAGTGATACAATATCCGTCTCAAAGTCATTTATGTTCCTTGGGTTTGGTTGGCCTCTCTGTTTCCTCTCGCACACTTGGGCATTGGCATATGCTGTTAGCTCCTACCTTTCCATGAATTTATAGTACAGGGAAATGCTCCCCCCACCTCATGGTTTGGTTTATGATGCTACAGTACAGTACTTCTTCACAACTAGTACTTTGCAGATGCCAATTTTGTCCCTTATTGCTTGTTGTTATTTTTTGGTAAGGCAAAGTGAAAAGAGTCACATTTAGGAGGGAAAATAACTGTCGACACCAGTTACACTCAGCAGCCACCCATATGTAGTGCCAAGCTATCTGAAATGCAGAACTTTAATTCCTTTAGAAAAAAGATGTGCTGTAACTATGGAGAGACTAATCTATAACCCTCGCATTCTTATATAATTTGCTACTCCAAATTCATTTTAATTCATTACAATAAAACTACCTAATTAAAATAACTCTTTAAAGTGAAGTATTAGCTTGATCCCAGAATAAAGGCAGAATCTTGTCTATCAGAGGGCGATTCATCATACCACAGCGCACTCTTATACAAATTCAAAGGTAAGCTATAAACAAGTACACACAGCAATACTGCTATGCATAAAGGGGCAGGCAACAGGAGGTCTGCTTTCTAATCAGTCCTCAAAGGAACCTGCCATACAGAAGTGGCACTTATTCTAATTTAAAGCTCTTACATTTACTTTACCTTGACAAAATTTATAAACTAATAACTTCACTAAACTGACTGGCGCTCCACACAGAAAAACAGAGTCAACATAAAGATTTGGGCCAAGGGAGAAAGCAGCCTTCCCGGAAAGTTACTATCTCCTATGCTGAGATGAAATGTGTTTGGGGGCTACTCTTACTGTCCTTACAGTTCAATAACATGTCTGCACAATATCATCAGCAAGATCTGTACTATCACTTCACTGTGGACCGGATCCTACTGTCACTGCAGTTCTGTTCAGCATTTGAAACATTTTAAGCATCTATATCTTAGCTTGGTGGCTATGTCAATTATAGAAATATATCTGATTGGCATTAGAAGAACTCTTAGTTTGGCCTACAGCTTTCTTTTAAAATGCTGTTAAGTTGGCAAGAAGATCTATAATGTAAATGACAGCTTTAAAAATATATGTTATTAATGTTAAAGTTCACATTTTTTTGGTTTCTATTATTTTTGTCTCACATTAGTTGCTAAAAACAATTAAAAATTACACCCTTCACACACACACATACAAAAAGAAAAACAAAAAAGCAGACAGCAATAGTAAGGGTTAAATAGAAAGTCTCTTGAATATATGCATAATATTGGAGAACGTTTTGTCATGTCCTAAAACACACCACTTTGTAGAAACTTCCTTTTCGAATCAAAGCAATGCTACAGTAAAACAACTTCAGGCAAAATTCCTCCTAAATTACAATGCCGTTTGTGTCAGAGCACACATTACTTCATACTGACATGTCAGCATGTTTCTCCAAACTATCTTTGGGAACACAATAAAAAGACAAATCTGCAAGTCTGTAAGAAACTTTCAGCTGTTGATAAAAGTATGTGTCACTCACAAATTACAGTCTGCTGTACAGTACAAATTGATCTATATTGATCCTAATAGTAAATGCTCCTTTTTATCAACATAGCTGTATAAATCAGTTAGGATTATGCTCCTAAAAGAACAGTTAAAGCTACTCAAAATTCTCAAGTTTTAATTCAAGAAAGAATAATCTGGGCCTGGAAGGGTGACCTGGAGTGGGGTAGAGAGACTTGTACATGGGCAGCACTTATTAATTTAATATAGATCAAACTTAAAGGTCAACATTTTCGCACTTGGGTTCCATAAAATCTGGACTGATTTTCAAAGAAACAGACCACCCGCAATTCCCCGTTAAATCAACACGAGCTGAAGGTGCTGAGCACCTGAATCTTGCAGGATCCAATCCCAAACCAGACCACTTCCTTAGGTGATCCAATGTGGTTTTAGGTGCCCAGCTTTAGGCACCAGTGTTGGAAAGTTTTGGCCACATGGGTTTACACTAGTTTAAACTGGTTGTCTAAAAATCTAAAGAATTTACCAGAGAATACTTTATTAGCTTTTGGAACTATCCTATAGAATTCTACCGCAGGGATATAATTTTCTATCAATTCTATAGGAGAGTCCAAAACCTATACAGAGAGGGGGTGACACAGAACCAACCAAGTACTCTGACTCTACGCCACCCAGGCAATCTTGCACACTGAGGGAATCCTTAGTTGTCTGGCGAATGCAGCTTTATAGCACTTTTGTGCTACCAGAGTCCAAGCTGGGGGTTGAGGATCTGGATCTTAATTTTCAAAGTAGCTGCAAACATTAACTAATTCATCTTCACCGGCAATGTAGGTAACAATATATAATCACCGCCATGTAGATGTAGAAATAGACCTGGGGTCAAATTTTCAAAAGCGTATTTGCATGCACAATCCCCAATGTCAGGGCACGCTTGCACATAAAGGGAGCTTTTGAAAATTTGGCCCTGAGAGAGGTCAAGTGAGTTTCCCAAGGCCACAGGAATTAGTGGCAGAGCAGGGATTAGTAGAGGCCTCTTGGCATCCATTCTGGTGCTAAGTCCACACTGCCTCTCATGGAATATACTGAAACATTCTGTTGAATTCAATCAGTGTTTTTCCTCGTACAAAATTGATTACTGCATGTCATCCCGTATAATCTCTCCTATAAGACAGACGTTCGGCATGCCCCCTTCTCCCGGAATCCCTCCATCAAGAGTTGAAAGGTTACAAGCAAGTTGTGTTCTCATTGTTGAGACTAAAAATGGCTCTGTGTTTTGCCAAGCATTCCTCTGCAGCATGGGCAGTGTGTGCATGTGTGTCTGAAAACGACCCCAATGAAAAGGAGGGAATGAGAGATGCTAAACAATGCTGCACAAAGTTGCAGACTGTTCGGCTACAGGCCAGAAAATGAATCCAATTTTTCATTCTGTCATTATAAATATTTCAGTGCAAATGGTACTGATTTTCTGCAACTGTGGTTAAGCAAAGGGCCTCTGAGTGAATATTAAAAAAAAAAAAAAAAAAGTCAGCGAGAGAAGAAAAAGAAAAAGAAGAGGGAGGAAGGAAATTTAAGGTTAGCAACCAATTAATTTCTTATTTAAATGTAAAAGATACTGGGAGAAATTCTACAGTGATGTAGTGTGTGACTCAAAGAAGAAGGAAAAAAAAAACATTTACTCTGCTCTTCTTCTGACAGTTTCTCATAAAATATCTGCAGTCCATCTATCTTTTAGTACTCCAGGCTCCTCTGGAGAGCAGAAAATAGTAGTTTAAAGCTCACTTCAGTGCCAGTCTGCGGGAGATTGCTTTCCACAGGACCCCTGCTGATGGAGGCCTAGGGGAAGAGGCCCAGGAGTTATTCAATCAGCCCAAGACTCTGGGGCGGCTGGGGGTCCTTTGAGGGCTGATTATAAAGCTGCCCTCCTGTTGCCTGCCTCGGAACAGAACGAAATGAGCAGCCTCTTGCTGAGCAGATTCTGCAAGAAGGAATTTCACCTGTCATGGAGTTTGTCAGAATTCAGGATTTATCTTGGTGCAAAATTAATAAAATACCAAGTAGGATTTCAGCCTGACTACTCAGCTGTGTCATCTCAAAGTGATCTTTCACCTAAGGAAACCTGGACACTGAGCTACTGAAGTCATTCTTGCCCTACTTTTACTGTGCAGAACGCTATGACTGCATAACAAAACTATTAGCTGTGGATTTCCTGACAATTACACCAAACGTCAAGTGGTGGGTGGGTGCTACTGTCTGAAAGCATGACCTTTCACCTCACTTCTGTGGTTCCAAAACCTCCCGGGAATAAGCTAAGAGTCTGAAATATAAAAAGGCCATTTCTGCAGTTTATAACACAGTGGGTCCCTTATGGCACCACATCTGTTAAATTCATACACTGGTATTTCAGGCCTGGATTTGATTTATACGTTTTAAAAAAGTACAAACAACAGACTATGTTAAGATCAAATATCGTGAAACTCCACAAATTAATCTTGCTGCTGCAATGAACCATATGCAGTTTCACTGTACTTTTAGGCATAACACACTGCCTAAAACCCACCCTAACAGCAAGGGGCCAGGTTAATAAAGCATCATCTCAAAGCTCTGTGGTCCAGTTCAGTTCTTCCTAAACTGTAGGGTAGTGTCATCTCAGTTCTCTTTAGACAGTGTCTTCCACCATAAAAATCTCAATATTTAAGTAAAATTGTGTTAGCTTATGATCTCTGCTCATGTGAATCCCAAATCTCAGGTAGCATAGAAGCAATTAACTTGCAGCCTCCAAGCTGCTTCAGTTCAGAAAGGAAGTCAACATGAAGAAAATAAAATAGTTGTCTGCACCAACCAGGCGATGGGTGGGTAAATACGATTCAATGTACAATGTTGCTGGCACCTCAAATCACAACACTAAAAAGGGAGAGTCACTGTACCAACAACCAGCGGAATAGTCACAGACGGGGAACAAATATAACTTTGCCAGTAAACCCTCTACCCTGTCCCTACACTTTTTCATGCAGATTATCCATCTTAGTATAATGGGCAGCAAATTTAAGACAGGCCGAGGAGTTTAAAGCAACAAACACATGTTTTTATTAATTTGCTAATCAGCATTTTCTAAATTAGCGTTTAAATGAAACTGTAATATATCCCTTCCAGCTCTTTTCCATTTAAATGACAATTCAACATTAATACACATCATAAAGCCACCTTTACCAGGCAGTAGTAGTCTGACAGTTTTAACACCAAGAGATGTCACAGTAAAGCGAGAGAGAAAGAGAGAAAGCACGCAACTGAATGCACAGATGGTGGGAGGAGATGCAGGGTGCTCTCAGCAGGCTACAGTAGAGATGCATTAACTCCACAGAGGGATAAGGGCTTCCCACCAGTACAGTCATGAATTATAACTGAGCATGGGAGTGAGTTCTTAGTGCCTGTCTCACAGCAAATATACTGTTCCATTTTCCTGCACAATCACCTTTCACCTTTACAAACTCAAAGCAAAGCAAAATGCACTGCTAATATTTAATGGTATCACAGTTTCCAAATATTATATGCCATATATCTACAGATACAAAGAAAACTAGTAAGTATCCATCATCTAGTCAGACACAGACAGACAGATATATACCCAGCTCATGTTTAGTCTAGTTTGGGTTTAGTGAGGTAATTCTGCTACAACATTAGATTCTAACAATGCAGAAACACCTACAGCTGTATGTACAGATATGCATAACTCAGCAGTTTTGGTCCACAGGGAATGAACCACTTTTTGTTTTCAGTCTACTGGATGGGGTAGGGGTGCTCACCCAGAGCTTCGAACGCAAAGCAAACAGCACCAAAATAATCTCAGATTTCTGCCCAGTTTTGTGTCAAATCCACCATATTTCACATGCTTTCCACCCAAAATCTTAGGTCAGCCCCACTTTGCTCAAAGCATTCTTAACCTGACCCAGATAACAGGTTTAGAAGTAAACCTGAAACCTGTTCCTCCCGGGTTAGGGTTTTGTTATGAACAGCTCCAGTTGTGTTGCCATCTGCATTCAAATGTTTTTTGACCAATGCTTGGAACGAAGCAATGTAAAGATGCTGATGTTTTGAAAAGGAAGGAACTTGTTTGAGCCAAGATCTCTGTTTACTGTACTTTCCTGGACATGTCCCTTGATGAATCACTAGCCACACCTTAGGTGTTGTAGTGCTGTTGCTTTTTAACAAACTATCTGTACCACTCCGCTCCTTGCAAGGGGAAACCATCCCCTCCCAACTTTCCTCCCGCTCAAGTGAACTTATCAATGGAAATACTTGTTATTTTAGGCAGTTTAAGATTTTACCATTTTTAAAGGATTCATTTACCCTATCTTTCACTTTCGTTTAAAGGCTCAGTGTTCCTGCTCTAAATGACAGCACCGCAAGCACTGCTTTTGAGAACTATTCATCTTGCCTACCACATCTCAGGCTTTTACACAGAACGCGTCTCTCTCCCCAACAATGGAGCCTTACTCCTTCATAGCTTCAGGGCAGAGACTGTTAGTAGCTGTAGACTTGCTGCAAATATCACAATAAAGGCTACAAATGTGAATTTCTCTTAAACTACAGGTTCAGCTCTAGAGGTACCTTGCTTTAGCAAACTCCGTCAAGAGCAAACAACAGACTTTCTCCAAATGCACGGCAGCCACCCACTTGAAGCTGCTTTCCAAATGATCAGACCTGTCAATGCATCAGCATGTCAGTGAAATTAACACTTTCCTCCCTTTTAGGTCTACAATCAATATTCACATTTTTTGCTTTCTTCACATTTAACATGCTTAATCTTGGTGGGGCTAGGAGTCCTCCAGAGCATTGGGAGTGGGGAGGGGAGAACCCCACCAGAATAATGGCTTGAGGAGATCCAATGCTACAGTGGCTAAGCTCTGCCTCTGCTTCAGGTTTCAGACTAGAGATCCCACATAGTGGCTGAATGAGCAGAATTAAATCTTCCTCTGTCTTTGCTGTGCAGTTTTGCTGTGCAGAAACCAAATGGGCTCAAGAACCAGATCCCAAATGGTGGCACGCCCAGTGATGTAATAGCAGCAACGCATCCCAGGGTGCTGCAGCCTATAGGGTCAGAACTAGCTGGGCAGTGCCAGTACTTTGCCTGTGCTATGCACAGAAATGGGAGTCAGACGCAGATCTGGAAGGGGAGAGTTCCAATGGCTCAGTGGCAGCCTTCTGCCTTCACTGTGTGGAAAATTGCAGAGCCAGTGGAGAGTGGAGCCAGGAATGATGAGCTTATTCAAGATGTGGAGGGAGGAAGGGAGGGAGGTTTGCAGAACTGGCCAGGAAGCTCTTCAGTACACCATTGCTGGATGCTTTATACATTCACACTGATGGCCATCTGTTGTCAGCTCTGGGCCAGATGAAAGATAATATAATGGCAGCTATTGGTAGCCAACAGCAGGGCAGTTGTAGGAAGGAATGAGTCCTAGAATGAAGAAGTGGCGCTTCCTGTTCAGCATAGAAAATCAGTCACCGATATCAACTACATTAGCAAGAAATGAATGAATGGACAATTAAGAGAACTGAACTGAGCTACCAGGGAAACTATTCAAATGCAAATAGAGCCCTTATTTCTATCATTTTCTTCCGCTTACTCTGAGAGTGTTAACCAACCAATCTGACTAATTTTGGTGTGTACAGTGAAACATTTAGGACACAGATGATAAAACTGATTTTGGGGACAAAACTGAATTCTGTTTTTAATTATTATCTGTGGGTCAGGATATAATGTACTATTTAGCCCTCTCAATCCACAGCAGATCTCCCTCTGGTGTCAGTAGGAGGATTTCACAAGAACTATGATGGTACAACCTGACCGTTATGTAATAACTGACATTTCAGTTTTCTCATTATTTATTGTCTGATTCATGCCTTATTGTTACCATCAATATCCCTCAGAAGAAAAATATACTCAACTTCATGACCACTACTATTTCTGTCTTTTGTTTCTCTCTCTTTCCCATGTTTCTGTTTCTCTTCCCCCTCTCTGCCTCTTATTATCTTCTTTTGTCTCCCTGCATTTTTCTTCCTGCAGCAGTTTACAGTTTTCCTCCATGGGCTTCACTCTCATCACCTTCCCCATACCATATGCTAAAATGATTAGCAATGAAGACATTAATGTTGACATATAATGCACCATCATTAGGTTTCAGAGTTAAAACCCACTAAGTGGTTGTAGATATAGTGTAGCTTCCAACTCTCATAGCTATTGTTTCAGACTCCATTTGCAGATTAAAGACGACAATGCTGGATTGATTTACATTCAGTTAATGTTAGGAAGACTGTCTTTGAAATCACATGGTCCAGAAACTTCATCTAACATGAAAATTTAGATTCTGCAGAATCTGATCATTTAATCTGGAACATATAAGTACATCACGTGGGATAGATGCAGACTATGAGCTAATTGTTTGTCTCCATCGATTTAGGGACATATTTTCAAAAACCGATACCTAAGTTTTACAAGCAAAACAGACATATGTGGGACAAAGAGAAAATTGTGTGCAGAAAATATATATGTGTTTATATAACACAGGAAGTTGTACATGTATATATTTATTTGTGCCTATACTTTGTCCATTTTGTAAAATCACATACATATTTTCTGTATGGGTATTTTGTGGGTTACTCCTGGGGGAATTCTATGCACTGTGCTCGCACAGAATTCATGTCTCCCACAGATTTCTTTGCTTCGCTGCAGAAAAATGACTTCTGATGGTGAAACAAAGGGAAGCTGCAAGAGTAGTCATGCACACCTCCCCACCCCCCAGCTGCGTGGATGCATCATTTCAAGCGCCCAGAAGAGCTGGCAGAGAGGTGCGGGGTGGGTGAGTGGGGGAAGACACGACCCGGATGGTGGCTCCTACCCTGCGCTGGGCTCAGCTCCTCTTCCACTGCAAGGAGTAACTGGGGTCAGGTCAGACCCACCCCCAGAAATCTCCCTTGGCTGCAGGAAGCTCCACCTCCCCACCCCACTTCCTACTCACATCACTCCTCAGCCGCAGAGGGAGGGCTCACTGTCCTCCATCTACCCAATCACCATGCATCCGGACCCCCCGCCAAGCCTCACCCAGAACCCCCCTGCACCTTCCATCCCCCCAATTGAGCCTCAGCCCCTGCACCTGGATCCCCACTGAGCCACTCCCCCCTGCACCCAAACTATCCCCTGCTGAGCCCCCCACACTTGAACCCCCACCCCAATGACACTCCCTACCCAGACCACCCCAATGAGCCCCCCCACACCTGCCCCCCTAAAACCTCACCCCCCAGCACCTGGACCCCCCACCTGCTGAGCCCCTCAGATGCCCCCAGCCAAACCGCCACCCGTGCATCCAGCCCTCGCCACCCAGCTCCAGCCCCCTGCATCCAGACTCCTGCCAAGCCCCTCTCCCCTGCATCTGGACCTCCATGCCACTGAGCCCCAACCGGTTGCACCTGGAGCCCCACTTCCACAGCACCCAGACCCCTCCACTAACCCCCCATTGTCAGACCCTCCCACTGAGCTCCATCACATCACACCCAGACCCCCCCACTGCTGAGCTCCAACCACCTTCACCTGGCCCCCCCTGCAGAGTTCCAGTCCCCCTGCACCCAGAACCCTCCATCAAGCCCCTGTGCATCCAGACACCCGCCCCTGCATCCCGACCCCCCTCCAAGCCGCCCACATCCAGATTGCCCCACACAGAACCCTCTCACCCGACACCAAGACCCTCCACACTTGGACCATGCCGGGCTGAAACTGCCCACACCTAGATCAGGGGCAAGGGCTGGGCGTGCATGTGACACTCTGTTCCTTTCCCTTGCTATCTTGATAAGTCTAGCGTGGGTTGGATGCAGCCTCATCGCCGAGTTGGTGTCCCAGTGGGGAAGGGATCTGCAGGGTGATGGCCTTTGCTCCCCACTACCATGCTGGAACCTCCACATTTATTTATTAAGAAATAAAATACACTGAATTTTAAAATATTGTGCACAGAAATTTTTTTTGCGCAGAATTCTTAAATTTTGGTGTAGAATTCCCCAAGGAGTAGTGGGTGTAATTTAGACATCTATTTTAGAAATTGTAGTTAGGAAAACGTCAAATGGACTGATACTACTTTGGCCAATTTGTATTAATTATTAGGTAAGATTTTCTGAGATTTAGCATGAGACGCTTTACTAAAACTCTGACCTATTACATTCTCCTTGTCCAATAATTTTGCAATTCTATCCCAAAATAATCATGACTGTCTGAATATCTGTAGACACCGAATGTTTGCCCATCATCATTTTTCAACTGCTTTAGAATGTGACTAATAATACCCCAATATTTGCAATATTCTCTGCAGGAAACGTGTAGGCAATATTGTAAATACTAAGGTAACATTTTGAATTACCAAAGGAAAAACCAGAAACTTTTCTAATAGTGACCACTGTATACATATGTACAAATAGGTATGTAATAAGACAAGTAAGACTCAGCCCGCTTGTTTTAATCTTTCTCAAGCACTGCTTAGTGAAAGCAAAATGGTCACTGTGCACCTGTCACACATCAGGCTTGGTGGATTTTATTGTGTGCTATAAATATTCATGAACTACCTACTGGGAGGGTTTATGTTTGAATAGGCCAATCAAAGACGGTTGGGCTCATATGCTCCAAATTTGGAAATTTCTTCTTTAGAAAAGTATTACGGTATGAAGACTAATATGGCCCTAAAACCCCTTAATCCTCATAGGGAAAGAGGCCTGGAAGGGAATTCAAAGTTCGGTGGGTTTGGAGTTTTTATTTTATTTTTGGTATTTAAACTTTCTCTGACATTGAAGCAAAGGAGTTGGAGGAGAAATACTTTGAAGACATTTTCTTAAGTAACTGAAGTGTGAGTACTTCCATTGTATCTTTCTTGAGTCCAAAGTAAAAGCCTGTTTGACTTTTTGGAGAGAAGTTTGCAATGAAAATCAAAGATTGTTCTGTCTTCTCAGGGCAGAAGTTCCAAGCATCAGAAGAGACTGGGACCATTTGAGAAGGGACACAGTTCAGAAGGAAAAAAAAAAATCCTAAAAGATCCCAAATCCAGCCCCCTGTTAAAAGCAGCTCTACAGTTGAGTTTGTGCTCTGAGGCATGCAGAGGAAAAAATAAGAATCACAAACAATAATAATATTTTAAATTTCCATAGCACTCTTTATCTAAAGGCTTCAAAGCACAAACATGAATGTAATTAACAAATCACTACCCTTGCGATATAGGTATTACTATTCACATTCTACTGATGGAGAAAGTTTGGTACAGTGTGATTCAGTGACTTGTTCAAGGTTCCCCAGAAAGTTATTAGCACACCTGGTATTAGAACCCAGCTCTCCCGTTTTCCTGTCATCTGCTCTAGCAGCTTGACTCTGCTTATCTACAAAAGGCTAAGGCCAACGTTTTCAAATTTGGTGTCTTTGTTTTGAAACTCGAGTCCTTATTTAGGCACTTAGCTGCAACCTTAATGGGGGCTGTGGGTGTTCAATGTCTGTGGAAATCTGGTGTTTCTATGTAGGTTCCTAACTTTAGGCACTTATGACCTGATTTTCTGAGGTGCTGAGGACCTACACCTTTCATTGACTTTAACAGCAGTTGCAGGTGCTCAGGACCTCTGAAAAACAGGCCATTAAATTTGGAAACTTTGGCCTAAAGCTTTTAATGTTAATTGGATTTCAGACAGATTTCCTTTTAAAAAGAACTGACAAGTTATTCCCCACTGCATATTGGCCTATAGGGCCTACAAAGCCAGTATCTGTGCCCCACCCCCTCATCCCTTGATTCTGGGGAACTAGAAAGGTCAGAGATAATCTCTGATTTCATTTAAAAATGTTTCAAAGCCTTTTCTTTGTGAGAACATTCTTGAAAGTGATCTTTTAGATATGCAGGAGCCTGGCCATTGCGCACCCTGAAGATAAGGTCTGAGACCTTGAATTTGACTTGATATTCTATGGGAAGCCCTTGTAGGGTTTGATGCGCTCACAGTGGTCAGTGTTGCTGAGTAGATGAGCTGCAGTGTTCTCCACTATCTGGAATTTCCTAAGGTACATGGTATTGCTGTACTCCAGATGCGGGATAGCAAAGGCATGTAAAACTGAGGCCAGGCCATAATCCACCAGTATGGGATAAAGACTCCTAGCCACCTGTTTCTTGCCTTAGTTTCCATATCTGTAAAGTGGAGGTATTTACCCACCCCTTGGGAAGGCTGAGTCAATTAATTAGATAATGTTTGCAAAGTGTTAAATAAATGCTATGATTCTCAGAATGCACACAAAATCCTTTCTGACTTGGCCTAGTGCCCAGGAACCCCAGTTTATTTTGACAATTATCACATGCAAAACTTACAGACCACAGCAGAAGCAGAAGTGCTGCATTTCTACTGGAGGCTGAGGCTGGTCTAACCCCCCCTCCCCCCCGTCACTCCCACATTTAAACAATCTAAAATGAGTCAACTAACCTGCCTCAGAGAATCCTGTTGCCGTCCACCCTCAATAAACCTGGAGCCAACTTTGGGCTGGCCATAGGCATAACACAAAAACTGGACACAAATTGGTTACCTTTCTTTTTTGGGGACCAGGAAGCCACAAAAAATTGTTTTGCAAGCCCATCCAAATGGTTAATGCCATTTAGGCATAATCCAACAATCCAGAAAAAAACAATGCCAGGGAGGGGAAATTGGCTGACAAAAAAAAAAAAAAAGGGGGGGGGGGAGGGTAGAGAATCTCTTTAATAGGTTTTATCTCCTTTTATTAATAATACAGCACTGGGCTACAATAATGATAGATTTATCACTTTTCTCATTAATTAAAAGTTCAGTACTGTGGGTGATGGATGTAAAAAATGTATACTAGTTATAGTTATTCAGACAAATATAGCCATATACTCAAATCTCAGGTACTGGAGTTCTTAGGCCGTTAATACTGGGAGGTGTATATACAGCTTTATGACTGTCTAGCTTGCAACTGGTTAGCTCATCTGATGTTCAGATTGATATTTTTAATTTAAAAAATATTAAAAGGTTATTTCTGAAAAATCCAGACTGCATTAAGCATGCGAGTACTATTAAAGTGTTACGTTTTAAATGAATAAATAGTTTTAGTTAAATATTTCTTCAATTTCAATTCATTTTACAGGCATAAAAATAACAGACAGGCTTTAGGATCCTGTAGAACCCTTAAGCCTGTACCAGTTACCAACCCAGCGGCCTCTTCAAGCATACTGTTCTAAGTCCATAACAGAAGCTTTAGATCTGCTTCCCCTCTAGAGAAATAAAAGTATCCCCCAAAAAGTTAAAAGCAGGTTCTTCCAGTTACAGCAGAGCAACAAAGACTTTTAAAACCTGTTTCTGAACAGAAGAAGAATGCTTTTGGCAGGGGAGGGAGAAGAAAGGTCTGTTGAGATTATTAAAATTAAGGTCTGTGTTTTTCTGTGAAAGCTACAGATGCTATGCCAGTTATTAGATTAATAATTAGAAAGGCAGCATTGTCCAAGGGATAGGGCACTCAACTGGGCCTCAAGAGACCTGGGTTCTATTCCCAGATCTGCCCCTGACTTGTTACGTGACCTTGTGCAAGTTACTCTGCCTCTCTTTTTCCTTCCATCCTTTGTCTAGCTTGTCTATTTAGACTGTAAGCTCTCTGGAGCAGAGTGCGTCTCTTACTATGTATTTTTTCCCCATTCCTAGTACAATGGGGTCCTGATCTCAATTAGGGTCTCTAGGTGCTATTGTAATACATACGAATAATTAATTGGTAATTGCAAATACTCTTGCTGAAAAGCGTGCACAGGCCTTAGAGGGGGCCTAAAACTAATAGTGTACTCATTTTCATTTAAGATTGTTTCAATACAAATAATAACTAAAAAGCATATTTTAGATCTGACTCGCAGGACAGGTGGTTTACTCCCCAGCTCATCAGAAGTTGCCTCTGAGGCGGCTGTTCCCAGAAGTCGCTCAAGACAATCTGCCACCATAGGCAAAAGTTCAGTAGACCCCCGCTCTTCATAGGCCTAGGCTGACAGATTTGGCTCGGCCGCCTCTTTGTCTTGATGAAGTAGCTGCTGGGTTAAATTTGAGTGAGTGCCATTGTAACCTGGTGCACAGGGTCGTAACACCATTCAGGCTTGGCCTGGCCACCCCTCGTCAGGGGGGATAGTTGGGCCAAATCTGCTGTGCGAGGCAGCTGCCTAGTTTGCCTAAAGTTAGAGCAGCTCCTGGCTGTGCCATGTGTTGTTAACTGTGACTCCGCTGGACATTTAAGAAGCAGTGGTGATATAAAAGTCCCTACAGGGAGTCCTAGTTTTTTTGACCAGAAGAATGGTAGATGTGGATATGGCATTTTCTTAGGGGTGGGGGAGTATAAAATGTGGGACTCCTCATTTTCATTCAGTCTGCTCTTCCAGACTTCAAACAACATGAATCAGATTAGCACAGAAAAAATTCTACTGTGAAGATTTGGGCCCTATCAAGCTGCATATAAAGCTATAGGTCAGCATAATGCATATATTGTCTGCATCCATGTAGTCTCTTCCTTTAAAACCGTCATTGTTATATGCATGCGTAAGGCTGCCAACCCCACAGCATCTATTCTCTCTCTGTCTGTTTTTCTTACGTTTCCCTCATCAACCCAGTAACTGAGCATTGTCTAGAAGTGCATTAAGTGACATGACTAGCATCTGTCACATGTAGTAGGTGCATAATTTTGATGAAAAGCAAACAACCGTTCCCAAATATAGTGAACAAATAAATTGTGACCCTCTCACAACACAAGCTTAAAGGACAGTGATGGAGAAAACAGCCAGTAGGCTAAATGCTAGGGATTCCCAGAGCCTGCAGCTAGTGGAAAGCCTGAACAAAGAGACGCATCTTAGAATGCATTCTAAATGCGGCCAGGCTCGTGCTTACACATATTTTCAGCAAGAGCAGATTCCAGAAGTGACGGCCTGCTACCTAGAATGCCCTACCCCCAAGTTCCGCTGAAGATAGATAGCTGGAGCATAGGACAAGAAGCTGGTGTGTTCCAGACAAATGCAGCTGGCATGGTGAGACACAGAGGCAGTCTCTGAGGTAACTGAGATCTCGTCTATTTAGGGCTTTGTGCAGTAGGTAGTAACCAACACCTTAAAGTCACCCTGAAGTGAATTGGCAACCAACACAAGAGAGGGAAGCACAGGTAGAAGATGTCTATTTATTCAGATGTACTTTTGCACCCTTCACTGGAAAGCCAGGTGCTTTAGTTAATATGAGTTCAAATATGCTGGGGTCAGAGGAAGCCATAAAAACCCTATCCTAAGCCTTCGGCAGGAGTGATTTCTGAGGGGAGAAAATATTTGATTTGATTTTAATAAAAAAGAAAAAGCCAGCTGTTTGAAGCTGCTCAGGTTTGGAAATATTACAACATTCCTGGGGAGCTGGATTAGTAGGCAGAGGACAGGTGATTATATTATCTATCTCTATTGTAGATGTCATACAGATAGCTATCTCTCTCTATGTTATATGCATCAATATTATCTACACTATTTGTTTAATTGGTCTTTTTCCCCAAAAAACCTATTTCAAGATCTGCTGTTCATATTTTTTCTTTCTTTTTTTTCCCTTCCTGTTTCCTTTCACCACTCTTTCCCTCATCTCCTCCATTTCCCCCCTTTGTCTTCTCGTCCCTAGCAGTCTCTCTTTTCTTCCTTTTACCGTTCTTCATCTCTCCCTCCCCACCTCCCTATTTGTGCACCTCAGATACCACAGTAATGAACAATAGAGCTGGTTGAAATTTTCTGACCAAAATTATTTTTAATTCAAAAATGTAGTTTCATCAAAATTGAAGTGTTTGGCAAAAACAGTTTGGTTTCAACAAAATGTTTGATTTTTTTTTAAACAAAAAGAACAAAAAAGGAAACACACATTTCCATTTGGTTTACCTTCAAATTGAAATTTTTGAGGTGTTGTTGGTTTTTGAAAAGAAAATCTTCATTAGGTGTTTTTGGTAAATTCTCCTTTATCTCTCATCAGCCCTAAATCTACTCATCGTTTCCTTAATCCCAACCCCCTCATCCTCTCCCCCACTGTATTAGATCCTTTCCTTCCCTAATCCACAAATTTGATACTCATTCACCTGTGGCCAGACTTTGTGCATGAGTTCTGAGCTGGACTCTAAATAAAGCAGTCTTAGCATCTAGGGGATGGCTGGGAGATGTAGCTCGGGTACTTGGGAGCACTACAATTGCGGCCCTCTGCCTTAGCTTAGATAGATGGCCAGGTAGGATGTTAGGGTGTTTTCACATAGGCAGGAACTGTTAGTGAAGTTGGTGGTGAGCACAATGGCTACCCCCTCTCCACTGGACCGCCCAGGTGAGAGGAGAAGACTACCTTGTAAGGACTACACATTCCCATCTATGGAATGTTCTGATGCAGATGACAGGTGAGCAGATGGCAGCACCCTTACCTCAAGACACTGAAAAATGGCCTTAAAGGACAATAGACACCTACTGGAAGACATCAAAACTTGAGTGGGGTGGGAAGAAATATGCCAGTGGAGCAGAGTGGGTGGAATGGTATCATGGGGTGCCAGACTAGATGGAAGTGAAGATGGTTTGACCTGGACATGAGGGGAAGAGGATGCTGGTGTCTGGGGCTAAATCAGAGGTTTTGCCAAAACCAGAACACTGCCACCTTGTCCCATCTGTCCCTAGACTGATTCCAACAAAAGTTGGAAAAACTGAAAATTAAGGCTGACATTCCAGTTTCTCACACAGTACGGTTAAACTAAACTGTACAGGCACAACACCACCCATGCCCACCCACTCACACTAAAAGAGAAATACAACTTGATAGATCTCAATATCCAGTTCTCATACAACATATTGAAGCCTAGTGTAAGCCCTCAAAATCTAATTTCTTTTCCCACATAAGAAATCATTCATACTGTCATCCTGAGTATTAGCATTAAGTTTTAAATACATTAAAATTACAATAACTGACATACTAAATGAGCGCGCACACACACACACCTCCCCCCCCCAGTTTCTTATCTCTAATGACAAGGATAAATCTAGCTCTGGTCAAAAGTGAAATAAATGGAGGAGGCTCAGTTAAGCTTCTTACAGACAACAGTCTATATTATAAAAATTATAAACACCTTCAGTATAGTGCTTTGCACCACACTCTTCAAACAAAGAACATGAAGAGTAAAAAATAACACTATAGTAGAAATATATTTGCTTTATGTCATCAGCACTGATCCCCTTTTAGCAAATGGAGATCCTGGAACTTTGACTTCCAAACACTCTTCTGATAATATTCAAACGTGAATTAAAATCGTTAATGAACATTTGGTACTCTCTTCTTCTGATCTTTATAAATGTGACATGTCATTTCAGGAGTACTAGCAATGTAATGATCCTTTCCAAGAGAAAGAGAGCAGCTACATTAGCATATAACCAGGCGTTCTTTGACCCAAACTTGTTTTCAGAAGGTATACAAGATTTATTCCCCCTCCTTCTGTCCTATTCTTCTCCAACAATAAGAGAGTTCTACTGATCCTACAGACAGTGTACAAGAAGTAGAAGACAATGAAATATTCCTATAACTAATTTTATCGAAAGTTTAATATTTATGGGAGGCTGGATTGACCAGCTGCTGGACAGGGGTACAATATGCTACTGCATTCTGTAGCTTACTCTTCTTTTATTCCCACCTTCTTATGCCAGCTCTTTCTTGCTGACTGCCAGAAGGAGAAGAGAACTCAAGCTCCATTTTCATTCTTCTATTCACTGGCTGTTTTGGGTGCTAAATAGGAATGCAAGCTGCTCATTTCTCTCCTTTCCTCTCTTAAAATATCAAGAACATCAATTCTGAAACACTCTTGATCTCCACCAAACTACGAAGCAGGAGTCGAATGGTTGCCCCTACTGTCTAGGTTTAAACTAACAAGTCAGATGCTCTGTTACTGATGGCTCTTACAAGTGGCATGAAATGCTACTCATGTGAGTTATACACAAGTTTTTTTTTGCTCTTTGTTTATACTTCCTCTGGTACCCCCCAACCCATAGTGAAGAGCAAGGAATGCAATGAGCCCAGCTACAGAACACATTTGCTCAGTACTGCTACAGCCCCTGAATCCAAGTCCTCTTCATGAATATGGTACCTGCAGCTCTGTTTGGAAGAAGAACTTCTGCGGACACTGCGTGCAGTCGTAGATCTTGTCTTCTTGTCCATGGGCTGAGAAAATATGCTGCTGCAATTTGTTTGCTTGAACAAACACTGAAATGTTAAAACAACAGTGAGCTTTTCATTATTTAATTTCATAAGTGGAAAGTCATTTGTAAACATTTCACCATTATGCACAGTAATTCCAAGAGGTAGAATTAAGCTGGTACACTGTAATTTCATATTATACTGTTGCACTAATAGACGCAACCAACACTATTCATCTACACAGTGAGGTCCCTTTTTTTAAGAAAAGGCATTGTACTAAATGTCTGGGAAAGAGACGCCCCCCAAAACAATCAATATAGTTCAAATATAAAGATTTAGAAATGCCATTTTCTCTTACAAATTATTTTAAAATGAACTGAAAGTCAACAAGCACACTATCTTGAAAATGAACACACATGAAACTTATTTCCTAGCACTCAACAGGTCTGGAAAGCATAGGTTCCAAAGCCCCGTTACTGTATTTGCCTAAAGTTAAAGCTAACAAACAGTTCTGTATTTAAATGTGTTAATGCTAAAAATTATATCCCACAGCTGGAGTGTGGCAATGTCTATGAATGTGAAACAGAACTGCAGGTAAATTCTCTTTGGATACTTTAAGATCAACTCTGCCTACACACTGAATGCAAGGGTTTCAATAATATAAACATGTTCAATTTTAATGACTACAAAACAAGGCCCTAAGACTGTGTAACAGTTTACCTAGGAGACATACTATTAATAATTAAATTGTATATGCCAGAGGCAGTGTTTGGGTTGGCAGCACTGACTTCTGATGGATGCCTGGTGCACTGTGACCTAAAAAAGTTTGCATCTACAATATTAATCTGTATAGGCAGGAAAAGGATTTATTAAAGATGCTGGCATTTGACTTTGACTCCGCTCCTAATCATTAAAATTATTCTAATTTCAAGCCAACAAAAAATATTAGAATATTGTTCTTGTGAGTCATACATTTTAATCACATTTCTCATTACCTTAAAAAACTGCTCAGATTCCATTTTCCATATAAAATGTATATTGGTGATTTTTAAGTTCTTAATATTCTCGCAAGACATACTGAAATAATTTAATAGCGCATTGCTAAAAAACCACCATTGTTTACGATTAATGCTGTGTCTATTTACCCCGTCAGCAAAAAGGAAAAAAGGTTTCACACAGATTGGAATCGACTTAGCTCCATACTCCTTAACACATTTTCCAAGGCTATTCGCTCAAACGTTAAAAGATTATTTTTTTATCGGGGATCTCGCTCACGTGGAGAATCACCAGTGGAGACCCTTTACAGATGCTAGTTTGTATACTGCATAAAACACCCCCAAAACTTGTTGTCGTTAAACTCTTGGAATCCTTAGACACACAATATTAGAGTAAAAGAAAATCAACTCCTTACATATGTGTACACAAAGACAAGGAAAAAACTCTCGTACAATCAATAATAAAACCAAAAGACAAAGAATTGCCTCACTGAAAGAATTATTGAACGCAGATGCCTAACAGGCAAACTGTTGAAGGCAGAACTATACACAGACTCAGACAGGACTATGGCAAGCTGTGCAGTGAAAATGAACTATATATTTTTAAATTTTATAATTCAACAGAAATATGTAACCTGAATGAAGTGAGGTAATAATCAGTGCCAGCCACTCTATCTGCAAGAAGAAAAATTCAACTTTAATTTTCTTTTGTACAGTGTACTTAAGTTTTATTGGGAGGGGAGCTGCCAAACAAAGAGGGATAAAATGAAGGTATTAAGGGGTCTATTTGCCTATCAATGCACAGGCTTAACTCCCATTAATGGAGAACAGAAACCTTGAATGGCTTCCGAAATTAGCATGCTATTGATAGAAGAATACCCTAAGTGTGTTTTGTCATGTTTTTCTATAGTTCTGCAACAGTCTCAGATTTTCATTTCATAAAGCAAATTATGCATTTATGATACATATTAACACTTGTGATTTAGGGCAGTGTTTCCCAAACTTGGGATGCCGCTTGTGTAGGGAAAGCCCCTGGCGGGCCGGGCCGGTTTGTTTACCTGCCACATCTGCAGGTCCGGCTGATTGCGGTTCCCACTGGCAGCGGTTCGCTGCTCCAGGCCAATGGGAACTGCTGGAAGTGGCGCGGGCCGAGGGACGTAAGTTTGGGAACCACTGATTTAAGGTATAATTTTAGAAAACAGTCTGCTAAAAAAAAGGCCTATTGCCCTTTAAAAAAAAGTCTGTGTGCATCCTTTGAATGTGTTCTCATTTTCAAGAACAATTGGGGGGTAAGTTTTATCCACCATTTTTCTGTCCCTCATTATATAGGTCAAATCTTGTACTCCTTAGTCCTTCTAGGCCAAGCCACTCTCTCAGCTGGGTTTATACCAATGCATATCTATTGACCTGAGAGGAACTAAACCACATTTAGACCCGTGTGACTGAGAGCAGAACTTGGCCCTGTGTAAGGAGTGCAAAATTTCCCCAAAAGCAAATTATGAAGGTTCTCCTTTTCTAGTGCCAACAACTAAATTAAACTGGAGCATTACAGTTGGTCCAAAGGAGAACACTGAAGCATGCTTTTGGGGCCAAAGCCAGCACTCCTTACCCAAGTTCTGCTCTCATTTACCACATTTTCTATAACTGGACAGTATATATTGATGGTCATTTTTCCCCTTGGCAAGTTCAGAACATGACAGTGATGAAACCAAGGTGTATGAATGTAACAATCAGTTTTGCAATTCTAAAAATACAAAGTTCTGATAAATAACTTTGAAATGCAATTCACGTAGATGCATGCCTGACCTTCCATCAAGCCTGATTTTTTAAACAGTTTCTAATCGATATTACTAATGAGCACAAATCTAACATTGTGTCCCAAAACTGACCTAAAGTCGTAACGTGACATTAATACTAAGGGCCATATAAATGAAAGTTCTGTATGCATAGGCTAAGGGAATGACAGGGAATGTACTGATCCCATCTGCCTACCTGTAAAGCAGACTGGACATTTGAAGGTGCCCCCCATTCCTTCAAAGCTGTGTTCTATCAGGTGGCACTGAAGTTTGGCAGGAGAGTCAAATGTTTGATTGCAGAGTTTACATTCATGGTTCAATCCTTCGTCTGGTGGAGAAATCAAAAGGAAGGTGAAATTCATCATGGCTATTACAAAGTGACAAGTCCAATATGATCTATGGACTGAACAGTTTTTTGTTTATCTAGTCCTGATAAACCAGATGCCCCTAAAATCTATGGCTTCTGAAATATTCTTCATCTGCAAGGTTTAAGAGCATACAAAACATACAAAGCCAAAGACTTGGTACATATAATTGTCATTGGATAGAAATGCAGATGTATTAGATTTCACTAAGAAACTAGCTCTGGAACAGGGAACATACATCCCTAACACACCCACCCAATCACAAATGAATATATTTCCAAAAGAGTGCACAAGGAATGACATGTTTGGCTTCTATCAGCAAAGATGAGAATTGTGCGCTTAAATGATCCTTCTGCCACTCTCAGTGGTATTCCCCCCCAGCCAGCATGACAATGCATAGGCTTCAACTACAAGCCAGTGTTGTATAATCTCCTATATAACTCCCCACTCCAGTTTTCCCTTCTCACTCCAGCTCCTGGTTTCTCTCGCAGACAGCTACCAAACTCATACTCAAATTTTTATAGGCTCTCAACACCCTTTTTGATAATCATAGATTTTTTTCCTTTACTCATTATTTTTCCTAGAGGCTCTGAAGCCCCTCACTGTTCCCTGACATAGGCTTTCCTGGTGATATCACATGGCCTTAAAACCCTTCCACTGCCACCTATAGGTTCCTCATGCTTTTTTCCACTCTCTTCCACAGACATCACTCCTAGCTTTAGGCAGTGAATGGCTGTCCTACTTAGAAACAGTTGCTAAGTAAGATGCGGCTTCCAGCCCTATTGCAGAGGGGGCAATTCCCATAGCACAGCTTAGAAAAGGTCCTTCTGTATGTCACTAGTGTGTTACACAAATAACATTGATCTAGCAGGTAAATACAATATTTGATTACTAAAAATCAAACAATAACACACAGCTTGGCAACCAACTAATCTCTACAACATTTCTTAGGTGAAAAAATGATTTAGGAAAGCCCTCTCTCTATCCCAAATATATAAATGTCAAACTGTCTACCTTCTGCTTAAAACAACACCGACTAGAGTGATTAGTAACCATAATGACCAACATGCCAGATTGATAACTGCTGTCGATAGTCAACAGAACACACATAGCACACACGAGCTTTTTTGTTTGTTTAATTCTATTAGAAAATTCTTCCAATTAATTTAAAGAAAACATGCCATGGAACCTGTAAACTGAATGGTGTCATACAGTCAGTCTCTAACCTAGCCCTTCATAACTAACCAGAATTGAAATCATTTCAGTTGTATGCCTGGTGTTTTTGTTAGGCTGAATTACTCTGAAGGCTAAATTCAGCCTTGGTATAAGCAAGCGCCAGGGAAGAATTTGGGGGGGGGAGGGGAGAGGGGAATAAAGCATAACTAAGCTACACAGGACATTCTAAATTTTAAAATTTCATAAGAGGAAAAGTCCATTGTGTATTTGGGGCTGTAGCAAATTCTTCTTGAATATAATTATCTAAACGGTTTATGAATTCTTCATATTGAGAAGATTCATATTGAGAAGGTGTAGAGCAAAACCTACAAAGCCATAAGGATTACACTTTATTTTAGGGGTTCTCTCAATTAAGTAATCAGAATTAATAATATAGGCATGCACATAACTTTGCTTTTCCAACAGGATAAAATCATGTTTTAACTTAGCTGTGAATATAGAAACTTTTGGTCCTATTCTGGCTCTTTAAAATTATTGCTTATATGCTTCTCTTTCCCCTTCTCCCTTCCTGTCAGTCATCATGCAGCAGGATAGAGATTCACAGGGATAGCCAGGCACACACCAACAAGCAGAGTTTTAGCTTTTCCCATAGCAATTTGTTTTTGTTCTTTACAAAGTCCTTTATTAAAACACTGCTAGATTTTCCTATCTAACTTCACCCATTGAAACAGTGATCATAGTGTACTGAAATGGCTCGTCTATCTTGGGAGACCATATATGCTAGGGTCAGACGATCATAACTTGCTTGTGCACAAAGTTCATGTATCTAACTTCACCGTGATCTATGCTCTGCTGGATGCCTGATATTCTATCCAAAATTGATCTAGAAGCCTAGTGCATAGATGGGAAGGGGGGAAGGAGAGGGCTATCTGAGCTGTGACATCTTTTATAAATCAGTGTATATAAATTAATAAATATTGAACCCAAAACATCTTCCATCCTCAGTGGGGATGCTCCGTTTTAGAGGATACTCAAGAAGCTGCCTAGGTTTTTCATCCTTCTGCCAACACTGCCAACCCTCTTTAGAGTCTGTAACCACTGTTCAAAGATAAGCCCTGCTCCATCTAATCACCACAAGGGTGGGCAAGAAGCCAGAAAACATCTGTTTAGAGGAGAAAAAGGGTTTAAAGGCAGCAGCATGCACAGAACTCAGCCACCAAGGGGACTGGAGAAGATCTCTCCATCCCAGCCCAATGACTATCATGATGGAGGACAGCTGTGTAAACACAGCAGGACAGGGACAGAAACAGTAGCCAAAGTACTGGACACCCTGCCCAATACAAGACAATTAAGAGGTATGGTCATAACCAGGGCCGGCTCTAGGCACCAGCAAAGCAAGCAGTTGCTTGGGGCGGCAAATTTGCAGGGGCGCAAGAATCCAGCATGGGAGCTGAGAACCAACAGGAGGCCCTGGGAGCTGTAGTTCCTGGTTAGCTCCCTGCCTATAGAGCCAGCCCTGGAGCAGGGAAAGAACTACATTTCCCAGCATTCCCTCGGCCGCAATTACAGGAAAGGTAGGGGGAAGGAGTGTAGAACTGAAATCTCATGCTACAGCTTGCTGTGACTGGTAGAGACAGAGCCAGCTCTAGGTTTTTTGCCGCTCCCCCAGCCCTGGGCACCCCCCGTATCCCTGTGTTGCCCCAGCCCTGGGCTTCCCCCGCCCACACCCCCTGCTGCCCCAGCCCTGGGCTCTCCCCCAAAGAAAGAATTGGGTGGACTAAATGGACAGTGCCCTTCTCTATCACTAGAATTTAAAATGAAAAGTAAGGGAGGGGAGGCTCTACTAAGACCTGGGCAGCTTTAGATACAGTACCAGGCACGTAGGAGGATTTACACTTCTGAGCCATGGAAGCAGAAATTGACTTTTCTTTTCCAGATTTAGCTAATATTCAGAAAGGGAATCTAGCACTTGCCTTCCAGATTTGAACACCCTCAAAATTCAGGAGTGCTCAAGCTCAATTTGGGCAGCTGTTACTTCATTTCTCCCAAATCAAATATACTGATCCACTGTAACTTGCTGTAGAAAAAGTAGAATAAATTGAGCAAGAAATGCTTCCCAGTGGTTATTAGGACTGGAATTGCTATTTTCAACAGCCATTGCTTTTTTTTTTTAGTTTTATTTGTTTAAAAGGAAGACAGTGATTGTGCATTGGCAAATTCCCCATAGAAACAAAGAATGGAACAAAAGAATAATAAAGGCACCTCAACTTTTCCTCATTTATGTAGGAAAGTCTTATAATATGCATCCAGATATCCTTCAATCACACAAACTGAAAATTGTTCCACTTTACTGCAGTTCTGTAACCATATGGGAACCAATCCTGTCTGTGTTCTGTGCACCTCCAAAATTCCTGCTGAATGACCCGCCCTGGGAGCGAGTTACCAGTGACCCAGGGCTGGGGCAGCAGGAGGGTGCAGTTTGTGGGGAGGGGGAGAGCGCCCAGGGCTGGCGGGGCGGGGGAGGGGCAACCAACAAATTTTTTGCTTCGGGCAGCAAAAAACCTAGAGCTGGCCCTGGTCATAACACGTGATGCACGTTTTACAAGGTACTCTCCCACAAACAGGCAGGCTCCAGCAGTGGGTGGTGCCGAAGAAGAATGTATACTCAGCAGCCTCACACAAAGCTGGTGCTTCTCTTTCTGAAGATCCTGAACTGGCATTCTCCACCCCTCCCCCACTAGGAAATAGGTATTTTCATATTAGATCTAACCAAACATCCACCTACCCAGTATCCTTCCTCCAACACTGGCCAGTACAGGTATTTCAGAGAAAATCCCAATAATGGACAATTATGCACTAACAAGCCTATGGGGGAAGGTTGTGGCCTTAGCTTAGATAGATAGCCAGGTAGGATGTTAGGGTGTTTTCCATGCTGACGTACAGACTCACAGCAAGTGGGACAAAGGGAGCTCATCCCTGGCTCTTTCACCCATCAAGGTGAAAATAATGCCGAGCCTTGAAACACAGAGTTAGCATTGGCAAATTAATGGTGCTAGTCATTCTATACCACTAGCACCTCGAAGGGAAATTTCTCAAAACTTTCCAAGGGGATATGGATTCCTGAACTGAGATACTGGGATATAGTGGAATTCAAACAGGAATGGGATATGGAATTCTCTTTGCATGGTCCACAATAATTATCTTAATTAAACATGAATTCTGATTTGAAGAATACCTAATTTTGGCTAATACAATGTTTTTACTTGTTCAGGAACAGTTGGTCCCTGTTAAAATATGACTGTTATATTTCCAGTATCCATGAGATCTGTTGGTCACAAACATTAAAATTACTTAGCCTGCTTTATATTGCAAATTTCATTTTCCTAAAGGCTTATAAAAAGGGATTAAAAAGTTCACTTCACCCACTCACCTCTGGCAATGGGTAACTTCCCCAGGCAAGAAACCATCAATGTCTGCAGAATCTAAGCTTTCTGTTCAAAAATAAATGTGCCTAGCCCTTACAGTTATGAAGATCACATTTAAAACGCGAACAAATTTGTTTTCTTCCCACATCTGTAGCTTTGGGATTTTCTTTACATGGGACAATTTTTTTCACTCCAATTTTGACATAAAACTTACCGTGTGCTCCACTCCTGGAATAAATGGGAAATTTCCACTTATTAAATTCAAGAATGTGAGAGTGCATAACTTAAATTTAAGAGGAAGGAACATAGTTAGCACATAGCACTGGATTAGGAGTCAGGAGTTCTGGGGTTTCCCAGCTCTGCTACTGACTTATGGTGTGACCTTGGGCAAATCAGTTACTCTCTCTGCTTCAGATTATCCATCGATAAAACAGGTATAGTAGTTTTTACCTAACTCTCAAGGGTGTTATGAGGTTACTTAATTATGACTAATTATGGCTTTTATTAAGACTACCATGACAGAAGAGAGGCTCTGCATTAATGCTAGATCCTACAGGCATTTTGGCACAGTGACTGCTGAGACACACAGAAGACCTCTGGAAACACCAAGGGAGCATACATCAAGGTGATCTCTGCCTTTCAAAGGTGCAGTGCGTGCATGTGTGAGGGCGAACACTGTACCCTCTCCATATTTCTACTGGTTTTGGTGTGACAGCTAGTGCAGAGGAGGGCTAGGTCATTGCTCTGCCCTGCCCTGCTTCCTATGGAGAATTCAGTAGTGTCGCTAGTGCTGTATCTCCCTCTGGTATACAAGAACAGGCTGGGGTTGTGGACGCTCCTTGTGGAGGTATAAGGTAGGGGAAAAAGGGAGTTGGAAAGATTTCTTGAGTCTTCTTACATACTTGTGCATGGCCAGCCACAATCTGGCTCTTATTTAGCAGGCAATTTGCTAAGGCACTACAACAGTGCATAAAGTATTATATCATTAATAAATAAAGGGCCAGTGAAATGCCACATTTTCAGTTTACATTTGGGATAAATCTGAAATGCAATGGAGTGTCAGAATACAGTCCAAGAGGCCTTCTTCCCCACACGAGAGAGCTGCTATTCTTCGAGTAAGAGCAGGGGGAAAAAAAGTGCTGAACAGCTTTAAAAAATTCAATCAAAATAATCTTCTGCTCTTTAGAAAGGTGGCGGCTGACAGTAATTGGAAAATACTGTCTGACTCATTTATTAAAGTGAGATTCAGAGTCAATTGATTTAATAACCATTAGAATATTCTATTAAGGGTATAATAGGTTGGCACAGCCCTATTTTTTATTAAGAGTTATAGGTAAGAAATAAGCAATGCTATGGAATTCTAGACAACCGCTATATGGATTAAATTTAGAATACTGCTTGCAACATAGGTATTAAAACACCAACTATCAAGAGGAGGAATAGGAAAGTACATTACAGTGCAAATGAGTTAGCTGAACAATGAGAAAGAAATTAACCTATAAAACCTACACTTTTCCAAATCAAACAGAAAACCATACCTTACAGTCCCTGGTGTTGCACATTGCAAAACCAGTCAGTATGTCCTTCACGTTATAGATCCAATAACTCCATAAGGGAGTTAAGAACAAAGTGCCCACTGTATATCACAAAACTGAGATTTAAAAGTGCACCTACACGGTTAAGGTGTGAGGTAAGACATGGTTAAAGCCTAACAACAGCAATGAGGATGGCTTACCCAATGTTGGAAGATAATTTAATTTGACGCATGCAGAATCTCTGGCTAAGTAAATTATTTCCATTTATAAACTTTACTCAGATGATACATAAATGTAAACATGAATAAATTCCAAATAAAAGTGTGTAATATTCATATAAATATTTAATATTTACACAAATATTAAGCGTTTCAATGGATGTAGGCAGATTGTAATTGAGGTGCAGCCCATTACCGTAAGCAGCTAACTTGATAACCAGCTATAAAAACAAACAACAAAATCCATCTTGAAGCTGAACATACACTCACATTCAAAGCTGTAGGCTATCTGGTAAAAATCCTCTCTCCTACCGTTCAATATCTACATCTGCTAATTTGTTACTTTTATTCCAGAGAACACAGATAAAGTTGTAACATTCTGGTTGCTCAGAGCCCATCAAAGTTCTGAACTCCAACACAGAACTTGTTATTTCACTGAAGACAGTGACATTTCAATATAAACTTTAAACAAGGGAAGCAGCCTGTGTGTGTGTCCCAAGTTTATGCTTCTTTCTTGTCAATAAAAACAAAAATCTAGTGTGGCGACAAGCAAATTGTTCAGTGGTTGACTTACATGTAGTTGTTAAGTTGGTAACCACTGGGGGCCCCCTTATATTGTCCGATCAACACTACAGCCATCGCTGAAAACCAATTTGTATCAGTTTATAAGTAGGACTCTCTCATTCATCTTCCAGGCTGTCCAGAAGGGTCCTTCTGCCTCTTACATTGACAATCTATCAGCTAAGGTCCAAAGATATAAACTCCTCCTGGTAAAGCTCCTGATCAGAATAGGAGTAAACTCTGCCCTCTGCATAAAACACAGGAACCAAATGGCCTGAAGTTCCTGTAATTTTCCAGCTCAAAAGTGTGTACAGCTACAGTGTGTTTTCTTTTTTAACCAAGCAAACTATGCCCTAAACCAATTTCTTTCCCTTCACTTTGGCTCTCCTCTTCCCTGAGTTAATTTCACAGCACACATTTATAAGCCAGAGGTCTAAGGAGTAACGAAGAAATGGCACAGATGACGAAGCTAACCCCTTGGCTACAACAGCTTGCACTAAAAAACAGAGTAGAAAAAATAAGCAGGACTGCATCGTAATTTGCAATGCATACGTCGACCCAATTGTTTCTCAGTTTACATATTTGTGTCACTGGTGCTTCTTTTTTAATGACAATGTGCAGAGTTCACAACTGCTACACAAATACAAAAATGTCTGAATTTTGTTACAAATAATTTCATTGCTATTTCAAACCTAGCTAGTAACTGTAATTCTTAAGCCCCTGCTATAAAAAAGAACTTCTAGTGTTCGAATATCAGGTAGGCCTTTTCTCCACCTGGTTAAAGAGGACACAATTACTCTATAAAGACTTGATGCTGAACTGAACAGTGCCTGACGAGTTCTAGCATCATGTTTATCATTTCTCCCTGATTGAAATAGAGCTTCTGTCATTTTTAATTTCTCAAACGTTATCACACCACCCGCCCCAAGACAAAAACCACAATCCACCAAGGTGTTAATTCTGAAAAGCACAGGAGTAAAGTGATAAAGAAATAGATGTACTAAAGCCAAAGGATACAGCTGGAATTTGCTGAAAGGAAATGTTTACAGCGCTGAAAGAACTGCCACTGAAAAAAGTCTAATAAAAAGTCTAAATGAAGTCCCATCCTGTTCTGCTAGGCTAGGAGCACAGGGTCTGGGTGGGCAACAGAATTACAATCAGGAGTGTCCTGTCATATTCAGAAAAGCTGACCATTTTGCTCACATTGCGTGGGGGGGAGGGAAGAAAGGACTTCATGCCCTCCTCACCCTTTTATTCATCCTAATATAATAGTGCCATGCATTAACATCACTGAAGTTAGAGCTGTGTCAGAGTTGGCATTTATTCTCAATCCAATTCTAAATCAGTCTGTGACTCGGTCATAAAAAGTTTGCTCAGCATGGAAACCTGGCATGCCTGGTTCCATCTTGGGTGACATTTCCCCCTCCTTTTTCAAATAAAAAAAAAGGACATTTAGGGCAAGATTGTGCCTACCTGTGAGTGGGTACATGGAAGGGAGTTGGGGCAAAGATGTAAGGAGCCTTCCCCATCTTATGCCCATGCTTAGCAGCCATGCAAAATCCTAGTCCTGTCATCCATGAGTCACACAGGCAACTTAGCCTTCCCAAATGGGGCGAAGAAAGCCAGGCAAGGCCTGGCTATGTCTCTTCCCCCTCCTATGTATGTTGGCCATTGGAACTGTACCAGTACTGGAGAGGAGAGAACATGTGCATTGGAACCTGTAAAATGGTGCTGGGGCACTCAGGCTTCAGCTCCAATAGTGCTCCCAGAGGCATTGTGCAATATGGCCTATTTTATGACTAAGGAACACTGCAGCTTTTTGTAGAGTATTGCTAATGTACCTTTGCGGAACAGCCACCAGGAGAAGGGTGCTGATTGATGGAGCAACGAGCACTAGAATCCACCTCCTCAATTAAAGCAAAAAGTTCATCTCTCCAGGGCCAGATTTTGAAATGAACTCTGCTTAAGGGAAACCCAGTCTGCTGCATCTCTCACTCCACTGTATTTCTGTCTGAAGCAAGGGATGCATTTCACTTCACCAACTGTTCACTTTTTTGCTTGGTTGCACTCACTTTGGCTGCATGTAAGTGAATTCTTCTTACTACAAGTGCCTTTAGCACTGTACATTGATTAAACCCCAAAATGCCTAACCAGTCAGGTTGGTTAAAATAAAAAAGGATTCATTCCATATCTAAAAGTCCTAACTTCTTAATAACTGTCATATTTTCATCTCAAATAAGAAAGATTTCTATGTAGCAAATGCCCTTTCCAGGCATCTGGCTACTAGGAGAGAGTTCAAGAATTCAGCAACAGAGTTAGTCACTGTGTTATGGGACACAATTTGTTACTTCTTGCCCATAACTGCACCAGGACAAGGTATTTAGTTCTGTTTTTTTTAAAAATCTGTGTTGCATCACATAGCATGTACACATCACAAGGTTACACAACGTCATTGCTATGCAGCCTCCTGTGGCATGGCATATTCTGCAAATAATTTTCAAAATGTTTTCTCCTTGCTATTAGAAGAAATTAAAAGCACCATTAAGAAAAAGCTGGAGTTTATGAGTTATCTGTAGCAGTATGAATCATTCAAATGTACTTCTAGCTTAACACTACATCTTCAAAATGCTCTATGAGCATAAACCAAAGACTTAAGAGATTGATCTGGCAAATACCTGCACATTGGAGTAACTAACTCAGATGAGCAGTCCTCCTGGCTTACATGAACCTGTTCATGTGAGTAGATAACTCAGAAATTTGTGAGGTCAGGCCTTTTTAACTGAGGCATGTTAAGTGACTGATACTTCTTCCATTGAAGACAATGGAAAATCTCTCACTAAATTTAGCTGGAGAAGGATCAGGCCCTAGATAATTTGTACAAGGCCACAACACAATCAGTGTCAGTCAAGATTAGAATTTTGCAATTCCTTGCTCTCAATCCTGTGCTGAGGCCATATTTCTCCCTGAAAAGAAAGTTTCTTGTACCAACCTATAGTAAAATAAAATTATAATTCGAACTGTTCAGAGACTGGCTGGGCAAAGTACTTATTAACAATTTAATCAAACCATGGGGGAAAAAAACTAATAAAAATGTCACATTTGTATTCAGAAGAATTAAGAACAGAGTAATATAAGTCAAAAACTTTTGGTTTTTAGTATTGTGCATTCATTTTAAATGTGATTTTTTTTCTTGCTGTGTTGGATGTAATTTTTTGTTGTTGCTGTTGTTCATGCTTTCTGCTTGGAGAGGTAGCTTTCTCTGTTGTTTGATGTTAAATACCTACTAGTAATGCCCACCCGTCTGGGACTTCTGGAACTGGTGGAAGTACAGGTATATCTACCTTCGAGTACTGCACAAAAAAAACACAAATTGGTAAAATTGAAAGAGGATATTTCATGCAGCATAAACTAAATGCAACCTGTTGTAAAGTTAGGTCTACAGGGAAAACATCTTCTAGCACTGAGACAGTCGAATAGTCAATATTAATTCCACACAGCAGTGGACCAGCAGCACGAGCTATGTACTGTACACAACTCTCATCAGGTATTTTTTGTTCTGAGTGTATAGCAAGGTCAGAGCCTTCCTTTTTTGGCACAAAGCCACTAGTTGTCTGAAGGAGAAAATCTCTAAATGCTGAAAAGCTGTTTATCCAAGATGCAAAGAACGACCTGCTTCCTCTTAGAGAGAGAGAAAGAGAGAGAGAGAGAGAGAGAGAGAGACTAAAACAGGACTTCTTTGCATTTCTGAACATTATGGATACCTAGAATGAAAAGTATTACACTTCCTACTATTTAATTATATGAAAAGCCAGGCACTGTTGACAATTTTTTTCAAATCTGAATGCAGTATGAGAACTGTTGCTTACTGACTTCTTGTTACACATGTAAAGGACCTTTTGAAGAAGTGAACAGCAGTAGCTGGAATATTGATTTAGAAATTCAGCTCAATTAGGGATGTGCCAACCTTCTCCCCTCTCCACCACCCTGACCCCTCCAAAAATAGGAGAAAAAATGTGGAATGGGCACTTGAGGCCCTCAGAGCTGTGCTTAATGTATACTGGAACTGGGCTTTTAAACTAGACTCTTTTCTCCTAGCCCAACTGAACCAGTTTGAAGAATTTTTCTTGTTCAGAATATTATTATAGTGATTTAGTTCCACTTAATGAGGTGTAACCTTTGTATTTTTTGAGTCTAATTTAGTTGCTATTTTTTTGTTTAGGAAAATATGAGAAAGCTCAATTTCAGCTTCATTTAACTTTCACGTATTTCTGTATTTGATCCCATTATACAGTAACATAGGCAGCTTTTGGCTCCCCTGACAAAAAGGGCTAGAGTCTGTTCTCACTTACAGTGCTGTAAATCTGATGTTACTCTATTGGTTACATGGATTTACACTGGAGAGCAGAATTGTCCCCAAACAAACTGAAGAGTTCCCTGCATTGAAGAGTTTCCCAGTTTCTCGAAAAGACATACAGTAATCAGGGCTGATTCGCTTTTTCTTACGTAGTACACACTGTGTTGTGATCTTTGTGAATTTATGGCTTCAGGCTGGCCGTTATTTAAATATATATTTATTAAGGACCCAAACTATAGCCCCTCTCTAGAGCAAAGTCATCCTTTCCCAATATTCTGCCCACCAAGAAGCAGAGTTTAGAAATACCCAGTGAGCTCTAAAAAGGCAGAAACAAACAGAGAGGGGACTGGAGGGGACAAAAAGCACAGAAGAGGAGGAACACAAAAGACTTCAGAGAGGAAAAGGCAGGTAAAGGTTAGGGAAGGGGGAGGAAATACTGTAGACAGGAGGAGGCAGGGAAGAGGTAAGTGGGAAAAACAAGGAGCCACTGTAAAGGGGTGGGGTGTGGCAGAAGGAAAGTCAACAGAGAAGAAGAAGAAGAAGAAGGAAAATGGGGCCACAGGGAGGAAGAGTAGATGTGACAAGAAAAGCTCAAGGATGAGAAGAGGTGGAGAAGGAAGAAAAGAAGAGAAGTGGGGACAGGGCAGAGAAGACCTGGGGGTGGGGGAAAAGGGAAGGGAAGATGCAAAAGAAAATCTTGATTTGATACACATTCAAATTTTATTGGAGAAACGCTCAAAAGCATTCATCTCCAGACAGAACTCTGGCAATTTACTGCAGCTCCAATGGCAATAATGATAAATGCATTTTTTTACAGCCAAATGGCTCAAGCAGCCGACAACGTTACCGCTACATAATTAATAACAATAAGCAATTAAAGAGAACAGCAGGTTACAACTATAAGGCATCAAAATATATTAGCAAAGGAAAAAATACATCACAGTTATGAGAAAAATAAATGTACAGTCTTTGAGGCCAATGTACATCCTCTCTTATGGGTAAAACTTGTAGAGCCAGAGAAAAATGTAGCATGGCATTAAACTACTATTAACATCACGCCAAAGCCAAATAACACTTCTAATGCTCTGAGGAAATTTGAAACATGATATGAGAAACATGACTGTAACAGCAAGAGAGAGTTTGCTGACCACTATATGACATTAAACTTTAACTGAGAAATACTCTAATAAATAACTTACAAGACTGCATTTGTTGGCTCAAATATTTTCAAAAAGGTCCACCGAGTTTTTCTTTTTCTTGTTAATTTAAATAAGGAGAAGGAGTGAAAAACCAGCAAAGAGGAATCAAAACCACTTGTGGGGTAAAAAGACATGGGGCTTTTATTTAGGGTGGAACCATGCCCCTTTCCCTCTCTGCACTGGCATTCGGGGACATCTCCCAGACATAAGGCCATCTCACTGAAAAATATTACCCACCCGCCTCCCTTTTCAGATGCTGCCAGGGCCAGCTCCAGGCACCAGCTTCTCAAGCAGGTGCTTGGGGCGGCCGCTCCGGAGAGGGGCGGCAGGTACAGGTATTCGGCGGCAATTCGGCGGATGGTCCCTCACTCCGCCTGGGAGTGAAGGACCTCCCGCCGAATTGCCGCCGCAGATCGCAATCACGGCTTTTTTGTTTTGTTTTTTGTTTGTTTTTTTGGTTTGGGTACTTGGGGCGGCCAAAACCCTGGAGCCGGCCCTGGATGCTGCTGCCATCGCAGCTTCTTGCAGCCCCGTTAATGCTATGCAATCCTCTAGCAGGTGATGCTCAGAGAGCCATGCAGTTAGCTTATGCTCCCACCCTCACCAGGCCAGACACTAGATGGCTGGAGTGAAAGTGCCAAGGCTGCTCCCAAACTTGAGAATTCTGCATGGCACCACAATGCTTTTGTTTGGCCTGCCAACCACTGTTTAGGTATTAGCCCAAAGCATTGGTGTATAGGAGCTAAATTCCACCCTCTACTGCACAAGAGGGTGAAGACATTGTTTGGAAACTTCTTCTTCCCCATGCAAGCGGCAGGACATGGTCTCTCCACAGCAATCACGAGTAGTAGTAGGAAGGACAGACAGCTAATTCATTGGCCCATGCACCACATTCCCTAGTGGGCAACTAACTCCCCAGCCAGCTAGTGAGTATGCTGCACTCAGCAGCAAGTGCTAACTGGCAGCAAGTAGTATTGTACTTTGCTTCTGATCAGGAGAGCAGCAAAGTGCACTGCACAGCACTTCCTCTTGTCCTGCCATGAGAAATCATTCCCCGGTTGGCAGAAGTCCTTTTGCAGAGGACACAGTGGGCAGCATCTGTGCTCTCCATAGCTGCCTTGGCCAAAATAGGATTTAGCTCTCTTTTAAACTAGGCAGTCGGCATTCATTAGCAATGGTGGGGGGGAAGAATCAGATAAACTATATCAAATGCCATTAACCCACTGCACAACTACTGTTATTCAGCATCTCCAGAAGTTGGAGGCTGGAATCAATACATAGTCTCCACTAAACTATCTATAGGCATAACAAGGGGCTGGGGATAAATGGGTGCTTCTCCATTCTCTCATGTACACTGGGGGGAAAATGGAGATCCTCGCTACAGAACCCTATACTGCCCCATGGTAGTCTGACAGACTATTTATAGTAGTCGGATACACACATGAAAATGCACATTATAGTATTGCCAACGCCAAAAACTCAAAAATCATGAATCGGGCAACCAAAATCATGAGATTGGCTTAAAAATCATAAGATAAAAAACAATAAATCACGTTGAATTCTTTGCCTTGTGGATTTGGCATTTTTAAGTCTCAGATTTTCCAGCATTTCTCTGTAACCATAAGGACTAGAAATTTGTCCCCCCTCTTTTTTTTTTCTAAATGAAAGCTGAGATTTTCATGTATTCATATGACTCCAGGGACTAGGCTTTAAGCAAAACATTACATATCACGAGACTCATGATAAAACCATGAGTTGGAAACACTGTGAAACCTTGTTTAGCTGAATGAAATGGGGGACACAAAATTAATTCAGATAAATGAGGTTTTGGATAAGCAGGGGACTAGTTAGTGGAGTTTAATACACATCATGGGACATGACCTCATTACAGATAAGGTACGTTAGCCTTGTGTGTGTGTTTCATAGTAGATGTGCCATTGTCACAACAAATGAAAGCAAAACTGTTCTAGTCCCTGATCACTTATTTTTGTGTTTCCATATGCACCCTACATGAGCCTAAAGTATAATTAACACTGCTGAGAAGAAGCAGCAACAGTGGATGAGTCTCACTACAACAGTACTCCCATCATAACAGAAACACAAATGTACTAGTTATCGTAACAGTGTTACGGTAAGTACACCTTTGCACCAAATCATCAAAACTTAGTGGATGGAAAGGGGAAATGATGGATTCTTGATAAGATTTTAGTCAGCGAGAAATAATGCTGCTGAAGTGTAAGAGTAGGACAGTGCAGAGAGGCAAGTGAGGATTTGTACTAATTTAATCAAGAATCAGAAGCCAATAATTAAATATAGTCATCCTTCTTACATAGCAATTCCTGATGTTCCCATCTGCAAAGAACCAAAACACAGTAAAACCAAACCAAACAAAAATATCCTGATAAAATATTTCTAAGGCTATAATGCAGAATTATAAAAATGTTTTGCGCATAATACATTTTTAATTTCTTTACGTTATGACAAATTTGTTTAAGATCTGCACAAGTTCATTCAAGCTACTATTTAAAAATTTAAATATTGTATACTCTGACTATATAACAAAGACCGGTTCCATGGCATTTTATTTTTATTAAGAAATAAAATCTCATAATGTCAAAAAACGATATTTAGCAACATATATATTTAACTACTGTGATCTTTTTCTCTCTGAAAGCTTTGGGGCCATCAGCTACAAATCCCTGACAATGTTTAAAACCACCTAAGACTCTTCATCAGAAAACTTGAAGTCTGCAAGTTTATGTGACAGTGCAAGTCGTGTTATGCTTACAAATATTAGCACTGTAAAAATGATAAACAAAAGAAATAGTATTTTTCAATTCACCTCATACAAGTACTATAGAGCAATTTCTATTGTGAAAGTGTAACTTACAAATGTAGATATTTTTTTACATAACTGCACTCAAAAACAAAACAATGCAAAACTTTAGAGGCTACAAGTCCACTCAGTCCTACTTCTTGTTCAGCCAATCACTAAGACAAACAAGTTTGTTTACATTTATGGGATACTGCTGCCTGCTTCTTATTTACAATGTCACCTGAAAGTGAGAACAGGTGTAGCCAGTGTTGCAAGGTATTTACGTGCCAAATATGCTAAGTATTCGTAGGCCCCTTCATGCTTCAGCCACCATTCCGGAAGACAAGCTTCATTGTTGATGATGTTCATTAAAAAAATAGTGCATTAATTAAATTTGTGACTGAACTCCTTGGGGGAGAATTGTATGTCGTCTGCTCTGTTTTACCCGCATTCTGCCATATATTTCATGTTATAGCAGTCTTGGATGATGACCCAGCACATGTTTGATTTACGAACACTGTCACTGCAGATTTGACAAAATTCAAAGAAGGTACCAATGTGAGATTTCTAAAAATAGCTACACCACTCGACCCAAGGTTTAAGAATCTGAAGTGCCGTCCAAAATCTGAGAGGGACGAGGTGTGGAGCATGCTTTCAGAAGTCTTAAAAGAACAACACTCAGATGCGGAAACTACAAAACCCGAACCACCAAAAAAGAAAACCAACCTTCTGCTGGTGGCATCTGACTCAGATGATGAAAATGAACATGCATTGGTCCACTCTCTTTTAGATCGTTATCGAGCAGAACCCATCATCAGCATGGAGGCATATCCTCTGGAATGGTGGGTGAAGCATGAAGGGACATATGAATCTTTAGCGCATCTGGCACGTAAATATCTTGCGATGCAGGTTACAACAGTACCATGAGAACGCCTGTTCTCACTTTCAAGTGACATTGTAAACAAGAAGTGGGCAACATTATCTCCTGCAAATGTAACCAAACTTGTTTGTCTGAGAGATTGGCTGAAGTAGGACTGGGTGGACTTGTAGGCTCTAAAGATTTACATTGTTTTACTTTTGAATGCAGTTATTTTTTTGTACATAATTCGACATTTGTAAGTTCAACTTTCATGATAAAGAGATTGCACTACAATCTACAATACTACTTATATTAGGTGAATTTAAAATATTATTTTTGTTTTTAACAGTGCTAATATTTGTAATAAAAATAAATATAAAGTGAGCACTGTACACTTTGCATTCTGTGTTGTAATTGAAATCAATATATCTGAAAATGTAGAAGACCTCCCAAAATATTTAAATAAATGGTATTCTATTATTGTTTAACAGTGCGATTAATCACGATTAATTTTTTTATTCGCTTGACAGCCCGAGTAAAAGCATGAAAATTCTAAGTTAAAGTTATCATTTTGTCCTTTGCTCATTGTGATGGTAAGATATTACATCATATACAGTATGTTACCCCAGATCACATGCTGTTCTTTGCCCACATCAAAATTTCCATGCAGCAGGGCAAGTCAAGTAGCTGCAGAGTTAACTTTTACCTTTATTTTCATTAAAAGCTCGTATTAAAGGGACACACAGTTGCACTATCAAGATTTGCAAAGACCCCTCGCCAGAACAAAATTGATCAATGCTACAAGATAATATAATACAATTACAACTGCGTGTGTGTGTGTGTGTAAGTAAATGAGGAGGTGAGTGTGTGGAGCACATTAAACGTAGAGCCATGTTGATAGCTGATGATCTTGGCCTTCATGTTATGTAACTTGCAGTACACACTTTAGGAAATCAATGTTTAAAAATATACAGTATGAGCGAGATTTTCAAAGACACAAAAGACAGTTAGGTGCCTAACTCCCACTGATTTTCAGTGGGAGTTAGATGCTTAACTGCCTTTTGTGTCTTTGAAAATCTCTCCCAATGTTGTTTAATTGCCTGGAGTTTAAAATAAAACAATACTTGTTCCTTCCCCTCCCCCCAAGTCTCCTTACTGCTTTCCCCCAAATATAAATAAAAAGCTAGATCTGCTCCACTACATTTGCTTGCATTAATTGATGTTAAAAAAGTCTGTTAAAAATAAAGCCCAGCAGTGACATTTTTCCTTGCTAAAGCACGGTAGCAGCACATTACACACATTACAAAAAGGTCCCCTGGTAGGCTTGTGAAGTTCCACTCTGGCAGTAAAAGGCATCTACAGTATGCTTGCTGATTTATTTATTTATTTATTTATTTTTAAACAGAATGTGTCACAAAAGCAGGTAAAACTCACCTGCTCCGTGTCTGGGCTTTAATACTGAATGGAGGAACTAGATGCATACCACATGTTTTTAGGATTATCTTTACCACTGGTAAATGAGATAGTCAAGCCACAGTTAACACAGTCCCAGTTTGGCGTTTTCAATATGGTTTAATCCACATTGTCTTTATTTACAGCAAGTATTGGATTGATTTGGGGTTTTTGACAGGTTCCAGAAAACAGCATTTCATGATCAAGGCTCCCACCTGTACAACAATTTAATTATTAGCCTATTAGACTCCTAAAACATAAACCATTTACTGAAACAACTAGTAAGCAACTAATCTAACTCTGGGTTACTAAAAGCTATGCTCTAAAAATTATTTAGGGGAAGTTCTATGGCCTGTCTGTTATTCCAGTCAGACCAGACAATCACATTGATCCCTTCTGGCCTTGGAATCCATGAAGATATACATCCTTCCTCCAATGAATCACCAGCTCACCTGGTACAAAGGGTTCTGGGAAAACATCTTGGAAAAAAAAGGACAAGGTCACAACTAACAAAAGATAACTCAGGGGAGGTGAATTCGGAAGTTGAACAGGGATTGGAAGGGTTGCAAAGATGGGTATGGCCAATGGAACATGAATAGAAACAAAAGTCTCAACCCCTGCAATGTACTGAGCACTCTCAAGATATGCAAAGCCTCCTCTTTCTTCACATACTCTCCATGGGCAAAGGCATCATGGGTGCTCAGAACTCTGCAGGGTGTTTTTAGCACCTGCGGGCTTGGGCCCTGAATCCTGTTGATGGTGCTTACTTTGCCATGTCCTAAGTGCCCATGAGGGGCAGAGTTACTAAGACCCTTGAAGGTGATTACCAGAGGCTTAAATTTCATGCGTTTTAGTGGATGAGGAGTCAATGGAGGGATTCAAAGAGAGGAGTAACATGATCCAATTGATGCACAGGACGAGGAGTTCAGTGGTTGCATCTTGTTTTCACTGATGAGGGACAACATGAATGTTTGTGAGGCTAAAGAGGAAGACGTTGCTGTAGTCAAGGCAGGATATAATATGGATCTAGATACGAGATCTGGTTGTGGACATGGAAAGAAATGGAGACATCCTGGAGATAGTCAGGAGGAAAAAGCAGCAGGAACTGGACATAGCTCGGATGTGTGGGTTAATGGAGAGAGGAGTCAAAAACAACAGAGAAGGAATATTGACAGCCCAGCACCAATCTCCTAGTTATTATTATTTATTTCTGGTAGTGCCAATGATATGCTAGACCATTTCTAAACAGGTAAGAAGACACGATCCCTGCTCTGAGGAGCTCACAACCAAAAGATAAAGAGACTAGTGAACAAAGGACATGAGGGTGGGTTATGAAATGTATACACTTATGTTAACAAAATAGTCATGCAAATATATATATTTAAAGGATACAGAAACCATTCCCAAATTACTCCTCAAGCTTGTCATTAAGTCAGAAAGTTTCCCACAAGCATCCTGGCAAGAGTGAGTCTCCAGGAGGGATTTGACAGTGGAGAAAGTAATGCCTTTTGCATGAATCCAGGGATTCTTCCCTGACCCATGCTTGGGGTGCAGCATGGAAGAAGGCAAAGAGATGTTGGTATGCAAAGCTGCCAAATGACTTCTTCCAAATCGAAGAGGAAGGGCTAGATTTTGAAAAAAACTCGCTTTCATTTGTACACCAGCAAAATAATTGCAAGTGTGAGTGGGTACATAATAAACCATGCCCCAGGGTCACTGTGGGTGCAAAACAGGCCCAGGATTCTAAATCTATCCTTGTATATCATCTCCAAAAGGACTATTTCCCATAGCATCTTTTACAGTGGTGATATCACGGTGATCGATGCTGTGGGAATACCATTGATTAACATGATGGATGGGAGAGAAACTGCCATTTGTGTGTCACACTTACATAGCCCTCCCAGCGAACAATCCCATTCCCTGTGGCCGATGAAGCACTAGGAGGAAGTGAGTGGAGGAAATGGATTGATGGTCAGAGGTCAGTAGCAGTATAAAGAGAGAGGAACAGCTCACTTTGTGATAGCACATTCCTTGCAAACCTGTTTCAGAATGAATATCCAGCTCCTCATGTAGTGTAAATCAACACAAACTCACTGAATTCAATGGAGTTTTGAGGAGTTGGCCTGTAAAAGGCTAGAGTCTAAAGCCAGCTTTGGAATCTCTTGCCATTGCTGGCTATTATCACTAATACAAGGCTTGGAAAGAGACAATGATGATGCTTAGCATCTCATTGTGACAGGCACTTTGCAAAAAATTAAGATAGGTTCGGTCCCAAATATATGAAAAGATATTGAAATAAATATTGGCATAAACCTCTTTTAAACTGCAGTAAAAATAGTAGAGATGTACATGTGTGTGAAGACATCCTGTTGTGCTTTTATGTTTTGGGGGTTGCTTTTTTTTTTTAAACATTTAGAATCCCAAACCAAACATCATTGTGCTAGTGCAAGACTCAGTAAGTGAAAATGGCTATCCATTAAAATAAACTGACCAGTATAGTTTGAATGTCCAAGATGAGTGAAATGAAAAGGTAAACATATAGCACAAGGGGTAAAGTGTAAATTATATTTTAAAAATGATACCAGGCTTTAGCGTTATCAATAAAGATAAGAACATTTTAAATCTATATTATTTTATATCTTGACAATGTCACTTTACAGGGGAAAAATGAGATTAAAAATTCTTATCCCTCCTCTCTCTTCTTTACTTTCTACTTATCCCAGAATAGTTTGATGCTGTTGCTAGCTGCTAAGAGTCCAGACCAGGGCTTTTAAGTGGAGCTAGCACTGCTCTCCATGGCTCATCTGGGGATGTGGGGAAGAGAAGTACGAGGTTGTTTTGTAAGGTTACAAAAGCCTGCATTCTTCAAGCTGTGCAGTAAGTACATCCACACGCTGTTTGCTCTTCCCGAGGGGTGTGTGCTAAGCCCCGCCCCTCTTTCAGAGATGATGCCCAAGTCCAGACTTCAGGGCTATGCTTCCCTGTGCTTGGGATTCTCAGCTGCAAACTTTTCTTAGGCGTTAGGCGCCTACACTGTTTTAGCAAGAGACCGGGGGCACATATGACTCAGCTTGGCACCTCCCACTGGCTAGCTTAGCGTGCTGGCTTTTGTGACTCGCATTCTCAGATGCCTGTCTCTCCCCACGTATTGTATGGGGAGCCTAGGTACATAACCCAGGCTGTGTGGATCCCAGTGATTTTCTAGGTGCCTAAAAGCTAGGCGTGGTGATACTCAGCATCATCATGCCCATGTTCGTTTGTGAATTTAGCTCTACCTAACCAGCCTGCTAGTTGTGGCTGATGTTGCCAGCTCTGCATTCTCAGAGCTCAATCATAACTTTTAGCCCACTGGTTAGGGTGCTCACCTGGGATGTGTGAAACCCATAATTTAAGCCCCTGCTCCACCAAAGTGGGAGAAGGGATCTGAACAGGAATCAGCCACCTCTTAGGTGAATACCTTAACCATCGGGCTATGGGTTATTCTGATGTGGGGCTCCCTCACAGTCTCTGCTGCTGACCGTTCCACTGTGGATAAATAATGCAAGAATGATTGGGCCAGAGAGAATGGAAACATGAGAATGATTCTGTAGTGTGGTGGTTAGAGGGAGCACTCAGGTGGGAGACTCAGAAGCCAGTCCCTCTGCTCCTTTTAAATTACTTATTCACACTGGAACAGCTTCAACGGGAAAGACTGACGGAGCCCCACATCAGAATAACCCATAGCCCAGGGATTACAGCACTCACTTTCAAGCCTGTAGATTCCTGTTCAAATCCCTTATCCCTATCTGGTGAAAGGGGGAACCTGAGCCAAGGGTCTCCCACATCCAAGGGGAGTGCCCTAACCACTGGGCTAAAAGTTACTAGGGAGGTTGTCAGTTTTCCCCTGCCCACCCATGCTGTTTTGTGTAAGTTCACCTATAGGGGCCGAATCTGGTAGTTGAGCTCTGAGCACACTTGCTGGATGGGGCCCTACAGGTGAGTTAGCGGAGAAATGCCAATCTTTTCTCACTGTGGAGCTGCAGAGCACATTCCCAGAGTCAGAAACATAGGCACCTAGGGAAATGTTACTGCAAAAATATAGGCATCCAGTGCATTTAGGCATCTATGTGGTTTGGCAGCAGCTGAGTGAAGGTTTTGTGAATCCCAGTGGTGTCTGATTCTGGGATTTAGGCACCTAAAGTGGCAGTTAGGCACCTAAGTCCTTTTGTCCTCCTTTCTTAAAATGAGGATTAAGAGCATCTTTGCAAGCACTTTGGGGCAGGGAGAGTTTCTGATCCTATGTTTTGTGTAGTTACTATGGTGCTATTATAATACTCAACAATAATCTTGTATGTTCTTCAAACACTGGTGTAGTTCACTCCTCCCCTTAAATATCTAGAGGAAGCAAAACTTAGGGATCCATCTTATACGTTCCAGAGGGCCTTCAAATCCCATTGACTTCATAGGAGCTGAGGGGCACTCAGTCTCTAGCAGGAGGCGCTTAGAACTTTGCAGGTTGCGGCCCTTAAAGCGGTTTCTGACTGACCCAATCGCTCACCAGCATTTCAGGATGAGGCTCACCCAGATGGCCCAGTATTTTAAATCCAAACATGAAAAGGACAAAAGCCTGAAGCTGAAAAATATTAAATCAAAATATGCACTAAACACTGGCCTCTGCTAGCAGTTATACGCGTAAGGCAGCATTTCATGATAACACCTCGCTGATCATCTCCCATCAGCAAATGGCCAGACTCCTTTACTTGCTGTGGGGGGCGGGGAAATGGGGGCAGGGAGAAAGGGTAATTACTTTTATAGCCTTTTTTTTAGAATCTAAGTCTTTCTAATTTGAAGAAATCATCTCATAGAGCATACTAGACAGTTGCTAGGGCCCCTTGACTGAGGGCCCTTGGGTCTTCTCCATACCTTTGATCTGCATTATGAAATGTTAATGTCCACCACGTCAGGACTTGTTACATAAACATACCCTTTCTCTAACTATTCAGTCCTGCCTGCTGCAACTTCCACCCATATTACCCATTTATATTTAAATGCTGACTTTGAGCTTATACCCAGAAGCACTGACATTTTTAAACAGAAGTAGCTTAACTAGGGTAAACTGCTAAATATAATTTATTGATGGTAAAGAGCTTGGTTCAGATTAAATTCCAGCAATTTAATAATGAACACATTTTACATCCTGCATCAGAGATATGTATAGGTCTCTCTCTCCTCCCCCCCCCCCCCACTTTAACTGGGAAAAGGGGGTCTCAGAATCTGGGATTTCCTGTGGATTAGATATGAAACAATCACAAGCACATATTTTTGATATCTCTATTAACAGACTGTTCATGTCTAACTGCAAAACTTGGTTGCACTTCTTTCAACATCTTTGCCCAAGACAGACCAGTAAACACAATTCCTCTCTCTATAATTAGACTTTTCTCTAAGGGCCCTGAAGTAAGTCGGCATGCCGTAGATTTAATATCCAGTGCTATATCCATATGTGCTGCCCTTGCCTGGTCCCAGAGCATATAAACTCCCCTATTAGCAGCCTTGACTGCTTAATTATGCAGATTTTTTTTTGTACCCGCCTGCCTGTAAAATTACTGTGTCTAACCTTTTTTTTTTTTTTTTTTTAAACTCTGCACCATGCTGGCCATTCTAATGAAATCGGCATAGGGGAAAGGGCCTGATTTGCAGTTATGGAGGTTGGATCGCACTGGCAATCTGTCCTTAGTGGGAGTTACAAAAGAAGTCAAATGCCTTCATCTGGTTCTACCCTATCATCCCCAAGGTGATTGAGTTCACTTCCTGATGCTTCCCAAGTTTTCCTCAGGCTGTCCAATCAGCACATCCACCAGGGAGCCCAGCCTAGCTTGCAACAGTCTCTGTATCTAGTTACAGACCCACCAGGGACAGTCAACTATCCACCCCCAAGCCTTCAGATGAAAACCTTTTCTAACAAGGCCGCCCAGCGCCAATGAAATAACACACATCTGCATATCCACTGGGTCCCATGTTTCTTGTGCTCATGGATTATGTATCTTGCAGCCTCTAATAAAGAAATGCAGTTCTTTGTTTAATGTTTATCTTGTGCTTGTTAAGCAAATGCTAATGTTGTATCAGAATGCTTTAGTGCTATTTGGGTTTTTGGTGATTTACTACAAGACAATCTGCTGTGAAGTAAATTTGGGGGGGGGGAGGGAAAAAAACAAACCATTCCCGTTGAAAGAGGGAAGAGAGAGAGAGAGAGAGAAAATGGTTTGACAGAGAAAGAGCAAGAGACAGAGGGAGTCAGAGCGAGTGCGAGAGTGCAACAGCTCCCGGTAGGACTTTCCTCACCCCAGGCTGACATGCCCACTTTATCACTAGCTGGTCCGAGACCTGGAGGTACAGAATCAAGCCAGTACAATTTCCAAAAGGGATGAAATGATAACTTCCCCTTCAGTGATAAGGTAAACAGTATCCTGAAGGGTAAACAGAAAATAAAACAGCCCTTTTTGTTGTCTGTCTTTGTGCCCTGATGGTTAGCACTGTGTAGCGTTATTCACAGACCACAGGGAAGCCCTAAATTTAATTGTTCATGCCTGGCTCTACTAGAAATGGTCAGAAAAGAAAAAGAACCCCCTCCTCATTTTTTTGAGGGAGGGATTTGGAAGCAGATTAATAAATGAATGCCCTTTATTTACCCTTTGGCAAGAATGGATATAGATATCCACAATGCTAAGCCCGTCTGCCAGTCTCTTTTCAATGCTTCAACCCTGTTTTAAAAGACGTAAGTTCTGGAACTACACATTATATTATTTTTTTCTCCCTCACATGAGTCAGGGTCAATATAATAACACAGTCCTCCAAATACAAAAAGAAAAAGAAAAAAAACACTGGAGACTAAGCATTAACTACATACTCAGCTGCCCCACATAGTCACTAGATGCCCATCGTGCCATAACTCCCTTTCTGCCTCCTATCTCCAGGTCACAAAGATCAACTAATTATAAAAAGGACTGAACAAAATAAGGTTGCAGAGAACCAAAATTTATTGCTGGCGTCAAATCAGAACTACGGCCTACAGGACAGGTTTCCTATTTCTACTATCTTTATTGATAAACAATTTTATACCTTAAACATGATAAAAAGTCCAAAAAAATCCAGATATATTTTAGTCTATAGGTCTTTAAAAAAAAAAAAGCCAACACTTTGGAATCCCAGAGGTATCATGTGACATGGCAACAGATGTTTATTACGCAAGCACACATGCGCACACACGCACAGAAATGGAGTGTGTGAGTATTCCATTTACAGTAGTATGCATGTCCTTTGCCATGGGACCCGAGTGTAAATAGACGTTACTCTACTGAATCTATAAGCTTCATGGACCCTACTATCCACTGTTAAGATCTGTACTGTTTTATTTTGAAATGGTGAATTTGTGCTGGTGAAAAATGCTGGACTGAGAACCTTTGAGTTCTCTGTTTCAAAAGAGGTAATATGTGGGAAATGGTTGTGCGAGTTTCTCTACATTGCTACTGTGCTAACGTGCCTAAATTTAAAAAAAGCAAAAAAAAAAAAAAAAAAAAAAAAAAAAAGCCAGCCCTGTGGATAAGGGGATAGTTCAGTTTTTACCCCAATTCAATCCTTGGCTGCTTTGCTGAAACTGCTGGCAAAAATGCTTATTAGTAAATACTGTGGTGGTGGTTTGTTATGTGGATGCTGTTCACCAGGAACTGGATATTCTTCATGCATAGGTCACCAATTATTATCAAACAGTCCCAAGTAAGGTCAGATTTGAAACATTACTATAGAGGTGAATGGCTCCATATCCCATTATCAATCCGCCGGGCCTGATAGACTCCTACTATGGTGGGTGTTTTAAAAATATAAAACATCTGTCTTGCACTGCCTTCTCCCTCCCTGGTTTTATTCAACAAGAAATCCTTTGCAAAATTTCTTTTTAAATGGTATATTTCATTATTCTGCATTTAAGGTATTATTATACAAAGCCACTGTTATCTCTGCATACTCCGCTGGTGCCCCATTTATTACTGGATACAATTCAAGGTCCTGACCCTAATCTTTTAGTTTAGGGTTGTGCTATCTTGAGACTGCCTCTCCACTCACAGCCCTCAAAGAAAGTTCAACTCAGCAGAAACACTGAATTTAACAGAGCTCAGGTTTAAACTCTCCACAGCAAGGTGGCAGAAAGTTCTCCATGTTGAATAGTCTGTGGGACTCCTTATTTGACCTGCCACTATCAGCCAGTCCTGCCCAACAGCACCACCAGGAATTAGCGGTATGTGAGCCCTGGTACAGACTACATTTTCCTGGCAAACTCCACCTGAGCTACCTTTGGCAATGACTGAAGCTGGGTACTCTGTTCAGATTGAACTATGAGAGGGTCAAAATGGTGGTGAATCTGTGCTGTTTATATTTAGCCTTAAATGCCAGAGGTCTTCAGCCTCCAAACTGTATCAGAGAGAGAATATCCATTTTATATAGGAATCCTGAGATGGGAACCAATATTGGTGTACAGGTCACCCTGCTGCAGTGTTAAAGTCATCTAGACTAACTGTTCGGAGTGAGTCCAATTTCCACTGGAACTGTGTGCGCGCCCCAGGTGCAGAGTGGTTCCACTCACATAGTTGGCAATACTTTTGATCTTGTTTTTGTGGTGGGATTGGAGAGAAAATGGGAATTGTGCCTTTGTTATGCACCAGCCATTGCCTCCTTTGTCTTCAGGTTGGGGGACACATTTTCTGCTAGGAGACAGCATCTATTTTAAAGATCAGCCCTCAGAAGCAAATGGGTCCGGTTAGATTTCCGAGGGCTCTAAGCAGGAATATGGTGCAGCTATCAGACCACTCTACTGAAGGTGTGACAGGACATAATAATAGTCCAGTCGCCACTGAACACCTTTTTTCTCTACATTGTTCTAATATTCAGTTGACATTGAAATGATAAAGTAGGAAGGATGATGTACAAAAACCAATGACTTACGTCCTATTTTGAAATGTACTGATTAAGGCAAAAAGAGCATTTGAAATTTTCTGCGGTCACTGTGCAGTAGTAGTCAAAGAAAACAAGGGGTTAACAACCTGCTTAATCCAGGTTGTTTGCTTTTGGGTGACAGAGTCAAGTGTTTCTAACTGTGAGGAATTACTTTGAGGATAAAGATCAGTCAGATCCAGACTGAGATTTCTGTCTCTATGGTGGCAGAATTTACTTTTAGTGAGGGGCTAGCAATGTTCGGAGCCAACTCATTAGAATAATTGTGGATATGGAAATTTAAGTCACTCAGAACAATGAGTCTTTTCTGTTTGAATTTCAGCCGGTGGTGGTCAGGCATATGATATAATCACACACTCAAATCCAAACCCCTCCTGGCTGATGAAAATCAGCAGGAAGTTGTTGGGGTCAGTTTGGTTTTAGACCTGGATTTAGTACAGAGTCTGCTCTGGGGGTGTAGGATACTGATGATCTGCTGTCAATGATTGAGGATCACATGTCCATGCTGATTCTTGTTGCTCTGAGAGCTGCTTTTGATACCCTTGACCATAGATGTTGGGGACTTGCCTGAAGATCACAGTAGGGTCAATGGTATTGCTTCTTTCTTTCTGAGAGATCTCAAAGGGAAGCATTGGTTAGATGCTCATCTACTCCAAGAGCACTCTCATGAGGGGTTCCTGCAGGATTCTCTCTTACCACCATTGTTGTTAACACATATATGGGGCCAGTAGGAGGGAAGGAGAGAAAGTATGAATGGTGGTGTCTTCAATGTTTATAACACCCAGTTTTAGATTTCCATTCGGACTCCCCCTGGAACAGTAGAACCTCTTACTTAAGTGTCAAGCAGAAATTGATGCACGGGTACCTCACTAAGACTCAACCCAGACAAGACCATGATAGTTCTACGCAGGGAAGCAACCTGAGGAAATTGTGGAAGGTGTATTGGCCCACTGATTGACAGGACTTGCTGGCCATCACTTTCTAAGGCTCTTAACCTAGAGGTGCAGTTGGCTGAATCCCTGGTTGTTTCTGGATGTTCAGGTCGTAGTGGCTGCTAACTGCCCTTCTCATCACTGGTGCTTGGCAAGAAGGTTGTGACCTTTTGCTAGGGATGCAGAGCTTGTCATGATCATCCATGCCTTTGTCATCTTGAGGTTAGCTTATTATGCTTTACAAAGGGCTACTACATCTTAAGACCATTCAGTAACTGCAGCTAGTGCAGTGTGTGGTGTCCCATCTATTAAGTGGGATGTTTAACTGCCAGAAGCACGTTACAACAAAGCTCTGTACGGGCTGTCAGTAGATTTCCAGGTAAAATTCAAAGTGTTGGTTTTCAGGTCTAAAGACCCAAATGGTTAGTGCTTTGTCTGTCTGAGAGACAGCCTATTTCCTCAGGAGGTTCTGTGGCAGATTCTCAAACTAAGAGCCCCCTCCTTGTATAATTGTGAGAATACTAATGGGAGGGTGTTTTTGATGATGGGTCCATGGCTCTGAAACTTGCCTGCTGAATTGGTTCACCAGAATCTGGGTCTGATTACATGTAGAAAGTGCTTTTCCTGGGGGACAGGGTTGAGGGGACTGATTGAGGATTAGAGGGAGGATGTGGTGGTATCTGTGAGAGGAGATAAAAATGGATGATGTTTTAGGGTTGGGAAGGTTTCCTGTGGGTTTGTTTAAAAAATTAATTTCTCTTAGAAAATTCTGTAATGTGCCTATAGCACGAAGTAGGGGCAATTATGTTAAAATAGCAGGGACCAGGAAAGAAACCTCAACTTTTCACCTCAGTCCCATTCACTACACCGCACAACTGTCCACGTGTATTATGGGATTTTTTCCCACCTTGCTCTGAAGAATCAGGTATGAGTCTGTGCAGCAGGCAGCATGCTAGATGGACCAAGTTAATTGTGCTGTGTGGAGGGAGGGGGTCAGGGGGATTAGCTATTGACCGACAAGTTTACACCCTGTAGTATCCACCATCATAAAACTAGCTCCTTAACACGACTGATTATACTGACACCCTTCAGAGGTGACAAGACACTGTGTACTATCAGAACAGAAACAGTTTTCCACCAGGCTCTAATTTATAAACTTGGGCCCAGATTACCCATCCCGTGTAGTATTTTACCCTTTGAGTAGCTCTGTGTAAACCAATGGGACTATTGATGGAGTGGGACGTTGCCCAGTATGAGTAAGGGTATTATCAGCATCTGGCCCTTGGTGATCACTGTTGGTGACACACATCAAGAAATAAAATGAGAGTGACTACAAAGCACGTGCAATAGTCAAATTAATATTGGATTTAATGAGTCACATTGACTACAAATACCTTCAGCCTTGCAGAAAACCTCACAAGTAACTGCTTTAATTGTTGACACCTTTTTTTAGCTTGCAGCTGAATGTTTAAAAATATTTAAAAGTAGCACTTGCACTAAAACCTTAAATCTTTCATTGTGCCTTAAATTTCTCTTGTGATCTCCGATGGGGCAGGATTTGGGGTATTTTAAATTTAAAAGCCCAGTGAAACAAGATTTTCAAAAATAGCTAATATTGGGTTGAGGGCCAAACACTGTAATGATGCAGTACTACTTGCATTATTCCTGAAGCTATTTGATTTTGACAAGCCCACATTTGGTAATTAACATGAGAATGCCCCCTTGGGCCGTTCTCCTGTTAGCTAAAATATCTTATAAATTACTGTAATAAAAGAAAAAAGTGAACACACTGCCTGTCAATGTTTCAACTTATCTAGCAAGAAGAGGAGACAATGCCATGATCTGGAAGCATGCACATGCCAAATGGATGCATAAATTAGACTGTCTGGGCCCATCTGAACCAGGCACCTGTCTGTCAATGGATAATACACACATAATGGTTTGTATTCTTTAAAAAAAATACTATTATGCTGGACAGAATTTCTATGGATTTGAAGCTTAAAAGATCTCACTGTCCACGTAGGTACTTATTGTAGCCTCCATCACTGCAATAACTGACCGTACAGACAAGCCAACATCTTCAAAAATGGTCACTGATTTGGGTGCCGAACTTGAGACACCTTGGACCTGATTGTTAGAGGTGCTGAGCACACCTGAATCTCCAGATGAAGTCAATGGGGGCTTCAGAGTAGCAGCCGTGTTAGTCTGTATCCACAAAAAGAACAGGAGTACTTGTGGCACCTTAGAGACGAAAGCTTATGCTCAAATTAATGTGTTAGTCTCTAAGGTGCCACAAGTACTCCTGTTCTTTCAATGGGGGCTGCAAGGACTCAGCATCTCTGAAAATCAGGCCCACGGTTCCTCTGATTAGGCACCCAGAATTGGTGGTCATTTTTGAAAGTCTTAGCCCTCTATACTTTATATGCTGCAGTCAGACACAGGGAGGCCCAATGCCCACACTTATATGACAATTCTGCTGTCTTGTTATGTATAGTATAATACCAACCTCCCACAAATATAAAAATCCACCACTAATTTCGGTGTATTGTAATTTGGGTGTAAATATAAATCACGCACACACATCCTCCCCATTCCAATTCCCTAAGCAGAGTGTCCTCACACAACCTGCTAAAAGTAATGAAAGCTGACAAGAAAGAAAGTGATTTTGGTAATACTTCTTGGCAGGTACAACACTTTCCTTCATTCATGATGTAACGAAGAATACAGCTGCTGGCAAACAAAAAGAAAGAAATGCATGATTTTTCTTAGAAACAAATATCTAAAACCATATTTTATTTCTTTCCCTTCTGATTCCAGATACAAGGCTCTTATTGTGGAGTAGCAGGGAACTTTAAGGGAGCAAAATTATTACTTACATAAAAATATTTTTGTTTGCATGTATGCATGTGTGAGTGTTAAGATATACTACAGAGACAGGAGCAGCAGACAGACAGGACAGGTTACTGATAGGAAAAGTTAAAGGGATTTTCAGCAGAAATAGTTAATTTAAAAGCACCAAATATTCCTAAAATAAACTCAATGCCAATTTATTCTCCAGGCTGTTTTGATCTAAAAATTGCCATCTTTGTTAACATGAAACACTAGGTTTTTGCTAGAACAACACTTCTTGAGGTTCGATCACTGAAGCCCTTTTTATTCTCCTGTTAAAGGCCTTGGGGAATCAATGCCCATACAGCGTGGACTTATTGATAGAAATTCTGGGGCATGCAATAGAATGTAGATCAAAAAATGGCTGTGTTTAATCCATAGCAGACATAATTTGTTATATTGCTGAATTTTAACAGGAACTGATCCAAAACAATGTCTGTGTTCTCGCTTCTGTGCCACAGACTAATGACATTTAATCATGAATATTACTACATTCTCCTTGTGACAGCTGAGACACAAAGCAAGCCAGCTGATGCAATTCCTGTTCTAATGCCGTTAGCCTATAAACAGCAGCAGCAAACAGGAAGCTGGCTTGTCCCACATATATCATATTAGGATATATTGCTAAATGTAACATGCACTTAGTTTACAAATGCAGCCCACAACTCTTTCAAATGACCATTTCACCTTCTCTTTTTCTGCAGCAGACAAAAACTAAAAGTAAGAATCTGTTCTGGAAGAGTCTTTCAATGACTTGATGCTGCAGTCACCAGGTCAGAGGTAATGAGCGCTGCACAAGTCTAGGGTTGCCAATATTGAATTTTAAAAATAAGGGACTGTTTTCTTAGCACCCCCACCCCACCCCTCCGCCTGATGTTATTATCATCATCATTAAATAATAATAATAAATAAGAAGCAGGACTCACCTACATTCACCAGGGGTATTTCTTGCTGCTTTTTGCAGCACACAGCAACTCCTGATCTTGTTGTACAGAGATGAAAAAATAAGGAACGTTCCTTGTAATAAGGGACTGCTGGCAACCCTATACACAGCACAAAGCACCATACATAGCTCGAGCCTGGTTAGATCAATGGCCTATAATCACCTGAGAACACCATGGACACAAATCATTTGTTTATTTCCTGTACACATTGCGCAGGGAAACTTTCCTAAGTCTGAGAAAGCCAGACAATGGCTGCACCTGCTTGCAGTACCTGTCCTGCCAAAACATATTATGAACAACCTTGAAAATCTTGGAATATAGTTAGAGGCCACAGGGACAATCTGGGTTCCTAGATGCGGCTGGTTTCTCTGGCCCTGCACCAGGCTTGATTTCAGAGGAGAAAGGGGACTGCTTCTATAACAAGCTGGAAAACCTTACGGGTGCTTTCGAAAAAAGCTGTGCAACTCCAACCCTATGCGCAGTCTGGCAATACAGACCTTCAGCTCTGGGGAAGTTTTATTTTCAGACCTACCACGGGAGTTCAAAAAGGAGATAAAAGGATAATTTGCCTTTTGTGTACACGTGTGTAAAATTTTCTGTGATTGTCAGAGGTCCCAGATTGACAGCCCTGGAGACTGAAGTTTTCAATTTATCCACGCAACAGGGCAGCATCAGTGAAAGCCTCAGTCCTGACCCAGAAGGGCCACTTGTAATGGTAAGGAGCTATTTCAGCCTCTATGCCTATTTAGTACGTGGCCACTCTACTGAGACTGTCATCAAAGGTGCAAACCAGGGCTGTGGTTTTCTTGTGGCCACCTGTCCACTGAAATCTGGACTGGGAGCACCAACTCATTTCACACAGGCCACTGAACAGCCATTAGACACTAACAACTTCTGGCTACTACCAACTTGGCATAGATTTGAAATGGTTACCCAGAGACTCCCATATCTCATTATTATTATTATTTAGCGCACACAATGCATTCAGCTTTGTGTAAGATGCAAACATAAAGACGGTCCCTGTCTCAAAGAGCTTACTACCAATTTTTTCAGTCCTCCCATTCCCTACTCCCACCTCATCCCCATCACCCTCGCTTTTTGGCAACGTCTACCACCGCCAGAATTCCAACTCCTCAGTTTGGAACAGTGATTCATCACATAGCTATCATCCATATTAAAAAGAAAAGAAAAGAAAATGGGCTACAGAACGCCACTTGATCAAATAATACATAACTAAGCCAACATCAACATGCCTGCATATCCTGTAGTACTTTTTTAAAAGTAGAAGAGTAGAGCAGGAGTCCTGCTGGATTTCCCTTAGCAACCTGACAGGAGCCCACAAGGTCAGCTAGCAGGAAGCGTAGAAAATTATACAGTGGGGAATTATCAGCTAAATTATTTCACTATACTCAGGATTTTTACTGTTCCTCCCAAGACAGTGGCCTCTTGCTACTTGTAACAGAAGCAGGAATAAAAGGACTGAAATGACAAAAATATCTTTTTTTAAATGCATGTTTTATGTGCCTCCTTAAGGCTGTGACTCTAATGCCCAACTCATTCTTTTGTTGTTTTTTTAGATCAAAGGCCAGATCCACAGCCATGGCTGAAGTGCACACTAGTTGTGTGTATCTATGTGTGCCTGTGTGTGCATGCAGGTGGCTTAAAAGCTCACCTTTTCACTCCTCCCAGCATCTGTGCAGGGCTGGACATCCTACACCAATTTATAGCAGCCTGAGGTCTGCTCTAATTTATGTGGGCTGCGAATGGCCCCCAGGGTCTTAAAATCAGCCTGTTGCCAGGATTTTCCAGCTATTTTCCTTTTCTTTGCCAGCCAGCAGCATGGACGGGGAGTGGTGTAAGAGCCCCACCCTCGATCTACACCACTGGCGGATCAACCTTACATTAGGGTAATCATTCCTGGGCCAGCTTCACCACTTTTCAGGCCAGTTTATAGAGGTGGTGTGGTGCAGAGATGCCATTCTATATTAGAAAATCTAAACCCAGGCATTATATACATATTTTTTGTTGTGAGGGAAGAGGAGCACAGGTCTGGAAACAACTAAGTTAGTTTCACAGCCCTGCAAGCAGCAAGAATGATTTATCAATTAACAGGTAATGAAAAAAATTCTCTGCAATTAAAGCCATGATTTTGCTCAAACAGGAAGCAGCGCCACACCACTGTGTACTCCTCAGAGAGCAAGGCAGCTCCTGTCACTAATGTGGAACACAGCTAATTTTAACAGATTCTGTGTGGGCCCCTTGAGAAATGCCATGTTGATGAAGGAATATACAGTAGGGAACCCCCTCGAGGACCTGGCTGATTGGAGAGCCTCAGGAAAGGTGTAGGGAAATTGCATTTCCTGTTTCTTAGCAGAGTTATTAAAGGGAAAGGCAACTTTAATCACTAAAAGACCACTTACAAGGTTATTTCTGATGTATGTATCACAACAATATCCTTTATTCCGTGGATGCTTTTTAATATACATGTCAGCTTAGTTAATATCATATTTCTGTAGAGTGAACAAACAGCTGTAAATTCTTGTTAAAAATGTGAAGGGTTTTCACAGATACAATGCATTAGAGTTACTCAGCCAAAAGTCAGAGCAAATTAGGGTAAATTTTTTTTTCTTCCCTGCTGCTTGAAAAACATGACAGAGTATTATTTTTTTTTAAATCCAACAGGAACAGCACTTAGGTTTTTAAAAATAAGCTGTTGTCAAGCTTATCATGTTTCACCATCTAGAAACCATATTAATAATCTGAATCTGAACACACCTTTAGTAGTGGGGTCTGGAACCATACCCAGACATTTTTGTTGATCGCATTCATCACATTCAAGTCAATACATTGATATATTTCCTTTGCTTAACCTCGGTAATATACATTCTGCAGTGTGCTGTACACCAATTCCTCCACGTAGGTATTAACTTTTTACACACATCCTTGACTGTATCATCCACCATTTACATGCAATGATGTTATTGTCCCAGTGAGCATGACTAGATTGATGGAATAGAGGAAATGCCACTAAACAAACAATGTAATACCATAAAGAGCTGAAAATCTGGAAGTAGAGGAAAAAGAAATGAATGAATATGTCATTGTGCAGATTCACTAGAACTTGCATTACTCACAAAGTACGCAAGCCTGCAAGGTTCTTAGTGCTTCCTGTGAGATGCTGATCACTCTGAACTCCCATTGGTTAATGAGAATTGAGGCATCTCTAGATGCACCTAGAGGCTCCCATTCTCTATGAATGGGTCATCAAAAATGCTTTTGCTGCTAATGAAAATCTGGCATTATGGAAAACTTAAATGTTTAAGCTTTCTTCAAAGCCATGTCCAAAATGACCAGCGGTTACAAACTGTCTTAGTTTCAAAGAGAGTCTGGCAAACAATTCATAGTGACAGTTTTTTCAGCGAATTTCCCAGTTTTTCTGCTTACTAGTTGTTTAGTAACAGATTTTGAATTTGTTCTGTATTCACAATTGTTTGACAAATATTCCATGCAAACAAATTACCTGCTCGTGAACTGTGTCTAACAGGTGCTTTCACTATTACTACTAGCTGTCTAATGTGTTAATTAAGCCTTGCTGTATGTAACTGCTTTTACTGGTCACCAGTGTTCACACAGATGTTTACATAGGCAGAGTAACAGTGAGAGAAACATTTAAACCCTGTGCAGATGCCAAGAGACGGTCCAAACATGGGCATCTCTAGCATAACTTTGTCCTTCAATCCAATATTTCTTGCAGTAGTGACAGGCCACCTTGAGAAGCTGCACAGAATGCAATGGGGATGGGAACGTGCAAAGCACAGAGTCAAGGATTATGGTGAGACTTTTGTGAGTACAGAGGATGTAATGAGTGCTTTTGGCTGCAACAGCAAGAGGATGCAGTGTAGGGCATCTTCCTAAAAGGAGAGGAGAGCAGGGTAGAGGAAAAGTCACCGGGAATGAGTCATGGCTGGGCTGGATGATATCCAGCTATCCTTGCATAGCAAAAAAGATAATGGTGCAAGAAGTTTCTGAGGAAATAGAGAAGGGGCAGTTTGAGGGTCGTAATGGGGGAAACAAACAGTGAAGTTGGTTCTCATGGTTGATGGTCCAGTGGTTTCTCTTGCCCCTGCATCTGCTGCATCTTCCATCTCCCTCCCTCTTATCACTCTGAGAGTGTGACTAGGGACCCCAAGATAGGGGCAGTGCCTGTTCAGACTCCAGAGGCTTAAAACACATGAGATCCAACAGCTGGATCCCTTCACAGCAGGCTAGTGAGAGGCCGACAGGGCACTTATCTAGAGCCGTGATACCTACCATGATTGCTACATTACTTACACCAAAGGTGAGTTTTGTTTCTTCATTAAACACTTTTTGGCTACAGGACTGAAATTTGCTTTCTGTTAACTCTCATATGAGTGAAACTTTGTTTGCATAAATGGTAGTGAGAAGTGAACACAAATGTGGTATGATGATGGGGAATCAAAATCTAGTTTCTAATTTGACAAAACGTTCCAATAATTTTTCCCACTACTCACCCAAGACATTTGTTTCAATTATTCTGTATTAGGATTTTCGGGCAAATTTCTAATAGGAAGACAGCATGCCTTCACTCCCAAGTCCCTCTATCCAACGCATTTCTTTACATTACATAAATTCTCCAGCTCCCTAGCACAGCTTTAAAGAAGTAAGCTCTCTGCTTACTAATCAGGAATATGAATGGCTTTCATTTGAAAAAAGAAACTTTGAAAACACACAAAAACCTACTGAATATCAATCATAAAGGAGGTCCCTTCAAACTCTGTCATAATCCTCAAGAGAATGTTTCCCATTGTATTAAAATCTGCAGTGTTTCTTCAACTGCAATGACATTGTTTTATTCTCTTTAGATTTTATTGGGGCATTCCATTGGCATGATCTCAACATTTAGCTTGCTTTGTACAGAACATATTAATCCAGTCATGTTATTGAACCTGGATTTGACATCATCCAGTAAGTGACTGGAGTGAAAAAAGTAAATTAAAAATCACAGTCTCTCTCATACTTCCAGATATTGTAGACACATCGTATAGTGTTCTTGAAAGATGATGGACTGGGATTGAAGTTTATCTACAGAACAGGTACAAAGGATACCCGTAGAGTCAACTTCCCCAGAATGTCCTGCCAATGCAAGTCAATCCTGATCTGCAGGTACACCCTCCAGGAATGAAATAGTAGTTCATTTGGCATTGGTGACAGCTTTTTCCTTCCTCAGTTTCCCCTCAACCATCATTTATTACATCCTTCCCTCTCTCAGAGCCTACTGCTATCGGGTCTTCTATGGTGCTCAGACACAGATGTGTTCTGATAGCCAGACTTGCCAGCAGATCCAACCATTATGCAATGACTTGCAAGCTGGTTTAGGAGCCATGCGGTTATGACATCTCTATGGAATTTATCTTTCCACACTGAAAAACATCCAAGCATATTAAGGAATGCCAAATGTCCAAAATGTAAAATCTGTACCCCAAAACGCTCTGTGTAGAATAGAGTCGATTATCCCTGGCTATTTCTAAAGTATTGTGATAGAAAATAATATTAAACCCCAATTCAGATGATCACAATTTGAAAAACAAAGATAACCCAGAGCTGTATTATAATTTTTATAGGTACAATTTGTACCTATCTTTCAGTAGATGAGAGAGGTGGCACAGGAGAAACGGATCATTAAACATTAGTGTGAAGCCAGGGAAATTAACCAGCTGCTGTGAAAGCCACCTCTCTTATTCTCTGAGCGCAGGAGAGAAACAGGGAGAGGGAGGGAAAGAGATATAAAGAGAGAGGTGTCAATTGTACCTATAATACAATAATTAAAAAAAAAGTCTGTCTACTATCTCTACATCTAATGGCTCATATAGGTTAGATCAAAGAGATGCTGTTATTCACAGAAGACTTCTCTCTATTTAAACATGAGCTCGCACAGGTAGAATGTTCCAACCAATCAGAAGCCACGATTTAGAGTCAAACAGTATATTATACAGAACGCTGAGTTTGGGGTTTCCTTCTCTTTCATATGGTAAAAATGATTTATTTTTTTAAAGTTAAAGGTAGTGAAACCAATGTGAAACTAGCCAGTTACATGAAATAAAAGCATACACCATGCACAGGGACAGTGGTTGCTTGTATGTATGTTTTCCAATGTGTATGGTGGCTTTAACTTAAGAGGAAGTATAATTCATATTCCACACATGCCCTTTAAGAAGACTTCATCTTGTGCTGAATCAAACCAAGGGACTATTTCCTAGCATCACTTTTATGCCTCTTACTCTAACAATAAAACATGGCACAAAACACCCTAAGAAAAGTAACGTATCCTTCTTAGATTATTGTGCCAAAGAAAGAGATAAAACAGGAACAAAGTAACAAATTATATTGTCAGAGAAAATGTGAACTTTTTGATTGGGGATGACATTTATTTTAAGTGTGCAATGACGGCAGGGAATCTGTCAGGGTAAGACATGGCAGAGGTTTCAACGTTTGTTAAGAGTGTCATGGGAATTTAACTAAAACTGTTAAAACTGACACTATTGGCTTTTGTTAACACATTAAGCATGGGAAAAGTGCCAGTCAGCATATCCTCCCTAGCATCAGTTCAGTTAAATCATCTGGAAGAGGCATAAAACTGGGTGTGATAATAAATGCTAAGTTTTTTCCACATACATAGAAGGAGTAGAGAACGATGGGGCCATTTTGACAAGGACAGCAATGAGATCCATTTTTAAAATGTGCACCCACTTCATAATTTAAAAACACACTAGGAGTGGGGGTGGGAAGTTTTCAAATTTAAGTAAGACAAGTGAAGCAAATTTACAAAATACAATACAAATAGATTCAGCACAAGTGCTTATAGTACAAAATAACTTAATACTGCAGTGTATATTTCTGGAATTGGCTCAAGTACAATTAAAGCACTGTCTAAAGCATTCCACTTTAAAACAGACTCAATTACCACTTCATAGTTTGGCTGGCAGACCAACAAAAACAGAATGCCAGCCATTTACTCACAAGAACAGAAGATATATTAATATAAAGACAGTGGCACGCCCACCAGAGGATCTGAAAAGAGTGTTGCAGACTTGAATCCTCTGCCTTCCCGTATGAAGAAGAAAATCACAAATCTGTTAAGGGAGCACATACACCATGCACTAACACATCCAAAGCCCCACACACTCTATGGTGAAAACTCCTACATGAATAACCCCAAAAAACAAATATAAGTTCTACATTTCAAAATGGTAAAGTACATCATATATTACTAACCAGCTCTATGTGAACAAGTATGTGAAATGGACACATTTGCTGTGCCACCATCTGTGATCAAACAATAAGCAAGATCTAAACCTACTGAATGAACCTCATAATAAAAAAACTGATTAAGTAAAAAAAAAGTATAAAAGTACCAGAAGATGGTCGCCGTAACAGTTAATGTTCAGATTTAAGACAATGTTTCTTATATATACGTGATGCCAGCACAAAAGAATGTTCTAGAAGATCAGTGTGCTATTTCCATCAACACGATCCCCCTACAGTGGCACAGCCATTTGCTCGTAAAAGGACCAGTTTTACTTTCCTAAAGTCCTCATGCAGAGAAGTTTCTGCCCATCTGCTGCTGCTGTCTGGTTCAGCTGATAAAACACAGATGCAGAATTAAGGATAAAAACATAGAAAGTTGTTGCCAAGTATTGTCTTTCTACTATACAAATATAATCGCGTGTAGCTTGATACATTCAACGTTTTCCTAAGTGCTGTATTTAAAAAAGAAACAACATACGGAAGACTGGGGATTGACCAAAAGAACAATATTTTTTGGCTACATAATCCGAACACTACTTAGTTCCACGACACATGCAAAGAAAAGCACAGCACAGACATAACCTCATTACATACTCTAGACTTCCACCTTTCAAACTTTTAGCAGACTAATTTCTTCGAGCCTTCAAGCACTCTAATCGATCTATGGCCATTGCTATGCATAAGGCAGCTTAGAAGGGCATGACCATGACACCTGTGGTACAATACCATATGTCTTGAAAGATTTTCTTATTTATTTATATTTAATTGAAGTATAAATAGCCATACACTGTTAGGAAATGATTTCACGGAGACAAAAAGGACGGATTTAATGAAGATTACAGTAACAGATTACTGGTAGTTATAAATTAGAAGACACAATGCTAAGATGCACTATGTACCTCCAAAAGATAGGGCAATACAGGATGGAGGAAGACCATGATTTTTCATTTCGCAAGAAAAGGGAAGCGTATGCTAAAAACTACCAAACATTCACAAGAGCAACACATTTCCACAAGCCCTTGTTTATATTGATATGTGGTGGGGCCAGGGAAAGGGTCAAAGACTTCTATTGCTACTAACTATGCTGTACAATAATTAAATAAACTGATGTGCACACTTTCAACCTTTATTCCTGCTAATGCGTTCTCAGTATTCACAGATCTATTTTTAATACAGAAACTATAATATGTTCTTAGAAGAGCAGAAGGCTCGATTCCATTTCTGGACAGATTTGCTCTTAATCCACTAAAGGTTATGTCGTCTCTCTGTAGTAACCGAAAATGAAAAAATGAGACTTTTATTTTTTATTATTCTACCACTTTCTACTTCATCTTTTTGCCTCAAGTTTTGATTCAAAGAAATTCTAAACCTTCCATATAAAAATAAATGGTGCCTTAGTAACTAATTTTGTTTAACTGATTTTAAAATCACCTACACACGTGCTAGAGACAGGCATATCGTCATCAATAGGTATGCAAATATATATAGCGCTGGCCTTCCCCCGACACATGCTATAGAAAGCTATGGAATCTAATGAGCAGCTGACACCTCAAGAAAAAATAACTTTGAAAAATAATCTCCTTAGCAACATTTTGTGCCTAAATGACCCTGCAGTTCTTACTCACATATTCTTACTGCACTGCTTATGCGAGTATGGACTCTAGGATATTTTCTGGATGTCTTTAGTTTCATTTTTTTACTGCTAAGACAAGCGTATGAAAAGAGCATATTCAATTAACAGCCCATTTTCTCCTGAAGTTTATTCTTCACATGAAATTATAATCCTTTGATTATGACATCATGATACATTTCCATAAAAACTGATACTGATGTCACAAAGAGAGGATTATAATTTTCAGGTAGGAAACAAACAACAAGAACTGAGCTCAGAATCAGCAAAGATCTTGGGTTTTGTGCAAATGTCTTTACTGATAAGAGAGAAGAAAAATATAGAAAATATACAACATATGGTGTAGGAACAATTTTTTGTACATTTTTCTGTATAAAAGGATTTTCAAAGATGACTAAGAATCATAAACAGCTTTATAAAATTGTATTCTTCCTCCCAAAAATAATTTCATTTTTAGTTCACCCCTTATTTTATTAAAAAAGTGAACCTTTCACACTGCCTAGCCTGCTTTTGGGAGGAATGAGAAAACAAAAAGAGGGGGGAGGGGGAGGAAGATTTCACAATAACTAAAATGACGGGGGTAGGGAAAGTTGCTACAATTACCTACAATAAATCCAACTGTCAAGTTTCATGCCATTGAACTTACACAGACATTTTATGAGTAAATTGTTCAATTTGCTCTTTCACTAATGAAATGCCATCATTTCTATCAATAAGGTAGTAAATATTTTCACTACTACATTGAAACAACCTTTTTGGTTGGCTTATAATTACAAGAACGATGCTAACTGAATTCCTTGCTTTGTTTCAATATCCCTTGTCAGTGCCATAGACCTCTCTGCCTCTCTTGTTTTTCTCAAAAGCAATTTAGAAAATGCTTGTATTTTAGACAAAAGGAGAACATTTGGTGAAAGAAAATTCATCATTAGGTATCTAGAGGTTTGTTAATAGAAAAGGCAACTCCCACAGTGTATCCTAGTGCTCAAGCCAGACACACATGCTCAGGACCAGCAAGCTGCCTTCACAGTGGGCCAAAAGTCATTATCATAATTTTATATTACATAGACTACATTGAAAATTTAATATATCCCAGCAAAAAGAGACAAAAGACATTTTGCATAATGCTTCTGTGAGCGCACTCTCTCTTGCTACTCTTTTAGCCACCCCATGCAGATAATCACACCAGGAAAAAGAAGTTCATTACCTAAGCCAAATCAAAATTAGGCTTTTCTTTTTGATAGGGAACTTCATTAGTAAGCCCTGTCTTATACAGCTGGGAGATTTGATGAATCTATCTTGGAGTAATAATTCAGCACAATCAGCTGCACTTCTGTTTCAAGTTTTGTCTTTGTTAAGAAAATTGAAAATATACCTACAGTATGCATTCATACATCTATACAGTCATACGCTACACATATTCATGGCAACGCATTTAAAATGTCTTAGAGTGGCAACAGCAAGCTAGGTGAGTAAACAAGTTCTTTCATTTTCAGGGTTAAGGCTTCAGGAGACTAAATGTCCAGAACACTTGGAGGGGATGGAATCTGCCCTTGCTGCAGAACATTTCTTAAATTTATACCGTTTTAGAATTTAAAAGTTAAGCTTTTACGAAAAGCAAAGCAAAAACGTCTCATTTGAAAGTCTCTCCTGATTAGGATCCAGGCTATAGATCTAGAATCCCTACTGAATTTCCAGAGAAAAAAAATGTACTGCAGCACTGAGTCCCATTTGTATCACGCAAAAATTCAGTTCGGACCCAGACATGAATGAAAAAGCTCAATTCATTCCTTTTCGTGACCCATGTGTATATACCGTGCAAAACAAGAGTGGATACTTGCTCATCACAAAGGTGAATCAACTCCTCCAGGATTCTACTGCTAAAGATCTGTGATTGTGGATATGGCTGTGGATTTATATAACTGCATTTAGGGCTGGCCCTGATAAATAGCCATAGATAAGCTCTGATGGTGTTGCAGCGCTACATTGGTCTTCACACAATGGTGACCCTACAAAACCAAACAGGTTCTCCAGGGAAGAATCTGTCTGTAATAATAATAATAATAGGCTACTATTCATACACAGATCTCAAAGTGCTCTGCGCAGGTGGATAAGTAATGCTGTCCCCACTGTAATACTGTTGTGCTCATCAGAGGCTCATAAGGGGTTAAATAATTTACTGAAGATCACAGAGGAAGTTAATGGGAAAGTTGGGAATAGAACAGAGGTCTCCTGACTCCCAGGCTACTGACCTGTCCCCTAAACTATGTTGTCAGTCTTATATTTGCCTTCCTGACCACTGGAAAAAAAGATTATTGTAAAAACACCTCTAGGCAGTAGGAAGATTCAGACATTACATATTTGCTGAAAAATACTTTTATTCTTCCATGGTCCTTTAATATAATTAAATATATGTAGCTTTTTAGACTCCAAACTTTCCTCTGAATGTAGCTATGGCTCTAGACAATGGTCAGGGGACAAGACTTGCACCTATATACATTTATTCCATCTAATCATCACAGACAGCTCCTATGTATATATTTTTAATGTGTAAACATAATCCAAATTTATGATGTGGGAGGTTGAACATCATGATTTTGCCATAAGAGCAATCTGCTTGTTAACACTGAAACGACACATCCATACACTCACTACCTGGCTGAGATAAGGGTGTTGAAACTTTCAGGACATGGGCAATTCCCTATTGACTACACATTGGAGAGGACTCAGGACCCAATGTTATTACTTACAATGTCAGCTGTAAGTTATAATCATGAAAATGTCAATAAATCCATGGTCTTAGGTTTCAAAGAGTGCACACATTGGAGTTAATATAGACCACCTCCTTTTTTCACACAAAACACCCTCCCCTTCGTGTATCTCCAGCGGGCTTACTGGATTTGCTAATATCCTGTCTCATTGGATGAGAATGTTGCCTAGCTGTACTGAGCATGGAACCCTTACAATCAGCTGAGCTTCTCTTCCATCTGCTCTGAGGTTAGGGACCGGCAGAGCAGCCTGTTCAAAACAGGGAGCTGGCCAGTGCGGTCTGATGAGTTTGTGTTCCCCAAATCAGAATGCGGTGAATTGACACTAGTGTCTCTTCAATGCAGTCTACGGCTGGGCACGTGGAGTGCACCCTTTTCAAAAACCACTTCCTCCTTCATCCAAAACTAGGTGCCTCCCAAGACCTTTAGATAAAACAGGTTTGTAATGTACAAGCAAACCACATTTTTGGTTCAGAGGACTTTTGACAGCCTCTCAAATGCATAAAAATCCTGCACTTGTCAGAGTTCCTTTGTATGACTCTCATGATCCTGCAGAGTCTTAAATTTTGAAAGACTTCCTTTACTTTTGTTTTCCTTGTGAGAAAACACGTACAACAGCCTTTGGAAATTGTCAGTGGAATCACAGAATGGTAGCCATGAAAAATGTAACGTTTACCAACCGTTACCACACTGTAGTACCCCAGGCCCCAATCCTACAAACTGCTCTTTACAGACAGGCACCCACTGAAGTCAATAGGACTCTGCAGGGGTCTGCTTGTGCAGCCTGTAGGATTGGGGCCCAAGATACTGCAGTGCAGCATTTCAGTATACTTAGGATACAAAATCTCAGATACTTGGTGCAGTAAATTGTTTAATGATTTTTTTAATAGCAATCACTGCGTGTATGACATACACATTAACAAGCATTACATAATTATATGTTTTTATATATGCAAATAATATGTCACTTGTCCACTGTATATATTTCTATATTCAAGCATCATGACAAATTCAAAGCAGGAACAGGCAGATTTACAAATATGACTGCTTTTTAATATTTGCAATACTAAATATATAAAAATGATCATCACAACTCAATTGTTAAACTCAAAATGCCAATTTATCATACAAATCTGAAGTAGAGCCACAATTTCAGTCACATCTGTAAGTGGCTCTTTTGAAAAATACATATTGTCACCCAATAAATTAATCCAAGTACACAGAATCCAGTTCAGCTATTTTCTTTTTCACTAGATTTCCACATGTTATTAGAAGTACCCAGCTAACCAGGTTTCATTCAGTAGACAAAATAGCATTGTGGGATTACATTAGTCCGACAGCTGCTTTATGACTATAGCTTCCAGACCAATTTATTTAATATTGATCTTTAAACAAACATCAGTACAAATAAATTTGAGCGCTCCAGTCCTGAGATTTTATATCTATAAAAGAGGCCAATATTCAGAGAAGCAGTACTGCTTGTATTTCTCTCTTTGATTCTGTTTTCTTTCATCCTACCAGGTATCAAATATATCAATGCTAAATTAAAACAAATCCATCTTCAGATAAAGCTCTGTTTATAATCTTTCGTTCAGAAAGAATTTTTCTATCAATAACTTCCAGCAAGCATTTTAACTGATCTTTTTATTGCTTTATTCTGATTACTACAAAAGGGAGCACAGCCTTGTCCTGACTGAATATCACACTAAGCTGTATGTAGCATATCTGTCAAGAAGGGCTAGCAGAACATGTTCTCTCTTTCACACTTTCATGCAGTTTCCTCTTAACTACTTTTATCCAGCAGCAGGGACAAACTGAGATCCAAATGCCCCCTTGCTGAGAGAATTGCTGCGCAATGACACAGGTTTGGGAGGCTGATCTGAAGACTTTTACGGGACAACGGTTGACCATTTGGAGGAGGGGACAGCTGAGTGCTAAATGTAAATGGGAAAAAAAGTCTTAGGGAAATAGATAATGAATCCTGGGATTAGACACTCAATTCAATTAGGCGGGTATATATTAATGTTAGGCACAAACTGATCCAACATAATTGTTTGCACAGGACTTATTTGTGCCCTTCTCAGCAATGCCGAATGAATATAGAAAGAAGATTCACTGGGGACAGATAGTCCTATAAAGTGGAACTGGGCTAAAGTTCAAAAGTTTTTGGTCACAAGTTATTCAGATCTGCCATCTGTTTTATGTTCATTGAGTTCAATGGATTATATTGATCTCCCAAATGGAATAAGTAGATTTAAAAAAAAAAAATCTGTCATCATTGCTGGCCAGAAGAGGAATAGCCATTACATGGAAGCACAACGTTCTCTCTTTGGTAAAAGACTTAAGGCTGTCAGATTTCACAATTGTGCACCTTTGGGAGAAGGCGATTTATTCCCTGAAACTGCAATATAACTGATTCCTGGATGCTCAAAAACCTCAGCTAGAATCTGTGAACAATACAGTCTCATAGGAAATCAGGACTTCAAAAAACTTTTTTCTTGCTTCTGTTTTGTTTGTGGTTTGTAGCAGTTTGGAGGAGGAGATTGGGTGTGTACAACTGCTTATTGCAGCCCTAGCCAACAGAAGTGGAGTACTGCATGTTAATAAGGGGAGAACACCGTTAAATTAATGTCTTCCAAACAACTGCATTGTTTACCTTCTATTGCTATTCCTTTAGTTGCTATACTGCAACTTTGGGGGCTGATCACAGCGTCTCCTTTATAAGCCAGTGCCCTATCACAAACTAATTAAAAGTGTATGCTTGATGTTTCCTCCAAGGAAACTGGGCTGTTGCAAACACCACTCTCGTCAACTGAAGACGTCTCTGGAGCAAATCATAAGACTGGAGCTTGAAAAAGCCCATACTCCATTGGTTGGCTAGTGTGCCCAATACAAGAGAGGCAAGCATTACAGTAAGGAGAGAAGCTTCGCGTGCCAGTAGTGTCACACACAGTGTAAAACCAGAGAAAAAGAGATGACTATATAAAAAAAACCAATATAAATTGCAATTATTTGGTTTTTCTGATCCTAATAGCAATACACTTGTGATAAATGAAGGGGGAGGAGGTTAGCTCCCTTTTATGGACACCCAGCCAGCCACTTTAGCTATAAAATCCCTGTAGCTGTTCTCTACTTGCTTTACCTGTAAAGCGTTAAAAAAGTTCATAGGTAAAAGGAAGGGAGTGGGCACCTGACCAAAAGAGCCAATGGGAAGGCTAGAACTTTTTAAAACTGGGAAAAAATCTTCCCCTTTGTCTGTCTGTTGTTCTCCGGAGAGAGGGGACAGAGCAGAGACAGGGCTGGGACTATGCTGTAAAAAGCTTTGGGTCAGGCATGGAAAATCATCAGATCATACCTAGAAACTACTCATTTGAAACCCCAGATATGTAAGTAGATCATGAAATGTCTAGGAAGATGCAATTAGGTTTATCTCTTTTATTTTTTTATGGCTTGTGGACTCTTGCTAACCCCAGGAGCTTTTGTTTTGCTTGTAACCTTTAAGCTGGACCTCAAGAAGCTATCTTGATGCTTAATCCTTGTAATTGTTTTTTGTTTAAAACCTAGCAAAAAGCCTAAATTCCAGATGTATTCTCTTTCTTTTTGTTTTTAATATTATTTACCTTTTTTAAGAACAGGATTTAATTTTTTTTGTCCCTAAGAGGTTTGTGCATATGTTGTTTAATTAGCTGGTGGCAACAGCTGATTTCCTTTGTTTTCTTTCTCAGCTCTTCCTGGAGGGGTGTGCGTGTGAAAGGGTTTGAGGGTACCCCACAGGAAGCAATTCCCAAGTGCGCCTTCCTGCGTTCCAAAAGGGGTTTTTTGCACTTGAGTGGTGGCAGCATCTACCCATCCAAGGTCAAAGAGAAGGTGTAACCTTTGGAGTTTAATACAAGCCTGGAGTGGCCAGTATTAATTTTTAAAATCCTTGCGGGCCTCCACCTTCTGCACTTGAAGTGCCAGAGTGGGGAATCAGCCTTGACAACACTCCTCTCGCGCTTTCCAGTGGCAATAGTGGAACAATGCTCTACAGATAGATTGAGAAGAATATAGGGGGTATAGTGTATAATCCTGCATTTTGTAGAACAAAACTATGGTCACAACTGGGGATATAAAGCATAATGATTTTCCTGATTCTGTTTCTATTCACAGAGTAAGCATGTGATAAAGATAATTTACCAGGTGACTTCAGATCCTAATATCTAATGATATGAAAGGATAAAAGGGCTACAACACTGGCCAACAGATTTACCTCTGAACAAATGATCCATAAAAAGTTGCATCTTGTGTACTACTACCAGTTTTATGTCATCAGTTTGTCATGCCTGTGAACTATGATTCCTAGGACAAAGGAAGCATGCAAGAAGCTTAGTACAGTCCTTTTTTTTTTAAATTGATAGCACTAATGACAACCCAGCAAATTATTATCTTGCTATGTGATACAATAAATGGAAGGATGCCCTATAAAGAAAACTGCCCTCTCTGAAGACTGCTTACAGTTCCACCCATAGGTCTGAACTACTTCAAATTTAATTTCACGAGGAGTGAATTCAGACTATTTCATAACCCTTAAAGATGGCCCCAGCCTATTTTTAATGTGCTGCTGGCATTTGTGAAAACAGTACAATTACTGAAGCTGTTGCTAAAACCCAAAGCTACAGAGTACTACTCTCCTAAAATGGTCTCTGGGACCATTGTGATGGAAAAGCTACTGACACTGCAGACTGTCCAAGAAAGCTATTGTAAAATCTATATGATGCTAAGTCATAACATGAACTTTTTACAGTTCATGTTTTAAAAGGGCTACATACATACAGCATGGTAAAAGAGCAGTTGCTAGCTGCCAAGGACTAAAGTCTATGGGGTACATGAGCTTGAACAAGGTGAAAATGCAGTTCTGATTTGGTTCACATATTAATTGTATGATAATAGCATATATAGTGTAATAAACTAGTAGTCACTGTGGAAGGAATGTGATTCTCTTAATCCTTCACAGTAATTCACTAAGCTTTCTTTGAGGAAATCTTAATGTTACTAGTTCTCCAGTAATATATTAAAATGACTTGACTTTTTTGCCAGTATGGAAATATATCTATCATTAAAAGCATTCAAGCCACTGCTTTATCTCCAACAACAAATTTTATCATTGTAACAACTTGGTCTAGGAGGTGAACAATGCGGTTCCAAGTCAGAATAAAAACCTAAGATCCTTGCTACTGTACATGTACTCCAACTCCACAGGGTTTTTGCTACTCAGACTCCACAGGACCCTGATAACACTGTCTGTCTAGTTCAACGCCACATAGTCTAACTCCGGCTAGGACTTTGGATCAAACCCTTCTCATGTGAACACAGACAGCGTCTGGGAAACTGTGGAGCAGATGTCTCCACAGAGATTCACAGATGCTGTCAGGACGGAACTTCAGACTCAAACATTTGATGCATTTTAAAAAGGGATTCAGTATCAGACTCAAGCAGACAGATTGATCGTCTAACACTTCAAAGGCTTTAGCGGAATTGTTGTTATATTTTTTCCTTTGTGCTTCCCCCGCCCCCACTGACACTAATAGAGGTGACTGTGCTTCACTTGACATGAGATGTGGGGCATATATGACGGGGGCCATCCACCTTCAAATTACTGGAATAGGACAAGAGTTGATCAAAACGTGGGGATGATGAGCATTAATACGCTATTGGAAAATGAATACCTCATAAAACTCGGCTTTGCATACCGCAGCTGGGACTTTTTAAACACGGAGACTGTAGCCCAGCCTGAATGTCTTTTTTAGCCAAGCTGTTCCTCTCACTTCAGAGCAGGCAGTTTAAGAGAGAATCTGAAATCTAATTTTACTCAAAATGCTTCCTTTTTACCATCTCTAAGAACAGAAACACACTGCAAGACAAAACTACTAATCGCCAAGCAAGACACAGAAACTACTGTGTTTTTCTCCATTAATTAATTACTAAGGTCTTTACAACTAGGTCAGTTGACACAAAACATGTACACAGGATTTTCCCTGCAGAAAAAAAAAAACATGGAGTGGAGAGGGAAGAGCCATAACACAGTGAGTGGCCTTATCTTCTTCGCTGAGGATCCCTGTAAAGCCTCCAGGAAGGCTGATTCAAAAAGGCAAAGCCATAGAAAGGGGAGCGCTGAAATAGGGGCAAAGCAACTGAAAGGAGGGCAGGAGTACTGGTGTTCCAGAACAACATTCTTTAACATGGGGAGGGGAGCTGTAAATTATTCTAGATGCCTGGAAGAAAGAGATTAGCCCTCTTTTATCAGCTCAATTATAACCAGCTGTCATTTTGGCAAGTCTTGCCATACAGAGTGAGTCTTTCATGGATCTCCTCTTGGCCTTGACTGAGGAAAAAGGGTCTGGCCAGCTAGCCTGTCATCCCAAATGGCAGACAATTATCAAGGGACCAGCACCTGTTGTTGGGGGCATGATATATCTTGGGAGACAGTAGTGAATGAAGCTAGAGTACCTATAATACCACTCTTCCATTGCCATTAATTCTGGCAATGCAAAGCAATGGAGGAAATATTGCAACAACTGCAGGGGAACACCAGTGAGAGCTCTCAGGGATGCTTCTAGAAGCTCAGAAGGCTACCTTAACTACAGGAAAAAAAAGAACCACCAGTGGGAAAAGATGTCAGATCAAAAAGACAAAGCCTGATTTTGTTCCCTTTCTCCACAATTGGTTTTCTGGATCAGCCCACAGAGGAGAAGGTAAGGAACAGCTCAAGACAAAGAGCACCACCGAAGAACAGAAAGTGGGGGCTGGATGTCAGAACACAATAAGCGAATAGAAGGTTGCAACCATCATTTTGTGCCAATTTAATCAGGAAATAGCATGGACGTGTTTAAGGGGGGGACACATCAGGGTACAATCCCGAGTTTATAGTCAGGAGGCATGTGAAGTAGCAAGAGGACCTTCAGTAGCGTAGAAGAAAGGTAGGATGGCTAGTCAGGCTGTCTTTGGGGGTACGGTCTATTTTAGTGATATTCCTGCTATGTCCATTAGTAAGCGAGGTCAAGGGTTAATGGAGATAAAGCATATAATAATGCCACTCGAGGTGTGCTGCTAAAGGAAAGAAAGATCAATCAGGAAGCATGGAGAAGGCATGTAGTTAGGGAAAAAGAGCCTCCACCAACACCTGCAGCAAAGGCATTGATGGAATGATATATATGCATATTTCTACTCACTGATTAGGAATTAGAGATGTCTGAAGGTGATCTAATTTCAACTGCAACCCTTGCTTTTCCCCAGCCTCTACTGTTCTCTGGGTTTTCTACAACATTAGTGCAAAACAGGCCTGTTTGGAGGGACTAAGGTTAGGGTTTTTTTTCTATACATCGAGACAAATATCTTGGGGAAAGCTGTCATCCTATTATTAAATTTAATATTTCATGAACACACTAGAGTCATCAACCAATGGGAAAAGCAATCACAAAAGTGGAGGGCAGATTAAAAATAGGTGGGTTTGGAGGGAAGAAAGGCAAGAGAGGGAGAGAAATATGCAAGGAGGACACAAATTGACAAAGAAAATTGGTAAGAGAAATGAAAGAGAAACAAAGAAAGAATAAGGAAACACAAAACAAAGGTACACTGAAGAAAAAAAATCAAGAGAGAAAATGAGAATATTTCTGGAAAAAGACAGACAAGAAAACAGAACAACAGAAACAGAGAGTGGGCAGGGAATAGAGACAGATAATGAACATAAACGGGAGCCAGAAACATTCCAATGATGGAGCAAAAAAGTATATTTTATTATCATAAACAGGAAATAAATGCATTTCATTCATTGTATTTTTTTCCTGCTGTATTGCCAAAGTACTCATCTCCTCAGAACCAAATCCAATCACTTAGCTTAAGTGTGGTTTATGAGGGTCAGGATGACATTTTGGGGTTCACCCACCCTGAGTACATGTACACCTGACAGCTGCGGCAAAAGAAAATATCTGGCCTGGGGAGTTGGTGAAAAGTATTTCCTCAATGCCTGCTGAACAGGAGGTTGAGACAGAAAGGGTTTCCAAGAAAAATAAAGAGCATAGCTGAAAATAATAATTGTAGGGTGGCAAAAGCACTTCGCAGACATCTTTCAACTATTTTAGCTAGTGCCCTTAGAAAGGGGAACTCTGGAACAACACATAGCACTTTTCAAGATGGCAGGACAGAATGAAGAATCCTTAAGCCATGTACATTGGAGTGGGTTGATCAAAATAGGCCATGCGCTTCAGGCACCAAAGTGAGGACCCTGAGCAGGCTTGTGCCATTTTAATAATAATAACATGTAGCTCTTACACAGCGCTTGCAACTGTAGATCTCAAAGCTCCTTACAAGGGAAGGTGAGTCTCCTGATCACTGTTGTACAGCTAGGTAAACTGAAGCACAGCTGGGAATGGACTCTACATTTCTTAATTCCCAGTCCAGGGCATGTGGACTTCCCTTCCATCATCAATCTAAACAATACCCAACATTTTACAAGCTGAAAGTATACCATGCAATGTGTCAGTGTGACTGGCAAGGCAACTGCATAATCAACACAATCCCATGGTATTGTTGGAGAAAACCCCGCTGCAAATTTTTTAAACTGGGTTAGGCAAAAAACAGAGTCAGGAATTGTTCAATGAAGAATTAAAAGGCATTTATTCTATTCTGGCAATGATAATCTGAACACTATCATGGTTAAACGTTTACCCATCATATGTCACATTACAGCAGATTTTCTGTTCAAAAGATTGTTTTAGTGGCTTTCTATTCCTTACATGGGTCCTGAAAAAGGCTATGAATGTGCTATCTTCTATTTTGATGCCAGAGGTTGTGAAAAGAAAGTTGGGAAGGAACTGGCACTCAGAAGGAAAGCAGCCAGCCCATTTAGGAATATGCCATTAACTCTTAGGAGAGCATTCCCCGAGGACACAGACCCAAAGAAGATCCCTGGCGAGTTTAGACTTGTATATCATTTGTCCTAACCAGAGGGCGAGTGAGTTAATGATGATACAGACACCTTGCTGTGTTCAGTATCTTTGCTTCTCTCGATCAAGTGATGCAGATTATAAGGAATAGCATACTAAGAGCTCAGTCATAGAGTAAATAGACACACACACCACACACACACACACACACACACAAAACAGCTGTTCATATGTTGCCAGAACACAGAGATAGATTTCACTTGCTACTGCAGGTTTGAAACTTGAGGGCAACATTTATATAGATAAAGGTATGCATATGGGGTGAGTAGTTTTGTGCTAGTTCTTAAGGCATTCAGCACATTCCTTTAGTGGCAAAAATTTGGAACAAAAAAAAAATCTTCCATCCTTTGCTTTTTGACCACCAAACATCATGGCATTTCAGGAGTTATTAATGAGATAAGGTGGGTGAGGGAATATCTTTTATTGGACCAACTTCTGTTGGAGAGAATGTTTGAGCTACACAGAGCTCTTCTTCAAGTCACAGGAGTTATTAATGGCATTTGGGGATGTTACCAGGGATTTCAGAGTCCCCACAGCAGATGAGAAAGGGGGAGGGTGGAACAAAGGATCCAAGAAAAGTTATTAAATTTTGGGCATCAAACTGGATTCAAGGAGAATAGATGCAGATCTCTCCAGGGACCTGGACAAAAGTCCTATGAGGTTACTGGCTCAGCTGTGGCAAGCTAATAAGGTTATTCTGAAGCAGATGCAGTCGTTAATACAGTGGTGGCATGGGATCTCCCGAGATGGGTCACAGTCATGATAACTCACAGTGGAGAAATGTGCAATACATCTGTGGCCAGATTTTGCAATGGTAAGTAAATGAACCCTGTCTAGGCAACCTATGTCATTTAACCCACTTTTATCTTAATGTCACTTCAGCAGGGTGGATTTTCTCATGCCACCTATCAGCTTCTTGAAAAAATGGCAGCATTTCAACCAAGTAATAAAGCCAATATATAAGTCCATCCTGAATATACTAAAGATGCTTTCCAAGGAACTGTTACATCGCAGCTATTGTTAATTCTAAATTTACAAAAAATAAAAGAATTGTCCATTTTTTCGGGTGTAGAGGGGAGAGCTTTTGGCAGTTCATTGAGTGTTGCAATTTGGCCAGAGTGATGGAGGCAAAAAGTAGATTTTACTTGAAATGCTGCATTCCTAGAGATTTTAAGTATATTTTTTCAGTATTGGTCAAGTAATTTGGGATAAATGGCTAAAAATTGTTGGATTCTATTTGAAGGGCAGCTCACTAAATGCACAGACAAGGAGGTGATTTGAGTTCTGTGATAATGCTGTGAGGATCTGGCTTGGGTTATGTTTAGTGGTTGATGCATTCTTTATTGAGGGACACAGGCAGACGGAACATGCTAACACTTGTTTCTGCTAAATGGCAGAGGAAGCCAAAGGCAGCCATCTTGTGATTATGGCTCAATCACATGTACAATGTGTTTTACAGACCCTTCAAAACTATGATCTCTGTCCCGAGGAGCTTACAGTCTAAATTAGTTGAAGAAATAAAGATGCATGGTAGAAATGGCGAGGATGCAAGGTAAGTGGGAAGATCAATACTGGAAGGCTAAACAAGAGAAATGGGATGTAAGGAGGGATTTGTAGGAAACTGAGGGTGCTTGGCAGACAAGAAGTTTGAAACATAAAGCGTGGTAAGAAAGAAGTCACAAAGTTGAGAGGCGATGGAGATGACAGAGGGAAGGGTTAGAAAACAGTAC